>NC_133551.1:66927500-67552500 GCF_048773025.1 Camelus bactrianus | reverse complement strand
GTAGCCTTCCTCCCAGAGTGAGCTTCCTGGAGGCAGGAATTCTCCATCTGACTCCCAGATGGACTTGAGATCTTGTGTGTTCTGTGCTGTCTACGGTTGCCTTGGGGCCACCTGAGGTGCGCTCTCTTTTTCAGCTCGTCATCACATTCTCTTAGGGTTGAATTCTTGGTCCAACCAGAGCATCCTCCTCTCTACCCGGTTGTCTGCCTCCCAGGGACCTCAGGATCACCTTAGAACATTCACCTCCTCCCAGCCCTTTGAGCCACTCCCTCATCATTCTTGGAAACTCCTAACAACTCACGTCTTCTGGGGAGCATCCTTGATACTCAGAGCTGCATCCCAGCATCCTAATCTCTCTGTGGCACCCTCCACACTCTGCCCATTTTAAAGATGATTTATTTTTGGGCTACTTTTAAGAGCACATTGTCCTGGGCCAGGTAGCTCAACATGTTGGAGGAAACCAAATCAAAATTTGCTGAGCACTTATAATACATCAGGCAATTCCCTTAGCCCATCTCATTTAGTCCCTCCAACTGTCCACTCACAGCCTGGCCTGTTCTGCAGACACCCACCTCTGGTTGTAAAGGGACCAGGGTAGAAAGTCTTAGCTCTATCAGCACCACACCCTCTTTATCTTTGATACTGTCTCTCCAGCCCTACTCCTTAATCTCCATTAGCCTCTTTCCTCTGTCTGCTCCTTAGCCATCAATATTCCCTCATCTTTGATCTTGGACCAACTTTCTGTGTTCTTTACCTCTTCCTGGGCCCTCACTCACTTCCCCCACCCCCACCCCCAGCTTCAATTACCATTTTTCTCTTGGCAACTTTCCAATTTCCATTCCAGCTCAGATCACTCTCCTGACTAGCCGTCCACTGGACATCACCATTGGGATATCTTGCATCCTCTCAAATGCAATCTGGCAAAGATTGAGCTAAACATCCCATCTGTGAGGGTACCATCACCCATACAGCTTGCTGAAACCAGGAACCATGGGCATCCTACCTGACTCCTTCTATGTTATCACACTCATTTATTACCAGCCCCTATGTCCTCCACTTCTTAATACCTCTGGACTATCTCCCTTCTATCTCCTCTTATTCTGTTTTAATTCAGGCCACCACTCGTTCCAACTTGAGCCTTGGCAGTGGTCTCCTAAGTTATCTCCCAGTCCCCACTCCTGCCCCTTCCAATCCATTTTGCGTATTATAGCCAGAGCGAGCTTCCTCAAGCACAAACCAATCACATCATCCTTTTGTATAAAATCCATCATGGCGCCCCGTGGATGGTCCATGGAGGCAGCTCCCAGTGTGTCCTCCATTTCATGCAAAGTGCGAGTAGTAGACACCCAATAAATACTTACCAAATGAATTCTCTCCCCCTTCCCCTTGAGTCTGCTCCCTGGGCTTTGTGCCTGCTAACTTTTCCTTCCAGAGCCTCCCCACGATTCTGCTTCCACATCTCAGCTTTGCTGTGGAGCTAAGACCGTGGGGGGCTGAGCTGGCCTTTGCCTCTGCCATTAGCTGTCTTCCCCTCTCAATTACATGGTAATCCCTGTTAAAATTACAAATTTATTTATAGTTTTTTTTCCCTTTCCTTTCTTTTTCCCCACCCGGCAATTTTTACGGCTCATCGGCTGTAACAAATTCTACTTCATAAAGCAAAGGCACGCATTATTATTACCTTATGGAAGTAGACGGAAGCAGCTGACTCCCATTCTTAGCCGGCGTGTTGTCACCACGAATCCATAATGGTTTCAATCAATACCCCTGTGGGATTTGTTCCGCTCTTTGAGGACAAGAGCATTTGGACCTGGAAATGGTCTATCTGCCTCCAAGCCAGACGGTAGCGGTGGCCTCACCCAGGGACCCTGGGTTTTGGTGGTTGTCCTGGTGAGACAAACAGGGCAGAGAAGTCCTGGTGATTCTGTTTTGTCCAGGAATAAAGAGATCACACTTCTGCACAATATCGATTGAATATTGTTCAGTCAATATTGTTATGGTAACCATACAAAGTAGGTGCCAGTTACGACCTCGTGTTACTGGTGAGGAACGTGTGGCTCAGTGACCCTATGTCACTCCCCCAAGAGAACAGAGGAGTCGGGGGTCTCCAAGGGGCAGACTCCTCCAGGCCCACAGAAGTGGGGAGGAGGATCTGAAGATGTCCTGAGTTCCCTGCCACCTGGTAAATCTTTCCTAGGATCCACTCTGGGGACTGTAAGTCTTTCTTGCCTTCTTTCTTTCATTAGTTCATTCATGTATTCAATGCAAATGTACTGGCATTGACTGTGCGCTAGGCACTGTACCCGATGCTGGGACCCTGTGATGATTCAGCCCTGGATGAGAAGGGTGGGTGTTATCTTCTTCTTCATCTGATTGGAGGGCATCTTTATCAATTATAATGAGGAGGATGTGGCTTCAGAGAAATCAAAGATGAAGGCAAAGAGGAAGAGGAAGAAGAATTAACCCCAGCCCCTCTGGGACTGGTTCCAGTGTGTGATCTCGTTATTCTCATAGATACCAGGGTCAGGGGGCTTAGGAACACAGACCCCGGGTGCCTGAGTCTGAATCCCAGCCCACTCCACTCCAGCTCTGTGACCTTGGCCGGGTGACTGACTCACGACCTCGCTGATGCAATGGGGATGATACCAACACTTGCCTTTAGCTTATCATGAGGAACAAGGAAATCAGACTTGTGCACGGCCTTTATGAAAGCACTCAATACATATTATCAATAACCTTATGAGATAAGTGCTACTCATTATCCCAGTTTACAGGTGAGGAAAGTGTAGCTCAGAGCATTCGTAACTTACCTAAGAGAGCAGAGCCTGCAAGGGGCAGAGGTGGGCTTCAGGAGTCAGCTCCAAGGTCTGTCTTCTCATCCATCTCCCAAGACCAGGTCATTACCATTGTTCCATGCATCTGTTTAATAATTCATTTTGCCAGGGCTGGGCAAATCAAGACTTAGCATGGAGCGTCTGCCCTCAAGAAGTTTGTGGTCTTGTGGAGTAGAAGGCTGCTAGCCAGAGTCCATCCACTTTCAACGCAGCCATGGGAGCTGTGAGCACCCAGTAGTGGGTGTGAAGATGGGAAAGGTCCTCTTGGCCAGGTGACAGAAGGGCAGGGCGGCCGGGAGAATGAGAACCAGCACATTTGAGATACGGGAAGGAAGCTCAGAAAGATCTGCTCTGCCTCTACTTTTTCTTCTTTTTCATCATATTAGTGTCTCCACACTTGTGATCCTGGGTGTGTCCCCACACATCAGTCAAGACTCTGTTCTGGAATCAGCTCCCCTGGAAGGTTTCTTGACTGGCTCAGGCCACACTGAGCCTCCATGCCCTCCCCCAGGAACCTGCTTTCCTCTCTCCCACGATCACCACCCTGGTCAGATCTTCAGATCTTTATCATGAGTGTGTTTACCTGCCTCTTCAGGACAACAAAATTCCTCTTATCCTCTTTCAAGATGACTCAAAAGCCCTGAATCTTACCAGTGTGTGTGGTCTTAGCGTGGTAGGAATAGAAGTGCCATTAAAACAAAAGCAACTCGTGTGTTGATTATCAGATTGCTTTCATAACAAAAGACAAGATGTTTTTGCGAAGGTCTTCATCTACTCCACACTAGCACCATAGGTAGGTGCAGCATATCTGCCTTCCCAGAAAGTACAACTGAAGGTCAAGGTGACATGGTCAGGGACTTCTCTTAGGTGACCTACAGGACACTCTCTCCCTTCTGATAGGGTGTAGGAGGCACAGGGGTTACAGTTGGGGCTACAAATGAACATCGATGGGTACTCTGCTGGCCTCTGTTGACTTCTCCTGGCCTCTGGCTCCAGATCTGATCGTACCTGGGAGGAAAATCCACCATCCGAGAATGATAAGGCATCTGGTTGAGCACGGAGTTGGAAATGACTAGAAGGGCATATCTCTTTCCACCTCACTTGAATGCCTCTAAAGACAGGGAACTCACTACCTGAAGGGCAAGCCCATTCCTGACTCTTGCATAGCTTTCCTTTGATAGAGACCAAATTGTCAATTCTGTAATTTCTGTCCATAGGTCTTAGTTCAGCCTTTGGGAGACACAAGAGTGAATCTAATCCTTCCTGTCCACTTCAGCCACTTGGCTATCGCAGACAGAGAACATCAGGGACTGTTGAAATTTCCAACAACTCCCCTGTCTTGTACATGGGGCTGTGGTCACTGCAGCCTTGGGCAAAATGACTGTGTCTCTCTTTCCTCATCAGCGCAGCAGGATCTGTTATGTACAACGTTTTTCAGAGACCTGACCCCAAAGCCGAGGCTAGATCCCAGCCTCCAGCCTCTTCATTCACTGCCTTTGGTCACCACCATCGGCAGAAGGAAGAGCTGGCCAGGGCAGGTCTGACTTCAGCTGTGCCCATTCCTGGCAACCCCCTGGCACGTATAGAATAGCCCTGGCGTGGCCTGTGTGAAATGTTGAGTATTTTATTTGGACTGCATTTTTATCCTCATCTGTTTCCCTAATTTGGCTGAAGGAGGTGGTCCAGGGTTTTGGCTGGCGGCCTTGAGATCCAAGGAAGCTTTACCATCAAGTTAGCTCTTGGGTTTCCTCCCCAACATGGAAGGGGCTTGCTGACTCTTGGGTCCCTATCTCCCTGCAGCAGCTGGGCTGGAAGCCCTAGCGTCTCTGCCCTGGCCCTCAGAGTAAACCCTCCCTGTGTCCTGGAGGCAGCCTGATGGAGCAGGAAGAAAATGCAGGGGCTTGGGAGACAGAGCTCAGGTTCCAGTTCTGGTTCTTTCTCTCGCCAGCTGTGTGGCTTGACTCAGAGCTCCCCCTCCTCTTGGTCTCAGTTTCCTCATCTGTGAAAGAGAGATAAAAATATCCCATTCAAACGGCTGCTTCTGGGTTCTAAACAAAACAAGTTAAGGGGAGAGCCTGGTCTGATGTCTGGCACACGCTGTACCCTTGGGAGACGCTGGCCTTCCCCGTCCCAGTTCCTTGCACACACACCCCTGTCCTCACCAGATCCCTTCCGACCTCAGCCCCCTTTGGCTCACACTTGGTAGATCACAGTTGCCATGGCAACTTGTGGGCTGTGCAGCTCTGGGTCCCTGTTCACCCAAACCCTCTCAGCTCCTGCACCCAGCCCAGCCCAGCTTGGGCAGCTGCCAAGGCAGCCGGATTGCTCTGGGGACATCCCACCCTTCCTCTAGCTGACCCCTGCTGCTGAGAGATTTTAAGGGGTTTAGGACTCAGTGGGCTTAATGGTTTTTCTCAGCCAGCACAGGCCCTCCTGCTGTCCTGCCAGCGGAAGCTTGCCCCTGCTGTGCCCCTGGTCCCAGGAACCCACCTGGATCCACTTTGTTCTCTCATTAGGAAGCCTAGCAGAGCAGGCACTGGCATTTGGAGACCCCTTCCCTGCAGCAGCCCCCCTTCTCTCTATGGTCTGCCTCCTCCTATCCTTGGCTAAGTGAAACCTCTCTCCAGCTAGCCTTGGCTGGGCAGGCTGGGCAGGCTGGGCAGGCTGCGTCTGGGTGAAAGGGATGTCTCAGTGCACGGACAACTGGCAGGCATGGAAATCGGGGGAATCTGGGTTCACATCCCAGCTCTGCATTTCCCAGCTGCGTTAGTGGGCCGAGGCTGCCAAAACAAAGCACCACAAACTGGGGTTGGGGGAGGGAAGTTAAACAACGGAAATGTATTGTCTCACAGTTCTGGAGGCTGGAAGTCTGAGATCAAGCTGCTGGTTCTTTCTGAGAGACTGTAGGAAGGATCCATTCCAGGGCTCTCCACTAGCTTCTGGTGGTTGGCTGGCAACCTTTGGCTTTCCTTGATTTGTTGAAGCATCACTTGGACCTCAGGCTTCATCTTCACATGGCACTCTCCTCCTGTGCACGTCTGTCCAAATTTCCCCTTTTTGTAAGGACACCGGTCTTAATGAATTCGGGGTCCATCCTACTCCAGTAGGACCTCATCTTAACTAGCTACATCTTTCGTAATCCTAGTACCAAATAAGGTCACATTCTTAGGTAGTTGGGGTTAGAACGTCAACATGTGAATTTCCGAGAGATACAGTCCAATTTGTGACACTAGTTGTACGGCCAAGGGCAAGTCACATCACTTCTCGAAGACTTAGAAAGGCTCATCTTAAAAATGGGAGTGAAAATAGCAAAGTCCCCCTGCAGGTACTGTAGGGACTAAATGGGACAGTGCACCCACGTTGGTTCGTCCAGGGCTGGCGGATCGTAGAGTCAGTAACCATAGTTGCTATTGATTCCTCTTGGGAAGACAGGCCTTTTCCCTTGGGGACCACACCCATTGATCCCTTTTACTCTCAATGGAGGGAATGAAGAGATGGGTGAGGTCTAAGCCTTTGGTCTCATTGCTACAATCCAACCTCCTAGAAATGACATGATGCTCACTCACTCTACCGATTTATCCTACAAATGCTGGTTGCTTTATGCATGCTGTTTCATTTCATCTTTACAAACATATTATTATTTCCATTGAATAGACAAGGAAATGGAGGGGTGGTGTGGCTCGCCCAAAGTCCCACAGTGAAGGGGATGGTGGAGGCCAGGCTCGCCAGTTCAGGGCATGGATGTGCCTGGCTGTGGGGGGTACCTGCCGGGAGAGGCTTTGCATTTCTCCCAGCATGGGCCACGCAAATTCTTCACTGACCCCCTGCCCATTCCTGGAGGAGCCCTCACGTCCTCCCATGCTGTCAGCACACTGCATGCAGTCCCTGGTTATAATTTTTTGTATTTATATCTTTCCTTTGCTTGTCATCAGGCTGTTTATCGGCACGCAGCGATGCACCCCTCGTACGTGTTAAATATATATGCCTCTCTGTGTGTATGAGTGTGCCTTCCCAGTTATATTTATGCAGTTCCTCGGAGGATTAATTTAGCCAAATAACTGAAGCTATTTAGGTAGCTGACATTCACACTGTGATGGGAATGCAGGAGCTAAGTCAGCAAGACGCTGGCTTTCTCCCAGGCCTCTCCAGGACTCAGTTTCCTGAATTTGGGGCCCAATATGGCAGAAAGTGCAGGAGCTCAGCCGGTCTAGAGTTCAAATCCAGATTCTGCAATGGGGGTGCTGTGGACTTTGGGAAGAAAAATCCAGAACTGAGTCTCAGTTTGTTCAGCTAAAAGCTGTCTCTTTTTTCGCACAGATCTGTTGCAAACTTTGATTGACTTAATGCATTTAAAGCTCTTTGTTCACAGCAGGTGCTTATTTATGGGTGGTTACTTTCATTCTCCTCTTTCACCCTTCTCTCCCTGTATGTGGCTCCAAGAGTTACATAAGATAAAGTTAAAATTCCTCAGCTTGGCACGTGAGATCCTCAACTATGTGGTCTTTGTTCACTTTCCTTCCTCTGGAAATTATTCTTTCATGACTGTGCCTGGAAGCGTGTCATTTAGTTGGGATGGCCAACGCCATTGGTGCCCTTCCTATCTATCTTTGATGCTTACCATCCCTGTGCAAGACAACCCAAAGCTCCCACCAGCCATCATAGTGGAGGTCTTTTTAGGGGGGCCAGAGTCCATTCACCTGCCAGAGGGGCAGGCTGGAGGGAAGAACAGCCCTCAACCAAAGACTGAAAGGAGATGGTGCATAAGTACCTCAACTCCCTCACCCCCTGGTTGGACTAACTTGTAGGTCTGCTTTATACTCTTGCTCACTGTGCCCCAGGGGGCTGGAGCCCTGGTTGCCCACTGCAGAAATCTGCTCCATGATGTCTTAATTGGACTTCTCTCTCTTTCCCTGTTTCACTTCCTCATGCTCCTACAAGTATGTCCAGGACCCCTTTCAAAATAAACTCTAAGCATTCAAATCCTTGTCTTGGGATCTCCTTCTAGAAAAACCCAGCTGAAGACCAGGTGGGGTGGGAAGTGCTTAGAGCCTGGATTCTGGGGTTCCCCTTACCTGTATTTGAGTCCTGCGTTAAGAAGTAGTGATAAATTAATTATTTAAACGTTCTGAGCCTCTGTTTTCTCCACTGTAAAATAGAAGCAGTCATAGATCTTGCCCCTTAGAGTCTTGAGGTGACTGATGGGGATGACCTCCTGTCTCTCTGGCCCCTGACAGTTTATCCTGTAGCCCTCTTCACCATCCTCATGGAGATTCTTCTATTTATTTCTTTTTATTGAAGTATATTTTCTGGTGTACAGTAAAATGATTCAGTTATATATAAAAATATTATATATGTATACTTTTTTAGCTTTTTTCCCATTATATGTTATTATAAGATATTGACTATATTTTCTGTGCTATGCAGTAGGACTTCGTTATTTATCTATTTTATATAAAGTAGTGTGTATCTGTTAATCCCAAACTCTTAATTTATCCCTCCCTCTCCTCTCTTTTACCCTTTGGTAACCATAAATTCATTTTCTATGTCTGTGAGTCTATTTCTCTCTTTTTAAATGAGTTTATTTATATCATTTTTTAGATTCAACATGTGAGTGATATCATATGATATTTGTCTTTTTATGTTTGACTTACATCACTTAGTAGGATTATCTCTAGGTTCATCCATGTTGCTACAAATGGCATCATTTAGTCTCTTTTATGGCTGAGTAATATTCCATTTCATTTTCTTTATTCATTTATCTGTTGATGGACACTTAGGTTGCTTCTATGTTTTGGCTGTTGTGGATAGTGCTGCTATGAACATTGGAATGCATGTATCTTTTCCAATTAGAGTTTTCTCTGGACATATGCCCAGAAGTGGGATTGCTAGATCATATGGTAACCCTACTTTTAGTTTTCTAAGGAACTTCCATACTGCTCTTCATTGCGGCTACACCAGTTCATATATGGAGGTTCTTTTATTGATTTGTGTATGGTCTTTCTTCACATAGACTGTCCTACCCCATCTAGAAGATCATCTCCTTGAGCAGGGTCTCTGCCACTTCTGGTCACCGCTGGTTTCAGCACCCTGGACAACGCCAGGCTCCTTCTACTCCATGCGCTTGCATTGCTCTGCTTGTTCCTGCCTCTGATTTTGTTCTAGCTGTTCCTGTCACCTTGGATTCCTGTTCTATCCAACTCTATTCACCCTTCACAGCCCAAGAGACTTCCCACGTCAACTCTAAGCCTTACTGAGCCCTGCTTCCTCTGAGATTTCCCCTGAGGCCCTTCTGTAGAGGCGTAGACTGAGGTCTTGGGCCTCGGGATAACACTTACTCAGTGTCTTTCCTCTCTCATCCCCTGTCCCTGGTTCTGGTGGGATGCACCCAGGGTCTCTGCACCTTGCTCCTCTCCTTGGCCAGCAGCAGCAGGCAGTTGAGGACCTCTCCAGCACCTCTCTAGTGCCACATTTGCAGGGTCCCATCAGTCTAGTGTGGGACCTCAAAGCTGCAGCTTCCTTTCTACCTTCCCTGGGTCTCCTTGCTTACAGCCAGCCTGTCCTCAGAACCAGACACCTCCCTCACACAGACATCAGCTGCCCTTGGATTACCTGCCCTGTGCCTGGCTCAGGTGGCCCAATTTACATGGTTCGCTGAGCTTTGCAACATGCAATCCTACACTTGATTGTGGCCAACTGGATTCAGGATCAAGGCCTGGATTAAAGGCGTCCACTCTGTAGATAGGCTCATGGAAGGCCTATAAGGTGGCCTGGGTTGGAGGCTCAGCCTCTACCTGGGAATACTAACAGACTCTTGTTGAACATGTCCTGTCTGCCAGGCACTGTGCCAAGAACACCCCCACCATGACTTTACTGATTCTCACAGCTGTCCTTTGAAGCTGGTACTGTTATTCTTATCATGTCTATTTTACAGATGCAGAAAACAGACTCAAGAAGGTTAAGCAACTTGCCTGACATCAGGACTTGAGCCAGATCTGCCAGACTCCAGAGCAGATACTGGGACACCAGCCTAGCCTCTCCTTTGGGGTGGTGATTGACTGAAGACAAATCCTCATTGAACCACCCAGCTCTGAGTGCCCTGCCTACCACAAATGTGTATGTGTGTGTGTGTGTGTGTGTGTGTGTGTGTGTTGTGAGAGAGAGACTGAGAGACAGACACTCAGAGAATGGAGAGGAGCAGGCATGTCCAAAAAAAAAAAAATGTGGCTGGAGGCTGGGAGCTGAAGCCAGGAGATGCTAGAAACCTTGAGGGCAGAGACAGAAGCAGTGTGCCAGCCATTAACTCCTGAATAAAGCTCTGTCCTCCCTGAGGCCTGGACCAGCAGTAGCTGGGATGATTTCCCATCCCTTGAGGAACCCCAAGCATGTCTATATCTCTGGCAACCCGAGAGAGCCAATGACATTGCTGTTACCAACACCACCATCACACTTCACACTTTAATGGCTTCATCCCAGCCACAGTCATCTTTATCACCATCCTTTTTACAGCATTTGCAAAGATGCCTTTTCCATGCCCTTTGCAGCATGCCTGCCCTTACCACCCCACATCATCACATTTATTCATTCATTCAACAAATATGTATGGAACACCCATTATGTGCCAAGTGTTCTCGTAGCCACTGGGGATACAGTGGTAAACAAAACCAAGTATCAGCTCTCAGGGATCTCCATTCATCATCCTCACCCCTTCCTCCATGACCTTGAGCATCAGCACCAGCACCATTGCTGCAATATCACCAACCCTTGTTTAGTGGGCACTTACTAAGTGTAAAAAGCCAGGCTGGGAGCTGAGAATGTAAAAAAGTACCCCACCCTTGCACTACACTCCCTGCTTCCCACTCTATCACCAGCACAAAGGGAAACCCCTCCTTATGGGGACACACTCCCAGTTTCCCCCCAGATGGCACCCCTTAAAACCTGCTGCTGAGTGTAAGTCTGTCTGACCTACTTGGAAATCCTTTAGTGCAGAAAAGGAGCTGATGCTTCATCTTAGAGGCAGCTGCATTTCTTCAGAACAGGAAAGGAAATCAGACAAAGACTGGGCTCTCCTGAATTAAAAAAAAATGCCCATGAGATGCCAGAGAGGGGCTCAGGAGGACACTGGAGTTGGGATGGGCTCTGGCATCCTCTGCTTAAAGTAGCAACTCGGCAATATCCTCTTAAGGAATAACTGATAGGGCAATAAGGACAAGTGGGTGGGGGGCAGATGAGACTTAATTCTCTGGCTGCAAATGAGCCCATCCATCCTCCCAAGTGGCTCCCTGTGCCCAACATCCCAGCATCCTTCTAACATGGTGCTCTGTCTGTCCATATCACTGAGGGCTCCAGCAGCCCCGCGGGCTGGGATTTATTTAAATGGTGAGTGAGCTGAGTGGCTAAAGTGCGTGTTAAGCAATGTTTATTACAATCAATAAATCATGGTCCTGTATCTGATTCAGAGATGGAGATAGCTCACGAGTCCAGGCTGCAGGGGAGAGTGAGGAGACCGCATCCTCTGAGATAAGACGAACTCAATGAGGTTGGCCTCTCCATATTGGCTGCGGGGAAGGGTGGGGGGCTGGTGTGCCCCAGAGCCCTGATCTCATCTCTCCTGACAGTTTCTCCTCCTCCTCCTTCCCATAGGAACCTCGGGAGAGCACAGATGGTCTGTCTTTCCTCCCCGTAAGAGAAGGCTGGCCCGGGAGCAGAGGTGCAGATTAACGGGTCAGGTGGGCACCTCACGAAGAGCAGGACTTGGAGGAGAAGGTTGTCGGGTCTCCTTTGAGGACTTCCTTCTAATTGTGGGTGAAAGTTTGGCTCAGTTCCTTGCAAGTTGAAAAGGGAGGCAGGGTGGTAGATGAGATGACTTGAAATGCCTTAACTGGAAAGTCTGCAGCTTTGAGTGAGGGGCGAGGAGTCCTGTGGACAGGTGGTATCATCTAGTTTCAGAGCATGGTATTCTCATCACAAAGCTGGAGTTCAAACCCCAGCTCTTTGCTTCCTAGAATGAGTTCCCTAACCTCTTTGAGTGTCAGTTCCTTATGTGTAAAGCAGAGGAAATAATATCATCTGCCTCCCAGGAATGTTGGGGACACAAGGAGTTAATGTCTGTAGCCGTGCTGAGCATAGAGCTGCAATCCCTTCGGTGCTCAGCAAACTGTACCAAATTGTTGTGGGAAGCTGAATAGTGGCCCCAAAGATGTTCTCCTAATCTCCGGAACCTGCGAATGTTAGGTATATGGGTTAAGGGACTCTGCAGATGCAAGTAAGTGGAGGATCCTGAGATGGGGAGATTACCCTGGATTATCTGGTGGACCTGATGTCACCACAAGCATCCCTGTAAGAGGGAGTCAGTGGAAGTCAGACTAAGAAGGCTGTGTGACCACAGAGCCTGTGGGAAGCAAGGAAGAGGAAGAAAGCACCACGCTGATGGCACTGAAGATGGAGGAAGGGGCCACAAGCCAAGGAATGCCAGTGGCCTCTAGAAGCGAGAGAAGGTAAGGAAACAAATTCTCTCCTGGAGCCTCCGGAAAGAACCATCCTTGCTGACACCTTGATTGTAACCCTGTTTTTAAGACTCATTTCAAACTTCCGACCTCCAGAACTGTAAGATGGTACATTTGTGTTGTTTTAAGCCGCTGGTTTGTGGTCACTTGTAACAGCAGCAACAAGAAGACTAACACATCTGTGAAGACAATAATGTTGATAATGCTGGTACCACCATCTAAGATGCTGCCCAGGGCCTTTTGGGTGTAGGCAACAGCCATCTCTCTCCTCAGAAGGTGAAATCTGGGGAGAGAAGACTCCACTCGTGCCCACTTGGCATCACCAGAGCAGACCAGGTGGAAGCTGGAGTGTCACACGGATTTCTGATGCCCACTAGGTGCCAGCCAAACTTTAGGTGGTCCTAGGCTTCTGAGCTGACATGTGGTCCATCTGAACCATTAAGCAGGGCTGATTTGAAGGACTGTGAATTGTCATTCCATATCACTACACTGGCTGGAACAGCTTCTGTTTGGAGCCTGGAGAGGGAAGAGATGGCAAGAGAAAATTTCGGAGGAACCAAAATGCTGTGTGGGCAATTGAGGGTATGGACTTGGCAGAACAAATTGTCTATATGGAGAGCTGGATGGAGGCTTGATCATAGAACCAAGGCAGGGGACCCCTTCCCTGGTAAGAAGTCAGAGCAAACTTTGATGCAGAGACACCTGACATTGGTCCAGGACTCCTCATAACTGCCCTGGCTGGGATTAGGATCAGCCCTAGGCCTCGGGGTCAGGGGCCACCTACCATGCCATCCATGAGGTCCAGATTTGCATAGAGAAAGACTGAGGGGCTGTTAGAATAAAGAGTTTTGTTTTCTTATGAATAGTGTTCTTTCTTGAGCTGATGCATGAGCCCAATCTCAGGATCTCCTCCGATAAGGGAGGGGTTTCTACTCCAAAATTAGACAGATGAGCTGCGTTCAGCAGAATGACTCAGACTGGGGGAAGCAGTGGGTGGCAGTTTCCTTTTCCTTAAGTGGAGCTGTCTGCTTTCCTGGAGGCTCCTTGCCTGTCCCATGAAGGATTGTGGGGGGAGGGGAGTTGAAGGGTGTTGGGGGAAGAGGGCATCAGGGATGGTGCTGGCATTGGCTCGGGGGAGAAGTAGAGGAAGAGAAGGACGAAGTGTCACCAGTGTGAGTGAGTCCAGGGTCTCCACTGGTGGTTCCCAAATGCTGGTTCCTTGATTAGCCACAGAATAATCACCCAGGGAGTGCGTCCAAAATACAGTCTTCAAGGACTCACTCCCAGAAGTTTCTGCTCAGTGGTCTGGCATAGGGCATTTGCATTTTTAGGGCCACCCTGTCTACAGCTGCACCCAGAACCTGCCCACAGCCCTTTCCCACATACTCCAGACCTGTTCCTGCTCTGAACCAGCCTTGCTGGGCTTCATAGCTCAGCTTCATTTCACAAGAATGACCCTGGTCCTCTGGACCTAGCATTGGGAGTGGCTCTCCCCTACTTGCCTCAGATCCCTTCCCCAAGAACTTGCCTCTAACCCCCTAAAACTGGTTTGTTCTGCTTCAAATGGTCTGCCCAAGCAGCTTCCTTCTTGCTTCCCAATTCAGCACAGCACTGCAGATGGACCCCTGGGGAGTGGATTTTTTTTGTCCATAGTGCCTGGATGTAACCAGGACATGATACAGGAACTTGGGAGGCGGGGAAACTTGTCTTGTCCTATTAGTTCTTATCTTGTGATCAAACTCATCTCTAGCCTGGCATCCCCCAGAGTGCGGCAGGCAGGGATAGACCCAATCCAGAAGGGATGTGATTATAACCTTGCCAGGAGAAGGTGGTAAAGGAGGAGGAGAGGAAGAAGAATGGGGGGGGGGTTGATGAGGGGAAGGAGGAGGAAATAATGGCCTGCTTCTTTCCCCCACCCTCTTGCAGACCACTCCCAGCACAGCAGCCAGAAACACGACTATGATGCATAAATGTAAAGACCTCTCTCTATTTTAGGGTCTCTCATTGGCAATCAGGACTGAATAATTTTTTGCTGTGGGGGCTGTTCTGCACATGAAAGGATGTTTGGCAGCATCCCTGGTCTCTACCCACTAGATTTTAGTAGCGCCCATTCCCAGTATGACAACCAAAGATATCTCCAGATATTGCCAATGTCCTCTCGAGGGCAAAGTTGCCCCCAGTTGAGAACCACTGCCAAGTTATTGAAAACCCATCAGTGGCTTCCCTGGTGGGTTGTATTACTTTTCCTAACTCTTCACCCATGCTTTTAGCCATATGACTTTATAGTTCCTTTCATTAGAGGCAGAGGACATTTTCCCAAGCCGGGGACGTTGGGTAAAGCCAGAGACTTGCTTTGGCCAATTGAATGAGAGTGGAAGTCTCAGTGTGCCAATTCCAAGACCAGAGCCTCAGAGCTATCACCTGTTTCTGCTGGAACCTTGTGCTTCTGCCATCCCCTCAAGAAGATCATGCCTGGAGCCACCCACTCGCCCCAGGAAGAGGATGTGTACACATGGGGCAAAGCTGGGCCCCACCTATGATTCCAGCCAACCTGCAGATGTGTGAATGAGGACAAATGATTGCTACTTTAAGCCACTGGGTGATTTGTTACTCAGCCTTATGTGGCAGTAGCTGACTAATATAGCTTCCTGTTGAAACCAGGAGAAACCCTAAACTCCTTAATCTGACCCATGAAGCCCTGCATGATCTGGCCACTGATGAACTCTCTTGGGGTGGGGGATGGGATGAGCATACTAGGAAGAGGGACGAACAAGAAAAAAGACCCTGAGACAGGACCAAGCTGAGGTCTTCAAGGGATAGAAGTATGCCCAGTATCAGGCAGGGACCAGATCAGAGAACCAGGCTGAGACAGGAGTAGTCAGAGTTAAAATCCAGGACGTTTCCATTCTAGATTCTAGGTGTGTCCTTATCCCCTCAACTATAGATAAAAAATATATAATAATAATAATATTGTTATTATATATAATATTATAGTATATAACATAATATATCATAGTATAATTATAATATGTAATAATAATATTATTATTATTATTATAACTATTATTACTGTTAAGCTCTTTTTCTGGACCAAGTGCTAGGCTAAGTACTTAGCATGCAGAGTCTAATTCAGTCTCCCCATACTAAAGAGGGTGGTTCTATGATCCCCATTTTACAGATGGGGAAATTGAGTCCTAACTTGCCTGAGCTCTCACAAGTAGCAGTGACAGAGTGAGAATTCAAACTCAGGTCCATCTGACCCCAAAGCTCCAGATTTCAAACCACTGCCTGTCTCTCCCTTGACTATCTCTGCACACCCAGACATTTTCCAGAACAAATTTCCCTTCAGGGAGCAGGAGCGATGTGTTGCTTTTCAAATGCATGACATCTCCGGGAGACAAGTGTCGCCCCGGTGCCATCAAAGCCTTCAGTTACTTTCAAAGGCCTGCTGCATCCCCTCCAGGTTCACAGTGCCAAAGTCCCCTCCCACCCTCAGCAGGGTGTAGGGGTGGAGTTGTTTGTTTATCTGAGGACAGCCTCGGGGTGCACATTATGGGAAAGACTCCAGAAGGATTTTGAGACTCTGGAATTGGATCCCATGTTTGAAAGGCAACTCCAGTAGGAGAGAGGCAGACAGACAAGGCAAGATAGGAGGTTGATTTTGCAGGAGGCTGGCCAGGGTAAAGGGGTCTCCAGGGGGGTCTTTGGGACTTAAAGGAGCTTTAAAGAATATGTAAAGCTGGACTCCACCTCAACCTCTGATTTAGAGCTCAGGTTTTTATTTTTTTTAAAGCTTTCCTCTACTCCCAGCTGGTTCCGATTTGCACTCCTGCTTAAGAATTTCTGCCCAGGAGACCGTGTTCGGTGGACTGTTCTCTGCCTGTACCACCCTCCTTTCTTATTACATTTCATGGCAAGGGGTTTTGGTATTACTTCCTCTTCCACGGTGCCTTCCTGGGTTTATCATTCAAAAATAGATGACTCTAGACTCTTTTCTCCATACTAGGACATTTGACTCTTATAAAGCATCCCAAAACTAAAAAGGGATCTCATCTTTACCTCTAAATTTCACTTCTTGGGTTCTTTGTCTCAATAAATGGTGTCTCCTTCCCTCTAAAAGCCAGAAAATGAATGTACCACCAATGATTAAGGGTTGAGCCCCTGAGCTGTGCAGCTGGGTTTGTGGCATAGAGCCACCACTTAGGCTGTGTGACTTTTAGTAAGTTACTTAACCTCTCTGGGCCTCAGTTTCACATTTTGTAAGATGGGGCAACCATACACCTGCATCCTAGGGGCATGGTTAGTAGTCAGTGAGATGACACATCTAGAATGCTTAGAATAGCACTTGGCACACAGTATGCGCTCAAGTGTCCACAGTTATCATCCTTAATGTCTCTCTCCTCATTCCTTATACCCAATCCGTCACTAAGCCCTGTCGATTTTGTCTCCCAAGTATCAAAGCTATCCTCTTTTCTCCATCTCCTGGCTACCCAGTGAGTGCAGGTCATTCTATTCAGGACAACCACAACTGCCTCCTTACTGGTCCCCCTGCTTCCCCTCCTACCTGCCTCCAATCTATTATCCATGAAGTGGCAGTAGGGGTTATCTTTTAAAACACAAATGAGATCATAGGATCCTGCCCCTTTGCTGCTTAAAAACTTCATTGACTCCCCATTGCCCTTCAGGCTCTTACCATGCAGATCCTTCTGCCTGGTCCTCTCTCCCCCACCCCATCTGGTCTTCTCCTGATTCCCTCCTGCTCATCCTCAAAGTCAAGACAAGATGTGGCTGGCTCCGGGGAGACTGAATCCCCAGTCAGGTCCCTGGCTCTGTGCCTCCAGAGCCCACCCCATGTATTTCCTGTTACAGCATTTTGCGTGCTGTGTTACGATGATTGTCTCTATTTCAGTCTACCTTCCAGGCTCAAACGCAAACCCATTGTCATTTGGCACAAAGCAAACAGTAAATAGAAGCTACTGCAGTCTTCACAGTCAACACCATCACTACCATCACCTCCCTCTGGCCACTCCCTACTGTCACCTCCCGTTATTACTGATAACTGACACAGGAGCTGCCTAAGGCAAGGACAAGTTGAGTCCTAAGGAAAGACATTTTAATGCCTTATGTCTTCTCTGCCACCCACTCTGCTAAACCCAGGGACCAGCTGAGGCATTTCAGCACATCTGTATCCTGTCTCTCCCTTCTTCCCAAACCACTGTCTGGGCTTGAACAGTATCTCTGAGACCACCCCACTACCCGCCACACACACACCAGGGGCAAAACCCTCTGTAGGAGTGAGAGTGGGAGGCTGCGACTGAACAGCCCCAGGCAATGGAAACTGAGTCATCACACTTCTCCCTGGTCCCTAGCACCTGCCTACATCCCCCACACCTGAGGCCTGCCTGGTCGGTGTGAGGCTCTCAGTACTCCCTAGAAAGGCCCTCTCAAGCTTCTCGTTGGTTCTTGAGGCTCGTTCCTGGCTCTACCTCTCAGGTTTGTGCAGTAAACCCTTCTCTTGCATGTGGAGTGAGCAGTGACCAGGACCCTCTATTTCTAGCCTTACTCTGTCATCGCTAGTTTACCACCTCTGCCCAGCCAGCATTCAGGGTCAGATCCAGGAAAAAATGGAAGAGAGTATTTAGAGAACTCAACACTTAATTTAACATCTTCCTTTTTTATTTGAAAGAGAGATAGCGAACAAGCCAATTTTACATGGGATGAATTTTTGCACCAAAATGGAAAACTCTGGCCACCCCCAGCATCATGGTGGGAAGGGGGAAACTGCTGCTGCCTTGAAGATACCAACGTAGCTTTGTTTCATTTGCATTGAATCGGCCAAAACACCAGGCATCCCAAATATTAGATACACTTCCAGCCCAATGTTAACCCCAAGCACGTTCAAACACCAAAGAGGAGTGTCTTCCAAATGCTCCTGAATATTTTAAAATCTTTTGGACAACTCTTGCATTCTCAAGGAGTGTGATAAGACCTGTCTACTCCACAAGGGCCCTAGGAAAGATTGCTTCCCTCTCCAGGGCCAGAGATGATGGCTGTTTCTCTCCAAGAGAGGGAGTAGGCACCATTAGCCTCAGAAAAGCTCTAATGCCATCCTTCACATAAGAGAATACTCCATATGACCCAGCAAGTCCACTTCTAGGTGTGTGTGCAAAAGATCTGAGCAGAATCTTGAAAAAGTATTTGCACATTTCTGTTCATAGCAGCATATCCACAATAGTCAAAAGGTGAAAGCAACCCATGTGTCCATTGATGGATGAATGGATAAACAAAATGTGCCATATACATCCAGTGGAATATTATTCAGCCTTGAAAAGGAAGGAAATTCCAACACGTGTTATGACTTGGATGAAACTTGAGGACATAAGTGAAATAAACCAGTCACCAAAAGACAAATACTGTACAATTCCACTTACATGAGATACCTAGAGTATCCAGAAAGTAGAATGGTGGTTACCAGGGGCTGGAGGGAAGAGGAAATGGGGAGTTAGTGTTTAATGGGGACAGAGTTTCAGTTTTGCATGGTGAAAAAGTTCTAGAGATCACTTGCACACCAATGTGAATATATTTAATACTCCTGAACTGTACACTTAGAAATGGTTAAGAGGGTAAACTTCATGCTAGGTGGTTTTGATCACAATTAAAAATTTAAAAGTGTAAGTTATATGTGTATTTTTTAACACACAAAAATATAAGGAGGACAACAGAAGAGGCCATTAATTCCCATAGCCTGGACACTATTTTTTGAACATTTCTAAAAATAAAAGTAATACGGACAAATGGTTAGAATACTTAAACATTACAGAAAAGCATAATTTATATCTATTTTTAAAAATTTACACAAAAGGATCTTTGTTTATTTAACTTTCTGAGTTTTGCTTTTTTCACTCAACAACACTTCGGAGATCTTTCTCAGTCACATCCAGCTACATTGGTCTTTTCAACAGTGCCACATCCTAAGAAGGGGGCTCATTTTTTGGCCCCTTATCCTAGGTCAGATATTATTTCAAGTGACTAATATGGGATAACTCATTTAATCTTCCCAAACTTTCTGAACCAAATCCTAACATCACCTGCATCTCATACAGAAATGGGCCTAAAAAGGTTCCATTACTTGTCCAGGTTCACATAGCTGGTAAGTGACGGAGCAGGAATTGAAACTCAGAGAACTGGGCTCCAGGGCTGTGCATTCTTAGTCCTTTTGTCACCCTGACCCAGGTGGCACTTTCTTCAAATGAACTAGACCTTATTAAGCAGTTCCTTCTTCACGGCCATTCTGATTGTTTTCAGTCTTGCTGTCATTAATAATGCTGCGTAAATATTTCTGCCTGTGCGTGGGTACGTGTTTGTGTGTAGGGATGACAATCTTCAACACAAATACAAGAATGAGTCTCTGGGGTAAATTCCTAGCTATGGAATGTATGGGTTGAAGGGTTTGTGCATTTCAAATTTTGATATTATTGTCAAATCACCCTCCAAAGAAGTAACATCTGTTTACACTTGGGCCACTAACGGATAGGAGGGTTGGCAAGTGTCTCTTTTGAAGTGTGCACCTGAGATTATTCTAGGAATACCTGGGAGGGCTCACAGCTCTCTTTTTAAAAGCTGGCTTCTTTCACTTCAGCAATACATAGCCACCTTGGACCAGCTCCTTAGGGAGGTTAGGGACCTGCAGCTGGTGTGGGGTACCATCCCAAAACCAGGATGGTGGAGAAACAGCATGAACCACGATGATGTAATGACTCACAGTCACCAAAGGCCGATGTACCAGGCTCTGTGCTAAGCAGGGGACATGCTGTTTTCCAGCTTTCCCAGAGAAGGCAGCAACCTATATCAGGATGACTGCACCCCAAGAAGATCATGGTGATACTTCCCAAGATTGCAATCAGGCTGCTTGAGAGGAAACTTGGGTCTGAGTCCCAGCTCTCCCATTAACTTGCCATGGGACCTGGGTCAAGGATCCCTTCTCCCAGGTCTTAGTCTACCCATCTGTAAAATGAGAAGGTGGTAGCCGGTGCTCTGTAACCCCTTTCCAGCCCCATGATTATGCAATTCTGTGATTCTCAACATAGGCTGGGATTTTCCATGGACTGCTTTCAGTCTCGGGTATTTCTGGGAAGCATGGTGAAATTCATGGGCCCTGGTGCTGGCTGCCTGAGTACCAAGCCCAGCTCAGGGTCATATTAGCTGTGTCTCCTCCAGTAAATTACCTACTCTTTCCAACCCTCAGATTCACTATTTATCTGAAGGTGGGGATAAAATAGTTGTATGTTAGGCAATACATCTAATAAGAAAAGAGAGCTAAGACACGTAAAGCACTGGGCGTTTAGCAAATGCACTCGACAAATATTAGCTCTGCTGCTGCTGCTACGACAATTATTATCTTCCTTCCCTTGGCACCTGGAGCAAGGATGCTAGAAAGGGCTCCTTCCTGGGCTCCAGCTGCCTGACTGATCTTTAAACAAGGCACCTCCTTGGGCACTTCATGCTTCGAAACATATTCACAAACCAAGCTTCCATGTTGCCTGCCCTGAGTGTCTCAGAAAGGTGGGAAGACACGTTAATAGTTGAACTAATGTTGTAAAAGGGGTTCGGGGTTCACCGGGGAGCAGATGCTTCAAGATGTAAAGAGTCGGGTCCATGGTTCCTGCATTGATGTCTTCTATCTCCAGGAAGGCAGCTTCTATGGGAGAAGCAGAGAGGGCACCATGGGGAGTCCTAGCTCTGCTCTGATGGAAAAAGTGGGATTTGGGAGACCTGCAGACCTAGGGACAAAGGCTGGGTCTGACACCATGTAGCCATGTGTCCTTGGGCAAATGGCTGTGCTCTCTGAGCCTCAGTTTCTTCATCTCTAGAATGGGGACAATAGTTGCATTGCTAGCTGTAATACCGATTAGTGATGATCACATGAAAGTGCCTGGCACATACTAGGTGCTTAATGACCATTAGCGTTCTTTCCTCTCCTTCTCAGAGTTCAGGCAGCCCTATGAGCAGAGCCCCTCCTTGGGCACCACAAGGAGGCAGGCAACAAGGACAGCAGACACAGCCCCTTGTTCTAGGGAGCTCCCAATCTGAGGGATGTGCCAAGCCATGTGTGTGGTGAGCTAAAATCTCTGGCCATCAGGATGACATTCTTCTGCCCTTCCTCAGAGGGACATGGGGTCCTGGTCCTCAGATTGCGGTCCATGGGCCAGCAGCACCAGTATCCCCTGGGATCTTGTTAGAAATGCGGACATGAGCCCAGCCCAGGCCTCTTGGATCAGCATCTGCACTTCAACAAGATCCCAGAGGATTCGCGGGTACAGCCAAGTTTGAGAAGCGCTGATGCCGGACATGGATCCTCGTCCTCACATTCCCAGCTCAGCATTGCGTGGGGGCTGCCCTCTCTTGGGTCAAGATGGCAGTGAGGGAAGGGAAGGGTGTGGTTACTTCAGACCCACAGAAGAGGGAAGAGATGCTGCCAGAGGGGACCACCATTAGGGGATGCAGGTACTCCTGGGATGGCAGCCCGCCCACCCATCACCACCTCTCCTGCACCGGGTCCAGGGGGCCTGCAGGGACAGGGGACTGTGTTGCCAACCGGAAAGTAATCTTCAGAGGTCAGGCCAGCAGGACAGAGCCTTTACCTCCCTGTAGCACGTTTCCCATAAGCCTCCTCCTGGCCCCCTATTCCCTGTGTCTGAGGGGGAGAGCTGGGGACACCAAGGCAGCTGGGACCAGCCAGGTGATAATGAGGCAGATCCACCAAACAGCTGCCTCAGAAGGCGTATTAAAGACGCTTGATTCCACTTTAATAACCTGCCAGCCCGCGTGGCCCAACGCGGCTCAGAAGTTGTGGAACAAGAGGGCCATTTCTTATTATTTTTAATAAAGAGCCTTTCATAACCGACCTCGTCGGTGCTATTAACGTGCCGTGTGTTTAATAAGACTACACGGTAACAAGGGGGCTGTCTCGTTACTCACGAGCCCGAGAAGCAGGAGCAGCCGTGGGCACATCCGTGCTCACACGCCAGAGTGCACCGAGCAGGTGGAGTCGTCCCCACGCCTGTACGCAGGCTCCCCCAGACGCGCAAGCCCGGCTCGAGTGCAGACCCGCTCGCGTGGGCAGCGGCTGCCTGTGCACACGTGAGCCCACCCTCAGGCACATGCATGTTCTCACGTGCGTGTGCATGTCACACACATGCAAGCACGCGAACCTGAAGACGGCACACGTGGACCTGTTCGTGTGAGTTGCACAGACATGCAGGTATGCTAAGATAAGTGTCCATCTGTGCACACACGTGGTTTTCCAATCCATGGCGTGGAGGGGAAAAGGCGCTTTTGAGAAACGTTTCCCGCAGATGCAGGGGAATACTCTCCCCAGCGCTCTGCAGAGCAATAGGATGTTGGGGGAGGGGTGCCGGGCTCCTCTCCTCCCCCGAGTGTGTCAAGCAGTGGCAGGTGAGTGGAGCAGACCCTAGAGGAGAGGTCAGAAGGGAGAGCAAGGCAGGCAGGAGGGGGAGGTAACCAGCTCCCCAAATCTGCTGGCCCCGGGGCTTTTCAGAAACAGGAAGGCTGTGCACTAGGGGAGAAAAAGGAGGGGGAGGGGGGAAGGAGGGCGCAGGAGGGGTTTGGGGATAGCAGTGCTGTCTCCGTTTTTCAGAGAAGCCTCTTTCACTCCGAAGGGTCTGTTTCTGGATCCCTCTTGTTCTGAGATATATATACACACACACGTAAAATTGAAAGCAAAAGCAAACATTTCTGGAGAACACACAATGTCCCAGGTCCTCCCTTTTCTCAGTCTTGTGCAGGGATTAGCTCTTCCTGCAACCTCAGGGTGGATTATGGAGGGGGCTCAATGACTCTTTAGCTCTACAATCAAGGAAAATGTGGGTAAGTCATTGCCATCAGGTCCGGGGACACTGGCAACCCAAATACGGGGCCTCAGCCCTGCTACCTGCATCATCCCTTCGAGAACCAGAGGTAGAAAGTAGAGGAAGTGAGAATCAAGGGCTAAGGGTACCGAGAGGAAAGGAAAGGAGGCGAGGAAGAGGGGAAAGAGGTGCTGTGTGCATGGCACGGGGGGCGGGGTCACACTGAGCCAGAGGGATGATGTCTGGGTCAGGGCTGAGCTCCTGGGTAGGGTGACTGACGCCCAGTATCGCACCAGATGCCCGAGTCAACCTGGAAGGAAGGGAGGGATCTGTGGCCTCGTTTTCAGGACTGAGGTTTGGGAAGTTGTGCGTGTGCCCCGAGTGGTGTGACAGAGCAGGAGCCCCTCCCAGGTCTGCCGGCTCCGGCAGGAGGGGCATGCACGTGGAGACCCAAAGTATGGCCAGACACCTTCTGGCTGCTGGCCGCTGTCCTCTTGCTCCTTTGTCGGCAGAGCAGGGGAACAGTGGGTCAGCATCTTACTCACAATGTCCCCGTGCTTGGCGACTGGTAATGAGACACCTGTCGGCCCTCGCATCCCCAGGCCTCCGTGCAGAATAGATGAGAGGGGCTCGTTGCAGCGTCGTGCTGAGCGGGGATAAAGAGGAGGAGGAGGGCAGGGGCCAGAGGGGGCCGGAGTACGATGAATAAAACTATTGACGTTTGCAAAAGAACAGACACAGCATTTTCTGTCTTCTGATCTGTACGCCTCTGGAAATTGGGGGTCTGTGGGGGTCCTTTCGTGCAGCCGTTTTAATTCTGGCCTCTGCTCCACGCTGGCTTTCTGGAGCCGTCATCGAGCGAGCTCCCCAAAGGAGACATCGATAGGCCCGGGAAAGACAAAACGATGAATCCGCTGCCTTCTCAGGGCCGGGGGGAGGCGGCAGGCGGCTGCAGAGCGGTCGATGTGGTAGCAGCTGCAGCCAGCGGGGCACGGGGCAGCCCAGGCCCAGACAAAGACCCCAGGTCCCTCACACCACTCCATCCCCGGCTCCTTCTGGTGGGCGGGCTCTTTCCTGGACCCTGTTCAGAGCTGGCCTCGAACCTGCTGGGGCCTCTGAGAAAGATCAGGGGCTCCACCCAGCTGGGCTCAACTTGGGCCTTGAAATTTAAAGGGGACAACCAGGAGCCGTTGGGAGCTGTGTGTGCAGCTCAGGGAGATCAGGGAAGCAATTTGGATGGGACTGTGTTCTTGAGGACAGTGGAAGGAGTGGGGACGGGCCCGCAGAGGTGAGCTGTGGCAGCGGAGCACTGTGGTTACCAAGGTGGGTATTAGCCCCCAAGGCTCACACACTGACCTGCTTTCCCAGCTCTTCGCCTCCCTACTCTCTCCCAGATCCAGCGGCAGATCCCCTCCGTGGACTGAAACCAGTAACGACAGTGGACTTCAGTGCAGCCCCGGGGCCCCCGCCATTGCCCACTGCTCTGATCCACGTCCCCACCCAAGCTTGGCCAGCCCAGCAGGTCTCAGACAGAGAACATGAAACAATGGTCAGAGACAGGTTTGTCAACTGCAAAGGGACTGCACAATGTGGCTGCTTCAATTGCTGCTAGGAGGGAAGTATTTTGGAAGCATGGTGCCGCCATGGCCAAGGCTATAACTACCATACTGAGCATGTAGTCTGTGCCAGGTATAGGGTGGAGCCGTTTGCATAAAAAAATTTATTTCATCTCTACAATGGCCCTAAAAATGAAGCATTATGGTCTTCCTTCTACAGATGGGGAAACTGAGTCTCGGAGAGTGTTAAGTGACTTGCCCATAAGCACACACTGTAAGTGTCTGGGTCTGGATTGGAGCCCTGGCTCCTTGACCTCCAACTGCACATTCTTTGTCTTCCCTCGTTGTCAGGGGCATGGGGAGCATCTTACCCCTCCTGAAAGGCCCTCTTCCTGTCCCCCTGTGAATATCTTCTCTGCTGGTCACTTGTCCCCAGTCTTGCACCAACTCAGTGACCTCCAAGTGTTCCTCAACTTGCTGTCACTTGCTATGACACCACTCTCCCCAGGGGCTCTGGAATGTCTCCCCGCAGGGCACTGGAAGAAGGACAATGATGGTGGCCTTGTCGCAGCTGTCCCGGATAGGGTGACCTCAGATTCTGTACCCAGAGTCCCTGCCAGGAACACTGAGTGTGGTTTATAAACTCAGCTGGCTGCACACCCAGATACCAGCCCAGGGGTCTTCCAGGGGTTGGAGATGGGGAGAGGACAGGGTCTTGTCCTGGCTGTTGGAGGCCAGCAGGAGGAAGGGCCTATCACCCAGGCACCAGAAAGTCATGGCGAGGCACTTGAAAGTGCAGGTGCCTGATTTCTTGCTCTGCTGCCAGCCCATAGCTTGGGAAGTGAGTACCCCTCTGGCCACCTCCAGACATGGAATCAACCTCCCTCATCCATCCCTGGAGGTTGAGGGCAACAATGGGAGACAGCATGGGAGAATCAGAATCAGCCAAAGAGAAGACCTACCCCCATCCTGTCACCAATCAGTGGTGTGATTTTGGTGGGTAATTTCCCCATACTGAGCCTATTTGGGGCCTGAGGTCTCCCATCTGTAACATAGGGATAATAAGACTCCTTCAACAGATATTGCAAGGATTAAACATGTCTGGTCCAACACAGACATTAAGTAAGTGATACCCACGAACATGGATAGAGAATTTGGTTCAGGTGAGGTCCTCTGGTATTGCCTCCTGCAGTTCCTCATTACATCTTTGAAGAGCAGGATGAGGAACAAGAGATGGACATTTGGGGCCGTCAACGAGGAGATAGGCAGTCTGGGGTTATGAGCAGTGGGCAGTCAGTGGGCAGAGGCTGGCTGACCACTTGGTGGGGATGCTTTGGACAGCTTCTCCGTGGGCAGGGGGGTGAATCTGATGGCTTCTGATATCCCATTCTATCTGTCCTATCTGAATCATCTCTGTTCTCCCCTGAATGTCAATGTCTGCTCAAATGACTTGAATTGGATCAGATTGAGGACTGGGACCACCCTGCTTAGGCTCCATGATGCAGTTGTGTCCCCAGCAGGGGCTCCGCAAAGACTCTGAATAGTGATGATGAGAACAGATTGACAGAATGAGCAGTGAAGAACTGACAGCGATAGGAAATAATTCATCCAGGTCACTGTAAGAGTGATGTACTGAACCCCCTGCCAAGCCCTCGGCACTTGGCTGAGGGATGGGGGTCCCAAGATGAGTACAATGGAGGCCTTGCCCTGGGCTGGGGGAGACAGACATTTTTGGTAGTTTGAGGTGATAAGACTAAGTCAGAGGTCGATATGAAACATTATGGGAGCAGGAGGAGGGACCAGCCTGAAGGATGTGACCCCTGAGACAATTCCAAAAGATAAATAAGTTAGAAAGGGTGGTGACAAAGAAAGATAAGTAAGAAAGTCTTCATAGAGAGGAAGAGAAAGAGAAAAAGAAAAGAAATCAAAAGCATGGTCTACTTGTCTACCTGCCTATTTTGTTCACCATGATACTCTAACACTTGCCTTAGCATGATGCCTGACAATAGCAAGTGTTCAATAGACATTTGCCTAATTAATAATAAAGCCAGTGCTACATATTACTTATTAATTTAACTTATACTATAGCTCTATGAGGCAGATGATTTTACTGACCTCGTTTCACAGATGGGAAACAGAGGCACAGATAGACTTAAGTACCTTGCTCAAGGCCTGGGGACTTGAAGGAGGTAAGAAGCAGCAGAGCTGGGGTTCAAACTGAAGCACCCCACTAGAGCGTGGCCCTACTATGCTCCTCGGCTGCTGGATTACAGTCCACCCTAATGATCTCATTTTAACTTTATTGTCCTTTAAAGACCCTATCTTCAAATACATATTCTGAGGCCCTGAGTTGTTAGGATTCCAATATATGAATTTGGTTAGGGGGGAGGACAAAATTCAGCCCATAGTAAGGGGGTTCTGGGAATAGGCGGGAGAAGAAGTTAGAGGGATGGGTAGGGCTCAATCCTGCTGGATCTTTGCATGGAATGGACATATCGGGCTACATCTGGAGATACAGACCAGAACCTCAGCAGGACAACTAGGGTGTAACAGGTGCTTGCAGAGTGTTCCATATCCAGGTGACTTCAGTGGGACAAAGGTCTCCAATGGGTGCCCACCGCAGCTGAAAAAATGAGCTTGGTGGTAACAGCAAACATCACCATCATGCAATTCTACACGTGTGCTTTGGCCAGGGAATACACGGATGAATCCTTTTAAACTCTAACACATGCACATTTGAAAATCTAGTAGGGTTCACAGAACATTGTAAAATTAACCAAACCACCCCAACTCCAAACTAAATTGATAAATGTACAGTTAAACTAGAAGGCATCACTAATTACAAAGCAAGGAGAGAAGCCGTTGAAAACCACAACTCAAGTCCACCCTGCTGACTCACTAATAACAGGGCGTCTTTCCCCCCTGAAATGGGGGAATTGACCCCGTCTGTGTGAGCATGTGCACAGTAGGAGCTGTGCGATGCTGTCAAGGGTGTGAAGCAGCAGATCCCTTAAAAGAAAGATGAATCTTAACCCTGAGTTCATGGTCACTGAGTAGGTTAGGAATAAATAGGTCTTAGTCTCATGTCAAAACAAAAAAGAGCATGGAAACCTGAGCCTTTTGCCTGGAAGAATAAAAGGAAAGATCTGCATTATGAATTTGTTCCTGGCCCCTCAATTGACCCCCTAGGTCTCCCAGTGAGCTACAAACAGTACTTTGAAAATCCTTGTGGTAGAGAAATATTTCAGCTCTACCACTCCCTGGCCTGCACCCCAGGACTGTCCAACATCACACAGGCCCTGACACAAATTGAAAATATTTAAACACATTAAACACATCCTTAGTAAGAGATGTGAGCACTTCCTAAGTCCATATTTTAAATCTCAAAGAAATTGAATGGCAACCTTCAACAATTTATGTCAGCAGAGAGAGTTCTAGACAGAGAGATGGAAGGCCCAAGTTCCATTTGTCAGTCCAGACCCAGCTCAGCCACAAATCAGCTACACTGGAGATTTCTCCTACCTGTAAACGTGCTCATTTACTCGATGCACAGCTAAAGTTCTGTGCTCCTATGGAATATCTCCTATTACATGTTTTACTCTTTTTCCCGTTCACTCCTGAATTAGTTATCTACTGCTACATAACAGATTATCCCAAACGTAGAGGCTTAAAACAGCACACTTTTATTGTATCAGTTTCTGTGGGTCAGGAATCCAGGTGCAGCTCAGACGGGTCCTCTGGCTGAGGGTGACAGCTGGGGCTGTGGTGTCATCTTAAGGCTCAGCTGGGGATGGATCTGTGTCTAAGCTCATGCCAGTGGTCATTGGCAGGATTCAGATCCTCATGGGCTTTGGGACTAAAGGCCTCAGTTTCTGATGAGCTGTTGTCTGGGGGTCTCCCTCAGTTCTTTGCTATGTGGGCCTCTCCATTGGGCAGCTCACAACATGGCAGCCAGCTTCATCAGAGCGAGCAAGGAGGGGCTGAAGAAAGTACCTGCAGGACAGAAGTCACAGTCTTCTGTAACCTCAGAAGTGACGTCCCATCACTTTTGCCCTATTCTACTCATCAGAAGTGAGCGCTAAACCCAGACCACACTCAAGGGAAGGGGATTACTTGAGGGTGTAAAGGCAGGAGATGGCAACCACTGGGGACCATTTTAGAAGCAGCCTACCACCCCTCCCCTCTCCACCATTCTCCTGGCCTCACTGGATCACCTGAGACCACACAGCTCTCCTTGGACTTTTACAAGATGCTCCGTTAAAAAGGGGTTGAGAAGTGGGAAGTGAAGACTTGGAAGAACATGAGGCAGGTCAGCCAAGCAGACCGCAGAGGGTAGGTGCACTGGGAGAACGATGCGGGGAAAACCGACAGCAGATGTAGCCCCATTACCATTAATGGGAGTTGCTTGAGCCAATTACCCCATGGGCATTGAATCTTAATAATGGGGGAAAAGGAGGTGTTTGAGGCACGTTTGATTCGAGTCTTCCTCGTGCTTCATGAGACCTCTTGGCTCCAAGTTTCAGGAGCGCTGGAGGAAGGTGTCACCACAGGAGCAAAGCACCTTAATCTGTTCTCTTGAGCTCAGGATTTAACAACTTCAGGAAGAGAAAAAACAAACAAACAAACAAAACCCCCAAAGCCTCTTTAAGAAGGTTAATGGGAGAAGTTCTCCCCATGCTATAGGAGTGTCATTTTCTTGTTGTGGAGAGTTAGGGATAAGTTGGATGCTTTGTTGGATGTGGAAGGAAAAAGCAGTGCTTTTGCGATCTTCCCTGTTGTCTTGTTTGGAACCAGCGGCATGAAGGGGCTGGGGACTCGGAGAGCAGAAAGCAAGAAGCAGTGGAATTGCCTGAGATCCACTTGACACATGAAAATATTTAGCTGCAGGTTGAACTGCAGCATGTAGTTTGGCCTCATGAGTGGGGTTTCACCATCCTACAGCCCCCAATGGCAGGGCATGGGTAGGCCAGGGCTGGGACCAGGGTGAGGCATCTGGGGGCACAATTTTTAAGAGGCTCTCACTCTCAGAAGTACAGAATGACCGTAGTCCCCGCCTTGGGGCAGACTAATTAGTCCTGTGATTATTGGTTCAGTGTTAATCTCTCCATCTACATGGATACTCCATGTCTGTTTTTGTTCACCACTGTGTTTGCAGTGTTCCCTCTGGCACTTATTTGTGGGATGAATGAATGAATAATCAAGGACTCAATCAATAACTCTCCACTGGGTGAGATTCCATTTATCTGTCAAGACCCGGCTCAAAGGCTGTTTCTTGCTGAAACCTTGCCTATTGCCCGGGCAGCATTGAGGACCCCTTCTTGGGTTCCCATCACACCCCGTACTTCCTACCCTAACCACCACGGCACACCAGTGGACACTCTATATGATGGTGCTTAACAGCTTGGGTTCCAGGTTGTGCTGCCGGGATTCACATCCTCACTCCGTCTCATTGGCTCTGTAACCTTGGCCAATACCCTTAACTTCTCCAGACCTCAGTTTCCTCATCTGCAAACTGGGGCTAATAATAGTTGTGTCATAAGGACTAAAGATGTTAACACATGTCAAGCATATCATTAATACAAGCACTTAGGATGTGGCCAAACACATAGTAAGTACTCAATGAAAGCTGGCTGTTCCCTGCACCCGCTCACTTATCACCCTGCACTGCAACTATCTGCTAACCTGGATTGTGAACTTCAACTTAGTCATTTCACTATCCTTTCTCCTGTGCATCCCAGTTCACTGAGGGGGCCACTTTACCTGAAGGGGACAGAACAGAGTCTTGAACTCTGAGAGTCGCCCTGTGGCCTCTTATCTCCTCACTTCCATTTCCTAGCATCCCACGTGGTACAGATCCCTTGGCCCCTGGAGATGCGTGGAGGGTTCTGGGCCCCTGTTCCTACCTTCCCACCCCCTCATTAATCTTGATTAAGGAGTCCTTGCACTGGAGTTAATTTTCTTGTAGATGCCTATCAGTCATGTAGCAGGGAGTCTCTCCCAAGCTAATGAGGAATCACAGTCTTGTCATGTTATTACTCAGCTAATTAGTACACAGACTTCTTTGGGGCAGGTGGGGGCAGGGGAGAAGGTCAGGGAAGATATCAGGAGACAGGGAGAAAGTTGAATTTTCCAGGGTGATTGGGGTGGATGGTGAGTCTCACAGGAGATGCGGGAAACATCAGGCTCCTGGCTTCTCCTTCCCCTGGACTGGTCCCTGCAGGTCAGGCTGGGCATAGGGCGCATCCCTAACTCGAGCCCAGTGCCCCATGGAGGGGGACACACGACCCCCTCCCCACCCTGTCCAGGTTGTGAGAACTTGGGCTGGGGGATCCAAAGTCCTAGTGAGAAAGGCAGAGGCCAGCTAGGCAGCTCTCCAGGGCCCGGGGCTGCAGGAGGGCTATGCGGCTGCAGGCAGGGAGGATTGTCAAGACTTGGCTGGGAGACCAGGAAACCAGAGCAGGGGCAGGGCTCTCACTGCATCACCTGTCTTCTCTAGGCAATTTGTCCTTCTGCTCAAGATTCAAATTCTAAAGAAGGAGATGGGTTCCCTGCCTGCCCCTCGGGGAATGGAAGGTGGGGCCGTTGTGACAGCCCTATAGACTGACATATTACGGAAGGGTTAATTTGTCCAAAAGGAATGGGGCCCTGCGAGGGAGGGGGAAGTTATGAGGGGCAGACAGGGAAAAATGCCCTCTCTGCTGACCTCGTGAGCAAGTTTCCTTCTTTCATACAGCAAAGAAAGGTGTATTAGGCGCCCACAGGATACTGGCACCTTGGGGAGACCAGAAGCACCCTGATGCATCTCCCAGGCATGGCACACTCTGGAGGGCACACGGGTCACGAGGTCCAACAAGAGATGGGAAGAGATCTTCAGTTTGGGTGTTGTGACATCCAGGACAATTCCAAATCCCAGTGGGGTCAGGACCAAGAAAGCAGCACAGCCCAGCGGGTCAGGCGGGTCTTGGCTATTGGCCACATGATGTGGAAGTTCAGGTCTCTGGGTCTCACTGTTTTCCTCCGTAAACGGACTATTCGTGATGAAACAGGATGCTGTGTATTGTGTATAGCAAAGCCTGGCACATAGCAGGTGCAGGATCCAGAATTCGGTCCAAGGAGTTCATTCAAGGCTCTATCAGGAACTAGTACAAAAGATCAGATTTCAAGAAGGAAGCCCACCAAAGACAGGATGAGGTAAGATGGTTCTAGAAGATTCTTCAGGTTGGAGGCTCTAGGGGTGTGTCAACTGACTTAAAGATGGTTGTAAACTAAGCTGGCAAAGCTGTCTTCCTGACTAGATGGCTGTGACCTCGGTGTGGGGCGTGCACTTCCTCCATCAGACTAGGTACTCTCTAGGGAGGGATCATGCTTCTGTTTGATTCCTTTCCCAGCCGCTTCTTAGTTGTGAGGCCTAGGGTAAGTGAATTAGCCTCTTTGAGCCTCAGTTTCCAAATCTATAAAATGGGGTAATGGCACATCCACTGTAAAATGTGCATGTGAGCCTACATGAAGTGGTTAGTAAGTGTTCACCAGGGCATTGATCATCCATTGCTGCATAGCCAGTCACTCCAAAACTTAGGAGCTTAAAACAACATTTGCTATCTCAAAAGAATCAGGTCTGGAACCCAAGTGTGGCGTAGCTGGGCCTCTGGCTCAGGGAGTGTCCCAGGTTGTCACTGGCCAAGGCTAAGGTCACGTCAAGCTCTACTGGAAGAGGAGCCTGGGGCCTCTCCCTAGGTCACCCCTTCTCGAGGTGTTGGACTGAGACCTCAGCCCCCCACGAGCTGTCACACCGCTGTCAGCCTCCCTCAGTTCCCCACCACGTGGGCCTCTCCATTGGGCAGCTCACAAGGTGGCAGCTGGCTTCCTTGGAGCCAGCAAAGGAGGGGCCCGGAGAAAGTACCTGCAGGGTAGGAGCCACAGTCTCTTGTGACCTAATCGCAGAAGCGACATCCTATCACGTTTGCTTATTCTGTCCATTAGAAGCCAGTCACTCAGCCCAGCCCATGGTAAGGGGAGATTCCACAGGTGTGGACACCAGGAGGAGGTCATCACCGGGGACCTCCATGCCTGGCGAGGGGGTGGGGCCATGGGGGAGGGTCGGGAAAGGGGGCTCTTAGCCTTTTCCTTCACTGTGCATCCCCAGCTCCCAGAGAAATGCCGAGGGCACTTGTCTAGGGCATCAGTGGGGCTCCCTCAGGGCAGGGGCTGGATAAGAAGGGGCCTCCTCTCCCCTCTGTATTCCTCCAAGCACCCAGACAGGGTTTTGTAGCCCAGAGCCCAGAATAATCCCCCCGGGAAAGCTTTCTCCACCCAGAGAAGCCAGTGGTTGCATTGCAGTGGTTCGCTCTGACCTCCTACTCAGAGGGAAAGCAAATTCTCCTAGAAGGAGATGTGTGAAAATTGGATTTGCTGCCAGAGTCAAACTATGCAGTGCTTTATCCCGGCTGTCACCTGCGTTTGAAATAGAGAGTGTTTCTCCAACTGGTATCTCTCACTCACGGCCCCTCCCCATGGAAATTGGAGCCGGTGAGCCTCAATCGGTACCCTGTACCTCCAGCCATTTCTATGGCCACCCCCTGGCCCAGGCCACCTTCATCTTTCTCTCCAGCCCTTGCAGTGGCTTCCTAACCGGTGTCATCATATGCACCCCCTGGGCCCCTCCTATTTTTTTCATGCAGCAGCCGGAGAAGTCTTTCAAAAATGCAAATCAGATCACATCATTCTCCTGCTTAGAGCCCTCCAATGGCTTCTCGTCACGTCATTCTGGAATAAGATTCCAACTCCTACCCATTTTCTGGCCCTGCATCCTCTCCTCTCGCAACTCACCTCTTAAAACTCGCCCCGGGCACAGTCAGCCAGTACCTGCAGCACAGGAGGCTCTTTTCTCGGATTCTTCCCTCTGCTCTTCGCTGTGCCAGCTCCTTCTGATCCTTCTTATCCAGCCAAATTGCCGCCTCTTCAAGGAAGCCTTCCCTGATTGCTCTATGTCCCATGATTATTGTTCACATAGTCTTATTTAATTATGTCCTGGTATGGATCACAACCTATAATCATTTTGGTTAGTCACTAACCTGTTTATTGTCTGCTTTCCATCGGGGCCAGGAGGATGCCTGATTGGTCACAGCTTTATCTCTCCAGGGCCCAATGTGATGTAGCACAAGTAATTCCCTTTCTGGAAGATTGCAGCAGTGGTCTCAGGGTCTCTTTCTGCCTGCAGGCTCACCTCCTCCAGTCTCCCCTATACACAGCCACTGGCTGAATCCAGGTAAAGCATAGCTCTGAGCATTCCCATCTCTAGCCTCGACTACCCAATAGTAAATAGGGATGCTTGGTGTCAGGTTAAAGGTTGGATCCAGCCAATCATTTCCTAACATTCCCTTACATGTATTCCATGCTCTGGAATAAATATTTGCTGGTTTCTTGAACATTCCCTGCCCTTTTCTCTCTCTGGGCTTAGGCTGGCATTTCTCCCTTCTCCTGGAAAGCATTTTTCTCCTTTGGAGGTGGAAGTGCAGACTCATTGCAGCTCAAGTCACCTCCCCCAGGAAGTCATTCCTGCCACCTCTGCTGGTGAAGAGGGAGGAACTTGGGATTTGGAATCAGGCCTGAATTCATGTCCCTGTTCTGCCATTTGCAGTGTGTGGCCTTAGGCAAGTCACCCCATGTGTCTGGACCTGTTCAGAGGGAAGAGTCCCAGCCATCAGGGTTGCTGAATGAAACATATTATAAGAAAGTGCCTGGCCCAAGGCTGATGCAGAATGGACTTCCGGTTGCTGGTGACTCGTGATTCTCCCTCACACTTAATTCTTCCCACAATGCACTTGGTGGTGGACTTGTCTTCCTCTGTCCCCACCGGTCTGTGAGTCAAGTCTGGGTAGGACCCCTCCTGCTCCCACTCCATTCCCTTACCCGGCCTACCAACGTGCTTGCCTTCCACCAAGCAGGAGTCTGTTGAATGCTCTTGCCCTTCTTCTTCTCTGGATAGTCTTCCTTTACAGAGAAAGCAACCTGATAAGTTGTATGCTCATTCATTCATTCGTCCATTCACTGAGCTTCCATCATGTGAACAGAGGAGCCACATTTCATGGCTCTGTGGAACTCACTTTCTAGAATTTTGGAACTGCCATCATTCATTCAGTCAACAAACACCTACCATGGCTATTGAGTGAGTACTATCACCTCACCAAGACCTCCCGCCTCCTAGCAGCTGTTAGCAACTGCCAAGGATGTGTGGATCCCCCTTTCTTGTATCTGCAAGTTTTCTGGGCGTTGTTCCTTCCAGCTTGGCTCTGTACCTACAGAGAGGCCCACAAGATGCAGGATCCAGGCAGGCAGAGGACTGTGAAATCCGCCACCATCTGCTGCAGCCAGTGAGGATGTCAGGAGTTCCCTGCCTCCCAGGCTCCTTTGTGCCTTCCAGCATCTCTGACCAGGCTCATCACCCTCAGAGGTAGCTGGAGGTGCCTGACAAACAATCCCACAGGGCCCATCTCCTTAAAGAGAAGCTACCGTGCAACCTAGCAGTTCCTCTTCTGAGTACGCATCAGAAAGAATTAAAGGCAGAGTCCTGAAGAGAGACTTGGACACCCATGTTCATAGCAGCATGTTCGCAACAGCCAAAAAGTGGAAGCAACTCAAGTGCCCATTGACGGATGACTGGATAAACAAAATGTGATGTGTCCATACAATGGAATATTACTCAGTCTTGAAAAGGAGGGGAATTGTAATACATCCTACAACATGGGTGAACCTTGGGTACATTCTGCTAAGTGAAATATGCCAGTCACTAATACACAAATTCTGTATGCCTCCATTTGTATGAGGTACTTAGTCCAGTTCACAGATACAGAAAGTAGAGGAGTGGTTGCCAGGGGCTGGGAGAAGGGGAGAATGAGGGGTTATTATTTGAAGAACAAGGGGTTATTATTTAACGGGGATGGAGTTTCAGTTTTGCAAGATGAAAAAGTTCTGATGATTGGTTGCACAACAATGTGAATATATGTACTACTGGACCATACAGTTAAAAATAGTTAAGATGCTAAATTTTATGTTACATGTATTTTATCACAATTAAATTTTTTTTTTTTTTTTTTAAAAGAGAGACAGGGGAGCAGAAAAGCCCTCCTGGGAAATAATAGCACCTGGGCAGGTAGGAATGGCCCTGTTGGATCTGACCTTGGCCTCTGAGCACCACCTCCTCCTGAGGGTCCTCTAGGTTTCACTTCTACTCCCATCCATCTGGCCAATCATCTCCTCTTTCTCAGTAGGCCGAGTGTGGACGCACCTCCCTTCCACGGCTGACTAAGGACGGTGCTTCCAGTTTTCCTGAAAACAGAAATAAATCAGAAAGAAAATAGAAAAAAATCAAACCAGAAATAACAGGTTTCTGACCCAACAACTGCTGACCTGCTCCTACAGATTCTGGGTCCTGCTGACTCCATACAGGCCACCCCCTGACAGACTCCCTTAATGCTCCATTTACAAATCAAGATGGTTTTTCCCATCAGTAAAGTGTGCCGGGCCCTTACTGAGTCCCTTTTGTTCTCACGGCTGCGGCTAACCTCATCCACAGACTACGGCCTGCCTCAGAGGTCTGCCCCTGCACTCCCTGCCGTGCTTGCGGGGCTCCCTCCTGGCACGCTGATGTCGGTGGCAGTGGGTAATTTTCTGTCCAATCCAGCCTGGTCTCTGGGCCCTTAAATTTGGCACTTGCCCTTCTCGGTTGTGCCTCCACTGGGCCTTCACAGTCAGAGGGTGTCTTCTCGTCAGCAGCTGTGTCTCCCTGCCCAGGGCTATGGGACCCGGAAAGCCCTTTTGGGGGAGGGAGGCGGCAGGTGCCGAACCCCTGGGACCTTGGTCCTCCGGCTCACCTCCACGATGACTTAACCCCTGAGAAGAGAACTTCCTACTTCCCTTCCTGGTCCTCCGTATGCTGGGATGAAAGCTCAAAGGATGAGAGGACAAAGCTCAGCATCCTTTGACCCCTGCCCCGACCTTGACCATCGGAAGCTCTCAGTGCTCTAAAATCCATCTTCTACCTGGGCACACCCCCACCAAAGCCTCTGGTTTCTCTCTCTGACTCTGGAGGCCTGGCCATTCTCCCTCTGCTTCAGCCTAAGCATGATGAATGAAGGCTGGACCCAGGTTTCAGAGGCAGTGACGGCCTCACAAGCTCCCTTCAGGACCACAGCTTGCTCTTCTGCTGGCATCACAATGGGGCTGCTTAGAGGGTCACCCCAAGTGACTGCACATCTCACGGCCCAAGTGCCCCGACCATTCCTAGTGGCAGACAGTGAAACCAGAGACTGCGATTCCCTATGGCCACGCGAGGAAATCTTGACACTACCCCTCGTTCAAAGCCGGGCTCCACCACTCATGACCCCGTGACCGTGCACATCTTCTTTAACCTTTCTGAACTTCAACTTCCGCATCAATGAACAGGTACAGCATCTCCCCCCAGGGGTCACTGTTGCATTCACATGCGATAATATGTACAAAGCACCCAGCCCTGTAGCAGGTCAATAAACGCTGTTTCCCCGCCTCCTCTCTGTGCCTGGTGAGGCAGCCGGCAACGCCTGTAGCAGCCATTGCCTGTGTTACCTGATACGGTCTTGTACTTGCACTAACCTGCTCCAGATGAACGGCTGGGGAGAAATAATGGTAAGCCTCTTATGGTTGTATATTATAGTCACAGAGCCCACTGCAAATTCTTCATCATATTTGCTCTTTAAAAAAAGACCTGGGAGGCTGACCAAGAAGGCACGGGTAATCTCATTTTTAGAGACATCGATGCTGAGACCCGAAGAAGGGAGGGTCTGATCCAAGGTCTTGTGGCTGGTAAGTAGCAGAATTGAGGTGGGAACCCAGACCTGTGCTTTAAAAAAAAAAAGAAAGAAAGAAAGAAAGAAACAACAACAAATTTTGCTCTGGAAAGTTTGCCAAGGCACCGCCCGGTTCTCAGGGGCTGCTGAAGGCGCCGTTCTAAGTAGAACGGGACCAGGGATGCTGGCGAGCACAGCGCATTCCGACCCAGAGAAGCCTGTACCCTGGTTGAACCAATTGCCATGCTCCCTCACACTCACACCGAGCCTGCCTTCCAGAGAGACCCTAAAGTGCTTCTGATCGCCTCGTACATATTTATATGCCTCTGTGCGCGATAAAAATAAAACCACTTCACCCGCCGCTGAAATGCAGCCACTTGCGGTGTGAAATATGGGGCTTATCGAACAGCCGCAAGGAAGGCTCTAGGGAAGAGGCTCCCGACCGTCCCGACATTGCAAGAGGGCAGCTGGAAGGAGGTGGAATTTAATTATCTTGATAAGTAAGTGTCGGCCTTGGAAGCAGGGAAGACAACTGGTCCCCAGGCACCCAGGATGCCCTCAGGCCTCCCTGGGATGGAGAGCTCGTCTCGCCAGAGGAAATAGGAGAGGAGTGTGCATCCCTCTACATGCGTCCGTGAACCTCACTCCCCGAGAGCCAGCCTGCAGGTGTTGTGGACCCCAGCCTGCTGTTCTCCTCCTGGACCCAGTGTTCTACCACGTACTGCTTCTTCCTCTAAGGGAAGGTGTCCGGAGGCTTCAGTGATCTCATGTCTTGGAACAAGAACCAGCAGTTTTGTCTGTGGTCCATTCAAGGCAGAGTTATGAAGACATCTTTTTGGAGAAGCGAGTATCTTTCCCAGTCATTCCCAACTTCCAGTGGTACCTTGACTCTGTTCTGACTGCTGGTGCAGAGCCTTGCTCTCGATTTAGACTTCTGGCTCCTCCCTCCTTTTCTCCTTCCTTCCCGTCCTTCCTCTCCCTGTCCTTTGCCCATCTTACCACCATAGTCTTAATCCCCTGGGGCAAGCACAGAGAAGGCAGCTAATGCTAGTCCCAGAACTAGCTAAAGCTGGGCCCCGGGGCAGGAGCAGGAGCCAGCGAGCCTAAAGGGTGTTCATGGGGTACATGCGGGCAGGGTAAGGGAGATGGGAGTGAGGAGGGTGGGGAGGCTGGAAGAAGGAAGGGTGTTTTAAGCAAAGGGAACAGCATGTACAAAGGTCTCGAATCAAGAGAGCTTAATGGGCACTAAGAATTGCAAAGGTGGTTCCACTGTGGAGATGAAGACCCTTGTAAGCTGTTCCAAAGGTGCCGGCTGTGATCTTCAGGCCATGAGAGGCCAATGAAGGCTTTTAAGGAGGATGTCCCAACCAGGCTGTAGACGCTGGTGTGTCCAGGTGACCTGGAGTATGGAGAGGTGGGGGTTGTGGGGATGGATAACTTTGAAGGCTGAGGGGCTTTCCTCTTGTGCTTCCAATATTCTCCAATTCCAGGGAAATATTCCAGCCTGATTCACCAGCTGCCTCTTTGCAGGGTCAGCCTTTTTGCAGGGTAAATGGAAAGAAGAACAGGAGGCTGGACATGGGAGGAAGAGGGGCACCAGAGGAAGGCAGGGAGGGGATGGCTAGGGGGTTAAGGAGATAGTAGGATTGTTTCTGTTAACCAGTAGATGGGGAGAGAAGGCGACGAGAAAGAAGAGCATCTCTGCAGAGATGTAAAGGCTCCAACGGTGAAAATTTCCCTCTGGGGGCTGGGAAGGGACTGGTCAGTGCAGAGGAATCTAATGTTGAGAGTCACAGAATCTCAAGGTGGGCAGATATGTCCAGCTCATTTTGTTTGATGCAGGATTTTAGAGGAGTTTTTACTGTTCCTTTGCCATCCCTCGGCATCCAGTGCCTTCTGTGATCTACAAAGACCCTCCTAACCTCAGAGCTTCACCTCCCTCCACACCCCCTGGACTCATTTTCCTGGACCACCTGTTGCTCCTTGGATGGCAGTCTCTGTTCCATCTTTGAAAGGCTTTGCACGCGTGATTCTGTCCTCAAAACTTCTCTCTGACTCCCAGGCATCCTTCAAAGCTTCAGGTCTCACCTCCTCCAGAAAGCTGGTCTCCCAAGTCCAAGCTCAGCGCCAGGTACAGGGTATCTGCTTTGCAGTGGCACAGGAAGGAAGAGATAAAGAGAAGGGAGGTGGAGGTAGACTCATGCCCAGGTAAGACATCATCTGTCAGGGGCCTTGGGGAGCCGGCCTGGCCTTTTGCCTCTTACAAATGGGAACTCTGAAGCCCAGAGAAATTAAATTAGCTCCCTGAGCTATAAATTGAATTGAGATTTTCTCCAAAGGTTTCAGGACCTAGAAACTCAAGAGAGAAAGCAGGCTGACGTGCAGAGGAGGGAATGGTGGGTCTCACCAGATGGTTTTTTGTAATTAACCAGAGCATTTGCATTACAAATACCTTTTCACTCCGAACTGAATGACTAGTCTGGTTAGCTAGACCAACCTTCTTTGCTCCGTGGTTCCTCCAGAACTGTGATCAAAGCTTGAGCAAGGTGACACTTGGAGGTGCCAAGGGACAAAGTTAAGGGCATCCAGACCTTCCAGAGATTGCACTAGGACCTGGGGAGACAAGACACACAGGTGAACCAACTGAAGAGAATCTTACTTCACTGTGTTGTGCAGACTATATATACCAGAAATAGTGAGGATGCAGGACACTATACATCCTGCTTTGGGTCTCAATTTTCTCATCTATAGTATTATGGACCCATCACACAATTGTGACTAACTAAGGACCTCATGTACATGTGACTTGTGATGGCATGCTTTGTTGTGAATACACTATATCTTAAGGGATTCGTAAAATAGGAAGCCGGTTTGTTTTACAGAATATAGGCCCTCACTTTTGAAAGGTTGTAAAAATAGAAGGAATCGCATATTGGATGTCGCCACCTGTTGTCTACGGGTGGTATTGCAGCTTGGCAAGGCAAGGAGGGAAGGGGCTGCTCCAAGGGTGACCTCAGGAGATCCGAGGCTGGACTTGACAATTGTAGACACGAGAGTTCAAACACAGGGAGAGATAGGCTAATGTTGGAGAATGCCATAGGAGAGAAGTGAATTTGAGGTATTGTTCACATTGACATCTTTCTTTGGTGCGTGCTCACGGCAACCATCTGCTGAGTCCCTTTAGATCTTTGACCCTAGAGTCTTCATCCACCCCCGCTCCACTGCAGAGTGCAGGAAGCTAAGGATAAAAGGAAGGGACCATAGAGCAGGATAATTATAGCATCCTATGGGTGCCTCGGTTGTGGGTAATAATTGTTACAGCTAATATTTATTGACTGCTTACATCATTTGAAGCATTGTCTTATTGAATCAGAAAACTTGATGAGGGTGGTACTCCTTTCCCATCCCCATTTTACAGATGAGGAAATCAAAACACAGGGAAGATAAATAATTTGTTACGATTCTTACAAGTTCTTTCTTCCTCCCTTCCTTCCTCTCTTCCTTCCTTCCTTTTAACAGTCATTTTCTTGAGTGCTGAAGCTGGGATTTGGGTCTAGGCAGGCCATCTCAAGAGCCTATGCTTCTAGCCACTGCTCATGACAGTCTCTGTTGTCACCTTCTATGACCAACACCTGTCCATCCAGGTCTCATTCTTAGCAAATTCAACGATATAGGAAAAAGTACAGATCTTGCCGATGCTTTTCTAGCCCTGCCTCATCTACCCAGTATTCTGTCCACATGTCCATCCACCTGTCAGTCCTTTCTCTAATCCATCTGTCTACACACCTACCCACCATCACCTACCCGCCCACCTCCTCACCCTTCTTTCTATTCTTCCACCCATCCACCATCCACACATCCATTTATCCATCTATCCTCTCAATAGTTCTTACATCCAACCATCCATCAACTATCCAAGCAATCATTTTCTCACCCATCCATCTTTCCATTCATCCGTTCTTCCTTCCTTCCATCCAAAATTTGCCTAAGCACCTGACACTTCTCAGGCACAAGTAATACAGAAATGAGTCAGTTGTGGTCCTTATTCTCATGTTGCTTACAGTCTCAGAAATACATAAAAGCAATGTGACCTGAGGCAAGGGGCCTCACCTCTCTGTGCCTCAGTTTCTTTGTCTATACTATGGGGTTAAAGACAGAACCTGCCTCATAGGGTTATGAAAAGGATTCAATGAAGTAAAATACATAGAACAGTGCCTGGCACACCTTAAGCACTCAGTAAATGCCATCAGTTGCCAGTGGCTGTTTTTCTTCTTGCCATCATCATCATCATCATCGTTATCATCACTATTACAACTACTGCGATAATCCAGGAAGTGATCAGAAGCCTTATCCATGGTGAGAGCAGTATCACCCACCCCACAATCCACAAAACTCTTGACATGAGACATTAACAGGTATTAATGCAAAGAGAGTTCTGAGGCCAAACCAATTTGAATTTCAGGTAAATAAAACTGAAAAACTTTGCAGGATTTCTCAGAGCCCTTAAGTGCTCATGTGAATTGTAACTCTTCGAGAAGTGGAGAATGGCTTAATATGCAGCATTTCTCAAATATATGTAACCATGGAATCCTCTTACAAGGAACGTGTATTACAGACTGCAAAACGAGTGGTTGGTGGGACCCAGTTTGGGGAATGCTGGTCTCCAGTGTCAGCCTGTTCCTCTCTGCCCCTACCTGGGCTGGTTGGCAGGGTTTAAGTTCCTGCCTCTGACTCCTTCACCTGGTCCAGCTCTTCTCTCTGGGCCTCAGACTCCCCATGGAAAACCCCCTGGCTCCTCCTGTGGGGAGACATGCTGGAGCTGGAGCTTCAGTCCAGGTAGGACTGAGGTCCATTAAGGAGGCAGTGTTGGACTTAATTCCAAGCAGCCAATTCTGTATCGATTTGGGTCACCAACGTTAAAGCATCACTTTCAGTTGCATTTAATTTAAACAAACAGTAAAAAAAAAAAAACTTGGTCTTGTCTGGGATGCAGCCTGGTGGATATTTAATTCCCAGCATGGAGAGGCAGAGGGCAAAGTAAGAAGCAGCCAGAGGACTGTGTGAGTGAGTGAGTGTGTGTGAGTATGTGTGTGTGTGTGAGAGAGAGAGAGAGATAGAGAGAGAGAGAGAGAGAGAGAGAGCATTTGAGAGAGAGAGAGAGAGTGCATTTGAGAGAGAGACTGAGAGAGGGAGGAAATGTGTGGATCTCTGGGACTGAGCCTGGGGAAGGCCTGCAATTGATCCCTCTCTCCAGAATTCAGCATTCCTCTATCTTGGCCACTTTGGGCAATTCTTTTCACTTCTCTGAGACTCCGTTTACTTATCTGTAAATTGGGCTTATATAAAGCTCCCACAAAGCGCTTTTATGAGAATTAAATGAGATGAGAGAGGTGGAACACATTGGACTAATGGAAGTCTTGTTTTTTATCTCATTTCCCATTAAAATATTGGCTTCCAGTGTGTGTGCGTGCACGTGTATGCTCATGTCACTTGTGCATGTGTGTATCTTGACCTGGAAGGGCATTTAAGAGCTCTGGCTTTGGACTATTCATGGGTTCAAGTCTGGCTCTAGTACTGTGTTGTACTGGGCAAGTTGCTTAACCTCTCTGTACCTCGGTTATCCCATCTGTATACTGGGAATAATGATAATACTCATCTCATACACTGTTGTGAAGATTCATTGAGTTTATACACATTTCATACTTTAAAGTGCCTGGCAAAGGAAAAGCACTTTCACAAAGGTTTACTACACTTAGCATTATTGTTCAACTCCACAGGAGGCCCTACCCCAACCAACAGAGGCCATCCCTGTGGAAGCCAGGTTCTAGGAGGGAATAATATGCCATATTCCTTCCCTCCCCAGGAAATAAACAAACTAGAGGTCACAGGGGTCCCCAGGGCTCCTTTGACCTCTGGGGTTGTTCCCTAGGGTCAAGAGAAGAGAAATTTGCTTTGTGCTGTAGCGCCCTCTGTTGGGAGAGCCTAGTTCAGCACCATGGACAGAGGGAGGCTGGGGGCAAACAGCCATATCTCAGGCTGCCTCCTGGAGGTCCTGGGCTTCTGCTCAGCTGATGCCCCAGAAGGAAGCATGTCCCACCATGACTCATGGGTCTTAGTGCCAGCACTGCAAAGTGGAGGCCTTGTCACTGGCAGCTGATCCGATAGGAGACAGGAGAAGAGGGACGTTAAGCAAATTAAAAGCCTATGTCTGCACTGGTTGACTTTTTCTTTGGCTAAGTCACCCTGTGCCCTCTGCTAACCATGCCTCTCAGTGCTGCAGATACACCTTTTTCTGGGGCAAGAGAAAAGCTTCCAAAGCTGTATTTTGTGAAACAGGAGCTGAAGGAGTAGGTGCCCCCAGGAGAGGTTGTGCAGAGGTAGCAGTATTACTATGAACAATTACCATATGGTAATAAACATGCACTTCGCAGCCCAGCCCCTTTGGGGAAACCAACTGTGCACCTGGGCAGTATGTCCTCTCTGAACACGCGATCCAAGGGGCTGTTGATTCTCTGAAAATGTTCACAGCCACAAGATGCACACCAGCACTGGCTAAGTGCCAGCCTGTGCTAGGAGCTGAGGCTATAAGGAAGTGCCCTGCATTCATTCATTCATTCATTCATTCACCCACCCAGTAAATACTTATTGAGGGCCTACTATGTGCCAGGCACTGGCTAGGAAGACCAATAATTATAAAGCAGGAAGTTCTTAAAAGAGAGTGTGGGTAATTTGGAAGTTCTGGGGCTGAAGGAGGGTTAACTGAGGTCTCTATACCCCCACCTCCTCCCCAGCCCAATCCTTGGCCCTAAAAAGCAACCCTCCTCTTGATATCAGGCCCGCTTTCCTCCTTGCTAGCCTCTCGCCGGCCGATGTCATTCACAGCTGGCATAATGGTGACTGACTGCAGAGCCTTTTTCTGGCGCTCCCTTCGGGTCTTTTTCCCAGTTGAAATGGACCCACACTGGGAGGAAGCGTCACCAAGGAGGACCTTGGAATCCCACCTGACCCCTAGCTCTCCTTGCTAACAGCTGGGCTGCAGTGAGTGCAGACAGTAAGCCTCACCTATTCAGGGTTTCACCTGGTGAACTGTTGCCTATCTACCTGTCTGGCTGCACTCTGATGTGCAGCTGGGCCTACAGAGCAGGAATGCCCACCCAGGGGTGCCTGGTATTTACCCAAGGAACTCAGACCAACCTGAGGGTCCTCCCAGCTGGATGCTGCTTCTCAGCCGGGAAGGCCTTTCCACAGAGAGCTTAGCACCTGGATTTGGGTTCTATGGCCTTTTTCCTGGGCCAGAGGAGGGGAGGGAAAGGGGCAGAAAGGAGGCAGTCAGGGACTGTGCCCCATGGCATGGCTGGGTTGGCCCAAAAAGAGGGTGTGCAGAAGAGGTGACCTCAAACAGATCCTCAGTAACTTGGAGAAGGGGAGACCTGGGGGGGGTGGTGAGAGGGAGCAAAGAACAGCCAGGCAAAGGGAGAAAAAAGTGTCTAAGACTCTGATGTTCAAGCCTTATCCAGCCCAATCAGTCTGGCAGCCAATTAGTCTGATTCAAAAAAAAAAATAAATAACTACATAGGGACAAACTGTAATCAAACACCTATTTATAAGGGTTTATTATGATCATTATTATTATTTTACCGAGAGGATCATTCTAAAGCCTGTCAGGTGAACGTATGCTTTCAGATCTTCATAAATGCAAATCACTCCTTCCCGGGGTTGGGCGGGTGTTAGCTGCAGCAGGGCAGCCTCTGGAAGTGATGTGAGGAGGCTTGAAGAGGGCAGATGGAGGGACCAGATCCCTGCCCTTGGGCGTCTCTGCACAAAGATGCCCAAGAGGCAGTGCAGCAGCCACCCATTGCCCCCTCTGCTCCCAACACTCCTTCAAGGGGCCGCTGGAGATGGACCTGGCTTTGTACCCATTGACCATTTAGGTAAACAGAGACACAGCCTGATGCAGCAAACCTGGCAGAGACAGAGAAGCTGGGAATTCTCCACAGAACACTGTGGAGTGAAATTCCATGCTCTGGACTTCCTCATCTAACCTTGCCCCCAGCCCACTCCAAGGGCTAGAGTACCTTTTCCTGTCCCAGGAGACCTCAAGGCCCACATCCAGGCTTGAGGATCAATAGTTGGGGTGTGTGTGTGTGTGTGTGTGTGTGTGTGTGTGTGTTTGTGTGTTGGTGGGAGGATAGTGATAAGATACAAGCCCCAAACCCCGCTCCTCAGGCCTTGGAAAAAAGCTATCAGGCCTTCCAAAAAGGTGAAACCGTGGTATTTGCCAGGAGGAAACACCCAGTTCCTTATCCATTTCTGGCTGGTTCCAAGAATGTGGTTATTTTCAGAAGAAAGGACAAAACATACCCCATTTCCATGTGTGCCTGGGGAAGGGAGCCATAATTGGGCAAGTTTCAGAACACTGAAGCCCCTAATCCTTCCCGAAAGGGGCGTTCATAGTCGGCAAGGCCAGTACTCCCGGGCCACACCCTGCCTGTTCGACTCCACGGATGGTCTCGCTTTCAAGGGGGAGGCTGCCTCCCTCCACCAGACTGGGGGTCGGCGAGAGGGGGAGGATACCCCACGGATGGGATTAGATGGAGCTTGGTCTGGAGGGCAGGGGTGCTGGGTCATCTGGGGGAGGATTACCGAGCTAAGAGCTGCAAGCGAGTTGTGAGTGAGAAGGGGAACCTGGGGGAGAAGAGGGGTGGGAGACTCGAAGTGGGGGGAGAGAAGGGGGACGGGAGGGTGACGGGAGGTGGGAAGCTCGCCTTCTCCCTGCAATAAATCGGCTTAGCGGACGAGAACCGAACAGCCCAGAAAGGATTAAAGAAAAGTCTGTATAATACAGCGGAGAGCGCGGCGAGGGGAGGGCGGGGAGAACGGGGGGGGCGGGGAGAGGGGGAGGGACGGAGGGAGGGCGCGAGGAGGGGGGCGCTCGCGCTGCCGGGAGAGGCGAGCGCGAGGCAGAGAGCGCGCGATTCCGCTCCAAACTCTGGCGCTGCTGCGGATCCGACTCCGGGTCGCGGTGGGCACAGCGCGCAGCCAGGGAGCCGGGAGCGGCCGCGCGCCCGGAGGACGCCCGGAGCTCGAGGGTCGCGGCGTCCCGCAGAGCCCGAGCCGAGTCGAGCCCGGCGCCCGGGCTGCCCGGCCGCGGCGGCATGGGGGCGCCCCCGCGGCGCCTCAAGCTGCCCGCTACCGTCTCGGCCGGCGGCCGGAGTCAGGAGCGCGCCTGAGCCCATGGCGAGGGGCCCCGCCGCCGCCGCCGCCGCCTCCGCCACCGCCCCGCCACCGCCGCCAGCTCCCGGGCACCATGCGAGCCACCTCGAGCCTCCGCGGCTGCGTCTGCCTGCTGCTCGCCGCGATCCTGGACCTGGCGCGCGGTGAGTGCGCGGGCGCCGGCCGGAGCCCCGGAGCGGGACGCGCGCGGGGGCGGGCCGCTGGGGAAGGGCGCGGGCCGGGGTCATATCAGAGAGGCTCCGGGTCCGAGCAGAGGTCCTGGCGTGGGGATCTGCGGAGGTGGTTGGCTTGGCGAGGGTGGGAGGATGTCTCCCCTGGAGAGAGCGCTCGTGGGTCCCTGCCAGGGTGTGTGTGCGCGCGTGTGTGTATGAGCGTGTGTCTTTGTTGCGTCTGTGTATGAGGGTGTCCAGGAAGGAGCTATGTGTGAAGAGGGTGCGGGAGTGCATTTAGAGATGTGAGTGCGTGTGATGGTGTGTGAGCGAGCGAGCGTCTGGAGGGTGTTTGAGTGTCTGTCAGTTGCACAGAGAAGGTGTGTGTGTGTGAGAAAGAGTGTGAGCCGGAGTGTTTGGGGGTGTGACTGGGTGCCAGCTTCTCGGTGAGCTGTGAAGAGTGTGAGCTTGTGTCACTGCATGTGTGAGCGTGTTAAAGGGCGGGTGGGTATGTGAGGTGTGGCTTTGCACGCGTGTCCCAAGTGTGCGGGTCTCTTTAGGGGTGTGTGACAGCGGATGACTGTATTTCTATTGGGGGCGTACGAGGTGTGTGCATAGGAGGTAGGAATGTGACACTTGGGCAGGAGTGTATGTTTCTGGGATGTGTGGAGGTGCAGGTGCGTGGGGGTTGTATTGCTTCGTGGGCTAGGAGTGTGTGTGTGCGTGCGATGGAGCGTGTGGGTCTAGTGTGGAGGGAGAGATGGACGCGTTCGGGAGGCTGAGGAGGTGTGAGCAGCTGTGTGTCCCGCGTGGATTTGGTCCTGGCTGGGCTGAACCCGCTGGAAGGAGATTGAAGCTGAGCGAGGTCCCCAGAGGGAGCGATCGGTGGCTCCGCAGCTCCAGGGTCCAGGGTTAGCGGAAGCCTCGGTGCCTGCCGCCCGGCGCCGCCGCCTGGTGGGTCTTAAGTGGTGCGAGAACCCAACCTGGGGACCCCAGCACCTTTTGGGCAGTGAGCCAACACAACCTCTATGAGACCCGCGGGAGGGAGGCTGGACCAGCGAGATTAAAGGCACAGAGACTAGAGGGGCCATGTCCGCGACTCCCTCCGAAGCCGTGCCAGACCGGGATGCCGAGAACCAGCCGGTCCGGAGTCACATTTGGCTCTGCCGCGGAGGGGGAGGGGATGCGGAGTACTAAAAAGTAGCCACTGTGACCAGTAGGGTCTCCGTCCCCAGCCCGGCTGGATGATAGAGGTAGGGGGCGGAGAAATGTCAGCTCCGTCCTCTGCCGTATGCCTTGCCCTACCGGGAGGTGCCTAGCCACACTGTGACAGTGCCTGCCAAGAAGGGGTGCTTCCCTAAAAGAACCCCACCCCCTTCTACCCCCGAGGTCCTTGAAGAGTGCTTGGTCTGCTGATGGGAGAAGCTGCAGAATTTGCGACTGAATGGTGGTCCTGCTGGCAGAGAGGGGGGAGGGGTTGGTGTAAACCAGAAGGAATGCAAGCCCTGTATTTTGTCCCCCTACCCTTGGAGCAATCGACTTCCCAAAGTGAAAGAAAATCTCCCCTCAACTTTGGGGTGAGGGTTCCCTCCCTCGGATACCTCTAGAGGTTAAGGTTGTATAGGGTTGGGGTCCCGGTTCCAGCACTACAGAGAGGGCACTGGGCTTTGTCGAAAGGCACTTGGAGCCCTCACCTGGACACAGCAGGGAGCGGGGGTGATTGGAGGTTGGGGGCAGAGGGAGCACCCCTTTCCCTCGTAAAGCGCAGAACAGAGATGCAGCAGGGGTGAGGAGGAGACTGACGGGAAAGGCTTTGGTGGGGAAACCCCACTCCGTCAGGACCCCACCCTGCGAGTTCTCCCCCAGAACTCGAGGGCCGCGTTCTTCGGACCGCGGGTCTGCGGAAAGCTGGCCCGACATCCTGACGCCTCGGCTCCCCTCGCCCACCTCTGCAACTTGCAGGAGGCTGGGGGCTCGAGCGCTGGGAGTCAGCGCCTCTGGGCCCGGGGAGCCGGCGTGGCCTCTGAGCTCTGCTGCTCAGGGTGAAGGAAGAGCTCCGCTCAGGATCGCAGACGGGAAACTTTCCGAACCTGGGGAGTGGGCCGAGGTCCTCGGTCGCTGGAGAGCCCTCCCTTCCCTGCAGAAGAGAGGAGATTGCACGAGGGTGGGATCCCTCCTTCCCCGCCTCAAGTCAGTGCCCACGAAGGGGCTGGGGTGCGAGAAGGGTCTGTACGAGATGCAAGAGGCTAGCTTGCCGGAGGAGGGCGCCCTTCCTGGATTTGACCGAGAGCCGTGCACCTGGCAGGTGACTGTGCGGGGCCACCTGCCACGGGCTACTTCGAGGGGCCGGGGGTGGGGGGGGGGAAATCCAGGGCAGGCATTCAGAAACATGCCTGCCTAGTAGGGGGCGTTGGAGGTCACTACTAGGGAGAGGCATGGCCAGTGCGCCCTCGCCTGCTCTGTCCCTATGGGAGCAAAGGGGCTCCAACTTTGGAGAGGTGGTCTGTGCACTGAGAGGAGAAAGGAGTCCGCTGTACGCTGGACTGCTGGGCTGGACGTTCCTGCCCTTTTTCCCACTCCCCAATATCTGACTCTCCAGAGGAGAAACCCACATTGTTTTTAACGCCTCGGGACCCCCGTTTCCCGGCCTGTGCACTTCTGGGAAGGCAGTCCTGAATCCATGCCTGTGCAGTGGCCCAGGAGAGAGCGGGCATCGGGGACTTGCGGTTCGAGGAAGAGACTGATTCATGGACCTGCCTCATTCGGCTCTAGGAAAGTCTCCGCGAAGGGTCGTGGTGGGCAGGCCGAGTTAGGGCGCGCCAAAGGCCCCAGACAGAAGCCCTGCCAGTTCTCTCTTGGCTGCCGCGTGTCAGCGGGTGGGTGGGATGCGAGGGCAGACTCGTTTGGGCGGAGGCAGCCGCAGCACCGACTGCGGGGGCTGTGCGCGCGCAAGCTGGTGTGACGACTTTATATATTTATCCTCCCTCGCCATCTCCATCCCGCGCCCGGGGCGCGGGGAGGGGCCCTCAGGCACCGCAGGGCTTCTTCTCAGCCCCTGGGGAGGGTGTTAAGGGCCCTGCCGGGTGCTCCGCCCCTGCTCCCCCAGCCGCTCCGCCCCGAGCCTGGCCCCACCCTCAGCCATAAACTCCACCCTCTTTTCACTCGAGATGCAAACTAGAGTTGGTGCCGAGAAGCTGAACTAGTTTTCGCTTTTTAAGTGCAGAGAATGTTAGAGTTGGAAGCGACCTCCGCGATTATGTACTTCATTGGTTCTGAAACTTCTACTTTTTAGCAGGAGAACACTTTATAGAGTAGGAACTGATTATCAGCCCCCTAAAATCCTAATGCCTTGGGCCAGATGAGAGGCACAAAGGGACAGCTGCGTGGTCGATGCAGGTGATGAGACCTGGCATCGAACCATCCTTCCACGTAAGTCTTCTTAAAGAAGGGAGATTGCTCCTTTCCTAGTAGCATAGCTGGGTTTTTGTTTTTTCAATAGCTGAGATTCTATGGAGCAGCTGCCACGTGTCCAGCACCTGCTAGCTGCTGTCCAGTCCTCATGCGCTGCAGGGTGGGTTTAAGCTCTTCTCTTCAGAGATTAGGAAACTGAGGCGCTGAGTTTTACGAGCTAGCTGTTCATGACAGGAGTCCTAGCCCCATCGGCTCCCACCTGGCCCAGCCCTAGGCTCCCTCTTTCCTTCCAGTGTGCCTTCCTTGGGCTGCAGAGAGTTCCTTGGACAGGTCATATGGGCAAGGTACCAGAGATGCCTTAGGTGAGCCTGGCTACCCACTCCTCCATTTCAGTCTCACACAGATCTGAAACTTGCTACAGTTGGAGGGAGGGGTGGGGGGAAGGAGGTGGGGGAGATTAAGTGACTCGCTGGGGTCTCTGGGTTAGAGCAGTCATGACTTCAAAGGCAGAGGCCAAACCAAGAGCACAACAAAGAGGGGGCTGGTTAATTCTGGTGACTGGGTTTTCTGGGATCCATGGAGGTGTCCAGCCTGGCTTACCATCCAGTCCACCTCTGCTACATCCCCAGGCCACTTGAAATTTATTTATTCAGGCACGCAACAAATGTGTATTTTATACTATGTACCAGGCACAGCGCTAAGCATTGAGAATGTGACCCTGAACATTGCAGGGAAGTCCCTGCCTTTGTGGTGTTTACAGCTCGGTGGAAAATTGATTCTTCACTGAAAGGGAGGAAGGGGCTCTATCTCCCTCCCCACATGAGCGCTACTATATGCCAGCAGTGTGCTGTGTGCTTTGTTCTTCCTGTCTCATTTAATCCTTACAACCACGCTGAGAATTAAAATTATGTTCCTGATGAGGAAACTGAGGCTCAGAGAGGTTAAATGACATGTCCAAGACCACCCAGTCAGTAAATGGCAGGTAGAGATTTAGACCCAGGACTGTTTCTTTCCCTCTGTGCTGTGCCATCTCCTAGTGAGAAGTGATCTCAGGCACTTCCTTGGCTCCAGCCACATGGGCAGTTGCAGTGTATCCAATGCTCTGTCTGGATGTTTTACTTCTTCCCAACCTCCACGGAGATAAGATTATCCAGTGTGTTCATCTGCACAGATGGGAGAGGGGGTGTCCCTGGGACCCCTTGTCATCATCAAGAGAATGAATGAGCATCTGCTGTGGGCAGGGCACATCTGAGAAGAGGAAGACCTATGACCATGACCCTCATTCCAGTGGGGTGAGAGGTTGGTCATGCTTCTGAAAAGGTGAATGACAGACAGCCCAGGTGGAAATTTGTTGATACCTGCTGGGTGCCAGGTGGATTGATGTCCCCTACGGGAGGTTGTTGAGGGAAGAGTGATTGCTAAGGGGTATTAAGGGAATGCTTCAGAGAGGAGGGAGAACTTGAGCTAGACCTTGAAGCAAAGGAAGGACATTAATAAGCCAAGGGCTAAGGAGGGAAATGTGCCAGGAAGGGAAACCTACATGAGCAAAGAGCTGGAGGCAGAACTGTGCGTGCTGGGACCAGCTCAACCCAAGGCTCTCTTTCTTGCATCTAGCTGGGACTGGGGGAAAGAAGAGTGATATTATGGATAGCTCCCATTTATCGCACACCTATTAGACATTCTTTATGCATGAAATGCTCTCAACAATCCACGCGGAAGTATTGTTAGCCATGTTTTGCAGATGAGGACAGGAGACCAGGATCAATCTCTCTTCCTCGCCCTTTCTCTCTCTCTCTGTCTACTGCTCCCTTCCTTTCTTTTCTTTTTTTCTTAAATAATGAACAAGGCTCAAAATCTTTTGTAAATGGAAGAACTGGGAGTTTCAAACCTAGGTGTGAAGCAATCCAAAGACACTGCTGCTCCCAGAGGAGAGGAAAAACTATTTTTTTCATTATTGAAAGGAGGAATGCAGCAGCCTCTATCATTTGCAAAAGGATGCACCTCCCACCCCATTTTAAACAATAAATGTCAGTGGTGGTGAAACATGTGACATCACTTCCTAAGAGGTATCGGTTTGCAGGATGAAGTTCCTGGGAAGAAACCAGGGGGATGAACTCCTGGAACCCATCTTTACACTTGCAGTGGGGTCCAGGAGCAGAGGGGGTTCATGATCACCAAGACTTATTGGCCAAGTTTCCATGGATGGAGCAAATAAATACAACATGTATAGAAGCAAAGGTGTACAGAGTAGTAACCCAAAGGAGCAGGAAAGGACATGGTGACACCCAGGAAAGGAGTCTGGTGTTTGGCTTCTCCACCAGCCATTCCTACATCTCCTGGCAACACATCAGATTTGCTTAGGGGAGTTATGCACCACCTTCCCAACTACACGCCGTGTTGGTCAATGGCACAATCTTTTAAGGCACCCCCAATGTGAGCCCATCTGACCCACTCTCCTTGGAATCTGAATATTGGGCAGAGGAAGACTGAGAACCACTGGCAAGGCCCCCTTACCAGTGGGGTCCCTCAAGACACTGTACTTCTCTGGTTTCCCAAGGCCGATAGTGAGGGGCCCTTCCTCCATGGAATGAGCCATGACATGCAAAGCTCTTAGCCCAGTCCTGTGGGCTCAGATGACTATTGACATATTAACCACGGTTACATCAGAGCTTCTCCAGCTCTAGCAGCATGGGTCCTCCCAACACCTGGGGTTCCAGCTTGTCCTTGTGTTCCATGAACCTCCCCATCATGTTCCACCAGTTACTTTTTTTTTTTTTTTTTTTTTGCTTGTCTAGAGTTGATTTCTGCTGCTTGTAAGGAAAGGACCCTGCTTAATACTCTCCCTAGGCAGCGTGAGCCTTAGAATTGCCAGATAGCCACTCTTGGTAACTTCTGGAGGATGGTTCATGGCCTGCTGATTGGGGATGATGGATCCCTCCATCTGCTCCCTAACTTTCCCTGGAGGCTCGAGGCATTACCCCCTGCCCCACCCCCCCAGTGAGTGAAGTCAAGACCCAAGACCCAAGTTGTTTCTCACAGTGAAATGTGGGGATGGAGCCATTGTGACTGTGAACTTCCCATCCCCTACCTGGTAGACCAGAAGCTTCATGAAGGCACAGATCCTCTCTGGTTCTGTTCAGTATTTAATCTTCCCCACAACACATGGTGGATTCTCAGTAAAGGCTGATTGATTGGATTAATGAAGCATCTTTGGCCTTTAGACATGTGTGTCCTGGTTCTGAGGTACATGGAGAAGGGTTGGATATACGGCTTTCTACAGAAAAGTGTATGCAAAGGCATATGGCTGGTGGAATTTCGGCTGGATTCACAGGTGAACTTCTGTTGGTAAAGTTCTGTTCCTGGAACAACATTCTGTCTTACTTGAAGACTCAGATAATCAAAATGATGGAGACTGACTCCAGACCTCCTACCTAACTCTCTACTTGCTGGTGGTCCTTGAGAGCTGACAAGATGCTTCCACTCCCATCACCCCATTTATCCTCTCAGCAAACATGAAGGAGGCTACTTTTATGCCCATTGAACAGACCAGGGAAACTGAGCTTCAGGGAGATGAACAGATGGTGGTGGGGTGTGGCTGGACTAGAATCTGGGTTTGGTGGCTGCAGGCTCAGCCTTGTTTTTCCTCCCCAGCCCTCTACCCTGCTTCATTCAGCCCCCTGGGGTCTGGAATGAGACAGGCCAGCTCCCCATGGGCTCACAGGCCTGGAAACTGACCAGAAGGCTTGCCCTGTGAGCTGGGCGCTGCTGTAGCCACTTTGCCGATGTGACCTCCTCCCTCCTACACTGCTGCCCAAGATGGGTGTTACCTCCCCAGTCCACAGGAAAGAATGATGATGTGACCATGGCCACACAGCATGGAGACCAGAGTCTGCCCTCTCTCCCCAAGCCAGACTCGGCCTGCTCAGAGTTTTCTGGTTTTAGTTTCATGTCCTCCTCCTCCTCCTCCCCAACTTCTGCCCTTTCCTGGCTCTGAGGGCAGACATCTGCCCTCAGCTAGCATGGTCCCTGACTTCCTGTAAACCTCCCTCTGTCTATGCTCACTCGCTACTTGCCCTCCACAACAACACTGGCCCCCGCTGACTCAGGGGTCCCCACTGAGTGCTGGTAGTGGCACTTTGGGTAACATGATGTTAAAACAACCCTCTTCCGGGACTGGTCATGGTCGGGGTTGGTCTTCCTACTGAACAGAGAGTTCTTGAGGGCAGGCATCCCTACACCACTGCCTCTAACATAAGGCCTGACTCTGAGCAGATCTTCAAGATGTGTTTGTTGAATGAATGAGTGAATGAATGATATCTTCTCTGAACCTGGGGTTTGGTCCAGACACTGGGCCTGGGGCCTGTTTCCTGGCCCTGCTCAATCACCTCTGGAAGTCCTTTCTGGTGTGAGAATGTGTCCATTGTTCAGCTCTGTGCACCATCACTCACACTGGCATCACGGCTGGCTTCTGGGGGATGAGCCAACAATAGAAGTTGGTGGGAAGACCAAAGGGCTTCCTGTTTCTTCTGGGTTCTCCTTTTTGGTGGGGGTGGGGGAGCTGTCCTTGTTTGGTGATGGCTAGGGAGTTTGGGGAAGGAAGGAAGAAAGGATGGAAGGAAGGAAAAAAACAAAGGAGGAAGGAAGGAAGGAAGGAGCAACTGTTATGTGCCAAGTCCCATGCTAACCACTTTCACATGCAGTCATATTAAATCCTCCCAGAAACTCCTGTTTGGGAGATAACAGTCTCCCCACTTCACAGATGAGGAATGAGACTTGGAGAGATTGTGTGATTTGCCCTGGGGCCCACTGCTGTTGAGGTGCAGAGCTGGAGGCACACCCAGGCATTGATTAGCACCTCTCTTCCCAACTCTGAGCTTATCCTGTTGGTAGCTTGAAATGGACCAGGGTGGAAGTGTTTACACCATGGAAATTAGCAAGTACTGCAGATCACAGCTCTCTCCAGCCCAGGGCTGGTTGTCAAACATCTACCAGCACACCACCGGGCGTGCCCATCCTCCCTCCATCACTGTCTCTGTCGAACAGCCACCTGGTGTTAATGTACTTTGGTTTCCATTTGAACTGGGTTCGAATCCTAGCCCCAGTCACTTCCTAGCAGAGTGTACTTGGGCAAGTCACTAAGTCTCTGAGTCATGGTTTCCTCATTTTTTTAAAATGGAGGGCGTTGTGGAGATAAATAAAATGTGAAATCACGTGGCATGCACCCCTGCCTTCCTCCTGACCTCAGGGTGGGGTCAGCTGGCCATGGAGTCTCTCTGAGAGGTTCAGTGGGCTCGGCTTTCTTCTCTCTGCCCTGGAGGCTGACTTTGGAGACAACTCAGGGATCCAGTCACTTCCATTAATTGAGAAGCTGCCCCAGCCTCATTCTGGACTGGCAGAGATCTCACTTAAGGAGTTTCGGCTGGTTGGCAACCCCGCACAGCATGGACTCATTGGAGAACAATAAAAAATTGTGCATAATAAATGACCAATGCAGGGATACCAAGAATACATCCTTGGAAATTGAAAGGAGTGGCACAGGAAGGCTCTGAGGGATTGAAATGATCTTGACAGGTCAGGAGGGAATCCCAGGCAGGGGAACAGCACGTGCAAAGACTGGAGGAGGGAGTCAGAGCACTGTCGGGCTGCGTGAGGCTGGGAGGCAGCGAGGCAGCTGGCCTCACTTGAGCATAAGGTGCTCGTTGAGAAGCTGGGAATGAAGTTGGAGCTGTTGGCAGAGACTTGTGCACCAGGGTGAGGGGTCTGGATTTGAGCCCGGGGGCTGTGGGGGGCAGTTGAAGAGAGAGGAATGACATCCCCAGAGCAGTGCTCTAGGAAGATTAATTTGGCTTTTCTGGGCCACCTGAAGCTGGAAACTCTTTGGAACGTCACTGTGTTATGAATGATTGCTCTGGGGTGCCCAAAGAGACAATGGCTTCAAGGAAGAAATGCCATCATTTGGACACTACTCACTTCACCGAGAGTGTCCAGACCTGAAAAGGAAGGAAAACCAGGCCCCTGCCTGGAATGGGGCTGTTCCAGCTTGGGCCTGAACCAGGAGTGATGGAGGTAGCTTCTCCTGGGGAGAAGCTTCTAAGTCTCTAGTGGACAGAAGCTCTGGGGTCTGGTCTGGATTCAGCTCTCATCTCCACCACTTATCCAGCATGTGAGCTCAGATAACCTCTGTGTTGCTTTCAGCCTTGATGTCTCCAGCTAACCAAGCAGCGCATCATGGCGTATCCATGGGGTGGGGGCTGCTGGGAAGGGGAAACTGCATAACACGGAGGTCCGCATGCAGGGTATGTAGCACGTAGTAGGTGTGTGAAAGATGGTTGCTGCTGTCATAATGATGTTTGGAAAGCCTCCGAGATTGAAGGGGAGTTAGTGTTTACAAGCCAAATGCCCAGGAGGAGGGGTACATTGTAGGTTTCCCACCTGGAGCACTGAACAAGTTCTCAGGTTTGGAATTACAGAGCACTGGGGCCAGGACGGAGCTGAGAAACCATCTGTACTGTCTCCTTTCCCCCATTTTAAAGCTGCGAAAACTGAGACCAGAGAGGAATGACTTCCATTGGCGCCTAACTATGCATGATGTGGGTGGAAGGTAGGGGGGAGGTCTTCTCCCTCGAGGTCTTGAGGGGCCATCTGGTGCTCAGTCAGGCAGACCCACCACCTAAGAGCCTGTGTGGGGAGCATCAGGGTCTCTCAGACTCGGGTGGGCATCTTGGCGGCACTCTGGTGGGGAGCAGCCCCCAGCCTCATAAATCACAGGAGTGGCTTGGGAGTCGCCAGGGAGAGAGAGAGACAGCTGAGCCGTTGGGTTTTTTTGTTCCTTTGCCAAGCTGTTCCCTTTGCCCTTTTGTTTCTCTTTCTGCAGAGGCACTCAGTGCTCCTCCGGCGGGGTTGTTTGTCACCAATCATTGGCGCCTCCATTATCTCCCCAACACTGTCTCTTCCTCCCCTCTCCCTAATGCTGCCCCAGAGGAAGGAGTCCATCACTGGCTGCCCTGCCATCGTGCAAGGCTGGGCAGGGAGGTGGGGGGGGGGTGGTACAGGGCAGTGAGGGGGCTCGGATGTTCTGGCAGGGTGAAGACACAGGCTGGCATGGCCAGAGGGCGGGTGGCATCCGCACCGAGAGCTGGTGCTCGCGGCCCGAGTGCTCAGGGTTTTGTCAAGTGGGTATTCAGGCCACACAATAACCCAAGGCCAGGTGCCTGGTTCTAAAGAAGCAGGTGATACATTACTAATTGTCACCAGGCACCTAATGTCCCAGGCAGGGGCGGAGGGAGTGAGGTGGGGGCGGCAAACGGAACCACACCACAAAGGCTTCTTTGTTCGCTCGGGCAGCAGGGAAGTGGTCCTGAGCTCAGCTTGGAGAGGAAGAAGTATCATCAGAAGGCGAATTCCTAAGGCCTGTCGCCCAACTGAGGAGCCTGGTGGGAGAAGAGGGGCAAGCAGACCGGTGGGGAGGAATAGGGTGACTTAACCAGGAGTGCTAGTGGTTTCTGGGACAGTCTGAATGCAGACAGCAATTTCTTGTTGCAAGAAACAGTATAGTTCATTCCTTCCTTCGTTCACTGATCCATCCATTTGTGCATCGAATATTAATTGAATGCTCCTGGTAGCCAAGCATTGTGCTGTTCTAGAAATTCAGAGAATGAACAGGCAAGTTCTTGCCCTCATGGGGCTTACAGTCCAGGGCTGTGATGTTCAATATGTAGCCGTGTGTGTGATGACTGACATTTACATTAAAACTCAACAAAGCATCTCAGCTTTGATTTAACCAAATGAAACGGAATTCAATTCTTCAGCCACGTCAGCCACATTTCAAGGGCTCAATAGTCACACATGGCTGATGGCTTCTGTATAGACAGCACAGTGGACGTCTCCATCACTGCAGAAATCTCAATTGGGCAGCACAGGTCTGGGGCAGTGTTCCTCTTTAGATGCCCCCTCCCCGCCACTGTGAATAAATAAGAAATCACAGAGGAGGGGGGGTCTCTCCCTGTTCCTTCCCCATCCTGTCCTCCTAGTATTGCCAAGGAGAAAGCCTCAGGCTGATGCCGTCACATTTTTAAGACCCTCTCTCCTGCTCTTCTCTTTCCAACACAAACAGGTGTGGGGCAACGTGCCTGCAGCCAGCCAGAGGGAGCAAAAGTTTTAATAGCAGTGTTTTGTTTTCATTATAATTCTTTTTCAGTCGCCCTCTGTTTAAGGCAAGTGAGACTAGTTTGCCATTTGGGGCAGTGATTTAAATTCTCTCTCTCTCTTTTTAAATTGGCTTATTTAAGTAAGAAATGAGTCAAGTTAAAGAAAAATGTTAAATGCGTAGTGGAGCAGGTGGTACGCGGTTGCAGCCGATCTGTGAAGTGGCGGGTGGGAATGTCTGCGGTGGAGAAACCCCGGTTCTGATGGAACGACACGGGCTTTGGAGGCAGATGGAGTCAGGTTCGAGTTTCGGTGCTGCTGTTTGTAAGACCTGTGATTTTGCAACAAGTTATTTTCCTCCATATCAACCAGATTCCCGCAGGAAACACCAATCTCACCCTGGGTGGTGGTGGGGTTGGTCTGTGGAGGGATTGTTAAAGGGACTACTGGCTTTAGGCTTTAGAGAGGGCAGCAGGGGATGGTACAGCCCTTGAGACCAGGAACAGAAGGGGGTTGCTACCGCCTGTGGCCTGGAAAGAGGGCTGCCTGGCCAGACTGTGGCCCTGGGTAGATGGATGCAGCCAACTCTTGGGGAGCTGGAGGAAGAAACACCCCAACTTCATTCTCCTCCTGCCTTCTGGTCCCTTGTTGATGCCACCCATTGGCCAAACCCAGTTGGAAGCCAATGCAGTTGGGCTCCTGCTAATCCTCAGTTTCCCCGTCTAGAAAATGGAGATTGCCCTGTGTACTCAACAGAGTTGCTGAGATGATGAAAAGAAACAGTGTGTGGTGCTAATAAATCAGTGGCTGTTTGTATTAATAACCATCGCAGTAATCAAATGCCTGCTCTTATGCCCAGTTTTGTGCTTGATGCTAGATTTTCCTGAGCCCAAATATAGCATGTGAGTGCAGGGCTTTAGGAAAGTGGAACAGGTCTTGCAGGGGCAAGGGAATTTGAAGGGGCAGGTAACTTTGGGAGAACGTTGCAGTTTGCTGAGAGGAAAAGCCTGCACCCTCCATGGCTGGTACCGACCTTTGTGATGTGTCACATCTCTGCTCTAGACTCTCCAATGTCCCTTCACCTCCCCTGTCCCCTGGTCCATCTCACTGACTGATTAGTCCGCCCCAGGGCACACCGATTCAACATTTCCCAGTCTATTTTCCACCCTATTTCCCACGGAGAGGTTCCTTCTCCTTGGATCCATTTAGGTCATCTTTCCTGCGGTCCTCACTGGCTCTTACCATGTGCAGCCAGGTCCACATCCATCATGAATGGGCTCAAAGCTCCTTCCTTCCAAGGGGAAAGGCAGGTGCTCTCCAAGTCTCAGCTACTCTTGTGAAGGCTGCTTCCACCCTTGCACGTTGGGGAGAAGGGAGTGAGCAATGATTGAGTTAGCCGTTTGGACCACCAGATCTTTAACCTTCACCTAAAAGCTGAGAGTGCCAATTCCACGTGTAGAGGGACCTTCTCAGTGGGTAGCTGGAGTTTGGGGGGTGGCTGGCTTCTAAAGGGAGTAAGTATTTCTTGGGAAAACTTCCATCAACAGCTCAGTTCTCAATTGCCTAAGGGGATTTTCCTCATGCCCCCTCCATTTCCCTTTGTCCGACCCTTTTTCCCATCTACCTTGACTGTTCAAATTGACTTTGATGAGGACTAATTTTGCCAGTTGAAATTTGAGACGCTTATACATTCAGTGCTTTGCTGAAATTGCCGTGACAAACACCAGCAGCAATTTCTTCCCTGGCTCATTCTCTAAAGTGCTCCGGGCAAGACAGAGTGCCCCTGCCCCTGGCCAGCGGGCCATCGGCCGACACTGTCATCTTCCCGCAGTCCTGCTACTTGCCCTGTTCTCATGCAGGTTGGGGTCAGCCCTGCTATTGGCTTGGTGGCAGTGTGACCCTTTGTGGGGAGCGGGGGAATCGATCACTCACTGGGGAGAAGTATTCCTTAGGAAAAACTCCAGCAACGGCCCCCTTGGGTCTTAGTTTCCAAGTTGGCCGAGGTGACTTTCCTTTGTTCAGCCTCGTTGCCATCTACCTGGTGGTTCACATTAACTTGGATGAGGCTCATTTCCCATTGAATACGGGGCCACATCTTGCAGGCCGGGCCGCCCTCTGAGCGAGCAGCAGGGCCTCCATCACAGCGCTGGGGGGCCTGGGTCTCAGGGGGAGCTTTTCTCACCCACGATGCTCATGTCCCTGGGTGGTGGAATGCTGCCTTCCGGTCACCAGCTCTGAACCGTGCCTTGGTCACACTGCAGCGATCGCCAAACTTCAGTTGCCTCCTTCATGACTTTATCTACGTCCCGCTCGGATTATTTCTTACATCATAATCTTCTTAAAATCAAATTTAAATCAAGCCCCTCTCTTTAAACATGTTCTGTGCAAAGGAATAATATATAGGCTTGTTGTACTGAATACATACGTATATTTTTTCTTAATTCATATTAAACTAAACATGTGACGATTTGAGGTTTTAAAAAATTTCCCCATACCACCTGGCCTCATCCTGTGAGCAGCAATGGGAAGACCAGTTTAGCAGATAGGGTACCAGCCTCAGAATGAGGAGCACCAGGATCTGATTTCAACTCCTCCAACAGTCTTCACCATGACTTGCTTACCCCTTGCCCTTCTCTGAGCCTTAGGTCCCCAAAATGAAGGGGTGAGTCTGGAGCACCCAGTTCTAAAATCTTTGATGGATAATAAGATTGGGAAGGAGAGTCCTGTCTATGCCCAAAATACTTCCTTTAAGAAATATCTGATGCCCCCAAATTCCCACCTGTGGGATGAAGCATCCTGCCTCCCGGGGATGTTGCTAAGGATCAGCTGTGTCAGTGTGAGGACAGCCAATAGCCACTCATTCCCTAGGAGCACAGGCTCAGCCTCACTTGGGTTCCATTCAGCAGCTGTTTACTGAGAAGCTGTTTACTGAGCACCTGCTCTGAGTCGGGCTCTGTGCTAGGGCTGGCACTCAGGTATAAGTGAGACTTAGTGCCTGTCCTCAAGGAGGCTGCAGTCTCCTAGGGCAGATAGTTAGGCAAACAAATAAATTACAGAATAATGTTGAAAATTCTAAAATTGAAATGGCTACCAAGTCCTTATGGGAATGTAGAAGAGTGAATAATTAATTACTCAGCCTGACCTGTTGGGGAAAGTCCTTTATCACCAGAGAGGTTAAGCCACTTGCTCAGGGTTGCACAGCTAGTAAGTGGCTGTGCTAAGCTTTGAGCCCAGGATGTCTTGTGTTTTAACAGCTTTCTGTCCTCTCTGCCTTCTTCCTTCTCTGCCAGAGATTCCTTCCAACTTGACCGTTTGTGATTCTGTGGCTCTCTGGACCTCCCATCCTGATCCTGTGTGCCTCTTGGTGGGTCAAGGCCTCCAGCAGCAGCTGGAGCTGGCCCTGGCCCCGCGGCTAGGCCACCGTGGAAGGCCACAGGCCGGCCCCCCGGCCTGGGCAGTCACTGGGTAGCAGCTCAGCTCTTCTCTGTTGTCTTTGGCCTCGTTATTATTATTATTTCTTTCCAGCAAGCTGCTAAAAGCTTCCTGCAGAGAGCACACAACCCAGCTCTTTAAAATTTAAAGGGCTTTACTTAAACAACGTTATTTCCCTCGGAAAGGCAATAGAAGAGGCATTTGCAGTGGTTATATTTAGTGCAGCATGTGGGTCTGAGCAGACGAGTGTGGGATTTGGTGGGTGTGGAGGTGATCAGGGAGATGTGTTCATGGCAATGAACCCATGAGGATGGGAGGAAGGGGAGGGTCTCCCCTCCCACCCATGCCCCAGAAAGCATGACCTTGGGGGAACCTATTGAGCACAGATTCTGGGAAGAGCACTGAGTGCCACCAGCAGGGAACCACTGGGGGAACATGAAGCTGGATAAAAAGCCCCATCCCCTGCCACACAGGACCTCAGCACTGAAGACACAGTGCTCCTAGTTGCTCCTGGGCCTTTGCATATGCTAGTCCCTCTGCTGGAACCCACTTCCTTCTTTGGATTAAGTCCTGTTCAACATTCAGGTCTCACCCTAGACATCACTTCATTTATTCAACAAGCATTTTCTGTGCATCTCATGTTCATAGCACTATGGGTCACAGACATTTGTGACTCATCTCCATGAGCCCTGTACCTGGCCTGTTTCTAGCACAGAGCAGGCATTAAGTGTTTGTGGAACTGATAAAAACCAGTGTGGATGCGTGGGATCTGAGAAAGAATAGAGTTGCCTTTCTGGAGCTTATAGCCTCATTGGAGATTCGTACGAAAGACACTTTGAACTCCGAATGAAGCTGTTAGGCCTGGCAGACCCTTATCCATTCAAGGAAGAAAAGGAGAATTCATTCCTTTCTTCTTTGACCATCCATCCATCCATCAACAGATTGGACGCCTACAATGTTCCAGGTAGTGTGCTAGGCACCAGCAATATGGTGGTGAGTAGAAAAAGGTAAAGATAAAGCCTACCTTTCTGGAGCTTACCTTCCCAAGGGTGTGATCAGGCAGACAGTATATATGTGAATGTATAACAAACAGAAGTGATAACTGCTATGAAGAAGAGTAGGGCTGGTCAGAGTGATGGCCAGAGCAAAGCGTAGACGTGCGGGCTCTGGGAGAGGCCCAATTTATTGAACATCTAGTGTATCTCAGACCCTGTGCAGCCCTGAGGACGTAGAAGCATAATCACTGACTTCAGTGAACTTGAGGAAGGCGAGAGCTGGGATACATTTGGTAGTGGCTAGGAGAGGTGCACCATCAGGGAGGCCTCTGATGAGGTTCTGAGATATGAGCTGGGGCTTGGAGGATGGGGGAGTTTAGGCAGGATTTGGGCCGACTCATAGTTTTCAAACTGTGCTCCTTGGAACCCCAGTTTCCCACAGAGGTACCCACCCACACCATTTTGGTGCCAGAATGTAAGTCAGGATAATAGTTGAGGGGGTCCTTGTCCCCAGATCGAGCCAGGAGCTCTGCTTTGCCCCTTTCACAAACCAGCTTCTGCTTGAGCTTTACTTTGAATGAAAGAATTTGAAAAAGTGGATTGGATGATGAGGACAAAGCATTAACCTCCTCAGGGCTAGAGGAGGTTCTAAAGATTTCTGTTTAGGTTCAAGACTCGTTTCACTTCACATGTGGGTAAACTGAGGCCCAGAGGGGTCAGTGACTTTTACCAGGTTCCCAGCAGGAGGGGGCCATCTCTGGGAGAAAAACTTCTGATTTCTGCTTCTTTCCAAGCTGGAAAGCTGGGCTGTGAGAAAGCCCCCACCCCCAACCCCAGATCAGAGGCTTGGGGATTGCTGCCCTCAAATTGTGCCTGCTCTGACCCCCAGCTAGCCTCAAGGTACCCACTGTAAACCTTTCTCCTTTGACAGCCCAACTGGTCTGCCCCACCCCCATGGGAGCCTGGAATTAGAGAAATATTTTATGATCCCATGCTTCGTTATGTTTTATTAAAAGCGCCTGTGCTGGCTTCTGCTGGCACATCTGCCAGGCCCAGTCCTGAGGCTTCCTCTCCCTCCCCACTGCCACCTCTCACGGCCCGGTGGAGGCAGATGGCCACCACTCCATCCCCCACCCCTCCCCTCACAGAGTAAGGCCCCCAGCCCGGCTGTCAGTTACAGGTGTCCATGAGATAAAGGGGAATCCTGCAGGTGAAGACAGACTTGGGGATTTAGAATGATAATTCTGTGTGTTCACACGTCCCTAGCCCCATCTGGTCCTGCAGCTACTCCCGGAGGAGACTGGTTCAGAGGAGGTGGAGGGGCAAGTCCGAAGTTAGATGCACCTGGTCCTGCACTCTGATCCTCCCCACTGGCCTATGCAGATCTGAGATCAGGCTGATGTCCCTCCCCAGGCTGATCGTGTTGTATCCACCAATGACCACAGCAGGCTGTCAGTTTCAGTATGGGAGCCAGGCGGCAAACCCTGGCATCCAGATATTTTTGGTGGGGAAGCTGTTCTCCTCTTCCCTCTTGATGGGACATGCTGAGTACTTAAAACACGTGGCCCACCTGGATCTGAACGGCAGCGGAGTCACCTGCTAGATGTGTCATCTGGGGCAAGGTGTGTAACTGCTCTGAGCCTCAGTTTCTCATATGATGCCTAGTAGACATTTAACACATGGTGGCAATGGTTTTTGATGGGATCCCCCACTAAAAGTGAGAGGGCATTGAATCAGACCTTCATCTGAGGGGAGAGGGATGTGATAACCTTGCTTATTATTGTCATTATTATTCTCAGCTAAGATTAATGGAGAACCTATTACTCATTTATCAGATGCTTACTGATCTCCTACTATGTGCCCAGGGAGATGGTGCTGAAAAGGACAGTCAAGAACTTGGGCCTCATGGGACTGACATTCTGGTGGATGCGGCAGAAATAAACAAATAGATAAAGAGCCTGACTCTGGATGGCGAGGAGAATGCAGGGCTGCAGGATAGACAGGGGCTTAGAGCAGCTTCTTCAGATTGCATGGTCTGGGAAGGCTTCTTGGAGGAGGTGCCTTTTGAAATGAAAGGGAGAAGGAAAGAAGCCACAAAAGTCTGGCTGAGTTCCAGGGCATTGGCATCTCCCAACCAGGCTGCATGTCTGTGGCTAACTCCTTCTCCTGATGGAACCTTTCCTGGACCCTGCTTCCCAGCCTTGGGAATGGCCACCTGCCATTCCCTGACATCAGTGCTGTGAACTCAGCTGGTCTATGGTGATGGCGCCCCCTCCAGGCCTGGGGAAAAGGTCCCGAGGAAGCAGGAGGCCAGGGACTATGTTAGGCACATTCTTGACCTGTTCTTCTTTAATTCTTGCAACTCCGTAGGAGGTGGATCCTGTGGCTCTCTCTATTTTGCCATCGAGGAGCCTGAGACTCAGAAGTGAAAAATCCTAGAGCTGGTTTGAGGAGGAGCTGGCATTTGAACCGTGATCTAACTCCCTCCCTTCTGAATTAACCCTTGCCCCTTGCTCGCTCACTGTGTGTATCTGTGTGTCCAGTGGGAGGATAAGCAGAAGAGAAAAGCCCTCCTCCTCTTGTCCCACCTTGAACCCCCGTGCGCCTCTGGCCTGGGGCTGAAGCCTCGAGCGAGTCAGAGTGAGTGGCCAGGTGGCAGGGAGCCCACAGAGTATTGATGGCACTCAAAGCTGGCAGGCGCCGTCGGGAGGCAGAAAGGTATTAATTAGCAGTTATTCCCCAGCAGTGAGGAGATGGATAGAGATTAAGGTGGCGGCCTGCGCATCCGTTTTGTAGCAGCCGAGAAGCAACAGTAAATCAGTGCTATGAATCGATGCTGTAAGAGGGAGGTATGTTTTAATCTTATTAGCGGTGTAGCATTATGGGGAGCGAGGCGGGAGAACTCCTCACTCATGGGGCCTGGGTCAGGAAGGAGGGAGAGGATGTGACAGGGGCTTGGACCACCTGGGAGGGCATCAGGATGGAGAACTCTGACCCTTGTTGGGAAAAGGATGGGGATGGGAGAGTGATGAAAAGCGGGAAAAGAGTGCCGGGTCAGCAGTTTTCCCAAGGGTCTCCACCATGCATTTAGTCCCACTGTGCGCCCCTTCCAGTCCTCGCCTCCATGAACAGAGGGCCCTGCGTTGGACGTTTGTTCAAAGGCTGGGCCCAGGTGGGGTTCTGACTCTGGCACTGGCCCACTCTGGGTTCTAGACCCAGCCACACCACTGGCCGTGATGAAGGCTAGGAGGCTGAGTAGTAGGGTGGTGGGTGGAGGGTAGAAGTCGGCACCTCTGTGTAGATGTGAGGTGTGGGAGAGAGGATGGAGTGGGAGGGCATCAGGGCAAGTGCCCTGAAAGGTAGGCACTGAGTGCATGGCCTTTAGTTTTCCCAGCAGCTGTCATGGTGGGTGCTTAGTCCCTTAGTCCCTGTGCACAGAGGGGAAGAGATGCTGGAGGTGAGGGCCCTGCCTGGGTATAGCTACTCCAGCATCTGGCACCATCTCTGACTGACAAAATTGTCAACCAACCCCAGCAAAAGCCATGGGAAAACCCGTGAGATCCAGCCTCTGAGTGTAATAAGGGACTGAGAGATGGGACATCCTCATCTTCCTCTGGGCCCTTCCCTACCAGATCTGAGGGCCCTTCTAGCTAGAACATTCTTGGATTCTGTTTCTCACTTCTTAGATTATCACTTGTCTGCTATACCGTTTGATCCTCTCTGTAATCCCTGTGACACAAGCATTATTAGCCCCATTTTACAGATAGGTAAACTGACAGTCTCAGAGAGGCTTAGTTACTTGCCCAAGATTACACAGCCAGTGAGTGTCAGAGCCTGAATTCAACCCCTGGTTGGTCTGCCCTCAGAAGCCCAGCACTCTTCATTTCACAGCACCACCATCTCTTTGTCTGGTAGCCAGACGATTATGGAGGAAAAAATGTCACCTGAGGACGACCTTGACTCCAGGCCTTCAGTGGAGAGCAGCAGCCCTTCTGTGGGGTTGCAGTGAGGCTTCCTGCCACCACTGCCTCCAGGACCTGTTCCTGTCTGGCTGCCCTTTGTCAGCCACTCTGCTCCAAGGGCTGAGTCAGCCATACCTATGGCTCTGACAGCCTGGATGGGGGACCTGGAGCCCCCTCAGCTTTGGCAGCCTTGGGCCAGCTGATGGAGATGTCTTGGAGGTCTGCCTGGGCTGCCAAAGGCTGGGCCAGGCCTTTGAAGGAAGCCAGCTGCCTCCCAGGGGTGGAAATTCAGTGTCTCAGAATCTTTGCCTCCTCTTGTCCTGGGCGGAGAGAAAGGGGCTCCTCCTATGTGTTGAAAAAAGACCCTCCAGGAAGATAGTGCCTGCCAGGGGAAGGGGGCACAGACTGGGACCTCTTGTCCGGCTTGGGGAGGGGAATACCAAGGGCAGATTTTTGGTTTTTCTTCTCCTTGCCTTTTGGTAACAGCAACCACACTGCTGGCCCAGGGATAGATGCCCCACCCCAGCTTCTGCACTCAGAGGCAGATGAAGATGCCCTTCCTGTTCCGTGCTCCAGTTTGCTATCTGTACCCACACCTAGGAGCATATTGTCATTTAAAGTGAATGGATGTGAGAGTCAGATTTGAATCCTCGTCCACCACCTACTGGCTTTGTGACTCTGGGCAAGTTACTTCACATCTCTGAGCCTTGGGTTTTTCATCTATAAATGGGGGCAACAATTATCTACCACCTGTGATTTTTATAAGAATCAAATGACATATTTTCATCCCTTCATTCACTTGCAGAAAGGTGCTTTGTAAAATGTAATTATATTAGATAGGATAACACACGCTGCTGTAACAAACCCCCAAATTTCACTGGCACAAGCTCAACAAAAGTTTATTTTTAACTTATGTTGAGGTATCTTTGTAGGTGGGTGCCTTTCCTCCATGTGGAGACTCAGGGATCCAGGCTCCTTACGCCTTGTGACTCTGCCATCTCTTGGGGCTCCATAGGCCTCCTTTCCAGCCATTGGAAGAGGAAAGAGAAAGTACAGAAGCATCTGGGAGATGTCACCCATGGGGTAGGGGGTGGCAGTTGCCTCCAGAGACAATATCAGGTTATGTGGAGGGCTAGTGTGTGCGCGTGCATGCGCGTGCATGCGTGTTTGTGTTTTTGGTAGCCAGATGATGTCTGTGCCTCAAAAAATGTCCCATTTACCTTCATGCCTCACCCACTCCATGAAATCACTAAGGACAGTGTCCCTTTTTATCTTATTTATTCTGTACTATTTATTTTTGTAAACCTAGTACCTAGCACTGTGCTGAGTACAGAATATGTACTTATTAAATATTTATATTGATGGATGGATGGACAATGGATAGATGCATTGATGGATGGATGGATGGAGGATGGTTAGATGATGCATAGGTGGATGGATAAAATGATACTTAGTGAGCCCAACCACAGTGACCTATGACTAGGGGAACACAGAGATTTATGGTCTACCCCGTAGGCATTCCTGCCTCATTGACTGTTAGAGTCCCATCACTAAGCATGGTGTGTAGCAAATGGCAGGTTTTCAGTGTTTACTGAATGAAATTCTTAGAGATCTTTTGGAAAGATCAGCATTTAAAGATCAGCGGAGCCTTGGCAGCCCCAGTGTGCAGACGAGGGATGGCTGAGATGACCCAGGGATGTACTAACTTCCAGAACTGGGAAATGACTGCAAACTTTGGCTCCATCAGTGGATTCTGGGCCTTGGCCACCTCTTGGGGCTGTCAGGGAAGGTGATTTTGCAAATCTCCTCAGTGCACCCTTAAAAAGTGCCCTGCCCTCACTCGAGTAGCTGGTGAGGCCCCTGGTGCTTCTGGGCTTTCTCCCCAGAGGGCCTGTGAGGCAGACGCAGAGGCTCTATGTGGCAGAGGAAGGGCTGAGGGTGGGGAGACTACCCAGACGGGGTTAAGTGCATTCCTCTCTTCTTGCCAGACTAGTGAGAATTTGGCTTTAAATTTTTAACCTAAATAGAGTTATATTCATTCTCTTTCCCACTAGATGCAAAGCGCTTTTTTGGAGCAATTAAGGAAAAGCATAAATCAGTCCGTTTTTAAAAGCTTAGGCTGACTTTGTGACTGGCTAAAATTAGTGTCTCCATAGAGGAAGAGAAGGGGGGAGAGAAGGCTGGATTGGCTTCACGACATCCATTCAATGGGGCTGAGGTTGATGCCAGGCCTCTGCCCAGATCGCAGGGAGCAGAGCCCCCGGCCCCTCCTGGCCTCCACTGACCACCACATCCTTTCTTGTCCAACCTCCATTGTAGGTCTTTCTTGGTTCTCCAATGTGCTAGGAAGAGAGCAAGTTTGCAGAGAGACGGAGCTGAAACTGCAGCTTCACCACCTGCGCCACTGTGTGACCCTGGGCAAGTCATTCCACCTCTCTGAGTTCCTGGTTTCTGCATCAGACAGTTGCCGCCATCTCACCTACAGACCTTCCCTCTACCACCTGACCTTACCTGATGCAGATTTCAGTCCCACACAGCTCAGAACACAAAATAATGGCCTTCCTCCCATGACACTCGCCTCAGGTTATAATTACTCATTATCAGCATATTTGGTATTTGACCACAACGGACTCCTCCTTTGGGCTAGAAGCTCCCAAGGGCCTTGTCTGCTTGTTCATTGCTGGCACGTCGTAGGTGCACAACCAATATCTATTTCGTGATGAATGAATTCATAACGACTATGTGGGCCAGTCACCTTACCTCTCAGAGCCTCAGTTTCCTGACTGTGAAATGAGAATAAGAATTTTTTTCTTTGTGAGAATTAAGTGCTGTAAATCCTTTATTATTAAGCTCATACTACGCACCAGGCTTTGGAGATAGAGCAGTGAGCGGCACAGGTGTGTGTGGTCTATACCTTTAAGACGCTACACACTAGTGGGAGTTAATGTATGTTTCAGCACCTAGGAGAGCGCCCGCCAGGCACTCTCACTTGACTAATGCGCGCATGCATGAGCGAGCAAATGAATGAAAGGCTGAAGGGAAAATCATCTCCCATCAGTGACTGCTCTTCATGCTCACCTGTAGCATTTTCACTACACATTATCTGGGGGAGTTGACTTTTGTGCTGACAGTTTAGAGACTTGGTTCCCCTCTGGCTGTGTTGCCCTGCTGTGTTCCTCATCCTCTCTGGGCCACATTTTCCCATTCGTAAGGTGAGTGGGTGGCTCTGTCATCCCAAACTCCCGATCTCTTGTCAACAGGGCCTCAGAAGCTTCCAGGGCAGAAGTTCTATCACCACCATCCCTTTCCTCCTGGTCTGGTTCTTCTTTTGGTCTGTCTGCTGCCAGCTCAGCTCCTGGGATTGTGTGGGAGGAGGTTGTTAACTACTCACAGGGGCTATCTGCTCATCTCCCAGGCCTCTTATCTGGGACATAAGCATTTAGGCAAACATAATAGGCCAAAGCAGGCCAGGCCCATGGGAACCAGAGCCTTTTGACAAATACCTCTGGGCTTCTCTCGGCCTGCCATGGAGGATGCTCATGGACGTGGACCCTGGCTGGCGCTCTTCAATGCCCCACCCACAGAGGCTTGTCCAGCCCATACCTTATGGATCCACCTGCAGGTCCTAAAAATTCTAGGCATCCACATTCAGTCCTCCACCCCAGGACGGTGTGGAGCATGATCTCTGGGCCAACTGCTTCCCCCACCAGCCAGCCTGGCCAGACAGATCCACTTCATCAGGGGCCTCAGTCAATCACGGGGAGGCAGGGAAATCCTACATAGACTTCCATGGCCATGCCTGGGAGATTAGAGGATTCTCTGAGATTTAGATTAATTAACAGCCTTTTTCCAGAGGAAAAGGAGGCTGTCATTGAGCATATAGTCTCCCCTAGGCCTGGGCTTCAAGCTCTTGTGGGCATGAGCCCACCAGCCCTGTGAACTGGTTCATCAGGCTCTTATTACAGGTGAGGACTGACGCCCCAAAGAAGTGAAGAGATTTCCCCTGGGAAACTGGAGAGAGAAACTCACATTAATTGGGCTCCTTGGTGGGCAATCCCTGAGCCACGTGCATCACTTACCAGTGTTCCCCTAATGCTCACCTCACCCTAAGAGATGGGTACCGTTATTGTCCCCAGTGGGGAAACTGAGGCTCTGAGGTGTGAAGTCACTTAGGACCGGTGAAAGGGCAGCACCATATTTCCTACCTGACTCTGGGAAACGTCAAAGTCCCTTCTCTGTGTACAGCACTACAAAGCCCACAGAGAGAAGCTACTACAGGGAAATGGAGATATAAAGAGAATTCATAACTATAATGTATTTGCACGGATTTCTACTGCGTATGAAGGATTTTCATGTGTTTATCATCTTGTGGAACCACTGCAACCCTTTAAAGTAAGCGATATAGGTGTTTATTTAACAAATATTTGTGTAGTACTTACAGTGCGCCGGGCACATTTCTAAGCACTTCATAAATATTAATGTGTTTAATCTGCATTAGCAACTCCATGAGTGAGACTCTGTTATTTTCCTTATTTTGTAAATGAGGAAACATAAGCACAGAAATGTTAAGTAACTGACTCAAGGCTGAACAGTGAGTGAGTGACAAGGCTGGGATTGCAGCTCCAGCAGTCTAGCTCCTGGCCCTTACCCCTCGCTCTGCTGCCATCCTGTCTTCCACATTTTAGAGCAGGAAACATTAGGCTCAGAGTGGAGAGTGACCTGCTCCAGGATGGGCAGTGGGTTAGTGGCAGGGGTGAACCTTGAACAGGGCCTGGGGTCAGGAACTGAGGCACCCCCTCTTTCTCCTGCTCTGAGCCCATCAGGTCCCCTGTGTGGAGGATACACTTTGTCTCACGGCCAAGGTTGCGGAGACCAGATCCACTTCAGTTTATCTGCCCCAGGGTTGGGGCTGAGAGAATGGAGCTCTAAGTGACAGGCGGGGGCGAGCGGGATTAACAGAGCCGGAGACTGTCTGTGTCTGAACCCCACACCCTGGCAACAGAATCAGCGAGCTTTAAGATCCTTATCTCACTGCGGAAATATAATAATCCCTCCCAGGACATGTGGCCTCACTTTCTTCTTTTCTGCAGCCTTGTCCTGCTGTTTATCTCGATCATTCCTTACGACGCCAGCCTGAGAAGTAGGCAAGAGGCGGGGAGGTGTTGCGCGGTCCTTCCTCCTCAGAGACTGAGTGCTGGGAGCTCTGTTATTACCTCCAGCCTTGTTATCACTTGCTTTTGGGGTTCCCATCAAAGTGGGGCCTGAGACAAGGATTTGGGTGTGGGTAGCTTATTTGGGAAGGACCCCAGGAAACACCAGCAGGGGAGGGAGTGAGGGAGACAGGAAAAGGTGATACGGATGCAGCTGGATGGGCTGAGAGGTAGTGTGGGACCTGCCTTAGGACTGCACCTAAGGGGCAGGAGGCTGGGGTACCCATCCACCAATCTCCGTTCCTCTGATGGAGGGTCTCTTGGAGGTGTTACTATTCTGGCCGCACATGGGCCAATCACACCCATGCAGAGTCAGGACGGATGCCAGCCTGGCGTCCACTCCCTCAGTCCTCTTACTCCGCCACCACTGTTAACTGTGCACTTTCTATGGGCCAGACTCCTGCTCAGGGCTTTCCCTGAGTTCTCTCACCTAAATCCCCTTTCCACGGACACTATTGTCCCCTTCCTACCGATGAGGCAACCGAGTCAGAGAGAGAGCCGCACACAGAGTCTGTGGGAGAGCTGGGATTCAGCCCCAGTCACCTAGTCATCAAGCACACGATAAGACCTACTATGTGCTTGACCCTGGCTGGGACTTGAAAACCCACATTCGTAACCATTGACCTCAGCATCTCTCCGCGAACAAGCTTGCATCCTTCCTGCATACAAAGACGATATTGTCTAGATTCTCCAGGATGGCCCCAATTGCAAGTATTTTTTTATCCTTTTCGGTAAAGACAATTTGTGACATATATAACCAAATGCATGCTAATAGTTTAAACCTTTGTAAGACTTCTCGCATGAATAAATTCATTCTTCCCGCATCTTAGTGGGAAAGCCGTGTCAAACAAGAAATTCTCGTTTGGGCTAGGAAAACGTGGTTACTGAACCAGAGGGAGGGGGTCTGATTCAGCCTCCGAACCCAGGGCTCTGGAGAGGTGCTGCCTGGCCTGCTTTAATGATGAGGTCAGTGGGGCTCCCAGCACCTCTCCAGTGCCTGGCACACAGTAGGGCTCCCTGGGTCATGCACCTCACTCACTCTGCTCCCAGCAAGTCTGGCCACCTTCCTTGGTCTTCATCTTTCATCGCTCCCCCTCCTTCCTGTTGGGGGTGGACCCCGTCAGGCGATGTGGCTCCATAGTTATGATCACGGGCTCTGGGGCAGATCCCTGGGCTTGATCTCTGTGGTGTGCTGGCTGTGAGACCTGGGCCTAGTTACCTGGATGCTCTTGGCCTTAGTTTCCTCATCTGTAAGATGGGGTTAATACGGTAGCAGACCCTGTTGGTGCCCAGCCATAAGCCCTTGGCATTTCTGTCTACCAGACAGCCAAGTATGCTCCTGTGAAGGCAGCGACCCTCTGCCTGGGGGCAGCACCCTGGCCTGGACAAGAGACGGGGCAGCACCCTGGCCTGGACAAAAGACAGGCCAGAAGTGTAGAGAGCTTTCATTCCTGGAAGCAGCCCTAGGCTGAGGATAGACAGAGAGTTAGAGGATGGATGCTCCAGCATCCTTGCTCTCGGTTGGATATTCCAGGTGCATCTTCTACACTGGCTCCCAGGGGTCCTCAGTGGGCTTGGGCTGGGCAGTGGTGGCCAGCGTGGTTACACAGCAGTACTGGCTGCTTCCCTTCCTTGTTTCCTCACCGAAATTCCCTGGATCATCTCCCAGAGAAGCTATCTGCACTTGAATTCTTTTCTGAGTCTGCCTCTGGGGAAACCCACACCAAGCCATCGTTCTGCCTACCTTTGGGAGCAGCTGTGGTGGTCTTGTGAGCAAGCGTTTGTGAAGCGTAGAATGGTGCCGGCACGTGCACATGGCGTAGAAGCAAACACTCCTGTCCTCCAGTTCGTCAGATACACCAGACTCTGCACAGTCTCTGTGCCTTTGCCCCTGCCTGCTCTGCCTGTCCCCTCCTCTTCACCTGCTTATGCCAATATGTCCTTCTGGATTCAGCTGAGAAGTCACCCCTCTTGGAAGTCTTCCCTGATCACACCCTGTGCTTGGCGGCCCAGGGGAATCCCTCCTTCATGTCCCCACAGGCTTCTTCCTCTGTCGTGGCATTTACACCCAAAATTATAATCCTGTGCTGACTGTCCCTTCTCCCCACTCACTCCTTGAAGTCAGAGACCATGCTTTTTGCTCCTGGTTCTCTGGGGAGGGAGGGAGCATGTGCATGTATGTGTCATGCACATCTCTCTGCTCCCCACGGCCCCTGGCACGTGTCTGCACACAGCAGTGATGATGGCTCAGAGCTCACACAGGAGAGCAGGACTAGACCAGGACTAGAGCACAGATGGGAGGCCCTCACCTCTTTTCCCATCCTTTCCTTTCTCACCACCTTTCAGGCCACCCACTGGACTGGGCACTGGAGCAATGGGAGCTTGAAGTAGGGTGAGCATCCAAGGTGATAGGAACTGGCTTCAAGAGGAAGGGTTAACTGGCCTTAAAGTCAAGGTCTCATCTGTTCAGGGGAAGGCCAGATGGGGAGAGAGAGGGACTTAAAATCTCTGAGGCCTGCTTTGTTTTGTTTCTATTTATGATGGTGACTATTCGATGAGGATAGTGAGCCAAAGGTTTCCCCATCCACCAATGATGAAAAAAGAAGACATGGGTTGATTTTAAAGCAAGAGAAATTGCAGTCAGACACAAGAAGGAACTTCCCACTCTCTGGTTGAGCAGAGTTGGCTGTCATCACATTCTCAGCAGGCACTTGACAGAATGATAGACTCAAGGGAAAGAGATCCTGGAATACAGACATGTGGGCAGAGACTAAAGACCCAAGAAGGAGAAGGAGGAGAGAGGTGGGGAGAGGCGAAAGCACAGAGGTTGGGTAGGTGCTGTGGGTCTCCAGCAGCTGCTACCACCAGAAAGAGCTCATGAGAATGAGGGGCCCGGAGGCTTAATTCTCTGCTCTACTGCCAACTTGCTGGATGACGTTAGTCAAATTGCTTCACCTCTCTGGTCCTCAGTTTCTTTATCTGCAAATGGGGATACATCGCCAGCCAACTTCACCAGCTATTTCCTAAGTTATTGGGTGGCAATACGCTTTACGGCATTTAAAGCACAGGTCAGATCAAAAACAAACAAAACCAAACCAACAGGGGAGGAAGGGAGAAGCAGAAGACAGCCAAGTATCTGCTCCTCATTCTGTTGCAAACCGTATCTGGTGACACAGGGATGCCGTTTAATGAGCAACTACTCTACACCTAGCACCCCACTATGAGGACTCTTAATCCTCACAGTAGCCTCTGTGGGAGACATTGTCTCCATTTTACAAATGAGAATACTGAGGCCCAGAGAGGTCATTTAAAGTATCCTGAGTCACACAGCAGCAAGTGGGAGAGTCAGGATTAGAAGTCAGGCTTCTCCGGTCAAAGCCCTGGCTTGTTCCCCTTGCTGTACTGTCAGAGTTGGGATGGTCAGATGTCCCACACGCATCTCATGAGCTGATGTCCTTTCTCCCCCTACCCAAACTAAATGATAAGAAGACAAGACTCAGGAAATCGTTCCAGGTCCTTGGGTCCACCCTGTCCCTCCCCAGAAAGCCCTGCACAGGTTCCCCTGCCCTCTGGAAAGGGGTGTCGAGCCCAATCTGGGACTTCATCATCCACCCAACCAGGCCTCAACTGAGAGGGAGCTGGGCTCTGAGCCCAGCAGATAAGATCCCAGGCACCGCAGCCGATCCTGGTGGCCTTGCCAGGCAGTGGGCTGTGCTAATTGCTCTGTCAACAGTGGACCTTGTTTGCATATATGCAAATTGGGGGGCTTATTAGCTCTTCTCCCAGATGGGTTAGTTCAGGCCTCAGCCTGACCCCTGCACTGCCTGGTTTGAAGGCTTCACTAGCCAGTGGGATGAACGCCCATCCAGATGGAGGACTCAGCAGGCAAGAGTGGCCCGTGGCCTTGGCAGCTGAAGGGTCCAAACGAGACCTGAGTATTCTGATGGGGGAACCGGAGGCTGTGGTCTGATGTTCCTCTGACTCTTCCAAACTGGGGGACCCCAGGATATCCCAGAGCCTGACCTGGGCCTTCTTTCAGGGCTAGGACATGAGTCTGACCTTGGTCCCACACATGCCTAGTATCAGCAGATGTCCGCTGTCCAGCTGTGAGGGCTCCCGCAGACCGACGGGCATCTGCAGAGAAGGACCCTGGGCCCGAGCCCTCGAGCCCAGCCAGGCAGCTGCTCAGAGCACAGACATCGTTGAACCTCATCGGCCCTTCTGTCAGGCTGGGTTCAGAATACAGGGCTTCAAGTCTGCCCAGTGTCCTCCGCCACCAAGGGTGTCCCCTCTATCCCATAGCCAGGCCCTCAGGCTGGGCCCTCATCACCTGCCTGGGTCACCACAACAGTCTTATCCCTGGTCTCCTGCTTCCGCTCCCCCTTGACTCCCTCCTCCTCCTGCAGCCCAGCTGATCTTTACAAACCGCAAATCTGATCACCCTCTCCCTTGCTTAAAACTCTCCATGGCTCCCTGTTGCCCGGCCATAAAGTCCAAGCTCCTAACCTGGCCTATACCCATTATGTGGGTTTCCAATCCCAGCTTTTCTTGTCAGTGTCTAACACCCCCACCCTGCCACCCCCAAAGAATTCCTTGAGGCCTGGACCTAGTCTTTTTGGCTGGCATGTCCTCAGAGCCTGGCAGAGAAGTTACCTTCTCAGGGAAGGCTCCTATGAGATCCCCCCTTTCTGGATTTTGAGTCCCTCAGGAATCATCTAATGCAGATGATTCAATGGGTCTGTGCCCTCATTTCTATGTCTCTATTAAAGGATTCTAGGTTTCTTTTCAGGGTGAGGGTCTTGTCTTAGTTAGATTGGGAATTCTCAAGTAATAGAGGGGTGTGTCTCCTCCATCAGATTTGGACCTCTTCAGGGAGGGGCTGTGTCTCCCCCATCAGACACTTGTTGCTTCAGGATGGCAGGGGCTCTGTCTCCCTACATCAGAGGGGGAGCCCCTCAGGGTAGGGTCTGTGCTCCTAGACCTTATCACATTTTGATCTAAGGGGAACATGAATGTCCATTCTGTCTGTTTTTGTTCCATGATGTTTTTACATGATCATCTCAGAAAAGACACGTGCAGAGGAAGGAAGACGGGATATGGGGAGCTGTCTGTCCCCCTCCCTAGGATAGGGCAGCCTCTTAGTAAGTCTGAATTGAGTAGGAAGGACCAGGGTCCACAGGTGACTCACAGACACCCCTGCCCCCTGCTCCACGCTTGGAGCCAGGGCCCTCACACCCCCTGCACCCCATCCAGCCAGGTCCTGCCCAGGGGTGGGGCTGCTTCCCCATTTCCTCCCACGCCAAGTTGGATGTGGCTGAAACAGCTGATTGAACTCCACTCTCCAACCTGGATCCCTGGCCCATCTTTCCTTCCACACCCGGTTTCTGCCTCTGCTCAATCCTCATCTAGACTAGCCTGGGTCTGGAACCTTCTTCAAGCATCTAGGTCCAGTCCCTCAGCTCCCTGAGGACACCAGCTGGACAGTCTGACCAAAGGAGCCTCCAGTAAACACAGCCACCAAGAAAGAAAGCCTTGGACCCTCCAAAGTGAGCGCCCCTCCCCTACCTAAGTGTTATCAGTCCTAACCTCGCAGCCCCAAGGAACCTGGACAGAGAGGGGTGAAGGCCGGGCTGGGATGGGCAGAGTGCTGACTCCTGTTGAAGCCCTCTGTCTGTGCGACCTTGAATAACTTTTTAGTCTCGGTGCCTCAGTTTCCCCATCTATCAAGGGGGAGGACCCTAGTGATGTGTTATTACCATGGGTGAATCTCGGGTCTTCAGAAAACATACCTTCCTGTTGGTCTGAATGATCTGACTTTAAAAAAAAATCACTTTTTTCCCCCTATACCCAGAGGCTGGAGATAATTTGGAGCATATAGAGAGGCACAAAAAAGAGAATGCCACCACTCAGATGACCGCAGTTAGCTCCACGGTGATTGTCCTGCCAGCCGCTTCTGCTCCCAGAAACATAGAATTTTGGAGAGGAAACGGAAGGGAATTTGCAGGATTTTTTTGGTTTTTTTTTTTTTAAATTATCATTGGTATAGGTTTTGCGGCGAGATGGCGGCTCCTTGCCTTTGTTCCCTTACCCTTGTGTGGGTCTCTGAAAGCCACCCATTACCCTGTTTTTGCCACCAATTTCCTCAATTCATACTCCCTATAAACCACCATGGGGAACTTTATAGACCCACAAAGGCATTCAAAGTTAATGGCAAAACCAACCATGTGAAAACTCTGCTGTAAAACCCAGCCCCCTCCTCTTCCCAGGGCCCGAGTGCCCCTGTCCCTCCCAGGTCCTGGAGGCGGCCCATCCCTTGCTGCCCTAGGTGTACAGGACACTGGGGCAAGGGACAGGGTGAGGGGTGGGGGGCAGGGAGAGAGTCCTAGGGGTGACCTTCCCTCTGCCAGGACACAGAGCGCACACGTGACCTTGCCGACGCAACACAGCAACCATAAATATCAGGACTGTAATTTATGTAGATGTGTGGAGTCCAAACAGAAGGGTGGGGAGGAGCTAATGAAATGACATCTCTCATGTCAGCGTCTCAGGGCAGGGAACATAGCAGGTTCCTCACACGTGGGGCCACTTGTTAGCCTGTGGATGGAGGTTAGATAAATCCAACCACTGCCCTTGGGCTCCCCTGCTCTGTGAAGGGATGGAACCCAGAACTGGGAAGGACTTCAGCCACTCCTTCTTTCATCTCTTCAATAAATACTTCCAGGCTCTGTTCCCTCTTTTGCCCACGCCCTCCCAGGCAGAGAGGGAATGACTTTGCCTGGCTTGGTCTTTTAGGAGAGATATGCACAGCTTCTGCCAGGGCAGTGAACAAAACATGGACTTGGCACTGAACCTGGCTCTGCTGTGCGACCTTGGGCAAATCACTTGCCCTCTCTGATCCCATTTAGATATCCATCTAATGGAGAAAACAAAGGTATTACGAGGATTGAGTGCTGTGCTGTGAGGAATCAGGCATAGGGTAAGTGAATGATAAATGGCAGTTTCTTCCCATCCTCCATTATTTTCCCAGTTTCTTGCAAACTGAAGGAACACAGAATCTTTGCCTGTTTGTCTCAGAACTCCCCCTGTTGGAAGCCTTTGGCCTAGCAGGCTTCAATCAGTTTGGGGACTGCCCCTCCCTCTCTTTCAGATGAAGAGGCTGGTGGGGGACTGGGCAGGGGAGTAGGGACTATAGGGGGAAGTGGGACAACTCTGATCTATTCTGGGCCCTTAACTGACTCAGCGGGTGACCTTGGCTGAGTCACTGCTCCTCTCAGGAGAGGCTGGACCTGAGCCAGTGCCCTTCCTCCTGGGCCCTCCGGGAAGCATCACTCGAAGTTAGGGAGGGGTGATAATGCGGAGGGATCAGGCTGCTCCTTCCCCCAACCCCCGCCCAACAACACCCCTGCCACACTCCTACTCTTGGGGATAGAAATACCTACTTTTAGTCCAGGTAGAGGTGGGAGGAGCTAACCTAGAGGATTATTCTGTTGAGCCTCCTGTGATGGGTGAGGAAACTGGAACTGGTTTCTGGCCGAGGTCAGAGCCACAGAGGGTCTCAGGTGGAACCAGAATCTGGCCCGATAAACCCCTCTCCCCTCTTTCCCCAGCCCTCTTTCGCACCTCTTGATACACAGCACATTCACATCTCTGTGTCTATCTTAGCGGATCCTCACAGCAAACCCTGTGGGCCAGATAACATTACCTCTGATTAATAAATGAGGAAAGCAAGGCTCAGAGAGGTTAGATGACGTACTCAAGGTCACACAGCTAGTTAATGGAAAGGTCAGAAATAAAACATATCTCCTAACAGATGCCAAAAAAAAAAAATAATAATCACCCTTGATTTCTCTCCTTCTAGTACTCTCCTCGTCCTGGTCACTCTGCCCCCAGCACATCCCAAATCTGGCTGTTTCTCTGTTGGCCACTGCCACCCCCAGTCCAGGTCATCACTGTCATTCTGCGGCTGCCACAGCCTCCCCCAGCTGGTCTCCGTGGCTGCCACCCTCACCCTCCCTCCCTCTGCTCCTCAAGGAGTCCAGAGAGATGTTATTAAAATGTAAATCAGACCAGATTGCTTCCAGGCTTAAAACCCTCCAAGGTTTGCCATTGTACTTGAAGTCAAATCCCCATCCTCACCCTGCCTCCTCTGGCGGCTGCCGCCCTCTGACCCCGCCTTGTCAGACTCTTCCACCCCAGCGCCGGTCCCAGCACTCTGGCCTCTACTTTCTTCCAGGTCCTTGCGTGTTTCTGGCTAGGAGCCGTCCAGTCTGAGGGCCTTTGAACTATGAGTTGCCTCTGCTTGGATCTCCCTTAACAAGGTCTTCCCATGGGTGCCTCCTTCCCTTCCTGCAGGGCTCAAATTAAGTCAGGGGGACTCTAGCCCCGGCCACCCCATTGAAATGTCTCCTTCCTCACACTTTCTATTAACGCATCTGAGCCATCCTTTAGGGCACTTCTCAATATCATTAATAATTTTGTTTGGTCATTTCTCTGCTTGTTCATCATCGGATTCCTCGCTAGCATATATTATTATGATTATTGAAAAATTTGTACGTCTTTCATACCAGGACTGTCCTAGGTATTTACACTCATTTAAATTCACAACATCTCTAGGGGGAGGGTATAGCTCCGTGGTAGAGTGTAGGTTTAGCGTGCACAAGGTCCTGGGTTTAATCCCCAGTACCTCCACCAAAAAAAAAAAAAAAAAAAAAGAAAAAAGATTAGTTAAATTCACAACATCTCTGTGAGAGAGGTACAATGATGATCTCCATTTTACCAATGAGGACACTGAAACCCAGAGAGGTTAAGTAACTTGCCCAAGGCCACACAGCTGGTTAGTGGTAGAACTGGGATTTGAACCCAGGCAATCAGCTCCAGAATCCAGGCCACAACACCAGACTCTAGGCTGCACCAGGGCAGGAGACAGGCCTGTATTGTCCCCCACTGTGTCCCCAGTGCCTGGTGCAAGCTCTTTTAAGGAGAAAGTGCCCAGCAGATGTTTGTCGAGTGAAAATGTGGGTTCCAGTGGGCAAGAGATCTCATATTATAGCTTATTTCATTGCTCAGAAGAAACAGGGAAATAAAAATAAAAAGTGGGAAAAAACAAGCCTGTATAATTTAAAGAATGAATGTTTTATCCTTGAATGAGCGAGGTTGTTTCTATTCAAGTACAGAGTAGCCTGCCCGCCCCCTTGCAAACAAGTTCATGTTTCATATCCATTTAAAAAGCCAGAGCATAAATTCAGCGCTTGAACTACGTGTCCATGAGTTCTTACAGCATCATCAAGACATGCTCCCCAGCGTGTGGTGCTGTCCCTGGGACTTGCGACAGTCTAGGCTCACAGCTGGGGTTCCAGGGCCTGCATTCTCTACAGTATCCCTGCAGCCCACCTCGCCTGGACCAACAGCCAGGCCAGCTGTGCATCACCCACACAGGCCTGCATCCAAGTGCCCCACCTACGTTACAGCCCCTGCTGGTCAGCACTAACAGACAGGACCAGAGAGCCTATGGGGAGGAGTGTGGCCATGGTGGGGAGTGCCTGGGGTTCAGGAGAGACCCTGGGGGCTGGGACAGTCCCTAAGGCTTCAGGATGAGGGACAGACTTGAGTGGCCTTATGAGACAAGGATGACATGCACAGAGGGAGGGGGTGGGCATCCCGGCATGGTTCAGAGGCCCAGACTCATCTCTGAGCTAATCATTAGTGTCAATATCATGAATGTTTTCGAATCATGGAACTAATGTTGCTAATAATAAGGGGTGATATATCCTGACTTCACTGCTCTGGCTGGGTGCCCGGCCAGCCCGACCTGCCTCCCCAGCGCCACTCAGCCCCTAGGCTCTCGGTGGCAGGCCAATCCCACAATTGGCCCTAATAGGGCTTTGAAACATGAGCAAGCCATGGAGACCATGGATGCCTCTCCAGGAGTTCCTCCAGGGTAGGACCCTGGCTTCATTTATCTGTCTCTCCAACCTGGCTCCATCATTTCCCAGCTGTGTGACCTTGAGCGAGTCATTGCCCCTCTTTAGTTCATCGTCTGTAAAATTACCTAGTGTCAAAGGTGGTTCTGAGAATTCTCTGAGATAATGTGACTGCAGCACTGAGGGGCACACCTGGCGCTGGTTTCCTAGAAGCTAATAATTGTTACCGAAAGTCACGTGTTCATTAATACACTAGCAAGAATGTAGGTAGGCTTTGGAACCAGGTTGATCTAGGGTGGAATCTGCTGCTGCTCACTCTGAACCTGGGCCACTCTGAGCCTCAGTTTCTTCATCCAGAAAGTGGGGATAATAGCTACATTATGGGAGGTTGGGAAGATCAGAAACAGTCCAGATAGAACACCTGGCCGCAAATACTTAAGGTGGCTTAAAATTAGGTTCCTCCTGTGCACCAATCACTGTGTCCCATCCTGGTGATACTGGTCCAGGATTCTGTTTTAGCTCCAGAAACAGAGAAAGGGTGGCCAGGGACAGAAACACTGGTCTCCTTGAAGAGTTGCTTGCAAGGCTGTGTGAAAACAGGTATGTAAATTTCTAGTTCAAGACCAGGCGGTCCACAAATGTTCCACCCTTCCCTCCTCCTTGGATTCTAGAAGGTCTATTTCTCAAAACCTCCCGGGGGACTGAGATTCCTGAATTGAGAGCAGTGTCCTCCAGGCACCCCTGTGATCTAGCTACCCCATCAGGGCCATCAGCAGATTCATCGGGACAACTGCCACTTAGCCATGGTCTTACCAAGTGGGGTCACAAATGTCAGTGCATTCTGGGCTGTTCAAAATGGAGAGTGTCTGATTGGCCAGCAGGCCTCTGAGCTGACGAGGCAGCCCTGGTCCCTGAGCCCTTTCTATTACTGCATCAGCCTCCCCACCTTGGTGCCTTCAAGGAGAGAAGCAGGGGCAGTTTGCTCCAGTTTGCACTAGAGAAAACAATGTTTCAGGTAGGTTATGTGACCTGAGCAAAGTGGCCATGTGGTGAAGGATACGACTCAGCCACCATGAGTCAGAGACTTCTGGGTTCTCAGGGCCTTTGCACGTACCATGTCCTCTGTGTGTAGTGGTATTCGCTTGCTTCAGTTAGGTCTCTGTTCAAATGTTCCCTTCTCAGGGAGGCTTCATTGACAACTTGTAATAGTCAAGGTAATTAACACTTGCTGCTGTGAATGAATGACTCTGAACTCTTGGTGACTTAACACCATAAAAGTGTATTTGTTGTTCAGGCAGAGTCAAAAGTATTTATTCTTGTGTTTATCCAGAGGCTCTCCTGGGTGGCTCACCTCCAAGCAGTGGTTTGGAGATCATAGCCTTTTTCATCTTGTGTGTCTGTCATTCCTGGGGGTCCCTTGGGGCTCTCCGCTGGCTCTTCCATATTCATTTGGCTGAAGAGTAAAGAAGAGGAGACCACAGAGGGTCTTAACTGCTGTGTCCAGGGCCAGGTCCACAGTTACATCACTTACGCCTGCTTACTAGTGGCCAAAACAGATCACATGTCTTCAGTGGGAGGGGACACTCACTCCATGACCACGGGCTGTGGGGAGGGGGGCTGACTATTGGCTGACCAATGATTCACCCTATGGCAAAGGGATTCACAGGATGTTTGGAGCCAGGCCTGAAAGTGGCATCTGACAACTTGCGACCTCCTTCCATTGACTGTAACTCAGTCACGTGCCCTCCTTAACTGCAGCGGGGCTGGGAAATATTTCTGTCTGGGTATGGGTGAAAACCAGCAGTTTCTGCCTCATCATGTAGTCAAAGAGAGCCTTCTAGGATTTCCCACCACAAGGGTGACCAGAGAATTTGTCATGCAAACAGGGATAATTTTAAAGGGAAAGGAGTCACTAATGATTATTCACCAGACAAAAGGCTTAAACCAGGATTGCTCCAGACATTCTGGGATGTGTGGTCACCTACTCTCCATCCCCTGGGCTTGCTTTATTATTCTTTGTCGCCCTTGTCTCTACATGACATTTACCATCTATTTAAATGGTCACTGTTCTATTCTCTGTCTTCTCCATGAGGATGTGGGTTCCGTGAGGGCAGGGACTTTTCTATGGACATTGACTGCTGTCTCCTCCATGCTTAGAATGGATCTGGCACATCATAGGTGTTCATTACATGTTTGTCGAATGAATGAATGAATGAATTTATTTAATCATCCACAGATTCATTTTGAGGAAAAACTGTGTTAGCACCTAGTGATCCTGCCCTCCTGAAACTAAACTTTAGTGGGGAAAGCTGCCTCCGAATCAGGAAGAATAAATTTCAGGGGCTCTGGGTGGGGTCAGAACAGATCCCCAGAGGAGGTGATATTTGAGCTGAGGATGTTTAGAAAGTAGAGACCACGGACTTGGTTCTAAACAGCCTGGATCTCACAGTCCAGTTTGGCCTTTTAAATGCTGTGTGAGCCTGAGTAAGTTATTGACCTCTCTGAACTTGAGTTTCCACACCTGGAAAGTGAGACCAAGTGTCCGTATCTTTGTAGGCTGAGAGTGATGGTTGAATGCCATCTTCCTGGTGTTGGTGGGGGGCCAGCAAATGGTGTCAGTTGTCATCATTGTTATTTCTCTTAAGTAGATTTTAAACTGGAGCCTCCATCACTATGGGTTTGGCCTCTGGCATGTAGGGGACGTGAAGCTCCGGCCATACTCATTATGTGCCCCCTTAAAGCTCACCAATGACCGCTCCCAAATCCCTGGTGAGGAGCCCTGGAGAACCTGATGCTGCTTCCTGCTCTGGGTTCAGCCCAGCTAGTTAGCAGCTGTGTGATCCTGTAGAGCTTACTCAGCCTCTCTGAACCTGTTTCTTTGGAGTAGAGATATGACAAGCTACTGGGCTAAGGCGAGGACTAAAGGAGATGATATAATTAAACAGCCTATCACAGTTCCTGCCCCACAGCTATGATGTAATAGCACAGGGGCTGACAGCCATTGATTGCTCTCAGTGCCAGCCAACTATGGTGATGTCTGCATTTTTGTTTGGGAGCTCTGGATGTGAGCCTCCAAGGGCACCCAGGTCCCGTCCGGCAGCAGGGGCTCCGTGGCGCCGAAGGGAGAAGTGTGTCTTGAGATTTGTCCCTATCATGCTCCGCTGGCTTGGAACAGGTGGCTGGTGATGAGGGGGCTGAGAGAGTGACGGAGATGTGCCCGGGCATTGCTTCAGCTTCAGCACAGACCCTGGAACAGTTATGGATGGTTTTGTCCTCTCACGCTGTCTGTCCCATTACTGTCCTCGGATGGCCATAATGGGCTTCGGCAGGCTTACGCTAACATCCTCCCCTCCGCTCAGCAGAGGAGGCTCAGCCAGAGGGCTAGGGTAGGGCTCAGGGCAGCTCAGGAATCCACGGTCCCCAGGAATCAAAAGGCTGCAGCCTGGGGCTGGACTCACTATCCCTGCTCAGCCAAGCCCTGGTGACTTGGCTCGTTAACAGGAAGGAGAGAACAAGATAAAGTTACCAATGAAACAGCAGCAGCCACAGGCCTGGGGGGAAGGAGAGGAGGGCAGTGTTTACTCTGAGCCCAGGGCCAACTGGGCATGGCCTCCTGTAATCCTCATCGCCCTGTGGATTATGTGATTTGATCCTCTGTACAGATGAGGGGACTGAGGGTCAGGGAGGTGAAGCAATCTTCTAAGATGAGACAGCTAGGGATGGCGAGGGGGTGGTGGCTGGTAGAGGGGGAGGGACCAGGACTTGAGTTCCAGTTGGTCTGAGGCCCAGACGTGTGTTGCTCCCTCGACCCCTCCCAGCGCCTATGTCATCCACCCCCATGTACCCAGAACTGCCAGTGCTTTATCTCATTTCACTGGCTGCTGATGGATCAGTAGCCCTTGTATACTATCAAGCCCATGCGTTCATTTAACAGATGGACACACGGAGGCCCAGAGCATGGAAGTGACTCCACTGTCACGGAGTGAGTTAATTACAAGTGTCCATCAATTCTTTGGTCCAGTGCCTTCAGATCAGTGTTGACACCTGTCTGTGTTGTGTTCATTAATTTTCATGCATTTAGGCAGGGCACACCTTCCCCATTTCACCCCAGTCCCCACCACTCCCTATTGCCTTCGCCTGGGCTGATTCTCTCATTCATATGTCTTACCTGATACCATCAGCATTTGCCCCCCTGCCTGGGCTCTCCTTCCAGGAGACTTTGCTAGAACATGACCTTGGTGCATTGCTCCCTTCTTTTGAGCATGTCATTGCCCCTTTCAAGGCCTGCCAGTCCCAATTCTCATTTTAAACCCTTTTTTTAAATCTCCCTCCTGAATGAAAAGTTCCCCATTCAAAGTCCACTCCCTCAGTTTCCTCTGACTCTGCTTGGTGCTGAAGGAAAGCAAAGGGGAGGAGCAATCACCCACTCATCCTTCTCTTCCCTGACCTCAATGCCTGGTTCAGCTCTTCACCTGACTGACTCTGTGCTGGGTCCTGCTTCTGCCCAGAGAGAATGCACATGTATTCCTGGCCATGATGCATCTGGTGCTGAAAAAGCTTTCCTTCATAGACAGGGAGGCGTAAGTCAGAGGTGAGAGAAGAAGGGCTGAGAGGGTCCTCAGGGAGGGTCAGCTGTGAGGCGCTAGTGATGGGAAGGGGCTGGCAGGTGGAGGTGTCACTCATGCTTCCTGTGAGTCCCAGCTGAGGCTGATAGAGTTAAGAGGTCAGGACCATTACATTTACTCTTCCTCCAGGCAGCCCTCCAGGACCTTTCCAGATTCTAGCCAGTCTCAAGGGCTTCCAGGAAGTCCTTTCTCTAAGAAGGGAGAGGAAAGAGTAGAGGAAAGAAGGGGACAGGAGGAGAGGGGGAAATGTCAGGTCAGGGGAGGGGAGAGGATGAACTTTGGCCACACAAGGCAGCTCCATTTTCTTTGACCCTAAACGGCTTAGCTTATGTTGTTCCCACCTGGAATGTACCCGATCTTCACTCTTCCTTATGTTCTTTAAGTTCTAGCCCAGAAGCCACTGCTCTGCCTCCCTGCTCCTCCTCACCCATTACCCCTGCTCCTTGGGTTCCATGGCACTTCGCATGAGCCTGGATTTTGTCCTTATCTTTGTCATCTGCACCGCTTCCCACACTGTGACCACTGGAAGCCAGGGGCTGGCTTTTCACCCAGCACAGGAGGCGGCGCGGAGAGACCCTCCCTCAAGCGTGGAAGTTGTTTGAGGGCTGACCCGAGTCTCAGCCTGGGCTCTGCCACCTTGGGGCCCTGCGACCTCTGATGGGCCATTAGCCTCTCCAGGCCTCTGCTCCTTCATCTGTAAAATGGAGATAATAATGCCTGCTCTGTAGGGTTGCTCTGGGAATAGAATCCAGCATCTGTGTATGATGAGCTTGGAACTTGTTAAAGATTCATCATACGTAGCTATGGAACAGATAAAGGGGGGCCCGGCCCAGGCCAGCCGGCCCATCCCTCCGAGGGCAATTCTGCCGGGCTCCCAGAGGGGAAGGGCACAAGGCATGTGGGGTCCAGGGTTTCCAAAGAGCTAGGTGCCTGACAGAGGGATGCAGCCCCTCTTCAAAACAAGTTCCAGGGACCAGCTTGGCAATCCTGAAATCAAGGAAGACTGACTCAGGCTCGGGGGCTGATGCGGAGTCCGGGGAGCACCTTGAGTGGGGCAGCGACAGGCTGGAGGAAGGCAAGCCAGTGTCCCTCGGTCAGTCCTGGAGGCCCAGGTGCAGCTGAGCGTTCCCTGAGGCCTGGGCAGTTACCTTGGGCGAGCCTCGCTCCCAGCCCCCCTCCAGGGTGAGGAAAGGGAAGCTAATAACTATGGTCGGCCCGGGACGCCTGGAGCTTAATTGATTAATGTTGGTACGTGTTTTGACGGGCCCAGATGCAGTGCTGGCGAAAGGTGAAGTATTAATACATATAATATATAATTATGATGTACCACCGGCCTGGCAGCCTGTGTAAATAGTTACCCAGCTGGGAACTAATCCGGGGAAGTGGGCCCGGGCTGCTTGCAGGCCCCTCTGACACAGCAGGCCAGCTTCCACCCTGTCGGGAGGGACTGGGCTCTGCCTGGCCTTGCCCACTGCTGGGTGGGAGAGGGTCACTGCCAGGGCCTTCAGGAACCAGACCTTTAAAGAGGCATTTGCCAGGGAAGGAAGGAGACCGGGGTCGGCTGAGCGCTCACTCCTGCCTAAGTGCTGTGCACACACCTCCCACTTCAGGCTCCTAGCTGCATGTTATCCTCTCCTCTTTGCAGATGAGGGAACAAGTTCAGAGAGGATCAGTAACTTGCTTAAGGATGTACAGCACATGGGTGACAGAGCTGGGCTTCAAATCCAGGCCCACCTGAGTGTTATTTCTAGGAAGGCAAGACCAAGGCCATGAGTCCCACCTCGTGACCCCCTATAATGAGGGTCCTAAGGGCGGTCTATAGCATCCTGGGTCTCTCTCCCTAATGTAACCCAAAAGTTTAGTAATGAGATTTTATAAAAAGAGTTTGGGGAAGACCCCAAGCAACTGTAGGTTTCCCTAACAGCCAGCTGTGGGGCTTTTGTCTCTGAGTATATATTGTCCAGGAAGCAGAGCATGGCCAGGAGCTAACATCGATGTCAGAGGCAGTAGATGTGAGGGGAGGAGGTGGGCAAAGGGGGAACTGAGACCTGGGGTCGAAAAGACATTCAGATTCCAAAGAGCTTTCAACAGCCCTGGCTACCCGCTATGTCTTCCCAGTCCCAAACCAAGGCTCCCCAGCCGTCCGCCCTTCTCTGCCCCTCAGAGGACTTGCGTGGAGGTGAAGGAGGCGTCAAGTACCTTCTGGGAGCTCTAATGCTGCCTCACTGTCTGTCCCCGTCCTGGGCAGGAGCAGAACCCCACCATGGTGACTCACCTGCCTGGAGGTCTCTGGAAAGTCCTAGTTCACCACATCTTTCCAGGACCCTGGACCTCACCCTGCAGCCCCAACCCGGGCACTGCCCTGGCGGGGAATTCATTTGTCTCTGTGAGCCTCTGTCTTCTTCCCAGTGCCGCTGCCCTGGCTTCTTGCCTCCCAGCCAGGACTTCAGCAACGTTGCAAGTCAGGCTCTTCTTCCTCCCGGGCTGCAGCTGCTAATGGGATGCTAAGTGCCTATTTTGCAGATGAGGAAATTGCAATTAAGAAAGGTTAAGTAACTTTCCTGGGGTCACATATTTGGTTTGCCTGATTCCAAACACCATGATTTTCCCACTCCATTAGATTGCCTCTTTGATGGATGGAGCTTCTGGGGCAGGGGCTGTTACCCCATCAGAACCAGGGGCTGTTACCCCATCAGAACCAGGGCTCCCCTAGGGAAAGGGCTGAGTCTCCTCCATCAGAGTAGGCATTTACCCATTTGGGGAATTCTCTCTCTCCCACTAGACTGTGAGCTTCCCAAGGGCAGAGGTTGTACACCTCCCATCTGCCTGGGACCCTCCAAAGGTAGGACCTGTGTCTCCCCCATCAGATTAGGAATACCCTCTTGTAGGATTTCTTCTCCCTCATCAGACTGGGAGCTCCTTGAGGACAGACTCAATGCCTCCACCATCAGACTAGGAGCTCCCTGAGGGCAGGGGCGAGTCTGAAGTCCCTTGGTGTCTCTGTGTGCCCTTCACCCCACCTCACCTCCAACTTTAGGACACCCTGCCTATGGCATCCCTGACCCTGGCTGCGTCCTGCGCAGGGACTCACCCTCAGCCTGAGCAGAAGCTGCCAACAGGCCGCTAAGCCACAGTACACTCCAGGCATTAATTAGTGCTGCCGCTGTTAAGTGTTTCTTCCCATTTATGCAAATCAGTGAGGTAAGAGGCATATAATGAAGTGTTTGTGGTTTAATACTGTGCGGTAGGAAGGAAGATGAATTTTAATTACTGGCTCCTAATTGGATGGACGGCTTGTTAATATCCTTCTGATGGGTTGTTGGAGCTGGTGCTGCCCACCCACCCAGGTCAGGATGTCTGCGGACCCGCCGCAGGCCGGCGCAGTCTAACAGTGCCTCCGGGAGCCTTTCTGCCTGCCCTTGCTCAGGGGTCATGCTGGGAGTTTTTCTGCCTTTGCCTTTGGAATTCCCGTAGAGGCTTGTAATTTCCCTCTCTCTCTACGCCTTTTGCAGGGGCCTGGAGCTTGTGTGTCACGTGCTTACTGTGTGACCTTGGACAAGTCACTTCCCCTCTCTGAGCCTTGTGTGCTTCAGGCTAAGCGCTGAAGAGAATATGGATGAGGGGCAGCTGGAAACTGTCAGGGTTGGACAGTTAGGAGAGGATTTTCAGAACAGGGAAAGTTCTGAAAGATACTTAGCATCAAGAGACGAAGAGAGAACAGCCCAGGAAAGGACTCTGGAGGAGAGAGGAATGCAGGCTGTCTGGGAGAGTTGGGAGAGGGGTGCTGAGGACAATCTCCTCCCACTCATCCTTCAGGCTCTGCTTAGGCGGCTCCTCCTCCCAGAACTTCCTCTGACCCCTGAGATCCCTGGGTTGAGGGGCCCTGCACTGGGTTTGATGGAAGACTGCTGGATTTGATGTCTTCTCTGGTACCCCCGCCCCCTCCATTATAGTGTCTGTCACTCGGTTCTGTCACTGCACATTTAGCATGCATCCCTCCCCACTCAGACTGTGAGCTCCACGGGGGATGGGGCTAATCTGCTTGTTTGTCCTGTGTCCTGGTGTCCAGCACAGTTCTGGGACCCTTTGTTCATCCGAGATCAATTTGTTCAGTGAAAGAATGATCAGTAAGTGGGACCAGGTTCAGACTGGACCTGTCTGCTAAAGCTACTCCAAGGCAGGGTTGAGTTTAGATTCTGGAGAAAAAAGGTAATAGGGAGCCATGGAGGACTCTAAATAGGGAGCTGATGAAATGCTGTGATAAATGGCATCTTCATGGGTCCCCTCTGACTCCTCTCCCAGTCGCTTTCCTTTTGAGCATCCAAAGCTTGACATGATCCCAGGTCATCAGATGACACATTTAGAAGTGTTTATGGATCTTCTGGAACGGGTAGGCTGTGAGCGAGAATTGGGAAAGGCCTACCTAGAGGAAGAGAAGAAAATCCTTCTCACCAAAATTTCACCAAATTGGCTTGAGGAGTGTTATAAACAGGTAGAAAAGTTGCCACGGAGGTTCCTATGAATATCCAGAGCCATCTCCTCAGTAAAGCATGAGTTTGAACCCACCTTTGGGACTTAACCAGCTTTGTAGTTTTTCTGAGCCTCAATAGACTAATCTGTAAAATGGGCTAAACCTACTTTACAGGGTATTTTGAGAGAATAGATGACAAAGTATTTCAAACAGTCAGCGTAGTGCCCAGCACATAATAAGTGTTCAACAAATGGTAAATGTTATAACTATTAGATCTCCAACAATGAGAAAGAGAGAGAGAGATAGAGAGAAGAGGTGATTGAAGGAGACCTTACTTAACTCTCCTGGGTGCAGCTTCCTGGTGAGAAGCACAGGTGTTTGACTTAAGACACAGCTGCAGACACCTACTCAATTTCTAGTTGGGTGACCTTGCATAAATGTCCCTCTCTAAGTCATAATTACTTTATTGGCAAAATGGGGATCATATAGTACCTACTCTTAGGGCCTGGGGAGGTTTGAATGAGGAAACACAGTGGAAACACTTGGCACTCAGTGCAGCCATTCAGCATGCTGGACAGCTGCCCCTGCCCTGGTGGTTATCACCCATTGACAGGGTGAAAAGCAAGTCACTTTCACCTTCTGAACTTAGCTTCCTCGCTCTATTTGGGATGGCAGCCTCCAGACAGAATCATTGCAAAGCCAGCAGAAGGGGTCTATGCCAGTCTTCCTAAATTGTAAAATGCAGACCAATGCAGGCTTGGAGGGTTGAGATCACAGAGGGTGTGGTGGCTGTTCCTACAAGCTTTCTGGGCTGGGCCAAGTGGGAAGGGGCTGTGACCTCATGCATCCCCTCTACCCATGTAGATATTGGGAAAGAATCATGAGTGCAGGAGCCCAGCTGCAAAGCCGTGAGCCTCTGGATTTCCAGGGACTGGCAGGGGAGGCTTGTGGGCTGGGGTTTGGCCTCCTGGGCTTGCCCTTGAGCTCAGCAAACTCCTCTACCTTGGGGGTCAAGGAAAGGAAAGGACTCTGTCTTCCCTGCTCTCAACACTCCTGCCTTCCTCTTCTCCACCCAGAGTCCCTGCAAGGCCATCCAAACTCCACTGGGCTGAGGGGAGAGGAACAATCAGCATTTATGGGACACCTGCTGTATATGGCAGGCTCTCTTCTAAGCACTGCTGTCACCCCAAGCTGCAGATGAGGAAACTGAGGTGGCTTGTGGGAGGTGGCACCATGAATAAACGTCCCATTTGGTATGCCAGCCCAGGTCCATCTTACTGCAGTGCTGTGCAATCTCCTCTGGGCCTGCAGACACCTACTCAATTTCCAGAAGTATACACGGGACCCACAAAGCCTTATTTACCTTCATCCCAGCCCACGTTCCCGGGGCTAATTGGGCAGAGGCAGAGGCAGCTGTTCAGAATGCAAGTGCCTCTTCCAAATGCCCCACTGGTGACAGGAGAACAAACAAGGCTGCGCCCTCAGGAATCCACTAGCTGTGAGGCCTGCCAGGGCTTATAAAGGATAGAAAAACTATGAAACAAATGTTAGAAAAACATTTGTTTGAAAGGAAAGCTGATGCCAGACAGATGTGCTCCTAACTCACACTGCAACTGTTTAATGTGGTAGAAAGAGGCTCTGTCCTTGTGTTCAGGGGCCAAATATTTATTAAGCTTTTACTGCTGGAGGCAAAGTGATGGGACCAAAGGCACAGAAGCTTTGGAATCAAGCAGATGAGGCAGGACCGGGTTTGCATCCCAGCGTCCCTTCTGAGTGCTGTGTAACCTTGGGCCTGTTCCATAACCTCTCGGAACTTCAATTTTCTCAAATGCAAAAGAGAATCATCATACCTACCTCATAGGGTTTATTAATATATCTTAGTGACTTAGCATGGGTCCTGACATATAGTAGGTCTCAGTACACGTTCATTCCTTTCCCCGTATTACAGAAGCTTTAGCAAGCTAAGGGTATGAAACTTACCAGTGTTTGCCCTACAGACCAGGTTCATAGGAAGGAGTGCTTTCCAGAAAGGATGACAAAAAGCAAGGTCCTGAAGGCAGGAGGGCTAGATCTCAGAAGAGTCTTTGGACTCCAGGGCTAGGAGGGACCAAGAAAAGAAAGGTCAGGGGCTTAGGGAGACCCGTGATGGTGTCACCTTGTAGGAGGGGTCTGTCTGTGTGGTAGGTGGAGAGTGAATTGAAGTTGGTTCGCAGGATGTGGATTTGGGGAGGTTACCTTAGATTCTTGATCCCCTGTGCTGACTCTTAGCAGCTGAAAAGGTCTCGGGTTTGGGGGGCACTGCAGCAGAGACTGGTGCCACATTCTGGGATCAGAAGTCCCGAGTGCCAAGCTTGGCTCTGCTGGTGATTAGCTACTGACCTTCAACAAGACTGCTTCACTTCTCTGAGGCTGTTTCCTAAATTCCTAAATGGATGATCATAATACTTACCTTGTAGGGTTGTTGCAAAAAAAAAAAAAAAAAAAAAAAAAAGTAAGTGCCAGGCAGGTGGTAAGTGCTGAATGAGTGGTGATCATTATCCTGTTGTTGGTGTTGGTGTCACAGGGGGAGGTCGGAGGATGAGTTGAAAATGAATGAAGGCAGATGAGCAGGCGGAGGGGTGACTGCGTGCAGGATGGGAGGTTAGGTGGATCTGTATCTAAACCTTCATTTCCTTGGCAGTGGGAGGAGAATCTTTCACGTGAACCTAGCTCATTTGCCCAGGGCTGGGGCAGCTCTCTAAGGCTCTGGACAAGCTGCACAGGTATCTTTCATGCACATTGGCCTCAGTTTCCCCAGCAGGAGGCAAGGCTCCTGAAAAAGCCTATACGTTCCATCCACTCAACTTTGTGTTGAAGACCTGCACTTTGCCAGCTTCTCTGAAATACCATTGGTGCAGCCAGCTTTGATGGGTAGGGAAACACATCCCCCTCCACTCTGGGGCAGAAGAGGGGAAGGGATGGAGATGGTGGAAATGTTCATCTTCTTTGACTTCATGATCTGATGACAGCTTGGGGCACTTACTGGGTTAAGTGTGGAGATCATACCTTCTAAGGCCAGTATCAGGGTTCAGGATCTAACAGCAGATATTTTTCGATTCTTGAAAGTTTATTTAGTTACATGAAAAGGGAAATGCAGTGATAGCCATTATTTATATCCATCCAGTTTAGTTGCTGACTTGAATCACTTTATTGAAAAGAAGGAAAGAACATGAAAGGAAGTACAGGATCCACAAATATGAGACCACCCCATGGCTGGCACATTGATGGATGACAGTGGCAACAACAATAACAATAATAGAACAATGCTAGCCCTCTCTCTTTAGCACTCTACGTGGGATGTGCTATTACTATTTCCTTTATAGGGGAAGAAACGGAGGCACAGACAGAGCAAATAACTGCCCAAGTTTAAATAGCTGAAAAGTGCCAGATATGGGATTTGAAACCAGATTTAACTGACTTTAGAGCGCACATTTTTCCTTTTCTTTCCTCCTCCCTCTCTTTCTTCTTCTCTCTTTCTTTCCTTCTTTCTTTCAATTGAATATTGCCAAATCACCCTCTGTAGAGTTGTCCAACATATACTCCCACCAGCCTCATTGGAGGGTCCCTCCCTAGTCTCCCACAGTTTTGCCAAATGCGGTATTAGCAAACCTTTGGAAATGTGGTCCACCTGATAAGTGAAAGATGATACCTCAGTGCAGTTTTATCATGAATGAGGTTGAGCTTCTTCTCCTATGTTTATGAGCCATTTGTATTTTCTTTTCTGGTGAATATCTATCATATTCTTTGCCCATTTTTAATGTTGGTTTGTTGGTCTTTTTCTTATTGATTTCTAGGAACTTTTTATATATTAAGGATATAATTTGTAATAGGAAACTATTCGTTTGCTAGAGCTGCCATAACAAAATATTATATACTGGGTGGCATCCACAACAGAAGCTTATTTTCTTATAATTCTTGAGGCTAGAAGTCCAAGATCAAGGTGCTGGTGTGTTTGGTTTTTTCTGAGGGCTCTCTCTTTGGCTTGCAGATGGCTACCGTCTCACTGTGTCCTCACATAATCTTTCTGCTGTGCATGCATTCCTATTGTCTGTTGTGTGTCCAAATTTCCTCATCTCATAAGGATTAGGACTTACCCTAAAGGCTCTATTTCAGCTTAATCACCTCTTTAAAGGCACTGTCTCCAAATACAGTCACATTTTGAGATACTGTGTGTGAGGGCTTCCACATATAAATTTTGAAGGGACACAATTCAGCCCATAACACAGTCCTATGTATTTTTTTTTTTTTTCAGTTTATCTTTTTTTTTTTTTTCAAAGCTTTACTTGAATGCTTTTTTCTCACTCTGTCATAAAGCCTCCTCGGATTCCTAAATTTGAATATCTACAGTCTGGTCTTATCCAGAAAATGGAGTGTTTATCTTTGCCCCAGCCCCCTAATTTTTCTTCTGGGACAGTGTGGTCCAGGATGTGGCCGACTTTGGGACCACTTTGACCTGGCCTGAAGTCCTGGCACTTTATACAGCAGCAGGGTGACCTTGGGCCAGTCACTCTATCCGAGTCTCCGTCTCGCTTCTATAAATGAAACTAATAATAGCTAGCTGGCAGGGTTGCTCTGAGGATAAAATGAGATGATGTCTATAAAACGTCTGGCCCATGACAGGGGCTCAGTGTGCTGTAGCTGTTATGATTTTCTTTATGAATAAAGGCTCATTTATCAGGCATCCAGTTATACATGCCGGGAGTGAGGGGAGGGGGACACAGATGTGAGTGTGTCTAGGTCTTTGCTCTCAGGGATTCAGTCTGGAGGGGCAGCTGGAATACCTGGGCCAGGCCCCGTTGTTCTTCAAAGCTGAAATGGGAAAGGGAGGCATTCATGGATGTGCTGGCATGTATTTGAGCCTTGAAAGTGGAGGAGAATTTCTGTAGGTGGAAAATGAGGGGTGGAGGGAGGTCATTGCTGGGTGTGGGGAGGATCTGGTTATGCTCAAGGGCAGGGGCAGGAAATACAGACCACCTTTACAGGTGGTCTCCCCTTCCATCTGGGGTGGGGGCATCTGGAATGAATGAGAGTGGTTGGAAGTGGGAGGCAGCGGGAGCATCTGTTGGGGAAACAGAACCCTGTCACCTGAAACAAGCAGACCACGTGAGTGTTTGGTGTGTCTGATCATGAGACTGTACGTGCGTGCTGAGGGACCGACCACATGAGTGGGCAGATGTTGTTCGAGTTCCACATCAGTGCCCCCCGGGTCAATCACAGGCAGACCAGCTGAGGCCGAGCTTGCAGTAAGGGAGGGTGCTGCCTGGCACAGACTGCGAATGACCCAGGAGGGGTGCATCCCAAGTAGGAGTAAAGGATGACCAAAGACATCGCAGGACGGTGAGGACTGGTCCAAGGCCCGAACTGGCTTGAGGTGGCTTAGTGAGACAACGGAAGGAAAGAACTTCAGTGCCTGGCACTTTATCTCATCTAATTCTTGCTTCAAATCTGCAAAGTACATATTATTGACCCTACTGTACCGAGGAGGAAACTGAGGCTCAAAAAGGTGAATGTTTTCCCACAATCAAATTAAGGAATAGATAGAGGAGCTGGGCTTCGAAGCTGGGGTGCCTGCAGTCCTCCCCGTGCACCCTCGTGCTGGTCAGAAACGGTCTCAGATGGGGGTGGCTCTGATGCAAGCGATCCTCATGTCAGGGTTCTGTGCCCCCAACCGTCTGCCTTGCTGAACCCCCTCCTTGCCCACGGAGAATGGATTTGGTGAAGCCAGCATGGGGTTATGATGTGACTTCTCGACCCCTTCCTTAGGAGAAAGGGACACCTTCCTTTCCATGTGTTGCTGGACCTCACTTTGTACCCTCACCCTCTTGATCTTCTGGGGATGAACATATACTGGGCCTCACCTTTCCCCCTATCCCTGCTGATGCAGGGGAGAGGAAGCGTCCCCTGGTGAACACTCTCTGTTCCCCACAGCAAGAGGGGCTGGGTGGCCAGCACCCTCTCCCTCTCCATGGGGCCCCAGGTGCCACTCTGAATTATTTTGTTTGACTGCAGATCTCAGGGCCAGGTCTCCTCCCGTAGGGCCCTGATTCTTCTCTCTGTTCACCAATTCAGCCAAACACCTTCATCTCATCTGTGGTAGCAACATCTGCTCTACTTTTAAAGTTCACATTCATGGGAAGAGACCAAGCAGCTTAGCATCACGGTCCAGAATGTCTCCCAGGGGCGAGGGGAGACCTTGAGAGTTCAGCGCCCCCCCCCACCCGGTGCCTTTGGGATGGAGGCAGGTTGAAGATGCAGTAAACCCTCTGAACTCCAGCGAGGGTCTCCGCTGCTGCCAGAGCCCCTCCACGTCCCTCTGCCCGCCACGGAAGAGCATCTAGCCGTTAATGTATATATAATAACCCTTAAACACTGCCATTAAGTCACCTCTCATTCTTTTAAACTACCCAGGAAGGGAATTCAGGGTGATATATGGAGGCTTTTATGGCTGGTACTGGGCAGCGTAAGGACTTAGCAGCACAATGAACACACATATTGTTGCATAAATAAGAGTCGCTGTGATATCAAAGCATCACTCAGATCTGCGTCCGGGCTTCTTAGCAGCCCAGTGCCCTCCTCCCTGCATCCGGAGTCACCAGCGCTTGGCGAGGGGCACTGAGGACAGAGGGACTGGCCCAGAGCTGGACCACTGGGTTCCCGTGTGCTGCCACCGCTGGATACCCAGGAGACCCTGTCACTCTATGTCCCCCACTCCTTCTTTTTTTAACTCAGTCTTTTCTCCAATTACCCTGTTGCATGAGGGGCAGGGATGGCAGAGGAAAGGCATGGCCGTACATGGGAATTAACCTACTACGTGCCAGGCACTCTGTGTTTTCTCATCAGATCCTTGATTATACCCTTGATTTCGCCTGCTTACAGCTGAAGAAATCCAGTAACGGGCCCAAGGATTTGAACCTGGTCCCCGTGCCTGGTGTTGGACAGCATCTGCAGGACACTCAAGGCTCTGGTGTGGGGACTAGGGGTGGGGGCTGGGGCTGGTGCTGGGGGGCAGCTCTGAGGGTGCTGAGGACCCCCAAGATGGGAGCAGGGAAGCAAGCGTTCCGGAGCTTTTCTCTGGGTTTGCAGGCAAGGATACGGTGCTCACACGGGCAGTGCATTCACGTGAGAGCAAGTGGACAGTGTTAATATTTAACGAGCGATGATGGCTGTGAGGGAATTGCTGTTTACTCAGCGGTTCTCCCCATCCTCCCTCAGCCGGGGTTTCAGATTTGAAACTCCTGATGGCCCAAGCAGACCCACCCGATCCCCCGGGGATCAGGTCCCTACAGGCAGGACTCACATCAAGGCACAGGTTAAGCAGCTTCTTGTGCTTGGTCCAGCATTAGGTGCTGGGGGCGGGGCAAGTGCAGAGCGCCATGCAGTCAAGTCGCCGTGCTTGGGGAATTCCATTTTCGCCCCGGAGCAGCTGAAGACAAAGCCCAGGCAATATTTCTTCCCTCTTCTTTTCCTCTAATCCTCTTCTTCCTCTCTTTCCAGCACCAATTGAGATGCCAGCCTTTAGACAGGGGCCTCCTGCTCTTTCAAAGAGCATTTATAAAGACAGCCCAAGAGTTCAAGAGCTAACGCCACTTTGGCACGAGACCTCAGGGAGGCCATCCACTTCCTCTGCTGCTTCCACTAACTTGAGGGCGATGGGGGCACAGGAGGCCAAGTTAGCGAATATTCTTGCTTGTGGCTGGAGCCCCCGTCTCCCCCAGCCCAGGGAAGAGGTTTTCACTGGCAGTTAGTTATGCCTGATTAGTAAAACTGGAAGATAAGCTTATTGCCATGGTCTATGGGCTGCTTGTTTGGTAGGGAGAGCGAGCTTTCAAATCACCGAGTCTGGGGATGGGGGAAGGGATTATAAATGGGGATCCTGGTACTAGAGGGCTTGGGGTCCACATAAGGGTGCTTGGTGCTAGAGGTAAGCTGCTAGTCTAGTGGGGATGGCAGACGAATCTGAAAATATGTGGACTGTAAGACAGGAGTGGAGCATGGTCTTTATGAGTGTGGGTGGGGGATACCTTACTCTGCAGAAGGTGGGACCAGGAGAGGTTAAACAGAGCAGATGTGGCAGTAAGGCATCACAGGACATGGTTAAGGGCACAGACCTTGGGGTCAGATAACACTGTGTTCAAACCCAGGTTCTGTCACAATCCCCAGCACACAGTAGGCACCTGGGACATGGTAGTGCTGATGCTGGAAAAGGCAGGGAAAGGCATTCCAGTTAGAAGGAACAGCCTGGGCAAAGGCATAACTGAACCCAGATGCTACATTTGGGGATCCTATACCAGGATTGGGATTAGCAGATACAAACGACTATATACAGAATAGGTAAACAAGAAGGTCCTACTGTATAGCACAGGAAACTATATTCAATAGCTTGTAATAACATATAATGAGAAAGAATATGAAAAGAATGTGTATATGTATAACTGAATTGCTATGCTGTACACCAGAAACTAACACAACATTGTAAATCAACTATACTTCAATTTAAAAAAAGATGCAATGACAGAGGACTAGGTAGGGAGGTGAGAAATAGAGGTTGGGGATCAGACATCTAGATAAGGAACGTGGTCTTATGTTATTGGCAAAAGGAAGCCAATGACCATTTTTGAGAAAATTCTCGAATAAGACCTGTGGATCCTGAACACTTGCTGGCTGGCTACAAAGGACCCATTTGGGATGATACATAAAAATACAGACTCTCACTTCTAAAGAGTCTGATTCAGATGTATTGAATGCCTTTTACTTGCTTTTATTCTATGTGCTTTTTTTTTAACCTCATATAATCATTACAACAACCTGATGGGAATAGATACTGTTATTATTCCCATTTTACAGGTGGGGAAAGTAAAGCACAGAGAGGTTAAGTAACTTGATCAAGTTGCAAGCAGCAATTGCCAGGACCAGGATTTGAACCCAGGCTGCCTTACTCCAGAGCCTGTGCCCTTAACCACTCTCTACCCTGGCTCTCATGCAGCCTGGGGAAGTCAAACTTTACTGGGCATCACCGACCACTGTGATTCCAACAGGCTGCAGATTTGGGACCCACTGGCATCGTCTAGGAGTGTCTTTGCATTCAGAGAGGGGAGAGAACAGAGTAGGAAGGGCTCTTCCATCAGGAAGGGCTTCCTGGAGGAGGTGGACTTGAGAGTCCACCTCTAGGGTACACTTGAGGGTCCAGGCTGAGGTGGATGCAGGAAATCAGGGAGGAGGGCATTCTGGGTAGGAGGCAGAGCATGAACAAAAGCAGAAAGGACAGACTTGCAGGCCAACAGGGGAGGTGCAGGTGGAAGGACCTGGGGAGGTGAGGATGCGTGTGTAGTGTGGATGTGGAAGGCTCCGGAGAGATTTCTGTCCATGAGGAATAGTCAGTGGGCTGTGGACGCTCAAGCCCCCTTCTATTCCAGAACCTCCCCAGGCTCAGTGAGAATCTGTCCATGGTACAAAGACCAGTCCAAAAAAGGGACACTTATCACTTCACTTAGAAACAATTCTCCCCACCAAAGACTCATCGGTAGGGCTGTCTCGACTCCCTCGAGGCAGGGGGTGTTGGGACAGGGTGGAAGAGCCGAGGCTTCCATAGCAACCTGGAGGGGAGATTGCTCTCCTCTCTGCTCTGGACCAGGAAGTGCCTGATGGTCCGTGAATTCCCAGCAAGGGTAAAAATAATAATTAAAGTTATAGCCGTTCCGAGGAAGTGGCAGAGCAGAGTGGTTGACAGCCCAGTCCTCAGAGATGGAAAGTCTGGCTCAGTCACTCACATGTGACGTGTGCCAGTGACTTTCGCTCTCTGGGCCTCAGTTTTCTCGGCTGTAAAATGGGAATTCATATCACCTGCTAGGGTGATGTGTACCAGTACTCATCATAAGCACTCACTAAACAAAAGCCATTATTACTATTTCTTGTCACAAACTCTCTTGGTCACCTACCTAACACTCTTCCTCGTTCCTTTCTCCTGTAACAAGAGCTTCACATTGTGCAGGAATTCACTTTCTTCCATGCGGACATGGGAGGTGGCACTAACTTCAGCCCTTCAAATTGAGTCATGATTGGTCTAAGGCTAAGACAATCTCAGCTGTCCTGTTCCCTCTGCCGGTGATTGGCTGTCATGGACACCTGACAGTTCTGGCCAATGAGAGGACGTCTGCAAGGGGACTTCTGGGAAAACTTAATGTCAATTAATAAAAAGAAGCACATGGGAAGAAAGGATCCCTCTTCTTTCCAAGTCAGAGTTGTGTCTGTGTTTGATGGCTGGAATCACTGCAGCCATCCTGCAGCCATGAGGGGAATTAGGCTAACAGGCTGAGGAGGGCAGTGAAGAAAGTTAGACAAAACTAGGGAACTTAATGAAGGCCTGGGCTACCGAGTTAACTAGCCCTTGAATTCTCCTAGCTCAGGTCTTCTTATGTGAGACAATACATTTTCAATGTTGTTTTAGCCAACTTGAGATTTCTTGTTACCTGAGCTGGAAGTATCTGCCTAATACCGTGTGTTAAACAATTAAAGTTTATTAAGCACCTGAGTAGCCCAGAGCAATACCTCACGTTATTCTCTAAGAAATTCAGCAGAATAAGTGTCCCCATTTGCCATAGTCTGCTTGGAATACCTTAATGAAATGCCACAGACTGGGTAGCTTTAGCAAGAGATATTTATTTTCTCCCAGCCTGAGGCTGGGAGTTCCGAGTTGCCAGGGTGGTCAGTTTCTGCTGAGGACTCTCCTCTTGGCTTGTAGGCAGCCACCTTCTTGCTGTGTGTTCACACACTCTCTTTCCAGTGCACAAACGTGCACTGGAAAGAGACAGAGATCTCTTTTTTCTTCTTCTTGTAACCCTACTGGTTTAGGACCCTACCCTTATGACCTCATTTAACTTTACTTCCTCAGTGATCTGCTGAGAGCCCTATCTCCAGATACAATCATGCTGGGGGTCGGGGCTTTAATGGGTGAATTCAGAGGAACACAGTTCATCCTGTAGCACTAAGGTGCACACAAGAATATGTAGGGTCACAGAGGTGAGGGGGCTGGCCCGAGTCGCACAGCTTGCAAGGGGGTTAGACCTGGGGTTTGAATGTAAATCTGTCTGAATCCCAAGGTGTGTGTTGTCTGTACCAAGTGCCTCTGGGGCGTGTGTGTATCTGTGTGTCCGTGTGTGTGACTTGATCCCCAAGTCATCTCATTGTGTGTGTGTGTGTGTGTGTGTGTGTGTGTGTGTGTGTGTGTGTGAGACTTGATCCCCAAGTCATCTCATTCTGATATACACTGGATTTACTTATTTTTCTTATTTTTAAAATCATCTTCAGTGGAGGTATAATTTACCTACAAAAAAAGTCAGCAACCTCCACTGTCCTGTTAGAGGAATTCTGACAAGCGTGTGCAGCTGTGTAAACACCATCACAATGAAGATACAGAACAGGGCCATCACCCCCCACAGCCCCTTCAAGTCCCTTCATTCCCACCCTTAGGCCCAGGCAACCACTGATCTGCTACCAGTCACTGTGGGTTGGCCTTTTCCAGAATTTCATATAAACGGAAACATCATTTGTGTCTCCTGGGTCTGGCGTCTTTCACTCAGTTTAATGCTTTTGAGATTTACCCATGTGGGTCCACATAGCAACAGTTCATCCCTTTTTATTGCTGAGCGATATTTTATTATGAGGCTTACACCAGGTCTGTGTTTATCTGAGTATAAAACTAATGTTTTCTCCCCACAGATGCTGCAGGGATCTCAGCCCCATTTGTCCTGTGGCTTCTTGGGTGCCCCTTACCACCAAGCTCCTGCAGGGAACACACATCACAGGCCCGGGGTGATGAGGTCTGAGCTGCTTTCCAACAGCACTGCCGAGACCCTAAGTCTCAACCTCCCTAGTTCCTGGTGTCACCGGAGAGCCCCTGAGGTGCCCCAGGGGAGGAATTCCGCGTGTCCCCGCAGTCCTCGTAGCCGGTGTGTGAGCGTCTTCACAGATGGGCAGGTCTTTTATCTGGTCCCAAACCTTCATGATTCGTTGCCATCCTTCCTGCCGCTGACGAAATGGAAGCTTTGAAGTGAGGGACATGTGTCGCTCTGAAGGCACGAGGGGAAGTACGTCTCCAGTTCTACAGAAAACTGTCTAACAGCATCCGGATGCTGGCGGTCCCCACTCGTGCCCCTCACTCTGCTCATGCAGAGTGTGCCGCCCGCCTGCCACCTGCCAGCTCCTGCGTTTCTTTGCTGAATGGCGTTCTTTGCCAGTAGGACTGTTGTGCTCCCCACCCCACCCCGCTTCGGGCAGGATAACTCAGGCTCCTGCTCACATGGCTCCCAGTTCTCCCGGGGCACTGAGCCCCTGTCGCTTTCCATGGTATGCTGCCTCATATGTCTCACTTCGTCTGGTTTCTCCAGGGTCCTGACCGTGTTCCCTGGAATCGTCCCCCAGAGAAACTGCAGGCACGCCAATCCTTGTCCTGGTTCTGCATCTGAGGGACCACTGATTGAGCATGTATGAAGGGTCTGTGAGGCTCTGCGCTGGATGCTTTCTGTGCACCAGAGTCCCCTGGGGGGGGGGGCATTCCACCATTGTCATTTTGCAGATGATGTGACTGAGGCCAGAGAGGCGAAATAACTTGTCCAAAGTCAAATGGCCAACCCAGCTTTCAACCTACCAGCATTTACCCCCTGACCCCCACCCTGCCCCTGGATATCTGTGTGAGTTTGAGAGAAGCTCTCTGTCTTGGGAGTCCACAGACCAGAATGCTGTCCCAGCTCCACCATAGATATGCTGTGTGTCCTCAAGCAAGTCACTTGCCCTTTCTGGGCTCTATTTTTCCATTATAGTCTGGAGGGATTGGATTGCTTGATGTGAACAGGCCCTTCCAGCTCTGACACATGGTAGAATATAAGGATGAAGAAGGTGATTTTAAGACCAACAGTGGGCCCCCCTATTTCACAGGGAGTGGGTAGTTAATGTATAGAGTCAGCCCTAGCAGGTGGTAGGAGGAGAAAGAGAGTCTTGGAAGGGTTCAGGGGGAGTTGACCACGGAGTAACCAGGCATCCCCTAGAATGATGACGAGGGTGGGAGGCTGGGGAGTTCAGGGGAGATGTCTGGGTTTAAGAGCAGGAGAGTCAGCCTGGATCCCTCTTGGGTAGAAGTGTCCTGGGGAGAACCTGGGGGAGGCTCCCTTTATTTGGTCCCTTATGTAGGATCCCCTGAGCAGAAACTACTCCAAATCCTGCCTCCCAAGAAGGCTCACCCTCCCTGCCCCCACCCAGGACAAAGGAGCAGTGGATACAGTGGAAGGACAGCTAAGGAGCCAGTGCTGTGTCCCCTCCATGCCTGAAAGCAGAGAGCAGGGTGGAGGGAAGAGCCGGGTGAATTATGCATGTGTCTGTTAATCACGCCCTGATTAAAATGATTGTGCTAATATTAATTCTCCCAGCCCTCTTGGAGGAGAGGAGGGCGCACAGGCCCCTGGTAGAGGCCACTGAGACTTGTCCCCTGCTCCTGGTGCTAGATCAGGCCCCACCGACCAGCATGTTTATAGGATGGTGGCTCTCTGCCAATCCTTACACATCCCCGGTGGGTAGGCTCATCCCTCCAGGTGTGTGACCCCCGCCTTGTGGAGGAAGAAGGCCGGAACTTCTGAACCTGCAAAGTGAGGCTCAGAGATGTCAAAGTCTTTCACTATGGACACACAGCAATGAGCCTGGTTAGGAATCAGGCTTTCTGTTCCCCAGGCCAGAAGTGATGTCTGGAGGGTGGGGACAAGGAGGATTTTCAAGGCAGTGTCCTATGGGAGAGCTACTTTAGGAAAGACAGAACGAACTCTTCATTAGGTCAGAGAACTGCAGGGGTGGGGTTTGGGGACATCCTCAGCTTATAAATACCTGAGCTGTGAGCACCTAGACACCTGGAGGCTTCCCAGCAAAGTTAAAGGGAGAGCATGGACTCTGGAGCCAAGCAGACCTGAAGTCCAGTCTGGCCTCCCCCCGGCTCTAGACTTGATCTTGAGAGTGACTGGTTCTACCTCTCTGAGCCTTAGAGTCCCCATGTGGAAAATGGGACAATGCCCTTCTCCCAGACTTGTTGTCAAGACTGAGGGATGCAGTGTAAGTAGGGTGCCTCACAGCACATGGCGGGTGAATTTCCCAAGGAGAAATCCTTTATCCCGTTGAGGTGGAGAGTATACGTGTCCTGGGGCTTAGGTGTATTTACCAGCCTACCAGCCCCCCACCTTCCTCCACCCCACCCCCTCACCATGCCAGCTCTGGGGGGCTTTCTTCCTCTTCCTGGGGAAGGGGGAAGATGTTCCTGGGTCCCAACTGAGGAATTAGAACACAGCGAGCGCAGTTCCCCAAGGAAACAGTCTCTGATCCTGGGTAGCCACAAATACAACTCAAACTTTGTCAGATCCCCCCGCCTGGAGGAGGGCTTTGGGGGCTCCCCCGGAACTCCAGCGACCATCCTCAATGAGTGCAGCTACTGGCTACCGCATACCGCATTGGCCACAAGACCAAAGCCACACCCATGGCTCATTGAGCACTTGTCGAGTGTGGGCACTTGGCGTGAATTACCTCCTTAAATTTTTCTAGACTCATTTGAGGTCAACAGGTATTTTTCTTGCCCCCTTTCAGAGATGAGGAAGCGGAAGGGTCTGATGACTGGCTGATGTACCAGCCTCACAGTCTCCTTTTTTTGGGTGGGTGGAGGGGTAGTTAGGTGTATTTATTTATAAGAGGGGTGCTGGGGACTGAACCCAGGACCTCGCGCATGCTAGGCACACGCTCCACCACTGAGCTATGCCCTCCCCCACAACCCCACTCAGTCTCCTTTTCACCGCAACTTTATCGCGCCCAGTGACACTGCTTGTCAGGGAGGATGCATTGCTTGATCCAAGGAGCTGATTTGTAAGTGAACATTCAGGACAGACCCTTCCATAAACTAAGGGTGACATGGACTCTGGTGGCCTGGAGGATGAGGAGCCGGCAGTCATCCAATCAGTGGGGCACTTTCTGAAGGGCCCAGGCCACGGAGCAGGAGGGCCAGGGCTCAAGGTTTTGCCTCTGCCCAGAAAAGTCCATGCAGAGCTCTGAGCATGTGCCCAGAGATGGTGGGCAAGAGCTGTGTGTGTGTGTGTGTGTGTGTGTATTTCTCTGACAAGTTTTTTTTCCAGCTGATTACTGCCTTGCCCCATCCCCTCATTTCTGTTCACAAACACGCCTTAGTGATGCGGTCTGCACTTCGCTAATTTGCATTAGTTTGCATAGTGCCTGAGGAATGATTGAACTCTCACTCCTCTTTTTTTTATCACTCATACTGGGAATTCCTTTCATTCAGAGCAATGACCCTGTGCATGGGAGGCTGCTTGGGTCTTAGAGACTGACCTGGGGGAGGTGGCACATGTACTTTTAAAAATACTATTCAATCTGCCCATCGTCTTCAAAGTATATCCTAGAGCAAACCAAGCTTCTCGGTGTGGGGAGAAGACAACAAAAATCTGAATTTGAACCTCCTGGGATTGAACGGAGAGCCTCCCAGACAGTTAACATGCCAGGACAGCAGGGTGGTGGGATGGATGTGAAGGTAGCCACGATGGGACAATTATTTTTGTTTTGTCAACTCTCATTGGCCAGAGCTGATGTGATCGCTGAGATTTCAATCAGCTGTAACAGACATAACCTTGAAGTGTGAGGTTGCTGGGAGAGAGAAGGGAAGGTGGGGAGAGGGAGAGAGAAAGAGACATGGAGACTAGAAGGAGAGAGGAAGGAGGATGTCTCCTGAACACCTGCTCTGTGTCACACCTCCATTCATTTCTTGATGACTGCTGTAGGCCATCCCAAAGACGCACAGTCAGGTCTTGCCCAGGTCTTCTTTTTACCCTCTTAATAACCTTTTGTGAGTAAGCTGTATTTCCTCCATTTTACAGTCAAGAAGCAAAATCTTAGAGGGCTCTTGGCCACCGAAAGGGAACTCAGGTTTCAGCCCCACATTTGTCTTCCTGGGTTCAAATCTCTGATCTGCCTCTTACTAGCATGTGATATTGGTCAAGTTATCTAATCTCGTGTTGCCTCCATTTCCTCATCTGTGAAATGGGCACGATACTACAGAACTTGCTGGGGTTGTGGGAGCATGAATGAGCTAATATATGTAAAATGTGTGGAATAGTGCCAGGTGCATATTAAATTCTGTGCAAGTTTTAGCTATTATTCTGTTCTTGTTCTCCTATGAGTGTAGTGTAGTCAGCACCATTTCAAATGTCCTTTTTCTCTCTCTTTCTCCCCAGTCCCCCTTCCTTCCAGCTCCCCCTTCCTTTTAGAGTTAAGCCCTGGTGTCAGCGTCTCCAGCTGGCCAGCAGTGTGGGCGCCTCCCCACCTCCCACCCTGGAGGTTTGGCTCCCCAGGGACAGGTCTGTATGTGGTACCCAGACCCTGTGTAGCAGGTGGAGCAGGGGCAGGGATGCGGCCCCCTCACGCCCCGCCCTTCTCTCTGAGAATCTGAGGGCATAAGTTAGATAACCGTGACACCTGTTTTAAATTAGCCTTCAGAAGCCTCCGACAGCTGAGGAATTATTTAACAGGGAAAGAAGTGAGTACATGAATAAATATTAATATCAAATCACTGCTTCCCTAGATTTAAAGGGGAGGAAGGGGGACTCACCAAGAAGAGGAGGCAGCAACTCTCTTAGAGACGCCACCGCACATGGTTCGGAGAAGCGAAACGTGGGAGCGCGAAGAGGGAGCAGCCGGCCATCGGTCACCGGTTTCTGTCTGAACCGGGCGGGGGCTCCATCCGTCAGGGGGCCCGGCAGGTGGCAGAGGCTCATGACAGCTCAACGAACGGGCAGCTTGTTTGAACTCTAGCCTTCCCTGGCCAAGGTCCTGGCTGGGGGAGGGCCAAGGGTCAGCCCGAGGGCAGCCAAAGGATCCCCCCCTCCCCTCAGAGAGGAGCCACACTGGGACCCCCGGGTCTAGCACTGTTGCCTCCACGGGCCCCTTCCCCCATAAGAAAGTGTCAAAATGTCTATCTTATGACCACCTGGTAGAAAAGCAAATATGATCCAGACTGGATTCAAGATTATAGATTCATTATTATCACATTCCTTCCCCCCACCCCCGATTGTAAAAGGAATCAAAATTAGACCATTTTTGTGAGCCCTGAGCACTGTGCCTGCTGGCCGGAGAAGGATGAAAAGGTTCCCCCTGCCTGGGGCGGGGGGCTGCTGCTTGACCTGGGGCAGCTGGGACTGGCGAGGAGGGGCTGTCCTGGGGGTGAGGGTCCCCCAGGGGAGCGTTTCCACCTCCGTGTTGTGAGGATTTGGAAGCTCGGACCCCATCTTTCAGGCCCAGATCAAATATTGTATTAAAGAATAATAATACATTATTAGTTATGATGATGATGATGATGATGATGATGATGATGATGATGATGATGATGATGATGATGATGATGATGTCCACTGCCCTGACATCCCTGGAGCCCAGGGACTGCCAGCGATGCTGCAGGCTCGGGGCCTCGTTTCTCTTCCTGTGCCTGGAACTCTCCTCCCCGGCATCTGCGTGCCTCACTCCCTCACCTCCTTGGGGGGGTCTCTCCTCTAATGTCACTCCCTTAGTGGGGTCCTTCCTGGCCTTCCTAACTAAATATCCCCTCCCACCCTTTCACTCTCTGTCCCCTTATTCTGCTTAATTTTCTCCATCGCTTATCACTTCCTAATATCACATTAATTGACCAATATAAATGTGTGATACAACATACACCACATATAATATGTGTGGTCAATGGTTGTGGTCCACTGGACTATACGCCCCTCGAGGGACTGTCTCATTCATTCCTGTGTCCTTAGCATTTAGGACAGGGCCTGGCACACAGTGTGTGATTGGTAAGTATTTGTTGCATGAATTAATGGCACGTGGTAGGTACAACCATCATGGTACCCGGCACGCTGGGGTGTTGAGCCGTCCCCACTCTGCATGAGGAAGTATCACCTCACCCCACTGCCGAGGATGCCAAGTTCTGGAAAGATGGACGAGGAGGCCCCAGGGTAACACAGGTAGTAGTGACGTCCCTTGAGAAAACACAGTGTGGGGAGGTCAGGGGTGTGAGCCAAGAAGAGGTCTGGAAGGTGCAGGCAGGGAGGCCCGGGGGGTAGCTTGGTTTCCCCTCCTAGGCCAAGTTCAGCACTCAGCTCTTGTCTTCTGGGCTGTTTTGGAAGGTGAGGGTGGCCAGGAGCTGGGGGCCCTTGGATGAGGTGCCTGCCCTCTGCAACCTGTGGGGACCTCCTGCCCTCCTGGCCTGTCTCCTCCGGGATGCCTGCAGCCACCAGCGGCTCAGCGCTCCCGTCTTTTCCAGGGAAGGAGAGGTGCCTTCCTCATTTCCACCCCCTCCTCCTGATCCCTGGCTCAGGGCTGATGCCCTCAGGGGCTGGTGGGCCCTCAGTCATCAAGCAAACGGGTTCTGGCCTCATTTAGCACCTCCTGGTATGTTCGAAGCCCCATCCCATACACCCCAGTGAGCACGCTGCTCTGAGGAACACCACGTAGATGTCAGCCACAGCCCGGCTCAGCTTCTGGTCTGATTGTGGCTGCGACATTGATGTGACAAGGTGCTTTCAATCAGAGGACTGTGTGCACTGACCCAAACCCTGTTCTGGCCCAGGATTTTCTGGCTTGAGCAGCCCAAACTCTGTGTGATGGTAACAGTGAGGACCTTTAGGTTGTGGTACAGATTAGCTAGTGCGTGAATCTCTCGGAGGGTGGGGACGGCCAGTGACCTGCCCCGGATCCCAGGCCCTTCTCTGCCCCTGAGGCCCCACCACCTCCTGGAGAGTTGCCCCCCACTCTGTCAGGACAGAACGTCAGCTCGTTCTCTCCTGAATTTGTCCTCCACGTATTTGCAGGGGATGGTGGTACAGGAGGCTTTCTGAAGACACTAACCAACCCCCGACCCCACCTCCCAAGGGCATCTTTGGGCCACGCGAGGCTGGATCCTTGGCCCCAGGCAGCATCTGGAGCGGTGTGAAGGCCTCTGTTAAGCACATCTTGAATCCACTGCTGTCGTTAGACCAGGCACTGAGCGGGATGGTGACTTCCATTCATTTTGTGTCTAGTGAGCTCAGCAATAAATAAGGAACGTGGATGCAGAGAAGTTAAGAAACTTGTCCAAAATTTCCCAGCTAGAAAGTTCCAGAACTGGGCTGAGATGCAGGTCTGTGGACATTCAACCTACACCAGGCACCTCGTTTGTTACCCTTTAAGTCTGGTCCGAGCCCTAAGCTTCCTTTCCACCAGAAAGTGAAAGGCTCACTGCCATTTCCAGAAGATGTCTCTTGAGGGTCACTTGTCGCTACTTTCCCTGTGGTCTGGGTCCCGCCCACCTGTTGCAGGCCGTCTCCGAACCCCAATCATTTCCCCCATAGCAGCTCCGGAGCTGGAATTAGGTAACTGGTAAGTCTCATGAGAAAAAGGGCTCTGTCTGTCTCAGTCATCACTGTTGCATGAATGAATGAATGAATGAATGAATGAATGAATGAAAAAGAGACTCATTCCTGAATTCCATTTTCTTACCTCCTCCCCAAGCTGTCCCCTCGGTTACTGCCAGGGAGGGGTCATGAGTTCAAATACGTGGGACTGGGGCCAACATGCCAAATGGGGTTGGAAACCTTTCCACCCGGTGAAATTGCGTGTGGATTCCATCTCCGTGACGATCCACTTGACCCCTGCTCCAGGCCCTTCTGCCCTCATTTCTTGTTCCCCTGATGAATCACTTAAGTCCCTGTGATGCAGCAACTGTCATTGTCCTCATCCTCCAGGCCTGACATCACCCTTCTTCACTGGCTGCAAACGGGAGACCCAAGCACTACCGGAAGCCATCCCTGCCCTCCCCCGTGGGGCTGCCCTAGCCTCAGTAATATCTTTTTTCTCATAGAGTCACCTGACCCCAGTGTGCTGTTCTAAAAGCAGCCTCTACGGCCCCTGTGAGAGGTTGGGTAACTGCCCGGGCTGAAGCTAGATCTGACCTTAACACTTGGTGTCAGAAACTGCTGGCTCCTGCAGAGCCCCAGAACCTTGGGGCTCTGAGGATGCTGCTGGGGCAGTGGATGGAGCCCTAGGCTGGGTGTCAAGCTGCCCAGCTCTACCACACACCTCCTCTCCGAGACTCAGTTTCCCCATTGATATAAAGTCACGGGGCTTCATTCCATGAACTTTGCAGCACCATACATCTCTGAGATTTGGGGCTCCCCCTTCCCTGTTAAGATAAACTCTATGAGAACAGGCTAGATCTGTGAATTGGTGAATTTTATTTTATGCAAGTTATACCTCAATATAGCTGGCAAAAAAAAATCAATGTGTGTGAGCAAGATCTGTGGCAATCTAAAGGATACTCTAGGAACAGAGAATCTTGTGCACATGGTACCGATGGACATGAGATCAGAGATGAGCCTGGAAAGCTGGCATGAGGCTGGTCGTGGAGGGCCTTGAGCTGCATTCTAATATCATGAGGCAGGAAATAGCTATCACTGTGTAATAACCAACCCCAAACTTATTGGTTTAAAACAATTATTTATCCTCATATCCATGGATTTTATGGCTGGTTGGGGGTTGGCTGATTCGGGCTGGGCTCCAATGGGCAGTTCTGTTTAAGCTGTGGGTCTGGTTGGGCTTGGCTCTGAGTTGTGGGTTGAGCTCAACTCTGCCCCATGTGGGTTCACCCTGGGGTCCCTGCTGAGGGAGCAGCAGCTCTAGAGGAAAACTCTTCTCATGGAGAATGCGGAAGTGCATGGGGCAAATCCCACTGCACAAGCTTTTGCTGATATCTAACATCCCATTGGCCAAGCCAGTCACATGACCATGCCCTGGATGGACGGGGGAGGGGTAAGTACATTCTGCTCACAGAGAAAGGGAGAAAGGATGGGTATTTGCTGAACAATAGTCCTAGTGACCACAGGGTAACTTGGCATAATGGTTAGGAGTCAGGCCAACATGGGTTCACATTCTGTTACTCAACAACTGTGTGACTTTAGGCAAGTAACTTTCCCTTTCTGTTCCTCCATTTTCCCATCTGAAAAGTAGATCCCATCAGACATAGCCCATTAAATCACATTACATCCATCAGGCTTCTCACAGAGTGAGCACCTATGACAGCCATTGTTTCCAAGTCACCAGGAAATATTCCAGTTTTGTCTTTGTCTTCATCCCTGATCCCCCTCCCCCTTACTTCCTTCTTCTAGACCAAACCACTCCTCTCTCTCCCTCTCCAGGGCTGCCACTCTCTTCAAATATTTGGAAACATCCCTGAGGTCCCCAATCATGGTTATGGTTCATCCAAGCTACATGGATTTAGTTTCTTTAATCTTTCCTCGTAAATTAATCCCTTTGAACCTTTAATCATTTTCGTCAAACAAGATTTAAATGAGACACATCTCTGGGCTCCCACCATACGCAGGTGGCAGTTGGGTGACAGGCTGTCAGGCGGGCAGGGTCCTTGTTCTGCAGGGAGGGCACACCAGGCTGCCTGAGAGATAAGGAGATTTGGGCATCACCAACCTGACCCTATACCGGAAACCAGCCCAAGTTTTTGTTGGTGTCCTGCCCAGAGGTGGAAGGACCGTCTGTCTCTGTGTGTTTTCTGCAGTGAGGTTGGACGGTCAGACACAATTGTGCCCCCTTACCCAGCCCCTCTGTGGCAGCTGGCCACCAATGCTCCCTTATAAGGATGTGTGTCCTGTCTTGTACGCAATGTGGTTAATCCTCCATCTCAATTCCAAGAGATGAGAACCCATCCCTTTGTAGAGTTCCAAAGCCTGGGGTGATCCCAACTCCTGGGCTCACCCTTGCAGAAAGGATCAAGGCATCCTCACGGACCGAGCAATGGGTGGGATGGACAGGTCCATCTGGGGGCTGCATGCATGACGGGAACTCGCAGAGTCCCAGGTACACACCCTGCCTGTCCTTCTGTCAGTCCCCGGGGGGTGGGTTTAGAAGCTGGCTACTTATTTCTACAACCTTCTAGGAAATATTCCCCCAACTGAGCTTCAAAATGGTTTCTAAATATAAAAGTCAATGATGGAGAGAAACACTGAACAAAGCATGTTCCGGACCCGAGTTTCTCCAGGCAGCAGGATTCATGTGGATTTGTAATTCTTAGCGGTATTTCTTAGGCATTTAACTCTCTGGTTGTGACAGCTTAAGTATGGTTACACGGACATGGGGGCAGATCTGAGCTGAATTCCTCCCTCCTAACCGCGAGGATGTATAACCTAGTGACTAAAGATAGATTTTGGAGTGAGACTTCCTGGGTCAGGATCCCAGCTTCACCACTTACTAGCTACGTGGCCTTGGGCAAGCAACATTGCCATCCTGTGCCTCAGTTTCCCCCTTGGAAAAATGGGGATAGTAATACCATCTCATAGAGTTGCTGTCAGGGTGAATAAATCAAAATGTCTAAAAGTGCCCCCTAGAGCACCAGGCACAGAGCCAGGGCTCGGTACGCATTCACCGCAGTTGTAGTCATCACTAGTTCCATGTCTCCATAGCGGGGCAGGCCACTTCCCGCCTCCGAGCCTCAGTTTCTCCATTGATAAAATAGGCATGCTGCTTCTTGTCTACTTGTCTCCCAGGGGCTGTTGTGAGAATCAGGTGAGATAAAGTGGGTGAAAGTACTTTGCAAAATGGCAAAGCATTATATGTTTCGTAAGATTGTTAGCGAGATGGCAGCATCCGTATACTGGCAATGAGGTGAGTGATGAGCTGTGATATTTAAATGAGAATTTCTGAGCTCCCCAGAAGCCTTTTATTTCCCCATCCCCAAACACTTATTGTGTTGGAACTCGTAGTTTTCTGTTCTCTACCTAGGAGACTGATTTGCTTGAATTTAGCTTGAGGTAGGCAGAGCTATTAGGGGTAGCACACGAAGGGAGGGGGACTTGTAAATCTGCCCCCACGGTGAGTTGCTGGAGGATTGGGAAATGGACTGTAGAATCTCAAGCTCTCTGTCTGTCTCTCTGCATCCTTCCCTCCCTCCCCGAAAGCCATAGAGGAATTAGATGGTTACCATCTGTCTCAAAGCCTGGTTCCTGGAAGTCACTCTCCATACCTCCCTCTCCCTCACTCTCCATGGCCAGGTACTCTCCAAAGTCTATAAAGATCCCTCCCTAATGGTACTTGGAGCTGTTCCCTGCTGTCCCCCTCCTCAGCCTCAGAGTCCAGCACCTCTCCCCCAGAATGTCTTCAGCAGCATCCTAGCTGGGCCCCCTTGCTTCCTTGCTTATCTTCCTGGAATCCATTCTCCAAATAGGCGCTGCAGGGTCTTTAAAAAATGTTTATCTGATCCTCCCCTAAATCCTTTGGTACCTTCCCTTTGTGTACAGAAAAAAGTCAAAATCCTCTGAAGTCGGTGCTATTACTATCCCTTTTAAAATATTGAAGGGTAGTTGATTTATAATGTTATATTAGTTTCAGGTGTCAAACATAGTGATTCAATTTTTTTATTAGAGCACAGTTGATTTACAATGTTGTGTTAGTTTCTGGTGCACAGCGTAGTGATTCAGTTACACATATATTATTTTACATATTCTTTATCATTATAGGTTATTACAAGATATTGAATACAGTTCCCTGTGCTAAACATCAGGACCTTGTTGTTTATCTCTTTTATAGATAGTAGTGTGTATCTGCTAATTTCAGGCTTCTAATTTATCCCTCCCACTCCCTGTGGGACCCTGGGGCCAGAGTTACATACCTGGATTGGGCTTCCATGATTTAAGAGGCACCCTGCAAACCCAGTCATGTCCCCAAAGGTTTTTATGACACTAGCGAGGGCTGGATGGACCACCACTTAGCACAGACTCTACTTTTTATTAGCAGTGACCTAACTGTTGGCAAAGTTGTGGCTGGTTGGGCTACTTTCACTTTTCCTGAAACATAAAAATATATTAAAAGCAAAAAAAAAAAAAAAAAAAAAAAAGGAGGAAGTCGAGTTGAACTGCTCTGATCTCTCAGCCATGAAATATACCCCTGGGATTAGATCCCTGCTGTGAAATACTGCCCCGTGATTAGATCTCAAGCCATGAAATATAACCATGAATTTAGATCCCCACCTTGGAAATACAGTTTGCTGATTAGATCGCCCCCATGAAATATGGCCTTTGGGTTAGTGCATGCTGGTAAAATATGGCCCTTGATTAGATCACTGCAGGGAAGTCTGAGTTGCTAGCTGGGAGTGGGGACTTTTACCACATCCTCACAAAGTAGGATATAAATATATGGAGAGGAAGAGAAAGCAGAGAAGGTAAATTAATAACAGTGACATTTTGGAACTTGGACTTTCTTGGAGGTTGTCAGTGTGAAAAGAGGGGATGGGGACTGAGCTAGGCATGTCATCCTCAGCTGGTGACAGTTGTGGTGGCGAAGGCTGATGCACAGGGGCTTCTTTTGTGCTGGTCACGGTGCTGAATGCTTTATGAGTGTTGGCTCCACAAGTTCCCAAGAGGGAGGTGATGTTATTACAGTTCCCAGTTACAGGTAGAAGTGGAGGCCCAGAGAAGTGAAGTCACTTGCCCAAGGACACACAGCTGGAATGTGTCAGAGCTGGGATTTGAATGTCTCTGCCTCGACACTAACCCTAAGCTTTAACCACTGCCCTTTGGTTGGGTGAGCTGATGCCACCCCCATCTTGCCTGTGGGGCTGGGGACATGTGGCTCTCACAGGCTCTCTGCTGCTACAGGAGTCGGGGTGGGGAATCCCTGAAGAGACAGAAATGAACCGGTGCCACCCCTGGGTCACCCTGGGTGAGGATCAGAACAGAGAGCCTCAGGGTCAGAGCCCAGAGAGCCTCAGGGTCCAGCTGGCTTCATACCTCATTTAACTAGAAGCTCAGACCCAGAGCCAGATGGTGGCAGGGCCAGACCTAGAAACCCAGGTCTTCTAACTTTGAGATAAATGACTCCTACTTTGTGAATCTCTCTCTCTGAAAGGAGCAGAAAACTAAATTTGGATCCTGCGTTTATTCAGCAAGATGGTCTAATGCAATCATTCAGAGGAGGAGCAGGGCCAGGCAGACTTGGGTTCGACTCCCAGCTCACACTTAGTGACCGTGTGACCTGGTCACAGCTGAGCCTCTGCAGGAATTGCCCTTGAAGGCCATGGCCTAACCCAAGGTCACGCCTCCCCAAACGCCGCCCCCGTCCAGTGGCTGTTTGATGGATCCAAGATCCCTGTCCTCTTGCCTCAATTCAGAGCAACTCTGAAGGGTCATCTCAGCTCCAGAGCCCCAGTGGGACCGGCTGAGGCTCACAGCCCCGCTCCCCTCTGCCTGTCCTTCCCTCCCTCCTCCACAGGTGCTGTCCCCAGACACCCCGAGAAACCCGCGAGACACAGCTCCCCGTCTCATTGTCTGGTCCCTGGAGCCCAACCTACAGCAGACCCTGTCATCTCTCCGTAACTAGTCCCTCATCTATAAAATGGGGGTGTGAGCACACCTACCCCAGGTTTGTTGGAGGCAAGTGTACGATGGATAATACGTGTGTGTGATGTGCCGAGTCCGGTCCCAGACCACAGTAAGGGTTTGGTAAACATTCACCAAATCCCTGGGCAATCCTGGGCTGCGGGCGTTACCGGGAGCCATTTGCTTCCCCTCCTTTCATCTGCAGAGTGGGGCCACCAAGCCTGTCCTGTCAATTGTTGTCATGCCGGTCTGTCTGGGGCAGTGGGGGAGTCCGCGGGGACCAGAGCAGGCACTCATCAGACGTTAGTTAGCTCTGGCCTGGTCTTCCTTCCCCAGCACGGGCACGTGAGAGCGGAGGGAGGGGGAGGAGGGCCTTTCCTTATCTCACCAGAGCCAGCCTACTGGCCAGCTCTTATCAGGGATTTGTGGGCTTGTAAAACATGGCCGGCTATCCTGCCATCTCCCTGGGGCGAGGGTGCTCCCAGCTGGGCTTTATCGTGGGGGTGATCTTGGCCTGCGATTGCGGGGAGAGCCAGGTTATCCTGGGAAGATGAAGGCCGAGTCCTCTGGGGAAGCTGGAGTTGGGGCATCGGGGCTGGGCTGCAGGGGCTGGTGTGACACCGGCGTGGACCAGGCAGAGTGCTCTACTCCCCTTCCCTCACCTCGTCTCTGCAGAGGGATTTCAGACTGTGGGGTGACCCTGAGAGAAGGCTTCTGAAACCCAGAAGGAGAAAATTCTGGGGGAAGAAAAAGAGGGCTGCATCAGCTTCCGTGACCTTCTTTATTCACCCATTCCTTGTTAAGCGCCTATTGTATACCAGGTCCTTTCTCACTGGCCAGAGTGCTGGACTCAGAATGAAGTCTCAGACTGCTAGTTCTGCCTCTCATGGTTTCTAGCTGTGTGACCTCAGGCCAGTCACTTGCCATCTCTGAGCCTCATGTGTCCAATGGGAATAACAGTACCCATTTCACCAGGTTATTGTCAGGGTCCCTATTATCACTGTCCCTTGAGACAGTGGATGTCAAAGAGCTGCCTTACAAACTGTCTGCACAGGAAGGATGTGATCAAAGGATACACGTGGACGTGGATGACATACCTAGAGGAATAACACGGAATGGGGCGGGGCAAGTCTCAGGAACCAGAGCCAGATTCGTGAGTGGGAGCAGATTGTGCTAGAGTTTGCTGAAGACTCGGTGGTGGAGGGTAGGAGGGTAGAACCTGGGGTAAAAAAGAGAGACATTCCACGCAAGGAGTATTTTGTCCACAAAGGCTGGCCAGGCGGAGGGCATTCAGGGCAGAGCCTTGCCAGTGGTGCAGGAGCAGGGGGTCTGAGCAGAGTGGGCCTGGGGCAGCCCTGCCAGCTGGGGAGGCCAGGCCCATCTGGCTCTGTTTTTCTCCTGTCATTTGGATGCTTTTGTGCTGAATCCCCTGTTTGTCACTGTTTCCCTGAGATTCTCTTTTGAACTTGGCATCTGTGTGGGGCTCCATCCGGTCCCCGCCTCCTGTGTTCTGAGGCTCAGATCTGTTTGCAACCTGGGCATCTTGTCTTAGGGTGGTAGGTGGTTCCGGCTCCCTCAGTGGATCTTGGAGATGGGGGTGGGGGATAGGAGGGGGGCCAGGGCAGGCCTGTGTGGCAGGCGCTGGTCCTGCTGAACCAAGCATGTGGCACCTGCCTCTCTGAGAGTCAAGGGAGCAGCTTCCCTTCCTCCCCTGCAGCCTGGGGACCTGAGGTTTCCCCTCCTACATCCTGTGCATCTGTTCCTCCCTCACCAGGTTTCAGGCGGCAGAAGAGCCCGGTCATTCCAAGCACTTGCTTTGGAACCAAATGGTCCTGACTTTGCCTCTTGGCTCTGTCATTTACCATCTGGGAATCCTCAGTGCATACTCTGGGAGCCCTTCTCTGGAAGTTTCCTACCTCTGCAGAGCGAGGATAGTCCCACTCTCCTGGGGCTTCTGTGGGTGCAGTGGAATCGGGCTCCTGTGGTCCTTCCCTGCTGGGGATAAGCACACAGGGCCAGGCTGCTGGAGGCTGCATCCTGTTTCTCCTGGGGCATATTAATTAACCTCTGCCTGTGCCTCAGTTTTCCCAACTGCAAGATGGGACCTGCTCCCAGAGTTGATGGGAATAGTCAGTGGGTTTATGCATCTGTAAAATGCCTAGAACCCTGCCTGATGCCGTCAGCACAGCTGGTGCTAGCTCACTATCATCACCGCCAGCATCATCAGTGCCCATGAGCATTGTCCTGGGGCTGCCCTGGGGCTGCAGAGGACAGCGGCCATCACCCGGTCAGCAGCAGGGCACACTGAGGACCAGCAAGGTTCAGCACTGGGCTAGGATCGTACTCTGCCCAGTTAGGATTTGAATCCATGTGTGTGGAGGGTGGAGAGGAGGGTGGGGCTCAGAAGACCTGGGTTTGAGTTTCTCCCCTTGCTATCGTCTGGGTAGACTCTGGCTGGTTACCTCTGTCCCACATTCTGTGATGAGTTCAATTTTTTTCTACTTTTGCCAGAAAATTGGAATAATCTCCCTCCCGCAGCATTTGTGAGAATTAAACAAGAAAATGAATGTCAATGTTTTTTGCAAAATGAAGTGCAGGGGACCCATTCAATTCAATAAGCTATCTATCTATGAAGCCTCTCCTGAGGGGGAGGCGCTGCCCTGGTGCTGGGGACCCAGGGGTGAATGGGTCAGACCAGATCCTGGCCCTCACAGAACCCTCACTCGAGCGGAACGAACTCCCTAAGTTCACGGGGCTGAATAAGGGCTCAGCACGGGAGGGGCCGGGGGCTGTGTCGGGCGGGGGTCGCTGGGGAGGGCAGTGTGAAAGAGGTGACATTTGATATGACAGCTGAACAAAGTAGGGACAAGCCCGCAGACTTCTGGGGCAAGGGGGAGGGCAGCATTAAGGTGGGGAAGTGGGTCTGCGGGTGGGGCAGGGATGTGGAAGGAGCTGGGGTCAGGGGTCAGCCGCTGCGGGCCTTGTGGGTCAGACTCAGAGTCTGGAATCTGTTCCAAGGGAGATGGGAGCTGTGAGGGAGGTTGGATAGGGAGGGACATGATCTGGCAGGATGTTTGTTTATTACACTCATGCAATATACAAATATTACTTAGCTTACAATGGGACTGAAGACTAGGAATTTTCCTCTGTGTGTGTGTGTGTGTGTGTGTGGACAGTGTTGTGGTTTAGAGGATGGTCAGGAACCAGAAAAGGATTGGAGGAGTGGCCTCTGAGATTTCTTTTGACCCAGAGACTCTGGATTTATGAAGAAACAGTCGCATGGCTTGTTTTTCCAAGTCCCCAGACCGTAAGTGAATTTAAAACAATAGGAGGAATTCAGGATGAAGCTGGATGTGAAAGACACGGTGCAAATAGGGCAGCAGGGGAAGCCATAGGAATTCCTGTTTTGTCAGAGTGGGAGGTCTCTGCTTCTGGCGAAGGGAAGAGAAAGAAGACCCAGACATCGAATTAACAAAAAGCAATGAGGGCTAACGTGTTTTGAGCACTTACTCTGTGCAGGCTCCGTGCTAACCACCTTAACAATGAACTCATCTTTTGGCTCTTACACCCACTGTTACTAGTTTTCCGGGCCTGCCCTAACAAATTACCACCACCTGGGTGGCTGAAAACAACGGAAATTTATTCTCTCACAGCTTTAAAGGTGAGAAGTCTCAAATCAAGGTGTCAGCAGAGCCATGCTCCCTCCAAAGGCTCCAGAGAAGAACCCTTCCTTGCGTCTCCTAGCTTCTCGTGGCTGCCGGCCGTCCTTTGTGCTCCCTGACTTGTGGACACATCACCCCAATCCCCGCAGGGTGTTCTCTGTGTGTCTCTCTGTCTCTCCTCTTCTTATAAGGACACCTCATCTTAACTAATTACATCTTCAAAGACCCTATTTCCAAATCAGATCTCACAATCTGGTAATCCAGGTGGACATGAATGTTGGGGGACACTATTTAACCCAGTCGACCGGTTCTTCTGAGAGTAGACAGCTGCAAAGGGGGAAAGCTGGATTCGAACCTAAGAACATCTTTATGAAGGTGCACTCCCGCTCCACACCACCAGGCTGCCTCCAGTGAAGGAGTCGGTGGGCGTGGCAGCAGGCAGCGTGGCGCCAGGCAGCTGGGGGTGCTCAGGGCCCCACGACTGGATGGGAGTGGCTGCAGATTGGCTGAAATGGAGTTGGAATGAGGATCAGAACAGGCTTGGAGGGCAGAGGAATACCTCCTTCTCCTTCTGGGTCCTCTGAACCTGCCGCAGGGGCTACCTTCCCTCTCAGTTTCCCTCGTCCCCTCGCCCTTTTAGGATGACAGCCCTTGCTCAGAGCCGCCCCAGCCCTGGTGCTTGTGTCTCTCTGGAACCAATTCCTTCTGGACCTTGCATTCTCTGATGCTGTCCCATCCTTCTTGGCGTTTAGTCTTGACCTCCTCCAGGCAAGGCACCCTGCTTTACTCTTCTGTGTTCCCAGCACCTAACTCAGGAAGCAGCACATTGTAGGTGCGCTGTAAATTCATTCATTCCACAGATAGCTATTGTGCACAGTTCTGTGCTGGAAACTGGAAACACAGCCTGGAATGAAACAGTCTGGTGGGGCGACAGACACACAAACAGACTGGCCATGGGGAAGTGCAGGGGAGTGTGAGAGCCCAGAGGAGAGCCCAGCCCAGATGGGGGCACGGAGAGAGGCAGAGATGGCCTCTCAGAGCATGAGAGGTGAGGCGGTGCAGTGATGGAAGGAAGGAACCTGGAGCTGGAGCGAGCAGCAGGTGCAAAGCCTTACAGGCAGGAGTGAGAGCTCAGAGCTTTCCAGAACTGCAGGTGGCTTGGTGAAGCTGGCGTGTACGTCCAGAGAGCAGATGGGAATGTTGATGGAGGAGTCCAGGTGAGGAGATTGGGGCTCTCTCCTGGGCTATCCCTCCTTTGAGACAGACACATTGGGATGAGAGGGGGCATTGAGAGTTTTAAGCAGGGGACTGAGTGTGGCAGGGGGCTCTTCCTGGTAGCAGGGTGGAGTGAGGCTGGAGGCAGGGAGACAGGAAGGAGGCCATGCTGTGATCCAGGAGGGAGATGCCAGTGGGGTGAATGGATTCGGCAGGGGCAAGGGGAAAAGGGGAGAGATTTGAGTATCAGTAAATGCTCAATGACCTGAATTCTATACTGACCTGCAGGACTCAATTTGTCCTCCATGCAGGGAAGAAAAGCCATGTCTCAGATACCTTCTGAGTCCCTGCTGAGTGTAGGAGGGTCCCTCCTGCTGGGGGAGGGGGTGTGACATGCGTCTGTAAAGCAGAAAAATGGTCTCTGTTTGCTGCTCCCTCTCCAGGGAGCTGGCTTGCCCATTCCCCATGTGGTCAGATTCTCTCCTTTGGCTGAAAGCCCTCAGAGGATGGAGACCAGTGTGTCTGCAAAATCCATGCACACTGCATGGCCCAGAGCTAAACAACCGATACATTTAAGTGCCAGCAAGAGAGCCTGGGCTCCATCTTCACAGCCAAAGCTTAGCAGGGGGCTCCATGGAGTCCTGAAGATGCCACCGAAAACAACCCGTGCCAAGGCTGACATTTATTGACAGCTCATTACTTACCCAATTCTGTGGCAAATGCTGTCTGTGTGTTATCTCATCTGAGCCACATCACAGCCACATGAAGTAGGTACTCTTCTACCCACTTGTCAGATGAAGAAACTGAGGTTCTGAGAGGGCAGAAGTGACGTGCCCGAGGTCACACCGCTAGGGAGTGGCAGAGCTGAGACTCAAATACTTGTTCTCCTGACTCCCAAGCCCAGACCCATGCCGCCAACCCCAGGGAGATGCCGTTTTCCCAGGACGCTCATCTCTCCGGAAGATGACCTTGTCCCCTGAGCCACAGAGCCGAGTGAGAGAGCGCCCCACACCCCTGTCCGAATGAGTGAGGGGAGACTGACGGGCCGGTTCCCTCTCTTTCCCTGGCTTCCCAGGACCAAGTATATATTTTTTTCTAATCAGCCTGGCTGCTGATGGTTATCTGACTTCACGAGAGAGCGAAAGAGACTTTGTGTCAAATGCTGAAAAATGACTTTTCAGGCAGCCTCTCTGTCTCCTGAAAGGAGGTGACGTGCTCAGAGCATACAAATCACCCAGCACTCGGGCGTCTCGAGGCGAGGAATGAGTGTGTTTAGATTGCTAAAACCACTCCTGTCCCTTCCCAAGGTCACAGGCAGGCAACCCAGCCTTGTCAGCACCTGGAGGGCAGCAAGGCACGGAGAGGAGAGGTGAGGTGGCCCAGGACAGCAAGCCTAGGGGGATCTGGGCCCGGGGGGGGGGCCCTCGGATGCAGAAGATGCAAGAGCCCAGGAGGAAGGCTGGCCTGGGATTCCAGGTCTCCATCTGCCCACAGTGAGCTGTGTGACCTTGGACAAGTTCCTTAACTTTTCTGGACCTTAAGCATCCCCCTGTGTATATAGCCCCACAAGGTCTATCTTTAGCTTTGCCATTCATCCAGCCAGATGTTCTAATAACTGCGTTTGCCTGATGCCTACTCGTGCTCAGCGATTCCCAGGCAGTGGGATTTACTGAGAGGCCATTGGGTGTAAGGGAAGAGGGTAGACTCTGGAACACACCAGAGAGGGCGTGAATCCAGGCTCTGGACGGGGCAGCCTGCTTGGTTTCCAATCCTGGTTCTGCCACTCAAGCTGTGTGACCTTGGGTTTGTGGCTTTCCCACTCTGAGCCTGCTTCCTCATCTATCAACTGGGGAAATAATCAAGACTGCCTCGCCGGGGGGCTGTGGTGAAGCAAGGGGCTTGGAACAAGGCCTGGCACAAGTGTCCATCCTCAGTAGGTGTCAATATTGTCATGGCAGCTGCTTCTTAGCTGTGCTGACTGGGCGGGTCTATTAACCTCTCCAAGCCCTGGCTTCTTCATCTGTAAAACGGGGACAGGGCTTTAAATATTCAACATACTTAAGATGCTTGGCACATAGTAGGGTCTTAATCAATCAGAGACGCTATTTGGGCTCTTTATAAATAGTTTTTAATGTGATTTCAGTTTTCAAGTGTAGCTGATGTTTTGTAATTCTTTGAACATTTATAATGAAGAAATGGCTAATGGAATCTGTCTCAGTAGCAACACAGGATTGACTAGAAGTTCCCATTTTCCAAGTGGCCTTGGTAGGAGTCCATTGGAGATGGGGGTTCCCCCCCCAGAATAAAGACCCAGTGGAGGTGGGGCCTCCAGGAGAGCTTTCAGCCAGCTCCAGAAGGAAGCACGTGCCCTAGTCTGGGAAGCCAGCTCCAGTGTCCCTGGGGCAGGGGTCCTGCCTGCCCTGCTTCCTGAAATGCCAGTGGGCCGGGAGGGCAGCCCCTACTCGTGCAGGGAGCGTGGCCACCAGAGCAACAGCTGAAAAACAGAGCAGCTTTAGGGCTCCTGAGCTGCAGAGGGGGGGCATTCATCACTCGTCTCCCCCATTTTTTTTCCCCTACCTATAAAACCCAGAGAAACCACATAGCCAGGCCTTTAAAAAAAAAAAACAGTCTCCAGATGAGTTTGAGATGTTAAGACAAGTCCTGCTGGGAGCTGTCCTCCTGCTGAGGCAAAACCAACAGCCCTCCTGGCTGGGAAGCTCTAAAATTAGGGAGCAGGTAGGCAGTGTAACACACACAGGATCACAAGGGAGAGCAGAGTATTAAAGAGCCCGAGACTGGGCGCCAGGTGGAACGCAGCCGGGCCATCACCTGATAGCCGGGTGGCCCCAGGCCCGTCACCTCCCTCCTGGCCCCATTTAACCTCTGAGGTGCTGTGAGGATCTAATGAGATCATGGAGGGAAAAAGACTTGCTATTTGCAAAGAAGTAGCATGAAGTGACAACGGGAAGGCCACCTCTCCTGCCTCTGCCCAGATGACCACCACAAGCAGGAGCGTGTGACAGTGACAGGATCCATGGGACAGTGCTGGTGGGGCTCTTGATCAGCCCGTTCTTCCCCTTCCATCTGCCCGATCCCCTCCCCCGCGGGCCCCGGACTCAGGCTGGGATGCCATTCTCAGACGTGTGGCCGGTTGCTGGGCTGGTGGCCTGTGTAGGGGGAGGATGCTCAGAGAGGAGCATCTTGGAGAGAGAGCAGAAGCCCGATCCAGGTGGAGAATCCCAAGGGGCTGAGCAAAGAAGGCGTGTCGGGCGTGAGGCAGCAGCACGCAGGGCAGGGAAGCAGACAGACAATCAGCAGCAGAAGACAGACGGCCCTGGCTTCAAGGAGGGGGGGTCCAGCAGCAGCTTTCCTGTTGCCTCAGCTCTAAGGAGGAATGAAACCCGGACCCACTGTGGATGGTCTGTGCCTCTAAACCTGTAAATGAGGTGAAAAAACTAGACCTATGTCTTTCTAAAGCAAACTTTTAAAATACACAACTTGAGAGGCACCTTAATATATCAAACAGATGAAAAAAAAAGGGGGGAGATGCTCTGGTTAAAGAGTGGGTTGAGGGCCCTGCACTCCATCTATGAGATGCCTTCAAGTTCAAATCTGCCCCTGCCATCTACCTGCCAGGTGATGGGTTTAAATTATTTGACCTCCCCAAGCCTCTGTTTCATCATCTGTAAAATGGGGATAATGCTAGAACTTACCTCACACGGTGAAGATTAAATAAGACAAAAGATGTGCCTGACTCAGGGTAAAACCTCCACAAATGCCTCTATTAAAACAATGACTATTATTGGGGTCCCTCAAGCCCAGGCTCCCCCTTGCATCTCTCTGGTCTGCTGAGCACAACTAGGGTATCACCCCTCAAGACACCTCTCAGAGGGCTTGTCACATACAGCATCCTCCGACTCCAAAGTTCTCAGCATCCTGGGCCCAGTGACTCTCTGAGTCTCTTATTTGGTGGTGCTGCTTTTGTGTGACGGGGAATTGTGCCATGTGCCTGTTTCCTTGTGACTGTGGTAATAAAGCCCGAAGGGAGAAGGCGGCCTCCCCTCCTTTTCTCCCGCCCGGCACCCCAGATCTCCCTCCTTCACTATCTCTCACGTCAGCCAGTCACAGCCACAACACTCCTGACTTTATTTAATCACCTCCATTGTCCGCTCCACACCAGGTAATCTCAGCTCGGAACACGTGTTAACAAATGAGCAAAGCTTCATACGGAGCTGGCCTCCCTTCTCTGCTTCATCAGATAAGATGCTTGTGCTTCCCGGCTCATCCTCAGAAAGCTGTTCCCACAGGAATGGCTCCCCGGGAAGCGGCTTTGCTGCAGGAGAACAGGTGGGGTAGGTAGGGGCAGTCCTAGGGGGCTCCAGGGACCCAAAGTTCACTCACTCGTGGGCTCTGCTGCTTCCCCTCCTGGCTGGGGACTCCTTGAACTGTCAGGTGTGAGGCAGGGGGACAGCCCGCTTTGGCTCTGGGTTCAGATCCCACTTCTGCTTCTTCCTAACCATGGGTCTGTGCACAAGTCACTTCCCTTCTCTGGGTCTTGGTCAGCTAATTATAAAATAAAAAAAACCATCTGCCTTCCCCCACCAAGCAAAATGAGGTTTAAATGAGATTATGGGCGTGAATTATCTGGAGGCCAGTAGATAAACAGTTTTCCTCCTTTCCTTCTTATCTGGATTAATTTTCGAGAGCTGGGGTAACACAGTGGCTTAAAACAGCAGCCGTTTATTCTCTCACAGTTCTGGAGGCTAGAAGTTCAAAATCAAAGTGTTGTCTGAGCAGTGGCGCCTCTGAAATCTCTAGGGGTGAGTCCTCCCGTGCCTTTCTGGCGGTTGCCAGCCAGCCTTGGTGTTCTTTGGCTTGTCAGTGCATCCCTCCCACCTCTACCTCTGTCATCATGTGACACCCTCCCTCGGGACATCTGTGTGTCTGTGTCCAAATTTCCCTCTTCTTATAAGAACACCGGTCATATTGGATTCAGGCCCGTCCTCATCGTAACTTGCTTCCATCTGCAAAGACTCTTTTCAAATAAAGTCACAGGGACTGGGGATGCAGAATTCAACTTTTAGGGGGACACAGTTCACCCCACACCTTTTGGCCAAGCCCTCCTAACTCAGGTAGTGAGGACCTTCCTTGTCCTTGGAAGCAGCCTTTGTCATTAAGCTCATCCTGCTCAGGGTTTCATGCGCCTCGTCTCATATCTCACTGCAGCCCCCGTGAGGGACGTGCAATGAATGGGTCCCCATTCTCTCCTCTGCAGCTTCAGCCTGTTCTAAGCCAGGGATGGGTGTGTAAATAGATAATAGTGTTTACCTGAGTTGGAGGCCATGGCATAGAGATGAGCATCTTTGGAAGCAAAGATACAGTGTCACTTCCATACTAGGGGGAAGCGAAATCAGGAAGGCTCTCAAGGGACCAGCTGAGTTGAGCCTGGGAGGATACAGAAGGCTGAGAAGGGCATTTTGGGCAGAGGGAGCAGCTCAAGCAAAGGGCTGGAGGAAGGAATGCTCTTGAGCTGTCCCGGGGTGAGTGGGGAGCCTTGGGAGGTTGGTCGAGGACTGAGTGCGTGGTGGTGGTGGTGGAGGTGGGGGTGCATGGAGCCCTTTGGAAATAAGGCTCTAAGGGCAGCTGGACTGACACCTGGAAGGGCCAGGCTAAGGAGTACAGACTCCATCCTGCAGGCACTGGGGAGCCAGTGAAGGCTGTGGAGCAGGGAAAATGGTGAAATCAGAACTACGGCTCAGAGGGCTAACTCAGCAGCAAGAACATTTTAAGGATTTTGCTGAAGGGAAGGCTTTCCCACCTAGGAACACAATTGTTGGTGGAATTTTAAAGGGCTAGGGAAGTCTGTCAACTAGAAATTTCCCAGGGAGGTCTTCAGTCGAGCTGGGTGGACAGCAGCTGCACTGACCAAGCCTTCTGGTCCTGATTCCTTCCTTATACTGATGATGGACATGGGCTGGGGCCAAGCTGCTGTCCCCCACGAAACAGCAAGTGGGGCACGTATCCCTGGGGCCTCGGCCCTCTTTCCCCCGATCAAGACGTGAGGATCTTCACTGCCACCCCTTCCCCACCCCGCTCCCAAGATTTTAAGTTTTACATCTAAGCCTAAGCTTTCCTGATAGAACCTCCCAGAAATGAGCAGCAAAAGGGCCCCAAAAGGCCCAGGTATCCCTTTCTGTGCCCTGTAAGAAAATGGAATCATTTATTTCTGTCCCCCCATCTTGATTAAACCCACCTGCAAATCAGCCAGGTATTAAATCCATGACCGCAAACCTCCCTCCCTCCATGGCCCCCCCCCTCCCTCCTTGCGTCCCCAGGAGCGGCCGGTTTAGTCCAGGAGCACACCAGCCAACTGGAAAATTCCATTCCGGGCCTCCCCAGCTCATTTCCCACCGCTCAGTGCCCTGCCGCCTCCTGACAATTTGGCTTTTAACTCTATTTACATTCTAGAAAGTACATAAGATTTCTATCATGTACTTTCCCAATGTCAATTTTGCTATGATGAGAATAAGGCTGTAAACACCCATATTTTCATAAGCCTATTATAGTTCTCCAAGTAGTCAAAGCAGCTGAGCGGCGCCATCTCCTACCCCCAGGGTGGCTGGGACTGGCAGAGGAGGTTGGCTCAAGGCCAAGGCTAGGAGCCAAAACTCATAGGTATCGGCTTTATTGTTCATTGAATGACCACTTTCGCTACCTTTCAGTGGCCCTGCTCCATGCCTCAGTTACTATACTATTTCTGATTAGAGCCATCAAACTGCTAGGCTACTATGAAACCAGAGAGAGGGATAAGCACCAAGAACACCAAAAATGGTACCCGGGGAAGGTGTAGAGCGTGGATTCTCCAAACCCTCATCACCCCAAGGGAGAAGCACCTTGGGCCTGGCCTTCCGGATATGCTGGGTTGGGCTGTGAGCAAGGGACACCATTCCTGATGCGCTACAACATTCCAGGGAGCTTGCGAAGGAACAGGCTGTGTTGTGGCCAAGCATGTGACCGTGGGATCTGGAAGTCCAGAGCTTCTGGGCGGGGGTGGGCGAGCTTTCTCTGGAGGACATCAGATGTCAGTCACTGGAGGGGTTTTCCGATCAATTTAGTTTAACTAGAGGCCTCCTGCTCCTCCTGGTTGTTGTGAGGCTGACTCGGGCGAGGTTCCAGGCATCCAGCAATAAGCCGGCCTATGTCTCCTCCTCTGCCCCTCACCCTCAATAAATAGTTGTTGAATGAATGAATGAATGAATGAATGAGTGGTGTTTGAATATCCTTCAGTCTGGGCCAAAGGAGATACATTCACTCAAGTAAAGCAGCAGAGTCCATATGAAAGGGAACAAGTTTGGGGGTCAGACTCCTACCTCCAGCCTTTAACCCTAAGTCTAGGGTGGACAGACTTTCTGTAAAGGGTCACATGATTTTGCAGGCTGAGAGGCAAAATTGAAGATATTATCTGGGTACTTTTATGACCATTTAAAATGTAGTCATTTTAAAATATAAAAATCCTCCTTGGCTGGTGGGCCCTACAGAAGCAGGTGATGGCCAGGATTTGACCCTGGGGACCGCAGTTTGGCAAGCACTGCTCTAAGCCTCATTTCCTTTATCTGTAAGCTGTGATCAAGCCTTGTCTTGCTGGTGGCTGTAGAGTCCATACACCAGATATAAGGCATCTGGCAGCATTTAGTACATGGTAACGACACAATCCTAAAAGCCCTGTGATACGGAGGGCTTACCAGGTCCCAGCCGCTGCTCTGAGAATATGAATTCATGAACTCCTCTGAACCAAAGAAGTCGTGGGTTTTATGACGATCTCCATTTTACAGATGGGGAAACCGAGGCTCAAAGTGGGATTTGGACCCAGGTAGTTGGACTTCAGAGTACATGCACTTAACCACCACAGTCAACCACTCTAGGAGTCCTTGTTGTGGCTATGAACTCATTCTCAATCATCCAAAAGGCATCTAAAGTGAGTCAGCATGTGGATCCTCTCCAAATAATAAATGGCGCACAAGCTCCCCTGTTTGGCTGTGGCATGTATTTGTTTCTTTTATTTGGCCACTGATTCACCTCCTTGGGTCTGTTGGCTTCGACCTCTCTGAGCACAGGCTCCAGGATGGACAGGAGATGTAGGGGAGGGGACCCAGGGATGGCTGAGTCAGGTAGGAGAGGCATCAGGTTTACAAACATGCAGACAAATCAGTCCGTGCCTGATTGCCCTTGGAGCATGAGTTGGCTTCTCTCAGCCCTGAAAAGAAAGACTCGGTGGGGAAGAACAGGAACTAGAGGGAAATTGTAAAAAAAAAAAAAAAAAAAAAAAAAAAAAAAAAAAATGGAATTCACGTCTAATTCACAGACTGGTTTCAGCCTGGAGGCAGGGGAATGGACAAGTCCTGCCTCCCTGATAAGCTGGGGACTGTATGACCCACAGAGGAAACTACTTCATAGGTGCAAATGTTCTCTTTACAGTTTGGGTGTTCAAAACCCCTTTAAAAAATTTTTTTAAATAGACTGAGTTTCTGATACAGGATCTGAGAGCATTTACAAAAGTTCCCTTTCTCTGGGCTAGTCTGGAAAAGGTTTAGATTATTATGATGTCAGTGTTAATGGACCGAATGTTTGTGTTCCCCCCACCCTCGCCAAACTCATATGTTGAAACTTTTACCCCCAGTGTGATGGTGTTAGGGGGTGGGTCTTTTGGGATGTGATTAGGTCATGAGGGTGGAGCCTTCATGATTAGGGTTAATGCCCTGATAAAACAGACCCAGGTCACTTCCCTCACCCTCATGAGGACACAAAGAATCGTTCCTCTATGAAGCAGGAAGCAGGACCTCACTAGACACTGAATGTGTCATTATATTGATCTTGAACCTCTCAGCCTCCAGATTGGTGAGAAATAAATTTCTGTTGTTTATAATGTGAATGAAAAAAGTTGCCTTCCACATCAGTAAACAAAGGATGTTGTGGCCAACAAGCCATCCCTGCCCCCAACGGTGATGGCTAAGGTGTGTATCAGAGGAATGATGTCAGTGGGCCCAGACTCTTGCATTTTCCCACACATAGAATAATGCTAAATTCCTTAACTTGAGATGTCTGGTTTTCTTTAACTAACAGTCATCTTTTGATGGGCTGACTCCTTGGTCTTTGTTGAAAGACTCCTTTATATCTTGGCTCCTCCCTTACCTCCTTGGAGCAGTCCCTCAGCGCTATCTTGAGAGGCTGCCTCCCAGGCTTGAAGTCCTCAGAAAGTCCACTGAATAAAAACATAATTCTCAACTTTTAGGTTGTGCACGCATTTTTTTCAGTTAACAGTCTGCCACTTGGTCTCTGGTATTCTGTTAGAGCCACCTGAACTGACTAAGACAGAAATAAATAGAGTCATTAGCATCTTTAAATCTAATCAGATAGGAAAGCCAATTCCAGAAACCCCAGGATAAATTCAGAAAACTCATCCTTAAAATTCTGTTCCTCGGGAACCACTCTTGGTACCTAAATCTATATTTGTCAGGGTTCCCCAGAAAAATAGGAATATATATATATACACATATATATACATATATATACACACATATATATATACATATATATACACACACATATATATACACACACACACATATATATATATGTATATATATGATTTTATTATCATGGAGACTCGGGAAAGCCAATGATCTGATCTAGCCCAAGTCCAGAGTCCTGAGAACCAGGGGAGCTGATGATGTAAATCCCAGTTGCAGGACAGCAGATGACAGGGTGAGATGTCCCAGCTCAAGCGGTAAAGCAGGTGCGAAAAAGGGGGCGCATTCCTCCTCCTTCTGCCTTGTGTTCTATTCAGGCCCTTCACGGGTTGGATGATGGCCTGCACACATTGGGGAGGGAGATCTACTTTACTGAGTCCACTGATTCAAATGCTAATCTCATCCAGAAACACCATCACAGACACAACCAGAGATAATGATTAATCTGGGCACCTCATGACCCATTCAAGCTGACACATAAAATTAACCCTCACAATTGGGCATAAGAGGATTTGCATTTTCATGTCAAGCGATACTAGTATCAGAGTCATGTTAGAGAGAGAATTTCAAAATAGTAGCAGTGGCTTTCTCTATGTGGTGGTTTTCGAGAGGGGACTTTTTTTTTTGTACAATTACTTGTATTATTTATTTTCTACAATAAACAAATGTTACTCCTGAAATCAACAAAGGGAGAAGTCATCAAAGATACAAATATTGATAAGAGCAAGGCCATGTCTCTTCTTCCCGAACCCAGTGGGAAGTTACCTTCTCAGTGGAAAAACTATCCCGTTTATACAGGAGACGTTTGTCATCCAGGTCTTTCCCGACTCCCCCTTATCTTGCTGACAAGGAGAAGGATGGAGAAGGGGGCTCTGAGCGAGTGAAGCCTATGGGAGCATGACTCAAGCAGCCCACTGTGAAGGCAGGTAATCACAAGAATCGGTTTGGAAATAAAATACAAGTCCAGGTCTTATAGCCAGGAGATGCTGCTTAAGCGTTTTGATTCCAAGCTCTGCTGAAACTTGAACCAGGGGACAAGTGAATCAAGGTGACCTATATGTAGGATTCTAATTAAAATGTAATCCAGAATCAGAGTTAGGAAAACCATGTCAAGGATTTGTGAGAAAAGTACGAAATCCCACCTATGGGGGGTTCTTTAACATCTTGCTCTGTGAGATGACCTGCTTTAATATTGAAGAGTGGTCCTGTTGATTTGTCGTTTTCATTAAAGCAGTAGTTGGCCCAAATGCAGTGCCTAGCTCATCATAAACACTATAAAATGTTGACAGTTTCCAGATACCCTTCCCAATACTGGAGACACTGCAATGAATAAAACAGATAAAGTCCATGGGACTGACATTCTCGTCAGCGGGGTAGGAGGCTGTATATAATTGGTAATAAGCAGAGGCATAAATTAAAATATAGTGCCAGGCAGAAAAATAGTGTTATAAAAAATAAAGCAATTTTAGGAATAAAGAGAGAAGTTAGGTGGGAATTTTAGACTACGTGGTCAAGGACGTCTTCTGTGGGGACAGGACAGTGAGCAGAGGTTGAACTGAAATGAGTGGGCAAGCCATGCACACAGCTGGGATGCTCTCATCCAGGCATTTTTATTCCAGGAAGAAGAAACAGTAAGAGCAAAGGTCCCGAACTAGGAATGAGCTTGTGGTGTTTATGGAAAAGCAAAGGGGCAAGTGAGGCTGAAGTGGAGTGAGCTGGAGGGAGTGGTAAGAAACAAGGTAGGAAGAACCGGGGCCAGACTGTGCTGGCCACCTGGACCACTGTCCGGTGCGATGGGAGCTGTGTGTGTGCTAGGAACAGGGGAGGGGCGTAATCTGATTAATGCTTTAGAAGGGTCTCTGGCTACTACAGTCTCAGATAAACATGTCATATTAGCCTTTTACTGCTGCATAACAAAGCAGCTTAAAGCAACACCCATCTCTAATCTGACATTTCCGTGGGTCAGAGGCCTCTGTGGGCTAGGCTCAGCTCTCCTCTTGGGGTCTCACAAGGTCAAAACCAAGATGCTGGCCGACTGGGCTCTCATCTGGAGGCTCTGGGGGAGAACCCACTTTCAAATTCATTAGGGCTGTTGCAGAATTTGGTTCCTTGTTGGTGTAGGACTGAGGTTCCTGTTTGCTTGCTAGCTGTCAATGGGGATCACTCTCTACTCCTATAGGCTGCCCACATGTTTTCTTCACAGCCAGCAAGGGCACGTTGAGTCCTTCTCGGACATTGGATCTCTTTGACCTACACGCGTGCGATGTATGATTTAGCTCGACTTGCGAGAATGCTACGTGGGTTTGTGCAAACCTCTCTTACGTGGAACTTGAAAATCTGGAATTACAAAGTCAAGTCGACAATACCAGTCTCTACTGAACTCTTTCAGAGCATTTATTAAGCACTTCTGTATTCCTGAGAGTGTTGTGTATTATGGAAAGATTTTTAAAAAACCAACAACAGAAAATTTTATCTCAGCAGGGAGCTGAGACTAATAATGCAGAAAGCAAGCAGTAGATTTGGTAAAATACAAGGGCGTTCAGTGCTAAAGGATGAAAAAGTGGGAAGAATCTGCAGGGTGTGTGAGTCTATGTTTACATATTTCCCACCAGACCAATTCATGGTTCTTTTCAGGTGCCTGGCACAGTAACTAGCAGGGATTTTATAAATATTTGTCCAGTGGGTAAGTGGATGAATCCATGTCCTTCAGTTTTCCTACCTGAAAAATAGGGATATTGGCCTCCCCACTAGCTTGTGGGGAGATCAGATACAGAGGGATGTGTACATTTGCAAAAAGCAAAGCAGGGTCAAATGTCATGTCATTCATTTGGGGGAGTGTCAGAGATTGGCTTTGACATGCCTGTAGGAAAGCAATGGGGGAAGGTGTGTAAGTGGCCAAGATTCTTGAGGGATGCCCCAAGTGCCACTGGGAGGAAGGGCAAGGGTGCAGGGAGTTGGGTGGGCATGCTGAAGGCAGACTCATCTTCTTCATAAGTAGACAGAGGGCCTCCCTACCTAGAACTGGCCAAGGGCAGGCATCAGTTCCCCTGAGAAGAAAGGGGTTGACCAGTTGTCCCTCAAGTCTAAGTTGAATATTTTAATGACAACAATAGGTGTTATTTATAATATCCCCAAACTAAAAACCACCTAAATGTCCCTCAATAGTAGAATGGATAAATGAATTGTGGTATTTCATACAACAGAATACTACCCAGAAAACATTTTCTAAAGCATAAACTACCAATAAATTTAACACATAGATGAGAGTCAGAAAAACACTGTGCTGAGAAAAAGTAGCCAGACACAAAAGGACAGATCATACATGATTCTGTTTATATATGAGGGTCAAGAAGAAGCAAAGCTAACCTACGATGGAGAAGCCAGAACAGCGGTTGTCCTCGGGGTTGCGGGGGAGTGAGGAGCATGAGGGAGCGTTCTGGGGTCCTGGGAGTGGTCTGTGTTTTCATCTGGGTGGTGGTTACATGGATGTGTAATAAGTGAAAATGCATTGAGTTGTTCACTTGAGATCTTGCCTTAGTAGTTGACTATAAATTATACCTATAAAAAGAAATAGAATGGTTCTAACAGTGGTAGCATCCATCATGTATTCACAGATACATTAGCCTTGCACATCTATTGTCTCCAACCCTGGGAGGTAGGCATCAGGATTCCTACTTAATAGATAAAAAGATTGAAGCCCCATATTCCAAGAGCGTAGAGTTAGGAAGTGGCAGAGCAGGATTCCAGCCTGTTTTCACGGCCTGCCTTGATCCTTTCCGATTGGAAAGACTGACTGGTTGGGGGACGTGTACTCAACACTTGCCCACAGTAGGCTCAACATTCCTTTATATAAGTTGAACTAAAACTATCCAAATGTTGGAGTGTGCCCTGCCCTGTTCCTGAGTCCTTGTCCTGGTGGCAAGTTGGTTCATGGTCCGTTCAATTCTTGCTTAATGACCTCATAACTTTCTGTCTTCAGTAGGCAGCAGGAAGCCTTAAGCTCTGGAGGATAGGAATAAAATATCTCCTGTTCACCCCAATCCACTTGTTCCCCACCTAACCCCTCCAATCAATAAGATGTCTACAGTCTATACCTTGGCCTCCAGCAAGAAGTTAGATGCTGAGCGAATCAGACCCAAATAGCCTTTGGGTGACAAGCAGGCACTCTATAACTGAACAGCTGTAATAGGCTGATGTTTATCTTGCGGGACGTGTGTATTTAATAAAGTATTATTATGAAGACCGGATTGCTTCTCCTGCCAAGCAGGCAGAGCGAGATTAGCAAGGACGGAGGCGTTGAGAGCTCCCCTGGGAGGAGGGAGCCCTGGAGACTCTCTCCCTTGTGAGCTAAGATTCTTGCTTTGCAGAATAAATCTATTTTGCCAAGGGTGACCGTAAAAGAACTTTCTTCTAGGATTCCCATATCACAAAATCAAAATAGGTTCCGAGGGCAGGAAAGATGCTCTGATGGAGTGAGTTGATCCATTTCGGTGGAAAAGAAGTTTGAGTAAAAGTCAGCTGTTAGACTTAGACTTAGCTGGTGCTGGGGTAAGTTTGAGGGAGAATTGCTCAGCAACCTGCCTTCCCAGCTTCAGGTGGCTGGTCCTGATATTTGGAGACTCTCTTTGTCTCTCCTGTGCCTGGGAACTCCTGAGTGCACATTTATTCCTTCCAGAAGTTTGCTTTTCTCCCTTCCCTGCAGTTTCTCAGCCTTAGCACTGCTGATCTCTAGGGCTGGACGATTCTTGGTTGTTGGGGGGGGCATCCTGCACACTGTTGAATGTTTGGCAGCGTCCCTGGACTACACCAAATAGATGCCAGTAGCAACCCCTACCTCCACCAATTGTGACAACCAAAAGGGTCTCTAGACATTGCCAAATGTCCTCTGGGTCAGGGAGCATTGCCACTGAGACCACTCTGCTCTATTGGACTGCTTTTAATGGCTGCTAGAATGGACATGTAAGATCTCACTGGACCAGTAAGGCTGCCACTCTGACAGCTGAGCTGCCCAGCCTGAAGGACCTGAACTCAAGGGCTTTGGTTCTGTAAAATGAGTCCATTCCCTAATTCATCAGAGGGAAAACTGTCACATGCATTTATTTAAAACTGACTCAGATCCAGAGAGCGAAGTTACACTTCATTCAGATCGTGTCTTAAGATAATAAGTTGAAGGAAACAGTTGTTACTGAGCAAATTCCCTTTGCAAATTTCCAGGCTCTTTGCTGCCAAAGTGAGGAGATCTAGTCTAAGGTAGGTTGCCTTTTGGAAGAGAAAAATAAAAGACCAAAGAAATTTAAGGGTTCCTTTATCATGCCTTTAGCTTCTGAGCCCAGCAATTAATTCTTATGTGCTAAAGGACGTCTGTGTTTATGAGGCATTATTATTTAATGTAGGCCTATTTTAAATTGTAATTTTTTTCATTAAGCTGCCTCATTTTACTGATTAAGACCAGTTTATAACCTAGCTTAGACTGTGTTCCTTGAGTAATAACTATTTTTCTTTTAAAATATTCCTTAATAACCTCTCATCCATATTTTAAATTTTATTCTAAGCCAGAGGAGCCTCCTTGTTGCTCATGAGTCTGTCCTAATGATTCTGAGTGATGTTGGAGGATGCGGGGTTGCCAGGCTTTCTGTGAGCTTTGCTTCAAAAATCTCTACAGAGGAAACACAACAGCACCCAGTAGAAGACCGAGACTGCTCAGCCTCTGTGATCCTGAGGCTGGTCTGAAACAACCAAAAAAAGATAGGCCATTGGCCCTAAAGTTTTCTAGCAAACTCCTTAAAGCATTCTTGCTGGTAGAAGGGATCAGAGGGTGTGGAGAAGTGGTGTGGCCGAAGCAGGGGGGTGATGGCCGGGTTCTCAGTGTCAGCATTGTCCCCATATGCCAGGCACTGCACTAGGCTCCTTCCCTGGGCCATCTCTCTGCATCTGCCTTTCTCCTACCCCTTCCAGCCCTAAAAAGTAAGGATAATTATCCCCATTTGGCAGAGGTGGAAACTGAGGCTCAGAGCAGTGAAACAACTTCCTCAGTGCTGCAGAGTTGGCCTGTGGCAGTCAGAATCTGTCCCCATATCTGTCTGGTTCCCAAGCCCAAGGTCATAACCTCTTGGCACCAGCGATCTCTAACAGTATCTCCATGCAAAGGAGGCTGACTTCTCAATAGTGTTTTTTTTTTTTTTTTTCAGATCGCTTTTCCTTCTGTTTTGTCATCTTAGCATCACCATTGCCCTGAGAAATAAGCACCACGAATCTCTTTTTCAGATGAGATGACTGAAGCCTGGAGAGCAGGAGGACTTGCCCTCTGTGTCTATAACAGAATGAGGGCTAGACCTGGGTCTTTGGCTTCAATGTCTGGAGCTGTTTCCTTTTCTTCGTGCACCATCTGTGACTTCCCCATTGTTGGATTGTTGGCTGCACAGCCAGCCCTGACCCAGTGGCTGTGGCGCCAGAGAGGGCACTACAGATACAACCATGGCTGTTCAAGCATCTCACAGGCATACTTCATCCCATCAGTCTCTCATCCTTCTTCCCTCCCGGCAGTTGCAGCTGTTTTTTTGGATGCTGTACTGATCCAGGGGTAAAGAAATGCCGATTCCCCTCACTCACCCCCAAGGACACTGAGAAAGCTGGCAGGCTATCAGATGAAAGACCGTTGGAGAAAAGACCATGTTGTGATATACTTCAGGAGATCTGGGTCCTGGTCTTAAATTGCTTGCTAATTGTCTCTGTGACCTTGGCCAAGACCCTTCCCTTCTCTAGGCCTCAGTTTACCCAACTATATGACAAATGGGTTTCAATTCGAGATCATGAAAACCATTTAACTATGATACTCCGTGAAGGAGAACTACGGTTTGGGAATCCAACTCAATGACAGTGTAGCCAGATCCACTGATCAGTTCTGTTGCTTATTAAATTATCAGCCCATTCACTTTTTTTCAAAAAGAACCTACTGAGTATCTATTATGTGCAATGAATTGGTGGAATGTATTGGTAGAATAACTGCTGTCACAAAGCACTTCAAAATCTCAGGGGGGTTATTTTTAATAATTTATTTATTATATAATATATATTTGTTTTACCAGTCATTTTATAATTAATACAATAGTATTTTATTTCTAACACATATCGCTGTCTGTCAGGGGCATTAGGAGGACATCGTTCCATCCTGTCATTCAAATTCAAATATCCAGGTTTTTTCCCATCTTATGGCTCCACCCTCCTCAGGGTCTTCAGTGCCCTCTCCCTCCTGGCAGCTGGTACAGAGAGAGGGTGTGGAGGGTGGCAAGGGAGGTTTCTAGGGGGCCAGAACTGGAAGCCATATCTCCCTGACAGGATTTAGTCACATGACCCCATGTAACTGCAAGGGAGGCTGGGAAATGTAGTCCAGCTGAGTCCCTGGGAGGAAAAGGAAGTGGGGTTTGGGGATCACACAGCACAGAGCAGGTACTGTGTACAAGCAAAGCAAAGACGGCTTCAGACTCCAGTGTGAACTTGGGCAAAGGAGCCTGGGACAAGCAGAAGAACAGATGGAGACCTGATTGGCAGGTTCAGCATCAATATCCTGCAGGAAGCTGTGTGCTTGGCTCTACTGTCAGCCCCGGACATGCTGCCTAATGAAGCTTTTCCCTACTCCCATCACCTTCCCCTGCCTACATCTCAGACGCAGGAAGAATGACTGAACAAGCCCTGCCCTTCCCTGGCCTCAGTGTCTCCCATCCATAAATTGGGAAGAAAAAGGACCCACCCTGGCCCTCCAGGAAATATATCAGAGAAGCATCAGGCGTCTTCAAAGGGCCACAGAACAGCCTTCCCAATCCTTCTTATTAGTAGTAGAACCACATCATTATCAGTAATGAAACACAAATTAATAATAAATAAACAAACTAATGATAAATAATACATATGTCATGAATAATACATTAATACTACAAGGCTTTTGAGCATCTATTGCCTCTGACAGAGGGGAATTTGATTAGCTGGCTGGAGATCACAATGGGGGAATATTTCAGAAGAGCCTGGAAGGTTGGGAAGGGATTGGATACCTGAAAGTGTCAGGCACATCTCCCTGCAAAAGCTATAAAATGTCTGAGGTCTCTAGTGGCCTAGGACTGAGCTGACCTGCTGGGGTAGGTAAGAACCAGGAATCTGAGGGTGGGGTCTTCCTGTCTAGACATTCTTTCATTGTCCAAATTTAGAGTGGAAACCCATAGCCCAATGAGGCAAACAAACAAACAAACAAAAAACACTTTCCAGCCCCAACAGAATTGGATGTTATGGCCAAGACGAAGCCTGCTGAAGATATCTGTAGAATTTATTTGCTCATCCATGAATTAATTAATTCATCCATCCATTCATTCATTTGATAAATATGTCTTTAATGCCCACAGCATGACCAGCAGCATGCTAAGCACTAAGAGTGCAATTACTGAGACCTGCTTTTGGCCCTCTAGGAGTTCATAGTCCATGATGGTGGGAGACAGACTGGCCAAAAAAAGGGTAACCCTTTGCAATGTGTTAAGGCTAATTTAGATGTCATGAGAGAGGCACTTGACCATGATTTGGGGGTCTGGGTGCAGGGTAGATGAAGTTAGGGTGTATGCTGGGCAGCCTCTAGAGTAAATGATGTCTAAACTAAGACCTGAAGGATATATCAAAGCGATGGGAGTAAAGTGATGGTAGGTGTTCCAGGCAGAAGGACGACAGGTGCCTGGACCAGTAGTCAGCCAAAGCCTGGCATATTTGGGGAGCTCTAAGTAATCAGGGTGGTTGAGACTCAGTATGCAAAAGGCAGGGGGACCAGAGATGAGCTGAAGAGGAGGCAGGCCGTAAGTGTGGGGGGAAGGGGTTTGGACTTCATCCCAAAGGCAGTGGGGAGACAAAGAAGGATTCAAATCCAGTATGTGACATCTGTACCCTGGGCTGCAGCATAACCCACATTGCTCAGGACTACAGGGTTCACCAGCCCTGTCCCATGCAGTGCTCATGTGTTGGTTCATTTATTACTTCTTGTGTGCAGCATACGGGCTGAGCACCCACCATGTGTCAAATATCGTACAGGGATGTACGCCAGGACTCTGACCTTAAGAAGCTCCCAACCTGATGGCAGAGACGTACACAATGAACCATATGTTATATTACAATGTGATGTGAACTGGCTATGATTGAGTTGTTTACAAAGGGCTATGAGCTTAGAATAAGGACTTATGGAAATCAAAGAGGGGTGACTGTTGCAGTGAACCTTGAAGGACGTGTGCAAATTTCTCTAGGTGAACTCAGAGCGAAAGGGCATTCCAGGAAAAGGAAATGGCACAGGCAAAAAGAAGAACCCAAGACTGTCTGGAAGGGCTGGTGGCTGGGTGGCACAAACATGCTGAGAGACTGATTGAGTTGGAGAGGCCGAGAGAGGCAAGATCATTAGGGGTGCGGTTGGCCATGACAAAGGCTGAACTTGATCCTGAATTGGAAGGCAATGGGGTGGGGAAATTGCATGGCATTAACCAGAGAGGTGGCATCATCATATTTGCATTTGAGAAGTATTACTGAGACTCCACTGTCGTGGATGCTCCAGGCACAAACCTGGAGGTTGAGGACCAACAAGGCAGCTGTCCAGGATCCTGGAGGTGGGGTTTAAAAGCCCCAACCAAGGCAGAATTAATGCAGGACAGACACAGTTTTGAGAGCTATTGGTGAGGAAGAATTGATCCATCTTAAAGACAGATAAGCTATTAACCTCCCCTCTTTGCTCAGAAGCTTTCTTTTCTTAAAAGGCCCCCTTCCACCCTTTGCCCCACCTCTTGCTCCAGTTTCTGCTAACAAGGAGATGATGGCTGGCAGCACCTGTTAGCCCAGCATAGAAGAGTGTATTTCACAGAATCCTCTGTACCTGCCTGAAAGATATGGTTGCAGTAATTGGTTTGTTGTAATAATATTTATTACAGTAGTAATTACACGGTGCGGGAGCCCAGGGATGCTGCCATTGGCACCACGCTATGGTAATTATCTTCATGAGATGGGGTGACCTCTTTTCTTCATGAGTGGTGGTGCATGGAGCTCCTGTTATCACGTGGAGATAAATCCCAGCCCCACGGAAAGGGGAAGATGGCATGAGGAATTTATGTCACTCTGACTCCCATGGTCTACTCTGGCAAGGCCTTAAATCCAGCTGGTGGAGCTGCTGCCACCACCTGACTGTCTGTCTGCCTGGGTCAAGTCTTGGCGTAGTCCAAACTGGTTCTCCCAGGAGAGAGGGATCCTTGAGTTCTCTGGACCACTTCTGCACTCCCAGACACAGAAAGGAATGAGACACTGTCCTTGCCTTCAGAGAGCTCTAGTCTGATGGCAGACACAGCCCTTGCCCCCTGATAGAAAGATGGTGGTCCATTGCTTTTGATTCCTCTCTAGCTACTTTGTATCAACAAGTCATGGCTTGGGTGACATAAGACAGGCACTTCTGGGCCAAGGAAACTGTCCAGAGCTGGATTCGGAGGACAGTATGTCAGGGATGTGATGGGACAAATTCACCCAGCCAGCCTCAGTTCTCTCCCAGAAAAGTTCTCAGACACATCTTCCTGGCCTTCCCAGGATTCTGCTGGCTTTGAACTTGAAAATGGCCTCAACCATCAGTCTTCCTGCTGCTCCCTTGTGGAAGTGCTGTGTCCTGATGGTGTCTGATCTCACTACACCCCAAGCAAGATTTCTTTTGTATTTCTGGGCACCAATAGCTCTACCTACTCCTGTTTCCAGTTTCTCCATTTGGAAGCAAAAGGTAGGGGGCTCCTGTGGGATGGTGGAAGAGTATGGGATTCTGAATCAAAGGACCTGCTTGCCAAACCTGGCTCTGTGTGATCATGAGGAAGTCATTCTGTATCTCTGAGCCTCAGTCTCCTCTCTTCTAAAATGGGGACGCTATCCCCCAGGGTCACAATGGTGATTGAGGAGATAATTATTACAGATACCCTTTGAAAATTACCAAACACTGATCACATGTTCATTTACTCATTTTTTCCCCATTTATTTAACATATATTTATTGCACTCCTATCAGGTTCCAGGAACAGTTCTAATTTCTAGGGATAAAGTAGTGATTGAAAAATACAAACTCAAGGACTTCTGGTTATGGTGAGATGGAGTAAAGACCAGCCTCCCTTTATCTTCCATTAATTCAACTATGAGACCTGGACAGAATGTATTGACATCTAGTTGAAAAATCTGAAGCATAAATACTAACAGGCAGTTTGGACCAGAAATCAAAGTACTGCTGAAAGAATTAATATAAACAAGACCTAGAGTCTCCCAAAGTAATACTTAAAATGTTCAGATAAAGATTAAAATCACACGATGTACAAAGAACCATGAAATTCTCAAATCACATGGGGGAAGATGATCAATAGACTCCAATGATGAGATTGACACCTATGTTGGAATTATCTGACAAGGACTTTGAAGCAACAAAGATACTTGAACAAGCAATCACAAATCATCTAGAAACAAACAATAAAATAGATAGGTTCAGCAAAGAAGTAGAAGATATAAAGAAGTATCAAGTGGAAATTTTAGAAATGAAAAATACACTAACTGAAATTTTAAAACCCACTGGATAGACTCAGTAGCAGGGTAGAGATGACAGAGGAGTCAGTGAACTTGAAATAGATCAATAGAAATTATCCAATGTGAAGAACAGGGAAAAGAAAAAAATATTGAAACACACACACACAAAATCTCTGCTGTCATGGAGCTTACAACCCAGTTGAGTGTTGCAGTTAGGGGGAAATATCAGCAGACAATAAACAAAAAATATGTATTAGACAGTAATAAATGCCTAGAAAAGGATAAAGCAGGGTAAAGAGTTGGAGAATGACTGGGATGCTATATGGGATGGTTAGCAAAGGGCTCTCCAAAGAGGAGGCATTTGAGCAGAGAAAGAATTGTGAACTTGAGGCATATGTGTGTCTGGGGAAAGATTGCTCTGGGAGGTGGGAGCCGCAAGTGCAAAGGCCCTGAGGTGAGGATATACTCAGAGTATTCAGGGATCAGCAGTTTTTGTTGTGTGTGGGTGGAGTGAATGAGGGAGAGAGTGAGGGGAGATGAAATCAGAGAGGCGGGCAGGGACGAAGGTGAGAGTGAGAGGACCAGGTGAGTGCTAGGAAGCATAGCAGTAGACCAGCAATAAATGACGGTGGCTTGGCCCAGTGCGGCGGTGTGGAGAGGTGAGGGAGTTTGATTCTGGATTTATTTCACAGAGTCTGCAACACTTGCTGGTGTTCCCTGAACTGGGGAGAAGGAGGGGAAAACATCCCTTCCATTTTGGACCAGTTCATTTGGGAGGCCTAAAGACATCTAAGTGGGGCATCAAGTAGCAGCACAGTGCCCGGCACGAGGGGTTCCTAACCCATCTGCTGCAAGTGAGGATGCTACTGGGAAAAGTGAGGGAGCCAGGACAGCTGTTCAGCACAGCGTTCTTAAAAGGACATTGTTCAGGATGCATCAGCAGCTCTGTCCCCTGACACTGAGCCTGCCGGCTCTGGCAGTCACCCTGCTCAGGTGGACGCCCACTTTCCCGCTCCAGGACCCTGCTGTACAGTGGTTCAGCAAGTGCTTCTACCCATGGCTTCTGCTGCGTGCGGTCTCTGCTCTACCAACGTGCTATCTGCGGACTTACTCGTTACGTCTTATGTCCTTCCACCCCTGATGGGTGGCCACTCGCCACCCAGTGCTGATTTCCTCTGTTGGATGGAGTTCTCCTACCTGACCTCCAGGAGAGACCACTGGACATGCCAAGGTGACACCAATGCCTGTCCAAGCAATTGTGGTCAAAGAGGCAGGTTCAGGAAGCACCTGGAGTCATGGTGGCCCTTGACTTGGGATGCCTCAGACAAGGCCCACAGGGAAGAGGTGCTTCTGAGAGGGCCTTCCTGGGAACTCTGCTCAGTCTAATTACAGAACAATCTAGGGGATGGACAGAATTGATTTGTTCCTCCATTCAACACATACTCTGATCTGGGCACTGTAACAGGCACACGGGTAACACAGCAAATAGAAGCAGTCTGTGACCTTGTGTACTGAGAACATACAGTGCAAACATCATTACAAGTAACTTTCAGTGTCCTAAACAGCAAGAAGGTAAGGGTGTCTGGGGGACTACGATAGCCTGGGGAGTCAGGGAGAGGCTTCTTGAGGAAGTGAGATTTCCACAAATCCTTGAAGGATGAGGGGGAGTGACCCAAGTAAAGAATGAGGGCTTGGGACAGAGGGGACAGCCTGTGCTAGGGTCCAGAGGTGAGAGAGAAGCTGCATGTGAGGAAGGGCAGAATGCAGCAGGACCTGGGTGGGGAATGAGAGCTAGACCAGCGCCAGGTGACCCCAGGGAGGGTTTGCACCTTATTCTAAGGAGTGATGGGGAACTCTGAAGGCCCTTGCAAAAGCCAGGGCGTGCATTTGAGAGGAAGCACTCTGGCTGCTGGTGGAGGATGATTGAAGGACATCAGTGGATGCAGGAAGACCAAGACAAATCCTAATCTCACAAGTGACGCCTTTAACTAGCGTAACCACCTACTGAGCACCCACGAGGGGGCAAGCATCAGGGGTGGTCAGCATTTACTCCCACTAGTCCTTAGAGTTAGTCAAGGCAGGGATAGTTACCCCTATTATTGAAATAGGTGGAGAGGTTTAAATGATTTAGCCAGGGCCATCTGTGGGCCATGATGGGATTGTAACCATGGTGACCAATGTGTGTGCCAGGGACTTGCTAGTTTTAGCACGGAAAGCCCTCATCCCAGGGAACCTTCCAGTCCTGGGCAGACTGAGACATCTGGTTGCCCTAATATAGTTCATGCCTCTTTTCAGTATATCCAGGCAGGCCTGTACCCCTCCCAAGGAAACCCTTACTGACTCTTGTCCACCCCTGGGGCCAGACGTGAGCCAGCCTTCTAGAAACGTCTCCCCTGAGCTGGGAAGGGGGAGAGGAGTGATGCTGGGATATTGCAAGGCGAGTTTCCGGATAGAGGAGCCATTTGTCATCACCTCATTGGGAGGGTGCCTGGTTCCTAAATATTGCCTGCGATTTTGCTAAATGTATCTTAACAGGAGTGGCGTAAATGCTGTCAGAGATAGAGGGGGAGAGTGATGGCCCCATTCTGGATAATGAACTGCTTAGTTAAGATGAATCCGTTTCCACTCCTGATCTTCTTCTCGATACCATGCTTGCCAGGGGGGTGGAGGGGAGGAGGCTGATTGGTGGCAAATTTAATGCTGAGAAAGACAGAGCTCTATCTTTAGTTGGTGCTGATTAATTGGTGGGTTCACTTCTTGGAAAAATGATGTTGAGTCGTACAAGGCACAAAGGGGCCAGGATTCAGGCTCAGTTAACATCTGAAGGCCATGAAAAAGAAGTTCTCCCCTCGTTTTACAGATGAGGAAAACTGAGGTCCAGAGAGTGGGGCAACCTGCCCGAGGGGCCAGAGCTGGTTGGCAGCACAGCTGAGACAGAACTCATGTTTCTCGTACTCTTCCTGCGGTATCACTGCTTCCTGGCTGGTGGATGAGCCGGTCTCTCCCCACCCCTGTCCGCTCAGCTGCCCCCTCCCACGGCCCTTAGGGGCTTGATTTGGGGGTCCTGGCAGCAGGGGCCCTTCTTAGATCTCTTCTCTTTGCTCTTCTGTCCTCTGCCTTGTGGGGAGGATTTTGCGTGGGTCTCCTGGCTCTGATCCAAGTCCAGATTGCGTCTGGCTAAGCTGGTCGTCTCTGAATCTCCTACTCCCTGACCAGCTTCCAGGTGTCAGAATCCACTCTTCTCACCCCCAACCTGGACAGTGAGAAGTGGGAGGGAATAAGGATCTGGGGGATGCAGAAGCATGGCACTGCCTCGCCCTGCTCAGGGGCACCACCCTGTGAACAGGACTTACAGTAAACAAGCCCCTGGAATGTGCTTCTCCACGTTGGACCCCGTGATTGTCCCAGTGTCCACGTTACACATGGGGAAACTGAGTCCTATGGAGGCCATATAACTTGCCTGGGTCACAACTGAGTGGTGGGGCAAGAAACTTGAACCAGATAACTGACTTCAAATTTGTTGGAGGCATGTGGGTGGGAGAAGCAAGGAAAGTGAGGGAGGGTCTATTCAGAGAAAGAGCCAGAGCAGAGTCTTCAGAAGCTGATGGAATTTTGTGAAATAGAAACTAGAGGAATGTTATTCGGACCTAGAGGAGAACTTTCCCTGTGTTTTTCTTTTGCAAAAAACTCCTTGACCATGAACCCTTGCTGTTCCCTCTCCAGTGTGCGTCTGTGTCTGGGAAGGTGATTTCTCACCTGTGATCCAGGTGCTGATTGGGGCTGATGCAGTCCTCACCTGGTACATCTGTCAGAAAATTACCTTGTGGTCTGCGTTCAAGTCCCTCCCTCCCCCAGGCCAGTGATCCCACCTCCAGACCCCAGGCTTAGAGCTCAAGCATTGCCTGAGGCTTGTCCTCGCCTTGGGTAGGAAAGGCCGAGGGAGCCTGAAGTTCATTGTGAGCCTTTCAAGCTTGGAGGGAGTGGGGTCTCCCCTCTGTCCACCATCCCTCGCTTGGGCCTGATCCCACCCCAGATGGTCACCATCTACCCTATCTGAGAGCCAGGCTTCTGATGAAGTCAATGTATCAGCCCATCAGGGCAACCCCTAGAATCCTCACATGACCTCAGCAAGCCACATGATTCTGCTCCGGGCGGTGGCAAAGGTGGTGGAAAGCCTGGCTTCAGAATCAGACAGATCTGGGTTCAAATCCTGGCTTCGCTGTTTCCATGGCAGTCGTACTGAGCCCGGTCCTTCACCTCTTTGAACTATGACTCCTCCTTCGTGACAGAGAAATATTCCCACCGAGACTGCCTACACAGAAGAAAGCTCAATAAGCGGCCCTTGTATTCTTATTTTAATACTCTATTGACATTAATGAAATTCGCGTTCCAGAAGGAGAGGCAGATGTGCAAACAGACAATCGCACTCCAGTGTGACATCCGCAGTAATCGCAGCATCTTACAGGGACGGCAGGCACAGGCTGCTGCAAAAGCCAGTGGGAAAATGGACAGGAAAGTTCTGGGAAGACCGGAACGTGCGTGCCACGCGCCCAGGAAAGGAGGCTTTAATCCTTAGAGCTGAGGTCTCCTGCCTGCTCTGTGGCCTGGAGCTGGCTCCAGCCGTTCCCAGCGGGGCTGAGAAGGGGGAGGCTGCGCTCAGCCTCCCCCACCCTCTGTGGCTCCAAGTAAGGGGACCTCGGCAATGGGAGACACGGTCATTTCCAGCTCAGCTGAGAAAGGTGTTTCCTAGTGTTTGTTCCAAAGGACTCTAGGAGGGCGGGAACCAGGACGAGACCAGCAGGACTTAAGGTCCTGCTGTGGGAGTGAGTACCTCCATAAATCTGGTACCCTGTGCATCTCACTTGCCCCACCCTGGTCCCAACCCTTGGTTGCTCAACCAAACACGGACTCCGGAGTGTGTGATGTTATGAAAAAACTGCCCACCACAGCCCAAGTTTGGAGAGTCACTAGCACACTCCAGCTTCAGGACTTTTGCACGTGTGGTGTCCTCTCCATGGAATGCTCTCCCCCTAGACACACACGTGGCTCACATGTTCCTCTGGCTGCCCAGTCCAGAGCAACTCCTCCCCTACTGCTCTCTCTTGCTTTACCCTGATTTGCTTTTCTTTATTAATTACACTTAATCACTCCTTGACATATTTCCCACCGTTTGTTTATTTGATTATCATCTCCTCTGCAGGAACATCAGTTGTACGGGGGCAGGACCTGCCTCTTCTGTATCCCTAGTGTCTGGAACAGTACCGGGTACTGAATAGATTCTCAATAAGGTTTTTTTCTCTCTATTTTTTTAATGAAAGAAGGCAAGACAGAAAGAAGGAAAGAGAGCAAAGTTCTTGAGATGTCTTGGAGGGAAGGACCATGTTTAATTTCATTTAACCTAAAATTTCACACTCTTAGAAATTGATGGTAGGAATCTTGTTGCCTGAAACATTTACTAGAAGCTCCCTATTCTCTATTCACGCCGAGAAATGCTGTCTGAAGGGGTCAGAACCACCCCATGAAGGCACCCACCTTTTAATTCTCCTCTTCCGGTGTCCCAAGGACCCCCTCTCTTCTCTCTGCAGTGGGCTTCCTCTGCCCTCGCCCTGGGCTTCCCCTGTGAATGGTATGCCCCAGACACCTGCTACACCTGCTGGTGCTCCCAACACGATCGCCAGTTACCGGAGTCTCCCAACATTCCCCTCAATCCCCACCGGATTTACACCTGTGATTCCCTCAGGACTGGCCAAGAAATGGCGGCCGCGCAAGCTGGTATCCTGCCCTGGCCCGCCTCACGTGCACCATCTGCTCCCTCCGTGGGCTGGCTGGGAGATTGATGCATCTGAGAATGTGTCCTTCCTGTCTCCTTCCGGTGGGAGGGGCTGCTCTCTGGTCTTGAGCACCTCAGCCATCTGGACTGATGATGCTCAACTCATAGCTGTAGCTCCAAAGGTGACACCTCCCACCCCTAGGAGAGGGCAGCCCCACTGGAAAGATGATCCTGGGGCGGGGGAATCAGCCCAAGGCTGGGAACATTCGCAGCTGGGATCAGATCATCTTGTCTTGGCCCCCCAGCAACACACCCCGGTCCCCCCAGGGCTGGATGTGAAATGTTTGCTGGCCCTTCCTCACCTCTTCCATCACTAGGCTGAGTACAGCGTGGTAGTCACAATGGGACCAGAGGATCTGGATTTGAATCCCAGCTCTGCCACTTAAAGCTGTGCGATCTTGGTAGGTTCCTTTGCCTCTCTTTTTCCCTGTGAAAAGTCGGAATAATACTAGTTCCTCTCTCCTAGGATTGTCATGACAATTAAATGAGTGTGTATTAAGCACGTAGCACAGTGTCTGGCATAGAGTGTGTACCATGGAAATGTGAGCCATTCCTACTATTTCACGCTCAACTTGGCTTGCCCCAGAGTCCTCCTTCCCCCTGGGGTTCTTCCCCCTGCAGGCGGCCTCTGTGTTTGTCATGGTGTGGCACTGGCTGGGCTTGGGGACTTCCTTGACCATCCAGACTGGACCAAGTTTTCTCCCTCCCCTCCCATAGTCCCCCACCTCTGTCTACCATTACTTTCGCCCACGTGGTGTGATGGTGTGGATCTGTGCATTCCTGGAGAGCAGGGCAGTGCTCGAGCCATCCTGCTTCCGGGATCCTGCACAGGGCCCGCTCAGAGCAGGTGGGAGCAAACCTTGGGGCTGAATAAATGAGGCGTGGAGGAGGCAGAAGGTCGGTCCTTCCTTCCAGTTAGCTTGGTCCCTGCTCTCACCAGCCACGTGGGCTCTGAGGCTCCCTGCGAGCCTAACCTCCTGTTTAAGTTAGAGGCTGCCTCGGGGGTGAGCCCCAGGCTTACCCCCATACCTTGGGCATTGGGACCTGGTGCCTTGGACCACACAGGTCCAGTTTGACGCCAGCTTCCAAATCGACCCCAAAGTCAGTTCCTTTTTCTTTTTCTTTTTTTCCCCTAGAGTGTTGTAACCATTAAGTTCCAGGCAGGGGTCAGGCCCCTGGGCTCCATCCGCTCAGGTTGCCTGCACAATTGAAATCCCCGAGCCCATTCTGGCTAGTTTTCTCATTAAGACAATCAGACTGGATTGATCCATTAGATCAATGGCTGGACATCAGCCGGCAGGAAGCCAATCAGATGAGCCTGGACGATCAGCCCAAGAACGAGGTCCCTAGCTGAGCTGGAGTGGGCACCTTGCCCTGGGGACGAATTTCTCGGAGGCAGAGGGGAGGGTCAGGGACCTCAGCAGGCTGGACTTTGATGTGAAGGCATCAGTGTTCCCTAGGGTGTGTCCACCAGGGGAAGAGTCCCAGATCCTGGGAGCTGGGCAGGGATTCCAGGGGCAGCTGATAGGGGAGAAGCATCGTCTGTGTTTGCAGAGCTGTGAGATGCCTTCCCAACCAGTCAGCCCGTTACCACCCCACAACCATCACCATGGCCACGGCCCGGGGGTTAGAACTGCCCCTCCCTCTGGGCAGCAGGGTGTGTGTGATGGGAGATTTGGGGGTTCAGGAAGCAAACAGCAGTTTCCCAGGGCTATTGTCCCCTCTCATCAGGAGCAATTTTGTGAGGCTGGGAATGGAGAGGTATAGACACCCAGCACTCCACACCCCAATGTTCCAGGGACCCTGGCTGCATGGGATGCTGATAGGGTTTAAAAGCTGGCTAAGGACCTGTTTCACATAGGTTTGGAAACGCTGGGTTAAATGAATTTCAGCATGTTCCTTTCCTACAGAGCTTACACATATTGAGGCTTTCTAAAAGGATAGATGGAGGTGCAGAGTTTGACCACAGACCCATGTCTCTGGGATTTCTTGTAGAAATACCTTGATACGCTTACTCCAGGTGCCAACAGGTCCTACTCTCATGGGAAGATCCATCCTACAGAGAGTTTTCAGGATTGGATGGATCCATGGGAGCCAGGGAGGTTCTCAGAAAGGGCAGCATCAATGAGAAAAAAGAGTGTGATGAGCTCCCCTCAGGTCCACAGTCACCACTCGCATGGACTTCAGTGCAAACAGCGCCCCCTACAGTTGTGCCAGCTCCTCCCCCGCCTCGCCAGTCGGCCCAGTCCTCCGGATCAGCTCATGCCCTCACTGCCTCTCTCTCCTTTCTTCCACAGGCTACTTGACTGTCAACATTGAGCCTCTCCCACCTGTGGTGGCTGGTGATGCCGTGACCTTGAAGTGTAACTTCAAGACGGATGGCCGCATGCGTGAGATCGTGTGGTACCGGGTAAGTCCCCGCCACTGCCCCTCCATGCCCATGGCCAGGGATGAGGGTAGAGACCCTCACAGGCTTGGCCATGTCTTCAGCCCTAACCCATCCCTGAGCTGCCTGTATGCTCTGCCAGGTCTCCATCTTTTACCGAAACCCTCCTCAAAGGCCCCTTTGCCCAGCTTTCTCTTCTGCCCTCAGGATCTATCTCAGTCTGGCCTCTTCTGTGTCCCTAATGTGCCCTTATGCTCAGGAAACCCCATTAGTACCAAGTGTGAGTTACTAAGCACCCTGCAGGCCTGACTGCTGTGTAACAACTAAGGAACATTGAAGGGTGGAATTTCGGGCATGTGGCTTTGGGTGATGTTTTTGGCAGGGGAGAGAGGAGAACAGGACAGCTTCCTGCCTTCTTAGAAATCAAATGATAGACATAGTCTACCTCCTAATTGGATCCCACATAGGACTAGTGCTGAGATCTGGCACCCCAACGTCTAAGGTCTGAGAAGGGATGTTGTTAGAGGTGAGCTGGTGTCCACCTGCCCAGGGCCCAGGTGTTAGCAACAGGAGAACCAGCTTCGGGTCTTGGGAACAACTGTTGGCCTTTGTAGCCACTGGCAGAAATATCTGTGTGTCTGGACCGGGCATCCCAGCCTGGTCTCCCTTTACCACAAAGGATTCAGGGCTGGCTGGGCTCAGGAGGAGGTCCGGTTGACGCTAACCTTCTTGCAGTGCCGCACTCAGGTTTGCACTCGTTTCCATCTTGGAAACGAGTTAGGTGGAGAACTCCCCTTCCATGATCTACAACAGGGGTTGGTGATTTTTTTTTTTTTTTTTTTTTTTTTTTTTGGTAAGGCCCAGATAGTAAATATTTTCCTCTCTGGGGACCATATGGTCTCTGTCGCAAGTACTCAGCTCTGTGTTGTCATGTGAAAACAGCCAGGGGCAACGTGTCAATGGAAGGGCATGGCAGGGCTCCATAAAATTTTATTCATAGACCCTTGAATTTCATGTAATTTTCACATGTCAAAAAAATATTCTTTTCCTTTTTAAAAATATTTTTCTTCAACCATGGAGAAAGGTAAAAAGCCATGGTTCGTGGGTCATACTAAAACAGGCTGGCTATAAGCTGATTTGGTCCACCAACCAGAGTCTACTGGCCCCTGATCTAACCTTTGTAAGTTGGGTGGCCCTTTCTTCAGTGAAACCAGTGGTGACACAGTCAAGTGGAACCGCTCTGGGTGGAACAGATGGAGCGTGGAAGTGGGCGGTGGGCTGTGGGGAGAGGAGGTGGAAGGTGGAGGGCCAGGTGGGCACAGTTTGGCTATCAGGCATCTAGAACTAGTTCCTTTTCTCCTTCAAGCTGCTGTCACACCCGTGGTGTCATGCAAGGAAACCCTGTGTTAGGGAATCCTCCTGGGGCACACTCACCATTCAGCCTTGACTCAGAACTGGGCTTCTTGGCTCCTTGCTCTTGGTCCAGTCTTGCTTTGAATCATCCTATCCTTGCTGTTCCTTCTTACATTCTTGGCTGTTGATTCATCATTTGCTGGTCGCTGATATCTGGCTGGCCACTGTGACCTGGGCTCCTTTTAACCAACGTCATTGTTCTCCGTCTTAGCATTGTAACCCTCCCCGCTTAGAATCTCCTCTCTGGTCCTCCACCCAAGCTCGCGGCAGCCTGGGATGCACAGGTGTGAAACTGACATTTGGCTTCCCACAGGGCCTGAGCTTCAGATGAGGTTTCCATCCCGAATAGATCAACTGGCCTAGAGAAAGTCACGGCATATGTTAAATAGTGCCATGAACTGAATCACTAAGAGGCGTATTTACATGATACGGGAACTGCTTGGCTGACACATGCTGTGAGCATCTCATTAGCACCTGGCAGAAGGACTGGGATAAATTAACTCCAGCTTACTGCTGGATATCACCACGCGGCTGGGATAGGAGTGAGGGGTAGTGAGAGACCTGCCCAACTGGCAGAGAGAAATATGGAGACCCAATGGGAACAGATAATAGGAGTGAAGGTGGGAGGGAGCTTGGAGACAGGAAAATACCAATAGGCACCTGGTTGCCTTCGCATTCCTTGAAGTCACTAGCCTCACTCTTGTTTGAAATTGAATGTTCCTGCATCAGTGGTGAAGATCTCCCTGCAGGGGTAGCCGCCAGGGTGGGGGCAATGCCAGAGCCTGGCCCAGGTGTAGGAAACCAGGAGCAGACTTCCACATGGCTCACCTCTGTGTTCTCTGAAGATGAGGGATAAGGCTGGGGCAGGAAGAAATGCCCAGCTTCAGGGCAGACACTTTCCTTCCCCTTTTCCACCCCAGTGCTGAGAGCCCCTCTTCACCTCCCCACCCCTGCTATCTCCATCCTGGCCCATGATCACATTGATTGCTTTAAAAATCAGTTACTTCTCTTATGGGTGTCAGGTCCTGCATATCGGGCTATAGTAGGCTGCACTAATTAATTTATTTTATTTCATTTCACATCCTTTGACTGAGGGCGTCTGGAATGAGGGAGGGATGCAGATGTATGCAAATCATATGCAAATGACCCACTCCAGCCAAATGCTTGGGCCCTTTTGATTCTATGGCTGGATGGAGGTAGCGGGTTCAGCTGACTTGGTTCTCTCCTTGGGACCGCAGGAGCCCTGTGTGCCCTGTCTGTGATGGTGAGGAGGGGACCGAGGATGGGAGCAAATTCCAGGAAATGGCCCCATGCTGCCAGTCATCTCTTTACCTGCTGCCACTCTGGCCTTTCCTCACCTACCCTTTCTTTCCCCAAGGAGCCAGCTGAATGGAGAGAGATAAGAGCTTACCAAGATAGGGGCTCCAGGAGCCAAGACCGTAGCAGGGCTTTTGGAGAGAGTGGGAGAAACAGCAGTGGAAGCCCCAGGCTCCTTCCTCAGCCAGACTCCCTGCTCTAGACAAGCCCGACAGCTTCATCCCCCGATCCGTGTCTCCCCCCTCACCCACTCCCCTAAACAGGGAGCTGCCGAGTGTTGTTTGTTTTCTGTACGTGTGTTTGCTTCCCTCCCCAGCTTCCTTTGCCCATCCTCCATGAATGAGCTTACAGAGCCGGGCTTGGAAGGAAATGAATAGATTACACAGGACCAGCCAGGGCTGTGTCTCCAGTCCCTTTAAAAGGGAAAAGCAGGGCATTGTGATGATGGGGCTGCCGCTGCCCGCTCAGCCCAGTGGGCACAAAATGGCCCAAAACATGTATAGAGTCTAGCAGCCTCCCCTCTGGCCCTAAAGACATTATCTTAGCAATGGGGTCACCCTAAGTATTCAGAAGTGTAGCAAATGGATTGGATCCTTTGGGTAAACCGGGGGAGCTGATGGACTTGTGTGAAGCAAAAGGGATCACCCTTTTGGGGTTAACAAGAACTCCAGCCCAACATTTGGGAAGGTCTTGGCTTTTAGATCCCTTAGGGGTGAGGTAGGTGAACAGGGAAATAGGAGGAGGTGGCAAAGTCCTGCACCTTGGACACTTTGCCCTATGGTTGGGCCAAATGATAGGAAAAGACGACAAAACTCTAGAATGGATTCAAGGAAGTGTACAGCCCTGGGTCTGTGCTGCCCAATATGGTAGCCACTAATCACATGTAGCTATTCAAGTGTAAATTAAATTAAATCACATTAAATTAGAAATTCATTTTCTTGTTCAGACCAGCCACATTTTAAAAGCTCACTAACCACAAGTAATCAGTGGCTGCCATATTGGACAGAGCAGGAACGGAACATTTCCAACATCGCAGAAAGTTCTGTTGGACAGCCTGCTGTAGATAGCTGAACGTTTTTTCTGTGGTCTGTGGAATATACTGTACTTTCCTGACAAGGAGAATAGCAGTGACTGCTCATCGAGCCAGCTTTGTAGGCAAACTCACTCTAAAGTGAATTTCAGGAAAAATGAACTTTATTTGTTGTGTAATCATTGGCTTGTGAAGAATAAGGGTTGGAAGAAGGATCCTCATTCTCAAAAGACTTCTTTGAAAACAGAGAAGAGGTTATGAGCATTTTCAGTCTCCTGAGGTACCGGTATCATAATTGTCTACCAAAGCCCTGTTCTGCTTAAGGATGCTTCACAGCCTTTTCATCATCTCCCCACACTTTCTTCACTGTTGCATGAGCTCCCCTCCCAGATTTGAGTTTCCCATCCTTCTTTTTTCAGAGCTCAGCACATTTCCTCTTTGCCTAGAAAATACACAGTGGCTAATAGGGCAGAAGTGCAATTCCACACTTGGCCAGTAGGAGTCACTCGCCTAACAATCAAACTATCCTAGCATTAAAGTCGGGACCTGGCTCTAGAAAATGAAAGATACGTATCTTCTACTTAATCATTTCTATCTATCTACATCTGTATGTGGGGACTCAGTAATTCTGTTAATACTAATCTGAGTGGCTAACATCATTGAAACTTTATTCCAGGCCCTGGATTGAGCGCTTTATGTACACAGCTGCATTTCATTTCCATGTTGGCGCTGAAGTTGGTGCTATTGTTAAGCCTGTTTTTCAGATGAAGACACTGAGGCCATCCCCAAAGACTATGTCTCAGCTCATGTTGCCTTCCCTGACTTCTGCAGAAAGTTCTAGACACTTCCTCCAGGATTCCTCTTTTAGGATCTAGACTCCATCTCTTACCTCATTATGTCAAAATACCTATCTGTCCACTGGGCTGTGAGCATCTTAAGCACAAAGTTCGTGTCTTTTTCCCATCGTATGCACAACACGTAGCAGAGATCACCTCAGTTAATATTTGTTAAGTGAACAAATGGTAGAGCTGGAAATATACATGCATATTGTGATAAACCACTCCGGGTACCCCACTTCTGTTTCAGGTGGACATCAGTGTACAGCTGGCTACATCTGTCTGCTTGGGGATTGAGTGTGAGTCTGCATACTCAGGGGGCTTTGTGGAGTATGAGAAAAAGGGAACATTTCTTATTAGGGAACATAGTCTAAACTCATTTACCTGGAGGTCACCTGCCCAGCAGGCAAAGCCAAAGGTCTGTTTAGAACATAGAAATCCATTAAACAGTGACAGAGAATCATGGGAATTTAACCTTTCACAGCAGTTTTTATCATCTTTCCTTTGTTTCGTCTCTTTCCTTCACGATTTGTTCCCAAGAGCTGCGCTGGGCCCGGGTTACAAGGCCACAGAAAAGAGAGCCACGGAGTGAGATAGAGCAAGAGGTAGATCTACAAACAGCGATAACACCGCCACTTCCAGGAGCTCCTTATCTGGCCCCTTTCACCTTGTGCAGAACGTGTGTGTGGGTGTTTGTTGAGCGGTGGAGATACCTCCTCCATGATGCTTCCTGCTTTGGGGCTCTGCCAGCTGCCTCTGCACTGCTCTGGGCCATCAGAGAAAGGATTTAGCCTACAGGCTGGAAGGGGGAGGTAGAGAGAATCAAAATACGTGCATGTGCATTCAGGGCGAGTGACTTCAGGCAGTGAACTAGCCTTTCTGCATCTTAGAAACCTCATCTGAAATTGGGCATGAGGACGCCTACTTTGTAGGCATAAATGAGACGATGTTTGCAACCAGGCAAGACCAGTCCCACTGCAGTCCTTTTATTCCATCCAACAAAAGCTCCCTATGGGACCTAGCCAATAAGTGGTAGGCCATTGTCCTATTGTGTCTCTTGGTAACAAGGGATCCAGAGAGGGAAATTACAAAACAAGAGTGGAAGGTATTGGGGGAGGAGCACCAAGATGGGATTCTTTGAGTTCCATCCCACCACCTGCCTTCCCGAGGCAGCCGGGCAGAGATAATGCTTTAAGCTGGTACACTCTTTGTTGCTATGTGGTTACGCTGGTGAACTCAACTGGATTCAGTTCTTGGAAATGTCATCACACAACTAAGCCATTTCAATGGATCTTAGCTCTTCCTGAAGCAAGGAGTTATTTCAAAATGGCTTTACTGGCAATGGTTCTCTCAGTCCCTGACAATGCTTTGTTGTCTGAAACAAAATAGAAAATGATGATCATAAGGAGACATTACAGTCCAACAATATCATAAGGACAAGAAGGCAGGTACACTCTTGGTGATGAGTAGAGAGACCGGGGCCCAAGTTCCAGAGAACTGGGCTGCATCCCCCTTTGGCCCCTCTGGCCGGGAGCCCAGCCTGGGGACCACTCAACCTGACTGCTCCTTGCTACCCTCCTAGACCCACATGCACATCTTGGGCTTACAGGTCTTAAACATCTCCAAGATCTGGAGGAGGACGGGATTAAGGAAGACAAGAGGCTTTTTTCACAGAGCCAGGGCTATGCCGGCTGAGCTGCCTGGTCCATGCCTCCATCCCTGCCCCTGGCTTTCCAAAGGGGCAAGTTTTCCCTAATGAAGAATGTCCCATACCTGTCATACCAGGTACATAAGAAGAAAGAGAAAGCCTCTGAGAGAGGGCCCACCAAAGGACAGCTGATTATAAGATAAGTGTGCTAACACATTAGGAGGAAATAAGAACACTTTTCCAAGTCTAGTTCCACTGCAGTCTGTTTATTCCACCCTTGACCATAGATTGCATCCATCCCAGATCCATAGCAGACAGTCCCTCCTTCTGGGGGTGGAGTGACGGGAGCAACTTTAAGCTCCCTCTAGAGGTCAGAGTGTGAACTGCAACTATTGCAGCCTCAGTCTTGGTCTCTAATGAAAGTTTGGTTGCAGAGGTGCAAGAGTTGCCCATTCTGACTGCTCCTTAGAATTCTCAGAGGAGCTTGTAAAAATATACTGATGGCTGAACCTCACTGCAGTTATTGAATCAGATCCCCTAGGACTGGAGCCTCAGGGCCTTTGTACGTTTAACCAGCTCCCTCAGGTGACTGTAATGCACTTGGCTTAGGCAGGGACCACATTCTGGTATTTGGGAAGCTGGTAGAGCGAGCTGCTCCATTCACCCCTTTGACATCAGTCCAGCCCATGGTCACTGACCTGGGTGGTTCTAGGCACTGGGGGTGCATCAAAGAACGAGACAACAAGATCCTGAACTCATGTAGTTTATTTTGGGAGAGGAGTTGAAAAGACAAACAAACAAGAAAAATACAGATAATGATAGGGGACAGTGCATGTTATTAAAACGGACTGATGGGATAGAAAGGGATCGGATGGTCAGGAAAAGACTCTCATTTAAGCCAAGATCTCGAAGGCAACAAGGAACCCACTGTGCCCAGGAGAAGAGATGGAGCATTCTGGCACATGGAGGAGCACGTGCAAAGGACCCATGCTGGGAACAAGCTCTGTGTGTTCAAAGAACAGAAAGAGAGCCCCCTGCATGGCTGGAATGAACTGAGTAGGGGAGAGTTTATAAATGAGGTGGGGCAAATGGGCAAGACCATTCACTCCAGGTCCTGTGCTCCAGGGATCTGGGTCTGGAGTGATTCTAAAGGTGGCAGGAAGCTTTGAGGAGTTTTAAGCAGAGAAGTAACAGAATCTGTTCATTAAAAAAGTCACTTCAGGGTGAATGGACTTAGGAGAACAAGACTGGAGGCAGGGAGACCACACAGGAGGTTATTACAGCATTTCAGGCGGGAAGCAGTTGTGGCTTGGATGAGGGTTGGGATGGTGGAAGTGGAGATGATGGGAGGGAAAAGATGTTCTGCTGTGACTTGCAGGTAATCTAAAGGGCTTGCTGACATATGAAAGGAATGAGGGAAAGGGACGATTCAGGAGGACTCCTGGCTTTCAGGCTTGAGTAACGAGGTGAGGGGGATGGTGCTGTTTACTGAGATGAGGAGGGTAGGCAGAGGAGAAGGTCGGAAGGGGTTCCTCGTCAGCTACGTTAAGTTCCCAAGTGCTTCTAAGACACGGAGACAGAGCTGTCAGAGCACAGTGGAGTCTAAAGCTGGAATTCTGGGGAGAGGTCAGGACCAGAGATTTATACTTGAGAATCATCAGAATATGGATGGATCTAAAGCCATGACCTTGGATGAGATGACCTGGGGAATGCGTAGGAGAAGAGGGCCCAGTGTGGACCATGGGACTTTCAAGATTTAGAGACAGAAAACTAGACCAGCCAAGACACTGAGAGGGGGCATCCTGCAAGATATGGAGAAAGCTAGGAGAGTGGGGTGTCCCTGATCCCCAAAGAAGAAAGTACTCCGAGAGAGAGAATATTCAGCTACATCCAGTGCTGGAGTGAGGTGGCTTAGGATGAGAAATGACCATGAATTTGGTAACATGAAGCCCAGTGGGGTCCTGGACTGGAGTGGCCCCCTTGGAGCCAGTAGGGGCAGAAGCCTGGCTGGAGTGGACAGCAGCTGGGGCATGGCCTTGAGGTTTTGACTATCAACAGGATTTGACCTTGAACTTCTGGACAAACTTTTGCAGATAACACAAAGGCACAGTTGCTTCTATCTGACCCATCTCTGTTTGCATGTCTTTCATAAGCCACCAAGTGCATTATCTATTCCAAACTTCCCCAGCCTTGCAATCCAGAACTGGTGGCAGCCTCACTCTCCTCCTTGAGTATGTAAAAATGGCTGTCCAGAGAGTTTAGGAGGGTCTTGAGTGACCCAGCAACGCATTTCGTATTTGGAGGAAAGATCCCAGCTCTAACCATCCAATTAACTCAGTGGCCCCTGGACGATGCTGTTCACACAGCCCTGCTTGGTGCTGAGCATGGTACATTGGGCTGGAGATGCAGCGAAGGAGACAGTGGACCCCTTTCCCTCCAGGGGAGAACTTCTGGTCCAGGCATCATTACATTGTAAACCTCTGTTTCCTCATCTGGCCAACGGGCTTGACCCACTTCCCCTAAACATCTCCCGGGGGGATTGTGTGAAACAGGAGATGCCTGCAGAAAAGCCATTTCCATCGCCCTTGTGCAAGGGAAATAGGCTCCGCTTCTATCCCTTTATCCTCTTTTCCGCCTGGCCAAGTCTTACTCACTCTCTCCTCTGTGAAGCCTTCTGACCTTGCTCACCAGGCAGAATTCAGAGCTCCTCCTGCTATGTCTCCTCAGCATTTTGTACATTCTTGGATTAGAGTCATTTCACCTGGTATTTTCGTTCTCCGTCTCATCTGTGTCTGTGGCTGATTTTTCTTAATCTGCTTCTCCAGTGTGTGCCGTGATACCTGCAGATCCTGGGCCAGAGTCCTTATGTGGGGTCTCTGGATCCCTAGGAAGGTGTGGATAGGCTTCTAGGGGTGCTTGGAAGCCCAGCACGTATGCCCAAAAGTGTGTATTTTTAGGGGAAGGGGGCCAAATATTCTCAAAGGGACCTGTGACATCCCCTGAAAGGCTCAGGAATGGCAGCAGCAGGTGTCCAGGTGTGAGGGTGCGATGTGGAGGGATGCATCTAGAAGACCGAGGGTTTGCAAAGCTGTGGCAGAAAGCCTGTGGTCTGTGAGCTTTTGTGGGACCTGGAGGGAGGGTAGCTGCAGTCAGCTTTTTGTGGGATGAGTGGCAGGGTTTTTGCTCAGTCCAGATGCCACAGGCCAGTCAGCCCGGATGTGTGCACAGGCACCCTTGGACGGGAGAAGGAGATAAGAGGGAGGAAAGGAAAGGCTTGCTTTGGCAGCACATCACCGCTCTCTCTGGCACAAGGGAAGGTGTTCTGACCAGAGAAATCTATCCTCTTTGGGGGATTAAGATCAGGTTTCTGATATTGGCAATGAGACCGTTTCTCTGCCCAGAGGTGCTCATGTGGGGCTGATAAGAGCTCTTGGCTCCCACACTGTTGAGAGGAGGGGTGCCAACTGTTGGAGTGCATGCCCAAGTAACAAGACGTTCTATTGGAGCACATATGGTCTCCACCAGTAACAGGCTCTCCCACTGGATGGTCGTGAAAGAAGACACAGTAGACTGGCAGATTTGAGGTGGATGTATTGATGACTTAGCTCCTTCTGGGGAGCTTGTCCTCACTTAAATGCACAGCAGAGAAAAGAGTAGGTGCCTGGGGGCAAAATATCCTGCTGTGTGACCTTGAGCAAATCACTTCCCCTCTCTGAGCCTCAGGATCGTCATCAGTAAAATGGAAGGGTGAAATGAGACGGTCTCTGTAGAATGTATTCTCTCCCTCCTTGCAGCCAGCCTCCCTCTCCGGTTCCTCTCCCCAACCGCAGACCCGGAGGACTGGAGGGAGAGGCTGACCCTTGTGGCCAGATGCGCCCCAGGGCAAAGCGTGAGCAATGCTTCATCAGGGCAGAGATCCTGGCCTGAGTTGCTCGGGGGCCTCTGAGCCAATGGAGTCCAGAGCTATATTAAGCCCAAAGTGTGATTTCCAGCAGACTCTGCCCGGTTTAGCCCTGCTGGGTTTAAGTGACAAGGGGTCTGACTTAACTTGTCAGAGAAGGATTACAGTGAACTTCCGCTCTAGCACACCAACGGAATAAAATAACAGACTGAAATGAGAGATGTTTCCCCAAAAACCAGCTCAGGATCCTCCTCCCTCTTAAATCCTTCCTCCTCCTCCTCCTCTCCCCACCTTTTCTGTGTTGAGTGTGTCATCCTCATATGAAGGGTAGCTGTGTCCTCCTCCCAGGGGACTCAGAGATGTCCCTAGGGAAGTCACACAGTCACCTCATTGCAGACAGGCACAGCCTGGCTCTTTTCTAAAGTACACCATGACTGCCCCACTCTTCATAAGAGCTCCCCATCACCTTAAAAATCAAATTCAAGGTTATTGGCCCAGCAAGCCAGGTCCTTGATTCAAGCTCCATTGACTGATTTCTCCAGCCTTGCTTCCTACCACGTTCCCAAATGGGCCCACCACTGGAATCATATGGCCTATTTGCAGTTCTTGGAACGTGCCAACCCTCTTTCGTGCCTCCGTGCTGTGCAAATGCTGCTTCCTCTGCTTGCGTTGCCCTCCCATCCCTCATTTGGAGAACTCCGACTGGCCCTCCAAGGTTAGCTTCGGTGTCACCCCCAGGGACCTTTCCCCATCCTTTTCCCCCTTCCATCTTCTTCCTCGTGCAACCATCATGACCCAGGCATCTCATAACACTCTCAAAATACTCAGAACTCTACCCTGTGACTTAATACACACGATGCATGTGTCCATTTATGCAGGGGACATTTCTGGAGCACCTACTGTGCACCTAGCATTGGGAACAGGGCACTGAGTAAGAGCAACGGGGTCTTTGGAGCTTGTGGTTAAGCAGGGAGATGGGTATTGCCCCAAAGATTGTCAAATCAACACTTCTTTGAAATTGTGGTAACTGCCCCCAAAAGGACAGGTGTCTGCTAGCTGAGGGCTCACAACAGGGGAATTAACTATAATAGTTGAAAATCTCTCTCCCAGAATGTAAGTGCCTTGCTAGTAAGGTCAACCAGGTGTCCTGTTTGTATTAGCGCATATAGCTTACAGAATGAATGAATGAATGATGGATGGATGGATGGATGGATGGATGGATGGATGAGTACTTTATGTGGCTCTGAGGGACATGGAAGTAGACTCTCAGTTGATAAGGTAAAAAAATTTTCTCACAATTAGAGCTTTTCAACAATGGTTGGGGTGACTTGGGGGCTGGTGAGTTCCCCACCCCTGGGAGTGTCTAAGCAAATGCTCAAGTGACCACCTGTCAAATATGTGCGAGGAAGGATTTCTGGCTTCCTGGCCCAAGGGAGCCGGAGTAGGATGATGCTGTTCAGTTCATCTCTGGAATTCTGGGCTGCGCCAAGTCCAGCTGCCCGGCGATGACGCCATGACCAGGTAGGGACCGAGCCTCTGACCAACTTGGCCAGCCCGCACACCAAGTATGGGACACCAGCCATCTGGAAAGTTCTGGAAGCCCCAGGAGAGGGGTGATTGTGGATGTTCTGTAAATCTGACTCGTGTGGGTGCCCCATCCTTGAGTGAACAATCGAAGACGATGTGGCTGCAGACACCTGGGAGTGGAGAGGTGGGGAAGAATGTGAAGGAAGGTGGTAAGACCAGGTCCAGAGGGCCTTGTAAAACATACCTCTGTCCATGTCACCCCACCTGAAACTCATCACTGAGGCCTCCACATTGCTGTTAGGACAAAGACCCAAATCCCCGGTGTCACTCTGTAGGGTCTGCCTGGTCTGGTCCCTGCCTGCCTCTCCAGACGTATCTCCTGTGTGCTCCAGTGAAGGGAGAAGCTGCGAGTGTTCTGAGACCTCAGGGAGCCTGGAGACAAGGAAGAGGAAGGATAGGGGATGGGGGAAGGGCAGAAAGGGCCCTGAGAGCTGGACACTCTAATTCTCACGTCAGAGCCTGGGAGACGGAGGTGAGGTGGGGTTAATCGACTTGCTCTGAGTTGCGCTACTAAGGAGTGGTTAGGTCAGGCTTTGAACCGGCTCTTTGATTCCTAAGGGATGCTCTTCCTTTAGGCTCTGCTGAAGGCATCCTGGAGGGTGGGAGAGATTGCCCCGCCTCCCAGGGACAGGCAACCCAAGGGCTGAACCCTCAGAAAGGCTGAACCCCTCTGGCTTGAGGAACCTCTCTCTTCCTCCTGTTCATCATGAGCACCATCACTATGGTTTAGGTCTGGTGCTGTGTCAGATATGTTACAAAATAGCTTCACTGAATCCTCCCAGAAAACATCTGATGCCGGTACTCTGGTCCATTTTAGGGCTGGGGACACGGAGACTCAGAGAGGTAAAGTAACTGGCTCCAAGCCTTGCAGACAGTAAGACAGAGTAGGATCTGTACATTGGCCTGACTTCTCCTTACAGCTCAACCTCGTCAGCACCCAGGCTGATCCATAGAGCTGACAGGGCCAGGATGCAGGGTTGAGCTGGCTGTCCCCATCATCACACAGCCAGAGCCACCAGTCTGCAGAGGCTGTGTTACAGATCCACGCAGGGGCTGTCAACGCCAAAGGAGGACCTGAGGGAAAACACAGCTCCCCACTGCAGAGATGACCCACGCAGCACGGTTCACCTACCCCGACAGACACATGCAGAGCAGACAGGTGGAAAGACGGGACCTCCACTACCGCGCCTCTCCCTGCGTGCTCCCCGCACGCCGGGCAGCTGCCTACATCCCTTTGGTGGACGTGGGAAAATGTCTGGTGCTATCGACCAGAGCCGGGTCTCCTACAAATCATGGCACACAGATCTCAGGAAGCAGCCAGTGAGGGAGATAGGTGGCCTGGATTAGTGAAAAGTCTGAACTGGAGACTATCCTTCAAGAAATGAATTTGTTTATGTTTTTATTATTATTATTATTATTATTATTATTATTATTATTATTATTATTATTATTATTATTATTATTATTATTTTGCAAGGTGGTGGAGTAAGTCAGATGAGTCGAAACAAGTGTTGTCAAGTAGTGGATCTTGGGGGACCTGCTTTCATGGTGATAATAATCATTTAATTGGCACATTAATTATACGTGAGCAGGTGCTTCCAATATAATTGACGGTGTTGGAAAGCTGTTTATTTCCTTAAGTGATTTAAAAGTTCGCCTTTAACCCGGTGTACTTTGTGAATATCAAATCATGCCAGGCCGGTTCTTTGGAGACGGAGAGGAGGGAATCCTGTCTGACTGTGTGGGCTCTGACGTAGTAGGTCTTTTGTTCATCCCTTCATGCCTTCCTTCCTTCATGGATGGAACTAACACCTACCGGAAACCTACGCAGGGCTGTGGGTGCAACACTGAGACGCCGTGCCTGGCTCATGCTCTGCTGGGAGAGAAAGGGTGTCACAGAGCCACAGAGGAGAAGCCCCACCCTAGTCTGGGGACAAAGGACATGGCCAGCAGAGACAAGAACACAACACGTGCAAAGGCCCAGAGGGTGGCCCATTGAAATCCCATCAGGCGCTGGTGCAGGATGGAGGAGGAGTGGGAGGAGGAGGTTGAGGGCAATCATGGACCCAAGCAAAACCAGCCACGGCTGGGGCTCCAGGCAATGGGGCTTGGATTATACCCACAGAGAGCATTCAAAGAATTTTAAGCAAAAGAGCATCCAGTTTTACAAACCTCTAGACCCCTCCCAGACATATCTGATGAGCATCTCAGACTTGACATGACCAAAGCAAAATTTTGTATTTATTCCCCAGACCTGGACCTTCTTCCTGCCCACCCTCCCACAATCTTTAGCATTACCCTCCACCCAGTTACTTAAACCAAAAACTGAGAGCTCTGTCCTGTCTCTTCCCTTCCCTTGACCCCCACCCTATAGCTCTTCCATTTAGTCAACCTTCAAAATCATGCCCTGAATCCACTCCCTTCTTCCCATCTCCTGGCCACCAGCAGCCTCTGTCACCACCGAGAGGTGGCAGCCTCCTACCCACACTTTCTGCTTCTTCTCTTGTCTCCCCAGCCTCCAATCCTGTGTCCACACAGCAGCCAGAGTGATCTTTTAGAAAGGGAACCGGGTCAAGTCATTCCTTGGCTTTGCCTAATACTTTAGAATAAAACCCTGCGGCACCGCTCAGGCCCTGCCCCTCCCTGACCTCCTCCCCTCTGCCGCCAGCCACCACCCAGCCTTGCTCATGTTCTGTACACGCCCCGCAAGTCCACTGTGCCTGAAAGTCTAAGCGGACCCATCCCGATTCCCGATCTTTGTGCAGAACCCTGTGTTTGGTGGTGTCTCACAGAAGAGCAGCTGGTGCCCCAAGGAGTGTGTGGACCAGTGGTGAAGACGCATTTAGCCAAAGGGACACTGGAGGCGGAAAGATCTGAGTTCAATTCCAGGCTCCTCCACTTCTTCCGTTGCCTCTCTCAGCCTCCACATCAGTGCCTGTACAATGGGCTGGTGGTAATGGCACCAACCTCTCAACATCATCCCGGTTAGTACAAGAAATCACACTGTTTGCTGCTAATTCAGCTTGCAGGAAGTGCTTTCCATGTGTGAACTCTCATGATGGTGTTCTAATTTTCTGCACACACAGGCTACAGGACAGAGCTCCATCCAATGCCAACAGTCCTATAAAATTCTGAGTAACGTTAGGGAAGAGGAAGGGTCCTAGCCCCCTGGATTAAGAGAAGCTGACTTGGAGATGGACAAGCATGGACAGTGTGCCAAGATCCCACGCAGCTGTCAGCTGAGATGGGACAGGCAGGGGTCTCTGACTTGAAGGGGCTGTTGCAGGTGCCGCTGGGGGTATTCCTCTGCATCTGAGAGCACATGCCGGAGGGGGACCAGCTGGAGGCTGGAGGGAAGTTGGTCAGTGGATCCCTCAGAGAAATCCAGCCCCACTGCTGACCTGTTCTGGCCTTTCCAAATGATGCTGCGCTCTCGGCTGATCCATCTTTCAACAAATAGCTATAATACCAGGTCGCAGGCAGGGTGCGAGGTGTGCTGTAGAGGTTATGCCTAGAGGAATAAAGGAAATTGTGATGTCTGCACTTTATGTGGGCATCTTACTGACATTTATCAGCTCTAGTAGGCTTTTTGTTTAATTTCAGTCTTTTGGATTTTTTGAAGTTATGTGACTATTATTTGCAAATAATGACCTTTCTCTTCTAACACCTGAGACACAATATCTCATATTATATAAAAGCACATATCCCAGGATTCAAATCCTAGCTTTGTCATTTAGAAGCTGTGTGACTTTGGATAAATTACTTAAATTCTCTGTGCCCCAGTTGTCTCATCTCACATAATGAACTTAGGACAGTGCCTGGCACTATATAAATGTTGGTGTTGTTATTACTTATTGAATTTATTATAATTTCTTACCTTATTCCATTGTCTAAAACCTCCAGAATGCTTATAAAATGTTTCCCTGTCTTATTTCTGGTTTTTTTTTTTTTTGGTAGGATTGCATTTCTATTTTTTCTTTTTCTTTTTTTTTTTATTGAAGTATATAGTTGATTTACAATGTTGTGTTAGTTTCAGAAATTCCATTTATTTTAACATTGCATATGGTATTTGCTGCTGGTTTCCAATAAATACTATTTTTGTCATGTAAGGGAAGTTTACTTCCATTCCAATTTCACCTCGAGTTTTTATAAAGAAAAATTAATTAAGTGCTTCTGAAGAATCTATTGAAATAATCATATGGGTTTTCTCCTTTAATTTACTAGTGTAATGAATTATGTTGATGGTTTTCCTAATATTGAGCCTCCATTGGGTTTTTATAATCTCTTTAAACAAGTATCTTTTGTCCCAAATTAAAAGAAGTCTCAAGTATTTATTTTTTATTATTATAAGTGGAATATTTTCCATTGGATTTTCTGTGGGTCTCTGGGATATAAGAATGTAATGCAATTGATTTTTTTTTTTTGTGTGTGGCTTTATCTCGCATCCTACAAATCAGATGAATTCATTTATTCTTTTGAATAAGCACATGGTGGCTTTCCTTGTATCCTGTAAGCATTCAGTTTCCTCAGCTGACATTTTTATTTCTTGCTTTCCTATATTTTTCGGATATGTTGCATTTATCAGTGAACTCGTTTATGATGCGTTCCTACTGTGTGCCAGGTGCTGAGTCAGGCTCTGCTTCCTCTATGACTCTTGTTGTGTTTGGCAGGGTGCGGTGGCTGGGGTACCCTTCTCGGCTGAGGTATTGAGACCAGAGGCCTGAAGAAGGGAGGGAATCCCACACAGTCCTGAAGCCACATAGTGTCTGATCAGGATTCAAACACCATTAGCTCTCAGGCCAAGTCGCCTCCTGACTGATGAGTCTCCCCTTCCAGGGCCAGGTGTAGTTAACTTTGACCCCACGGGGAAGCCGGACCTCTGAAATGCAAGTTATCTCTTGCAGTGCAAGTTAAGATAGATGCCCTAACACTAAAACCTGACTTTGAACTCTCCAGCTCTCTGTCCCTCTTTTTGCCTTTGAATCTGGCGCTTACTTGGGCTAAAAAGAAGAAAATATCTCAGTTTATTATTTTTTTTTCAAGCAACATCTCAGCTCTGAGGGGCTTGGGACGGAGTTGAGGCATGCTGTGGTCCCAGGCTTGCCCCTTGAGCCTGTGAACGATGCTCTTCTGCTCCCTGAATGAGCATCTCTAAGAATCGGTTGGCATCTCGATCCCCAACAGGCTCCACTCTGCCCAGCACTCTTGCTGCCTCAAGCCCCACATCTTCCTGCCTGTAGTCTTGCTCTTGTTTTTTTTTTTTTTCAGTTAATTACACGGTCCCACCCTTGTGCAGACAGACCCCTTCCTTCTTCCCAGCATCTCACAACCCTAGAAACATGTATCTTACAGTTTCCCTCCACCAAACACCAGTCAACTTAATTAGCCTTGTGGCGCTCAGGACTCCAACCTCCAGGCTTGCCCTCTGCGGTCTTGTCTCCTCGAGCCTTCTCTGGCTTCCTGCAAAGAGGGCAGCTGGTATCTTGCTGTGGCATCATCCCTGGAGTTATGCCTGACTGAGAAGGCAAAGAGGACTGACTCAGTATGTGCTCCAAGCCGAGCCCCAGGCTTGGGACTCCTCTTGTTAATTCACACCAAACCACTGTGTATGAATTTGTGCAGGCTGTCTAGCGTGTCCTTGTAGCACCGAAGTGCTGTCCTGCCCACACAAGCCACAGGCTTGAAAGCCTTCTGGGGTCCTAGGCAGCCCTGGGGTTCAGCCCCCATCCCAGGCTCTACAGGGAATCCATCAGCTACTGAGCCTATTTGGAAGCTGCTTGGGACTCAAGGAGGAGAGGACAAATCCTTCTTGATCCCCATCATGCCAGGAATTAAGCTAAGGGCTAGCTGTCCACATACCACCCGAAGCAAGAGCTGTAAGCAGCTCCATTGTATGGATGGGGAAATCGAGGCTCAGATAGGTGATGTGATTTCCCACAAGTTGCAGGATTGAAATTCGAACCCAGGTCCTTCTGACTCCAGAGCCACACTCGATACATTTTCTTGTTCTCTTGAGATGGTCAGTGGATGTGGGTCTCCCACTTCAAAGGGGCTGCTGGCCTTGATGACCCAAAGATGGGGCCAGTTCTGTCGGGCTTCCAGAGACAAGACTGGGGCTCAGACCTGTGCCAGGGGGTGGGGCAGCAGGTGCATCCCCTTCCTTCTCTGGGCCATGCAAAGCCCGCCTGGGACCTGCCACCCCCGTCCCACCCACTGTGTCTTTGTCATCCTGGGTGGTGGCGGGGAAGGCGGGCATCGTCCTTTGCGTGTGAGCTTCCAGAGTGCTTGGCAGAGAGGGGCATCGGGAGACGGAGCAAGACACCACTTCCCTGCAGCTGCCCCAGTGCTCCCGCAAGCAGCCTGTGGCGGGCGTGGCAAGCCACCAGCCTCTCAAAGCTTCTGTCCCCTCACCTGGAAAATGAAGGAAATAGTACCCTCCTAGGAGGTATTGTGGGGATAAAATGGGATCATTCTGGCAAGTGATTCCCACAGTGCCTGGCCGATAATGTCAACAGCAATAATAACAGAAGTGAACATTTCTTGAGCACTGACTATAGGCCAGACACTGTCTGAGTGCTTCACACATATTGGCTCGTTTAGTCCTCATAGCAACCCTATGGGAAGGTACTGTCCTTGTCCCCATTTAATAGATGAGGAGGCAGAGACACGGAGAGGCAACAGCTTGCTCAAGATCATACAGCTGGTAAGTTACAGAAGTGGGATTTGAGCCCTGACGATTTGACAGCAGTGTCTACACTCCTATGTAGTGAGTACGAAATATTAGCTCCCTTCCCAAGCCTGCCCTCCTCCTCCCAGGCATGCACAGTCTGCCCGGGAAAATAGAGCATAAGCTAAAAAGAAGTGAACACTCACATGGAAAAGCCCAGGTGTAGAGGTGTCTGCAGGGCACAGAGGATGGTTCCTTAGCCCTGGAGAGAGATGCCCAAAGAACACGCCGAAGGCAGCCAGCTCACGGGGATCACAGACTTCCTGCAGGCCAAGTCCGGGCTTTCTCCCCTGCTCCATCCCGTCCACTCTCCCCATGCGGGGCTGTGCACACAGTGGGAGCCCGGCCAATGCTGAGTGACTCGACTTTGAAGGGAGACACTGCATTTCATTTCAAGCTGCCAGAATGAACCCCTCTGCACGTCTCAAAACTTTGCACTACATTGGGGGGCTCTGGGCAGACAGTCGGAGGCTGTGGCTCTGGTGAAGTTGTGCAGTGTGATTTATAGATGGCTTTTGTAGAAAAGCGATGCTGGGATTTTCCATTAGACCAAGGCACCTTGCAGTTGCGGCTTGCTAGATGGTTAAGGGGTAGGGAGCTGGGAAATGCCACCGAAGCAGAGAGACGGCCTCCTACTTGGAACCTTGAGAAATCACTCAGGAAGTTTGCTTTTGCCCAATGTGGTCCTTAGGACACAGATATTCGGCAAGGTCCGATGATGCCTCGTGGTGAGTTCTCCCCGGCAAGGGGCCCCTGGTGAAAATCATCCATTCAGCCACAGCAGCACAGAGTAGAGCAGGGCCCCTCTGCTCCCAAGGAGCTTACATCCTGTTGGGGGAGACGAGGGCGTAGATCAGACCTGCTTGTCAGATGATGGAGGAACTACATAGTGTGGACGCCCAGCCCAGACTCGAGTGGTCAGTGTCGGCTTCTCAAGGAAGGAGAGTAGAAGCTAAAGGCTGAAGAATGAAGCAAACTCAGTCAAGAGCCTGTGGAGGGCCCCTAAAGTGGGAGACAGTGTGTTGCCCCCAAATTACAGTGGGCCCTCTAGTTGGGGTCTAGATGGGGAGAAGTGAAGAAGCAGAAAGCAGCTGGAGGGGTGAGTGGGGGGCCTAGATCTTGTATTCATCTTGATGAGATGCTTGAACTTAACCCTGAGGGTAAAAGAGGGGACCTGTTTTCATGCAGAGGAGTGAAAGACACTGGCTGGTGGCTGTGAGGTCAATGAACTAGGACTGGGTGGAGGTTGGGGAGCCCCAGGGCGGGTCAGGGGCTCCAGGTTAGAGCTGCTGCATTGATCCAGAACAACAGTAATGGTGGCCTGAGTTAGAGAGTTGGCAGTTGGGGGTGGAGTGCAGGGGATGGACTAGTGGCCCGGGGCTTGCTGGAGGCCCAGCAGAGGGAGTAAGCTGCTGAATGGGGGTTATAAAGAGACTTCAGAGAGGAAGTGACATCAAGGTGGGCTGGAGGTGTGGTTGCCTGCATCATTTCACGAGATGGAGACGGTGAGGGAAGGTGCACGGGTGGTCCCAGCAGGGGCAGCTGTCTGTACAAAAGCAGCGTGGGAATCCGGGGCAGCCTTTCTGGGCTGGGAGAGCTTGGCTGGATGTTAGATTGCCACTCCACAACCCAAGCCCAGTTTTGTGCTTGCAGCATCGCTCCTCACCGTGGACCCTAAATCTCTCTGGTTAAGACCAAAGAAATGGCCAAGACCCATGTGGCAAGAAAAGACGGTCCCGTCCTGCCAGCACTTGTCCTCATTCCAGGTCTTGCCTCTCCATCCCTCCACAGGTGCACAGAGGCGAGACTGGGGCGCCTGATGCAGCAGTGGAAGCCCACTGGTGCAGGAACTGGCAACGGTCAGAACTCACACACCAGGCCCTGGCTCCCCACCACCTCTCTTTGTGTGTCCTCAGACTCATTTCCTGTTGCCAAGGGAAGCCTTGGCAGCATCTGAGTGTCCTCTGTCGGCTGGTCCGTGGGACAGTCTGCCGCCCTCCCCTTGCTGGGGAGGGAGGTGTGGATGCCTCGCTGCTCACAGCACTCCCTGCCTCTCTGTCTTTCTCTCTTTCTCACTGCCTCCCTCTCTCTTTCTTCTGGGGAGTTCACATGTGCTCTGTCCACTGGCACTCACCTTAACTTGTAAATGCCTGAGTTTGTAAATTGCTTTGTAAATGCCCTTGTCATTTCGCTCAGGTGCTGGGATTCTGTCTTTAGCCTCAGTCTGTGTGTTCTTTCAGGAGAAAAGGATCATGTCTCCCCCATCCGACCGGGAACGCCTGAGGGCAAGGGCTGAATGAAGAGAAATTACCAAAGACAGAGTAGCTTCCCTTCTCTGTGTTGGATCATAAACTCTATGTAATTAAAATACCTTCAAAAGAGACAAAAATTATAGAGTAGAAAGATGTCTGTGGAGTCAGACAGAGCCAGGCTGAAATTTGAGCTCTGTCATTTACTGATACTTAACCTCTCTGGGCCTCAGTTTCCTCTTGTGCTAACTGGAGATGGTAGCTCCCACCTCACAGAGCTATAAAAGTTAATGTTCCCAGTCCACAAGCACTTACAAAGTGTCTGCCGTATGCCAGGAACTATTCTAGACACCGGAATATGTGGTGAGCAAGACAAACAATATCTCTGCTCTAGTGAGGTGGGGAGGGGAGACAGTCCATTCATTAATTAATTAGCAAGAAAGTATCAGACAGTGGTAAGTGTGGCGTGGATAATTTAGGATGCTGTGACAGAGAGTAAGAGGGTCTTCTTAGGTTGGTTGGCCAGAAAAGGTGCCTTTTAGGAAGTGATATTGAAGCTGAGCTCCACAGGACAAGGAGGAGTCGTGCAAAGACCTGAGGGAGGGACATCCCAGGCAGGGAGGGTGTCTACGGAAAACGATGAGCTTGGTTATGCTGCCCAGAGATCAGATGCATGCCTGGTACAGGGAGAGCAGAGGGAAGAGAGAACAGAGGTCAGAGAGGAGACAGGCACACCTCACACAAGGCTTTGTAGATTTTATTTATTGTGTAATGTGGGACTTAGTGGAGAGTTTTAAGGGGGGAGCAACAAGTTTCGAAAATAATTCAAGTTTATGTTTTGAAAATAATTCTCTAGCTATCATGCAAAAAATGGATGAGTGTGTAGTCAAGATAGCCTAGGTCGTGCAGCATTAACAAAACAACCCCCCACATCTCAGTGGCTTGATACAACAAAGTTTTATTTCTTGTTCACAAAAAGTTGAAGGCAGGTCGTGCCTCTCCGGGACAACTCTCCTCCATGAGGTGACACAGGAATCCGGGCTCAATTCCTCTCCTCACGCATGGTTACCACCAGAAAGGGGCACAAAAGCAAGAGAGTCGTGTGATTGCTCTTATGAGCCACTCTGGGGGTGACTTAGGTCATTTCTGCTCATATTCCACTGGCCAGAATCCTGCCACATGCCTGGGAATATCCTCTTACCAGATGCCCAGATGCTCTGTTAAGGATAGGAGTCGGGCAGAGAGAAGAATCAGAAGGCTCTTGCAGCCTTCCAGATGAGGGATGACGATGGCCTGGGTGTGGCTGGTGGCGATGGGGATGCAGAGAAGTGGACAGATAATGTAACACTGATACACACCTGGTACTGTGGCCATCCAGGAGACCCCCGCTAAGTGATCACTCTTATTATAATCTCTTACAATGAAAACATTTAAATTTCCTTCACAGGATGAAGTCAGAGTCCCCAAATGGCTTTTTCTCTGATTACAAAGGTCAATAGGCTGAGATACTCTCTAACCAGTGCTTTTAGAAGACATGGTCATAAATCCTGAAGCTTTAGCCTTGGAATGGCTTTTAGAGATGTCCACCCTCTGCAGTTATCAGGTGGAAAGAGTGGCCCGGAGGAGGATGTGAACTTGCCCCAGCTGTCCAGGTGGTCACTAGCTAAGCAAGCAGAGGTCGGGAGCCAGAGTCAGGGCCCGGGTGTGCATACCTCATGTGCCTCTCTATGGGATCAAGTGACTTCTGGATTTCTCCTTCCCCAGCAAATCCAAGAGTGCAGATATCTGGGGAAGTTCTGGGGGCAAAGTTCCTCTCTTGGTCATAGCTGGTGAGGCCTAAGTGGAGGGGGAGGAAGGGAGGCGGGGTCACGGGGCTTGCTTACCCAAGCCCGCTGCCACTCCCTTGCCTGTCTCCACGGTCCTGAGAAACAATGTATGGGGTGTGAGAAAGATCACGGGTTCTAATCCTACCTCTGCCACTTCTTCCTCATTACATCTTCAGTTAGTCACTTAACCTCCCTGAACTTCAGGCTACTTTTATTAGAAGAGGGGGCTCATGACACCAGCCTCACAGGGTTGCTTTTAGGACTGAGTGAGGCAGCGTAGGTAAAAGGCCCTAAGCTCAGAGTTTAGCGTCTAGGAGGTGTTCAACCAACGGGAATAATTGCTGGGAAGATTTGCCACGCCTCCTTCCACTCCGACCCCATCAAGCCCACAACCCTGGATGCTGATTCTGTATCATCCTATCACAACTCTTCCAGGATCAGGACAAGTTTAGGAACTCACTCCACTCCTACTGAATGCTTCTCTCTTTCCCAGGAAGCAGATGGCCTTCCCTGGTGTCTTCATTCACCATGTAGGGTCCACCTGGCCTTGTCGTAAGATGCAATTGAGTATCTTTGCCACTGTGCCCAGAGACCAGAGGGGCCACAGCAAACCCAAACTTTCCTGAGTCCTCTGGGGGGCTGTACCATCTCCTGGCACCCAAATGCCCTTAAATAGGCTTCCTTTGTTTGCCTTGGGTCAAATCTAGAGGAGATGGGGGAGAGAACACTCACACCCTTGAGGAATGGGTCAGACCCCAGGCTTCTGGCTAAATCCCATCAGCTTCTTAGAAGGTGCAGGGAGCCCTTCATCTCTCCGTGGTCCTGCCCAGGGAAACTCCAGGCTTGATCCTGCCAGTCCCTGGGATCCAGTATGGGATCTCAGAGGTAGTTCAATAAAGAGAATTTTAAAGCCTTTTAATGCCTAGCAGGGAATCTGTCCTTTGCCAAATCACCAATTAAAGGAACAGGCCAATTCAACATGACTTTATTACTAGCATTTTAACTGGAAGAGGAGGCATGGGCGGGAGGTGCAGGCAATGAATGCTCTGGGATGGTCATCGCAGCTTCCTCTGACAGAAACAATCATTTTCAGTAACGGGACATCTCTCACCTTGAAGGCTCTGGAGAAAGATCAAAGGACTCCTTGACTTTACCCCTTCCCTTAGGAGTTTGCAAAGCGGTGGAGTGAAGTGTGTCAAGGAAAGCTTCCTGGAAGGGGCAGACTTTAAGCTGTGTTGTGAAAGGCAAGCAAATTTAGGGGAAAGTGGAGGAAAGAGAGGGACATTGTGGGCAAGGGGCCCTGCAGAAGCAAGGCAGGGTTAATGAGAGCTAATTAATACTATCTGGGGTGGGGGGGGCGGGCACTTGCTATGTCCCAGACTGTCTTAAGCACTTTCTGAGTGATCTCTCATCTTTCAAAGAATTCTATGGCACAGGTTGTTTTGTTGTTACCATTTTGTAGATACAGAAACTGAGGCTTAGGTATTTCAGCCCACTTAATGCTTCTAGTAAATCCTGGAACCTGGACTAGATCCAGGTAGACGATCCCAGTGTTTTTTCTTTTAACCCCTACGCTGAAAGCTGGAGGAAAAGATGTGGAGGTGTCAGGAGTATGAGGGCCATGAAGCTGGTAGAGTTTGTTTTTACCTGAAACCCATAGGTCCCCATGTCCCTCTTTCAGAGACTCTTAAGGACATATATCCATTCATTCATCCATCTATCTACCCATTCACCAGATCTAGGCCTACCACCTAAGGTGACCTGGCCTAGACCCCAGTTCCTCTTAGCAGCTGTCTTCTTCCCTTCTACTATAGCAGGTGACTCTCGTTACTCCCAAAGGAAGTTATGTTAAGTAGGCTCTTCAGGATGTAGCTGATGGTCTTGGAATTGCTCATCATCCACAGCACAGGCTGTTGCCTACACTACTTCTGGACATAGGCTCCCCAAGGCTGCTGGCTCTGTACCACTTCTGAAACCTTCAAGAGGCTTTGTCCATGCCTAGAGCCCATAAGAGCATGGTGATCACCCAGGTGTTTGTTCATCCATCCATCCATCCATCCAAACATCTAAACATCCACTCATCTCTCTATTCGTCTATCCACTCACCTACCCATCTACCCATCTACCCGTCCATCTACCTATTCATCCACCCGTCCATCCATCTATCCATCCACTCACCCACATGTTCATCCAGCACTTACTTTGAGCCAGTGGCCTTGTCTTCCTCACACTGGCATCTGATACTGTAGGTTGGGATTTTCTGGAAAATGGAGAATTTAGTTCACTGAACCCATATCCTTTTAGACTTGTCAAATGATAGGTGCCCTGAATCCATAAAATGAAATATACTGACCCCCATGACAAGTGACAAGCCTGGTCTTACCCAGAGCTGTTCTTCCAGTCTCCAGCCCCTTCCACTATAGAGAAGTGGCTAGGGGAGTGCACCAGAACCTGAATTACAGGGTGGGAAACTGAGGCTTGGAGGAAGGGGCTGAGCCTGTCTCAGGGGCATGGCAGTCAGGACCCAAACTTCACACTCACTTCTTTGGCTGCCTGCTCAGTGTCCCCCGCTTAGTGCCCCTGCTGGGCTTGTGAGGATTTCCTCACCCATCCAAGCAGAATAGCTTTTGTCAAGTTCAATATTGCTCAGAGTCCTGTGTAGTCCTGCTGCAAGGCTGTGATGGTGGACAGACACTGATGCACCCTGGCAGGATACACGAGTGATGGATTAAAGACTTGAATTCCTTGTCCTGATCATTCTGTCATGCCCCTCACCTTCTCATGGTCCTCATCTTTCCTTGTGCTCCTCACCCTCATTTCTGTGGCTCTGTCTGTCTCTGTTCTAAGACACTCCCTCTCCCTTTTCCTATAATTCCTCTTGATTCCACCCTGTATTCCTTTTATTCCTCTCTGCTTCTTATATATTAAGAGTCATCTTTAAGCCCTCCCTCCTCCTCACTCCCCATCCCCAAGCAATCTCCCTCTAAGTCCTGTCAATTTCATTTCTTAAATCTCCCACAAATGTGTCCAGTGCCTTCCATCCTGAGGCCCCATCTGCTATCCCGCTCCATCATCACGCTAGTCAGGATGACTGTCACCTCTTAAACTGCCCAGTGGCGTGGGTTTGCCCGGCCTCAATCCAGTCTGCATCCTGAAGCTAAAGGAAACTTTCAAGCTGCAAATCTAATCATGTCATTTCATTGCATAAAGCCCCAAAGCAGCATGCTATTGGCCTCAGAATGGAGCCCTGCTCTGTTCCATGCCCTGCAGGATCTAGCCCCAGCCCACCTCTCCACTTCATTTTCCACCATCCCTCACCCAGACCATGCAACCTGGTGCTCCAGCCACACAAAGGAGCCTCTTCAGGTAAGCCACACTCTCCTTGACCTTGGGGCCTTTGCCTATGCTGTTTCTCTCCTCTCTCATTAGGGTTATTCTGACTCATTAAGGTTACTCCAAGCTGACCCCCTTCAGCTTGGAAATCGTCTCTCCACTCCAAAATCTGGGTTAGATGCTTCTGCTCTGAGTTTCAATGGTCCCCTCCACTTCCTCTAAATTATAGCATTTATCAAAGTGGATCTGAATTGCCTATTTGTCTGCCTTTTCTGCTGGAGCCACAAGAGCTTAGGGTACAATAGGCTTCCAGTTTCCCAAAAGATAACCATGGAAGGCTGGATCCCTAAGTCACGATCTCAGGTCACCAAGGGAGCCAGTTTCCCAGGGTCATCTCTAGGGGCTGTCCATGGTGCTGCCGGCTCCCATGTTTCATTGACAAGTGGCCTTGCTCTTACACCATCTTGGAGGTGGCCTGTGCTCCTGAATGTTTCCCAAGGTGCAGGGAAAGGCCTTGGTCTGACCTTCTGAATCCATGATCGCTCCACCTGGTGGGTTTGGTGGGCGTTTATGTGGAAAGCTTGGTGGGAAAGCTTCAAGCTTTCTGATACCACACCTACCTCTTAGCATCTGGCCAGATTTCTGAGAAGGAGCCATTTCAACAGCAAATAATTTAATAAAGAGTTTCTCTGTTCACTAGCTTAATCCCCTCTCCCTCTGTCTATGAGTATCAGGGAAATGGAGACCAGGTCCCTTTCCTACAACCCTGGCACAGGTGCCAGCAAAGGCACCCTCTCCAGTCAGCCTCTTTGCTCCATGTCATGCCAAGAACCAGCTCCCTGTTTCCGTGCCTCATCCATCTCAGTTGCTTTCCTTTTTCTCTCAGATTCAGCCCTCTTGGTAATATTGGATTAGCCCACTTTCTTGAAAGCTGATTTCTATTTGCATAATCCTCCCCTCTTGGAGTTGCTAGGCCCTCAGTGATAAGCTGATGGGCCAGAGCAGTCAAGCAAATTATATTCTTTACTATGAACTGCCGCTGAGAGTGGAGGGAGTTATTTTTAAAGAAGACACACGCTTTATTTTAATCTCTACATTCCTTTTGACCAGTAGTACACAAACCTATGTTTCCTAGAATGCATCGATCTTTACCAAATCACAGCATATGAGATGGAAGTTAGACGTAAGGAAGGACTTCCTAATAGTGTTAGTAGAGAGAATGCATATGAAAGCCACTTGTAATGACAATGCATTACACTTTATGTATATGTAGCACATTTCCTTCTGTCATCTAAGTTTTTCCCCGTGAAACACTGCAGCCAGAACAGGTGTCTTCCCCAAGTGACAGTCAAGACTACTGAAGCTCAGAAAGACCATATGAGGAGTCATGGAGGGAAGTGGAAGTATAACTCATGATTCTAGTTTCTATCATGCCCACCTCACTGAGCTCAATCCCAATCAACAAACACCAACGACCCACTATGTGGCAGAGGCACTGAGCCTACAGGCCAGCAAAGCTTTTGTTGAGTGCCTACTGTGTGTCAATCCACACATTACAACCTGGGGGTACTTAGCACAGACCACAGACCTCTACAGGAAAAGGGATGAAAGAATAGTCAAGAGGGGAGCATCTCCTTCCTTGCAGGCCTTTTCTCTTTGCCCAGTTCTAGGACAGGTACCAAGACACGGGAGCCTTCCGTGCCTTCCCCATGAGCCTGTCCCCTGGGTGTGTTCTGAGGGGCCCCTGGGCGAGGAGGCCCTGGCTGAAGTCTCCTGCTCGGTTACAAGCAAATGGCACTCTTCACTGAGCTGAGGCGGGACTGCAGGGCTGCTGAGTTATATTTATGCGATTTTGTAAATCATCCTGTCAGGCCCTCCTGTGAAACCCAGGAACCACTTGCACAGGGAGGCAGCAACCTCAGTTGGTCCTTTCCAATCCCCCAGGACAGTCACATTCTTTGACACCCCTAAAGCCTGTGGCTTCCTAAGGAGACCCTTGCACCAAAGATACACAAGCAAAGATGGGTGGGATGTGGGGGAGGGACTTCCTTTCTGCATTGCTCTCTCCAAAATCTTTTCTAGGGGATGTCTGGGAATTAAAAGGATTTCTCCCCACCGCCCTCCCCACTTCTCTATCCAGGCTAATTAAGGAACAGAATGTCCTGGAGGCAGGAGAATGGACTCCATGACCTCTAAGGACAAGGTGGATCCTGTAGTCTTTGGGATTTCTTGACAGTTGGTGCCCTTGGCAAAGCCAGGTAGGAGTGTTGAGAGAGTACTGGACTGGGAACCAGGAAACCTGGATTCTACTCTTGAATTTTGTCATAAGTACGAAATTTGAACTTGGGCATGTTTGAGTCTCAGTTTCCTCAAGTGTGAAATGAAGGCTCCAGGGTAAGAATGTTTAAGGAGAAGACCCTTCCTTAGGGTGGAGGTGTTGTATAGGGAAGAGCTCAGACCTGCATTCAAGTCCTGGCCCTCATATTTGCCAGCTATGTGACCTCAGCAGTTTGCTTCACAGCATTGAGACTCAGTTTCCTCATATATAAAGTGGGAAGATCCTTCCATGTGATTTTTTGAGACCAATGTCAAGCTTCTGGGACAGTGCCCAGCACAGTGAGAGCTCCATGATTCTCATCTCTCCCTTTCCCATGACTCTGGTTTCCAGAGAAGCTTTCTTCTGGAAAGACTGAGTGCTCATCTGAGTTCCGTGGTAGACAGAACCAGGCAGGGAGCCAGGCCCAGCTCCTTCCTTCCTCCCTCTTCCCTTAGCCTCTGATGGGGCCCTTCCGAAAGCAGATAAAACACTAATAAATATTGAAAGAAGGGAAATGGGTCTGGTGGCCGAGCCTTTGGATGAATAAATAATACAGCAAAAAGGAAAAGATTGCCCCTGGGTTGGGTGTCTGCCAGATCCCTTGAGGCTGGGACAGACTGCTAAGGCCAGTTTGTGAGAGAAATCTTGGTTTATTGCAAAGACCAGGCACTTTGGAGTCAGGTCAACTTGGGTTTGCATGTTGATTCTCCTTTGGGGCTTCTCTGTGATGCTGAATGCGACCACTCAGAGCCTCAGTTTCTTCATCTGTGAAATGGAGAAATCTATACCCACCTCCTAACAGTCAGGATTAGATACAAAGTGTCTGACAAAGTTTGTGGCATCTTGTAGGGGACTGATACAAACTGTTCTACACTCCTCCAAGACCATGGAACAAAAGAGGAGATTTCCACAAATCAAGTGGTCATCCATGTTAACTTTAGAGTACAAAGGGGAGGTCTGAAGAAAGCCAGTGAGCTTGGTGCCTATGAAGCCCATGATGGAAGTCCACCCATGAGCTGCCTTCATTCCATCTTCACCTCCCAGAACTTTCTAGCCTTCACCCATGCCACTGGACAGGGACTTCTCTCCTGACAGTTCATATTCAAGAAGAGAAAGGATAAGAGTGTGAGGGAGTAGATTCAAGACGGGTGTGTGTGTGGGGGAGGGGGAAGCTATACACGTGTTTATAGGCTGGAGACCAGGAATCAGTGGATGGGGAGAACTTGGAGCTGAAGATGGGAAATAAGTGAGGAGGTGAGGCCCCCACAAGTGAAGGAGAGAGTGGTCGCAAGTGCATAATTAGCAGAGATGGGATGGTGGGCTGGGCAATGTGTAGACTGACGACAGGAAACCTTCCCAACTCTGGCTCTGTCACTTGCTAGATGTAGCCTTGGTCAGGTCTCTTCACATCTGAGGCTCAGCTTCCTCTCTTCTCAAATGGAAAGAAAAGATTCCACCTTGTTGATCGGTGGAGGGTGGACATATGAAAAAGTTCTAGTATGGTGCTTGGCATTTGGAATGTTCTTAACCAATGTGAGCTCCTTTTCCTCTCTGAGCTGGGGGAATATAGAGAGGATGAGGAAAGATCCAGAAAGGGTAGAAAGGAGCACATGGAAGGTGATCCAGGAAGAAGAAAAGTCCAATGTCCCTTCCCAAATGATGCCCTGTCCATGTCAAGGGAAGGGCCAGGTGGCTGGTCCCAGGGCCCAGGCCAGTCAAGAACCATGAGGCCCAGAGAGGCTCGCTGGGGGCTCTGCCTCATCCTTGCACAGTTGCCACGAGAATCCATCCTGGTCTTGGCTAGCATGGGCCTTGTCCAGGTGGAGGTGACTGGGGTCACTGGCACGACCGGAGGTGTGGAGGGTGATGGATCAGCAGGTAGAGCCAAAGTGAAAAGACTGGGGGTATCTCTTTGCCTTCAGGCCAGAAGCAGCCAGAGGCATCCTCATGTCAAATCATAGCTCTCATGTGTTTATTCAGATAGGAGGTCAGAAGCTGGGGGCACCATGCTGGGTGACCCTGGGCAAGCTGGCCTTGGCCTCTCCATCAATCAAGCAGCTAAGCACTGCACCTGCTCCAGGGGACTGTCATAACAATTAGGTGAGATGATACCTGTGAAGCACTTGGCACTTTGGCTGGCCCAGAAAAAGTGCTCTATTAATGTCAGGCGTGAAGATGGAAGAGAAAGAGAAGAAACATCAGTCAGGGGTCTTAGACCTCGGCGTCTAGCGCCAGAACGGAAGGATCTGTACCTCTCAGAATCCATCCTCAACATCAGCTCCCAGAATGTCTCCCATCGTAGCCTCGAAGATGCTGCAGAAAGAACTGGGGGTTGGGTCTGTCTTAGGAGGTTTCCCTGAAGCCTCCCCACCCAAGACAAAGACTTGACTATAAGTCGTTTGTTTCAGAGGTGATCCCAGGAAGTGTTGACGGGAGTAGGGAAGTGACACGGGGAAGGGAAGACAGCCAGGAAAGAGTGTGCTGTTGGGCAGGTGGGAAATGGGGCTCCACCCACCCAGGGAGCTTTGGGAGATGGTTTTGGGTGGAGCTGCTCAAACATTAGTGTGCATGGAGTCACCGGAAGAGGTTGTTAAAAGAAGGTTCCAGGGGGACTTAGGCAAGTCTGTCCCCTCTCTGCACCCTGGTGTCCTCAATCATAAAATGGGGACCAGTGTCATTATGGGGATCTAATTCAGTGAGAGTGTCTGGCCATAGCAGGTACACACACATGTTTATTGACTCTGCAGCAGCATTGTTCCAGAATTGGAATGAGACAGATGTGGACCCTAGAGAGTTGGAAGCTGCAGACAGGTCCTGCCTGGCTCCTCATTGCCTTGAGAAATAATCATATGTTGAGGGAGGTTCTCCCTTTTTGCTGAGAACCAAGTCCATTCCGTCTGCTGCCATCTTAGGAAAGCTTTACCAGAAGGATGCCTGGCCTCCTGACCCAGGGTGGTTTCCAAAGGGGCTCCCGAGGCAAGTCTGCATCTTGATTGGTGGTTGGCAGCGGCAACTACAAAATGAATGACGTGGGAAAGGGACATGTCAGCCCCCTCCACCTCTCATCCCAGGCCAGACCACACCCCTCCCTTCACCCTCCTGCCCTTCAGGGTTTGCTGTGATGGCTTAAAAAGGAGAGTTCTGGGCAGCTGCATGATGGGGGTGGTATCAGCATCCACAAAACAAAAGCCAGACTTTTGGATTGGGGAGGGAAGGGGGAGGCACTGTAGGGCAGAGAACCCAATATAGACCGATGGTAAGGAATAGGGGGCCACTGGAGGGAATAAAAGAAGGGCAAGTAGGAAGGGTCAGCTGTGTCGCGCCGGAGCTTCTCTGGTTGATGCTGTGACAGAGATTCGGACTTCTGCAAGCTGCTGCTCTGAGTCAACTTTGGGAATGACCTTTAATGCTCAGGAGAGCTCACAATTTCACAACTTTCTTCTGCCAGCACTTGTGAATGCTGTGAGCCTGAGGAAAGAGAAGGAAGAGCTTGGGGTCTTCCAGTCCCACCCCCGTCTCTGCTGGGTGTCATGGTGTCATGGGACCAGTTTTGGACTGAGCCCCTGGGTTCTGGGCCCACTTCTGCCTCTTCGTTGCAGTGGGACCCTGGAGCTCTAGGTTCTATTTGGGATGTGAATTTATCAGACTATCTCTGAGATCCTTTCCTGCCCCAATAGCTTCTGAATCTTCATTTTGTAGAAGCCTCCCAGAACCATGCACTTCTGCAGCCCAGCTTAGTGGCACCTAGAGCAGTCTTCTCAAAAGAGGCAGCAGCAGCACCCAGAGAGCTTGTTTAAAAGTGCAGATTCCTGGGTCCTGCCAGCGGCCTGGGAATTTGTGCCTTTCACTGCTTTCCCATCCCCCATGCATTTTGCGAACTCCTGGTGAAAAGACAGGAGAATTTTCTCTTCTTTCCTCTTTTCTGTAACCAGTTAAACAAAGCCACAAGCTGGGCCAGGTCACCTGACACTGGTGCATGTAATTTCTAACTGGAAACAACAACTCATCAAATGGAACGGTTTACAATCGCCTGGGATAAAACTATTTTCTTTTCAATCTTCCCCCAGAAAGTGACAGATAATAACCAGCCTGGAGATTGTAATATTATTAGGGCCAAAATAAAATAAAACCCCTTAACTGCTTCCTCTTACAGAGTGAAGCCAAATATTTTTCAATTCATTTAAATAAAGTGATTGTTTTCCTTGCTCATTATCTTAAATTCCCAGGAACCTGCATTACCCTCCCTCCTTCCCTCTGGAGAAGGGGATTGTCCTGCCTTCCCCTCTCCTACTGTCTCCCAGGGGGTCTTTAATCTCTGATGCCTCTTCCACGTTACAAGCATCCTATTTGAAACCCACGAGCATGAAGCCCAGCGATTATGTACCACCTCTATCAAGCTTGCTTCCAGTCCAACCCCCACCGCTTAAATTAAATGAGATAATACACGTAAGGCACACAGAACGAGGCCTGGTGTACAGTCAGTGCCCAACTAACGTATAGCATCGTTATTAATAATATCTTATAGACGGCATTTGAATACTCGATTCTTGTCACACTCAGACAACATGTGCCTTCAGGCATATCACTGTGCACTGAGCCTCAGTTTCTCCAGCTGTGAAATAGGGAGAGAGGGTGTGGACAGACCGAGCTCATGTCGTAATTCTTACTCTATTTTCACAAGTCCGCAAGCCCTTATCTACAATCCAGAAATACAAAAAAGATCTGAAAGTTGAAAGCTTTTTTTTTTTTTTTTTTTTTTTTGGTAATCAGTTTAATGGTCAAACCGGACCTGACTCGAACAGAGTTGGTGGCAAAACCCAGCCTGAGCCAATGGGAGCTTATTATGGTCTCTATTTATCTCACTTAGTGTTAGTATCCAGACGTTTCACTGCAGAAATATTGATGTGGTTGATATCCTCGGTCCCCTGGGCAGGTTATGTAATGTACTGAACAAGCAGCGTTATCACCTTCCAGAAGGGGAATGAGGCCTGAGTCCCAAACACGTCTGGCTTCAAGGTTCCGGGCTGTGGGATCAGTGTTACTGTCAGGCACAGATTCTTACCCCTGAGTGTCCTCCGTGTGCCTGGAGTGAGCCTCTACTCTTGGAAAATCATTGTTTATATGTTGCCCTCTCACTCACACAGGCACACAAATCCAGTTTGAACCTACCCACCTGCACACACCTTCTTGCCATAACACACACACACACACACACACACACACACACACACACACACAGCATCCCTGCACCATGTCAGCCTCCTTTGGGGTGCTGAGTCTCCATTTTAACATGCTGCATCATCACCCATTTCCAGGCTGATGTCTGTGCCCACCAGGCAACTGGAAGGGGAGGCCTCCACCCTGCCTGGCGTCCACATGCTTGCCTCCCCACGTGCTGGGCAGCTGCCTGAAGTCTCCGCTCTTCACACAGATTTTTGGCACCAGGTCCACACAGCCGGGGGTCTCAAAACAGGAGAGTGTGTTTTTCCAGGCAAGCCTGCTCCTTCCTGAAGCTCCCAGACAGAGGAGCAGGTGGAGGCCCAGCCAGTCAACTCTGTCCAAGGTGCTGGATCTTCCAGGGGCATTTTCTTCAAAGGTTTTTCTTCTGAGCTTCCTCTAGAGATTAAGGGTTTGGAAGGAGCCACTGAAGAAAGGATTTTCAGTAATTTAATGTAACCATGGTGGAGCCATGAGTGATGGGGTCAGGGAGGTGGGAGTTCCTTTCTATCACACTATGAGGAGGTGGGAGTGACCCAGAAATCTATCCTTGCAGACTCTGGTTCAATCCTGGAACACACTATTCAGTCAATTTTTATTGACCACTTGCTGTGTGTTAAGGCTCTGTTCTAAGCACTTTACACGAACCATATCATTTAATCCTCACAACACCATATGAGATGACTTCTACTGTTACCCTTACTTTATAGATGAAGAGACTGAGGGTCCGAGAGACCAGGTAACTTGCTCTGGGTCACACCGCTAGTATATGGTAGACCCAGGCAGTTGGAGCCCAATTCTTAGTCATACATTTATCTGTTACCTATTGCCATGGTAATGCTGTGTAACAAATGACCACTAAATGACCATGGTGGTTACAATAAGCACTTTTTACTCACATATCTGGAATGATGAACTAGACAATTCTGTTTTCTTGGCTGTGCTTGGGTAGTGTAGCTGTCTAGGGGTTAGCTGACTATTGGATGGCCTAGACATTGCTCTTAACCTAATGGAATGAGTTGTTTAATGGCTAAGGTGGGACACCCACATAATCTGAAAATAAATGCTGCACTGAGGCCCAGTAGGTTTGGAGAGACACAGAAAAAACCTAATCCAAGAAAGTCAACCTGGGTGGGCATCCTGGAAGAGGTGAGGCTTGGCCACAGTCAGGAAGGCAGAGGAAGCTCTCAGCTGGACAAGGATTAGAAGATGGGGTCTGAAAGTCCAGGGGAAGAAGATGGGGGGAACTGATTTTCCAGGTCCTCGGCCTTTTGTGTTTCTTACCTACACTGCCCTGGCCTCCTGCTCAGGACCCACTCTCTGAGAATCTTCTGGATCCCCTCTGCCTTCCTCTCTCCACCACAGCCACAGTGGAGAAGGACATCCCTGGGCTCAAAGGGAAAGTGTACAGGAGTTTGGAGAAGGAAGCCCTGGGCCTCTATGTGAAACATGGAGAAAGGACGAGAGGACGGAGAAGAGAGGAGAGAAGGGGAGACCAGGCCCTGTGTCTGGAGCCTGCTGCTTTTCCAAGATATGAGCTCCCAGAGGGAGGAAGCTCCGTTCTTTGGGCCATTCCTGGCTCCATCATTACAGCTGGATCCTTTAGAACAGGTCTCCAAAACAGTTGGAACTACAGCCCACAGCCCACCAGCTGTTTTTGTAAATAAGATTTTACTTGTATGCAGCCGTGCCCAGTCACTCACACATCATCTACGCTGATCAACAGCAGAGGTGAGCAGTTGTGATGGAGAACTGTGCCTGCCCATGGTAGGTGCTTGGCCGATCTGTGCTGAATGCAGAAATGACTCTCTGTTTCTCCCCCTCCCCACCCCCCCCCACCCCCGCTGACGATTCCAAATGTGTGCAGCCCTGTGGTGGAGGAAGGCATCCCTTTCCCACCATCACTCCGCCCCTTTGTCGACTCTGCCTCGGCTGATCATTCACAGTTGAAAAAACAGAACTTGAAGAGGTCAAAGAGACCAGCCTTAGTCTTCCAGCCCGTCAGTAACAGAGCGGCACTGGGACCCAGGTCTCCTGCCCTGCAGCGCCAGAGTCTTTCTGAAATGCTAAAAGACTTCCACAAACCTCCTCCACTTGTGGTCACCGGAGCAATCAGCACTGAGATTTCTGCCTTTGGTGTTTCGTAGGAGGTTCCTAGGTGGTGCAAATACTTTGGGGCTGTGGATGGGGATATTAGGGACTCCCAGGTCCCCAGGGAATGAAACTGAGGCAGAGATGGGCTTGAAGGCAGGGCTGATCTGTGGTCCCCCTCGAAGAACTCCTGCACTCAGGTGGGAGGCCCAAGGCTGTGGCTGTGGCTTATCTGTCTCTCCTCCAGCCCTGCTTAGGGCGGTCACCCACATGGCTCAGGAGTGGAGGAAATTGCTTGTCACCAACTTGTAAAACCAAAAACCAAAGCCAGTTATTTCCTCCCAAGCTGTAAGCAGACAGAAGTATAGGAGGCATCAGACCTGTAGCTGGCCTCTGTCCTGGGGGGCTCCAGGGCAGGGGGCAAGGGAAGTAACCGCACCACCATCCTGCAGGCTTATCCCAATGGAAGACACATGTGCTGCCCAAGGCAGGAACCCCCCCCCTCAGTCCTGTTGATGGTGATTCTTCTACAGGTTGAAACATACACGGGTTTGCCTTCCTCTGAAATAGCTCCACGGCCTTGTGTACGGAGAATCCTCAGCCACTGTCAATGCAGGGCAATCTCTTTCCTGAGCTGGTCGATCAATTATTCTTGATGCCTCCAGCCCCTCCATCAAAACCCTTAGTCCAGGAGCAAATGGCCTGTAAACAAACCTGTCCAGACGTGAAAGGCACAGCTATTTAAGGTACAAGTGAGACCCAAGCAGTGCTTCATGCGGAGGGAGGGTCTGACGGAATGGGGATGGCTGCAGCCGCTGACGGGCTTTGATACCCCTCGCAGGTGAGAGAGGCTGTGTGATGTTGACGGGGCGACAGGCCTGGGGGAAGTGGGGTGCCTCGAGGGGTCGAGGCTCTGGGGGGACTGTCAGTCTCTTCCCAGTGGATAAGAGGATCCAGACGGCCGTGATCCTGTGTCATGGGGTGGGATGATTGAGGGAGGACTTCCTGAAGGAGGAAGAGGAGTGTTGGCCAGCTCACGAGAAAGAGTTGACTGTGGGCTCCTCTCAGCCAAGGAGCAGGCCTGGACAGAAGGTCCCCTCTCAGCCTGGAAGCTTCTCAAAGTCCAGAGGCTGCACCCCTTCGTGCAGAGCTGTCTCCCACATCAGATGGGGAGCTCCATTAGAGTTGGGGCTGTGTCTCTACCATCAGTCTGGCAATTCCCCCAAACCAGGGAGCACTTACATGCCATTAGACCAGCAGCTCCTAGAGGGCAGGTGCTGAATCTCCCCAGTCTGAGGATATGTCTCCCCCATCACTCCAGCATCAAGGAGAGGCCTTCCTTGCTCTCTACTGATGATCCCAGGCCTTCACCTCCTTGCAGGGCTGTGGGGAGCAATGAGAAAGAGCAGAGGCTTCCAGGAAGGCAAAGACAGTCACGGACTTGGCAACTGCAATTTACAAGTGGCTTTAGGCAAGCCCCTCCCCTCTCTGGAGCTCAGTTTCCCCCTTACATAAACCAAGAGGCTTTCTAGAATTTCAGAAGTATGCTTCTGGGTCTCTGAACTCCCGCCACGCACCTCCCAGAGGGATCCTGCTTGCAGCACTGGCCCCCATCCTCCACCCTCTTGTGTCTCCCTCCTCAAAGACCCAGCTCCTAGACTGAGCCAGAGGCGTCCCTTGCACTGGTGCTGCCTGCTGGCAGCTTCATTTCTCACTTCTTTGAGCTCGGAGCATTCCTGGTGGCTGAATTACCAGCCCTGCGGGGAACCAGAATTAAGAGATTCCAAATCCCCCTCTGTCCCTTCACCCTCAAAGCTCAGGAAAGTAGCTCCTTTGAAGACCTCAATTTAAACAAGAGAGAAGACAATGCTGAGAGATCTGTCCCACTCACTTGGCTCGGTCTTCCATAATTATTTCTTCTCCAGCCTCTGCTAATCTAGGGAGAATGGGCAGAGGATTGCGGAAGGGGGGCCACCCTGGATGACTCACATCCCCCAAGGTTCTGCCAACACTTGGCTTCTGCTTCATCCCTCTCCAGGGCAGCTGCGCGCAAGAGGACACCCTTTGTACGGCAACTCAGACAGAGGCACATTAGCACGCAGCTGGCTCCTGGTGGGTGGGCCACAGTGGCTGGCCCTCTTCCCCATGAGGCGGACCTGAATCAGGCCCCCCTCGAGGCTGCTCAGTGCCCGCCACTGACTAGAGACCAGATTTCTGACCATGACCATGGAGATTACAAAGTCAGCCACCCCAAGAATAAGCCAAGCTCAGTGAAAACGGGCTTCCTGCTCTACAGGCTGTCCCCACCCCCGGAGGGGGTGACCTCAGGCTCCTTCATATCAGTGTCTATCAGAGATTTCAAAAGGAAAAAATAAAAAGCTACCTAAACCAGCGCCCTGGAAGCTGTTGATCACCGCTCCCCACTCACAGGTCACATGTGTAATTTGATGCACTGGTAGCATTTCTGCAAATTACACATCATTCTCCCCAACCAAAGCTGCACCTTTGACTGCTGTAATATTTACCCGACCGTGCAAGTAATTTTCAGGCCTCACTTAGTGGGCCAGTGAGGCATAGAGGAAAACGGGGATGGAGTGTACTTCAGACAGCAGGTCCAGGAGGAGCTAAAATGTGGTGAGAAGGGGGTCTTAACAGCCCAGCTGAGCTCAGAGAGATCGCTCCTCTGCTCCACCTCACAGAGTTAGGGACAGAGGATGGATATTCAGAGGCTCTCCACCAAGTGTCGTCTAACTGTTGCTTACATGCCTCTGATGATGGGGAGCTCACCACCCACTGTAGCTAGATACCCATTCCATCTCTATGTATCTCTGACAGTTAAAAAGTGCTATCTTGACACTGATGGAAACTGTCACCATATAACTTTAATCTGCTTCATGTGTGGCATAGAGTTAGGGTGACCAGATCATCCTCACTCACCTGGGACTCTCTCAGTTTTAGTGCTATAAGTCCCATGTCTAAGTCTTCTACTTAGGAAGACCAACTTCTGGGTTGCCTACAACTATCCAGGTGTAAAAACCCAAAATCCTGCATCCTGGAAGCTCCCTCAATCCTAAGCAGACCTGGATAGTTGGCCACCTTACTTAGAAAAAGCTTCTGTTCACTTTCTTCCTCCACCTGACCACCTTCCTGAGGCTCAAAGGCAGTCATGGTGCCTGAGCCACTGTGGAAGGCAGGGAATGATCAACCACTGGCAGCAATGTCCTGTCCAGTCTCCAGAAGGAGCAGGATGGTGGAGGGACCAGGCTCAGTCTTTGGCTCAAACCCATCTGTGCTGCTTCTCAGCTGAGCCAAAGCCCACAAACTCTCTGACTTACACGAAGATCGCTGTGTCCCTGCTCCCGGATGTCGAGAGGTTTCAAAGACATCGTGCAAGGGAAACTGTAAGACCACGTGGCCTCTGGCCAGCCTTCACGGGGTGAGTCACTGTGAAGGAGGAGGGCTTCTGGAGAGGCTGGAGGGGCGAGGCTGAGAGGGGAGGGGGCTGATGAATGTACTAAAAGGCCCCCCAGTGAGAGGGAGGGCAACGTGGCTGGGGTGGGCTCTGCCACTTCCTAGCTGTGTGACCTTGGGCCAGTCAAGTCACCTCTTAGAGCCTCAGTTTCCTCATCTATAAGATGGGAAGACTAAGAGCCCTACTCTGTAAGGTAGTTGGGGGATTTGGTGAGAAAACACACGTGAAGCACTTAGCACAATGCCCGGCGCCGAGGAAGCTCCACAGACACAATCTCCTGTCCACTGTGGTTAGTGTTGCTGTCATTGTCATATCGATGCTGCTCCTGATCCGTTGCCTGTATGACCATGACAGCCCCTTCTTACATTTTCTGGCTTTGAATGAGTGATCTGGAAGAAATTGGATCTTGGATGGATTAAGCATGGCCCCTTGTCTCTTGCCAGGAGCCTGGCTGCCCAGGGGCGGGGGGCTTCCTAAGCCTCTCACAGTTTTGCCCACTGGACAAAAGAAGCATTTGATTTCAAAGCTGCCCAGGGTCTGAAAATCCTTTAGAATCTTCTCCACTTGGCCTTTAGACGTGTATTAAAATGCCTCCAATGACAGGGATATGTGAGGGGATGGATCAGGGCCTGGCCTCTGCCTACATCAAGCCCTGATGGGAACCGCTGTCTTCCCCCGTGACCGAGGAGCCCCACGTCAGGTCTTCCTGACCCGCCACATGGGCCCTATAATCACTTCTCCACCAGCAGCCAGAGAGATCTTTTAAACAGGTAAATCAAGTCAGATAATTCCCCTACTTAACACCCTACAAAGTCTTTCCTTAGCAGCAAGAATACAATTCAACCTCCTTGCACCAGCTTTTAAGATCTTGTGTGATCTGGCCCCAGGTAGCTCTCTGGACTGAGAGCCCACACCTGTCCACCTTGTTCACTCCATTTCCACCATGCCAGACACCTTTCTCTTCCCTCACATAGCAAGTGCCATCCCATCTCAGGGCCTTTGGAGTTGCTCGATCTCTTCCTCCTGGCCTCCCCAAGGCCAGCTCTTTCTTATCATTTGGGCTTTAAAGAAGCCTCCCCTGGCTTTTTACTGAATCCCCAGGTCACTCTCTAGCCCCTCATATCCTGGCTTGCTTGCCTCATGGCAATGAGCACCACTTGAAATCATCTTCCTCTTCTGATTTTCTAATTTATGGGTTCATGATTAGTCTCTCTTAGTACAATGCACGCTCCCTGAGGGCAGGGGCATGTGTCTCATAGAGGTGCTTAGTGCAGAGTAGTAACTATTGGCAACATCATCATTTCATCCTTACCACCACCCTGGGCAGGAGGCAGCAGTATCCCCATTTTGCAGATGAGAAGACTGAGGTTCACAGAAGTTAATGAATGGTCTCAGTCTCTCAGTTAGTCAGTGGTAGAGCTAGGATTTGGACCCAAGATTGTCTGACTCCAATGCCCACCTTTTTTCTTTTCTTTTTTCTCTTTTTAATCACCCTGCCAGTAAAATCCTTGCTCTCCAGGGACAAGAAAACAAAACACAACCAGATCTATAATGAAAAGCAAATGGGATTTTTTTTCCTTGTTGTAATACCACCAAGCGTTCGTTCAAAGCCAGGTAAAGATTTCTTTTTTTAATATACTGGGTGATTTTTATTGAACAGTTTCCTTGTAATAGGAACCAACACCAGACTCTTCAATTTTTCTCTCCCCCAGAGGAAATAAACCAGCCCCCTCCAAATTGACATCTACATCTCCTCATGGGGACCCATGACTCCAGCTGCCCATGTCACCCCCTCCTGGCAGTGTTAGGAAACCAGGGCCTAAGTTTAACTCCTGGACGTGGCTGAAATGGGCCTGGCCTGGGAGTTTGAATCCAGCTGCTGCTAGTCTGCTGCTGTGTGTCTTGGGGCAAGTTGTTCACCCATCTGTTAAAGACACCTACCTCAAGATGATTCAGAGGCCCAGCTAGGAGAAAAAATTGTATATATGATAGTGAACAAAATGGCACCAGCCCTGCCCTTCTGCAGGCTTTAGCCTGGGACTCCCACGGTCTGCGCCACAAAGCTCCACGAAGGCTGTAACCAGGCCTTCTCGCTCACCGCTATAGCGCCTGTGCTCGGCACAAAGCTTGCCTTCCAGCTCAGGTCCAATAAACGTGTAGAGTTAGATGCCCCTCTCCTGCTCCTTCTTGAGAACTGCCCTGGGAGTAGAGGTATGGGACGGAATCACCACCCAGGGCTCTTTGTTGGGGCTCAGAGTCTCCAAGTCCCACGCTTCCCAGGAGGACCAGTCTCAGGGCAAGGGGTTGGAGGACCAGCCTTACATCCTCAGCTTCCCTGCCCCCCCATTTCATGGAGCAGGATTGTTAGGAAGAAGAGGAGATGAGGCCAGCTCTCTCCCCCTCTGCCAGGTGCACCTCGGTGATCAGACATGAGGCAGCTGGGGGAAGAAACATGACAGTTTAATGGGAGCCTCTGATGCTCTGATTCCACATGCTCATCTGAACTGTCTGATGTGGGGAGCAGTGGGGGACAGGGTGCTTGACCCAGCTATGGGACAACCTGGCAAGGAATAGCGTGTGATGGAAACTTGCCGAGCTAGATGGCTCCCTGGATCCCTGGACTAAGGTCCACTGGACATTGTCTCCTGGCACCCCAGACCCACTCTCACCTTCTCCATCCTTTGTCCCCAGAGAACGTACTGGTAGCATCAATGGGTTTCCTCTCCCACTGACTCCTATTTGTATTTGGCTAATGCGAGGCACTTACAGGAGACGGGGAAGGCAGGTGGAAGTGAGGACAGGGTCTTCAGTCTCCAGCTCTTCTCTGCTGGGTCCCTGGGTCCCTTTACCTAAGCTCTCATTGGGTGGCATTTTTCATGAATCTGCTACTCTCTCAGGTGCATGTAAAACTCCCACTCCTTCACCCCTTTCCCTCTGCTCTCTGAAAAATCAGCAGCTCCCATGGGTCCCAGGTTCTGCCTGTGCCGTGTTGGGATCTTTTAGCTCTGCTCACACCTTTGTAAATAACCCTGGTATTGAAGCCTCCTCATCTACCCTCTTTGCATGGGCCCTCTGTTTCCTGCCGGACCCCACCTGATACAGCCTCTTCCCCTCCACACCCAAGTGTGGCTCAGATCAAATAGAGGCTTTCAGGATTCGATGGCCCCAGCATTTCCTGTGTGTGCAGGTCAGGGCTTACGTGGAATACCTCCTTGACAGGAGGAGGAACATGTAGCTCTGGCTATTGCTGCATACAAGGCACACCAAAATGCCGCAGCTTGAAACAAGAGCTATTTTATTATATCACATAATTGTGTGGGTCTGGAATTCAAGCAGGGTTCGGCTGGGCAATTTGGATGCTTTGAATGGCATCACCAGGGGTCACTGGGTCATGTTCAGTTTGGCAGCTGGTCTGGTCTGCACGGGTCAAGGCAGCTTCATCCACACACAGGCAAGGCTGGGCTTGCGAGATCCCTCTCCCTCTCCACGTGGTCTCTCCAGCACCATGGTCAGAGACAGGACGTGGAAGCCGCCAGCCTCCTAAGACTTGGGCATGGAAGTTGGTACACTTTTGGCACTTGTGTGTATCCCATTGGCCTAATCAGTCACAGAACACGCCCAGTTCAGAGAGAGGGAGCACAGACCCACGTCTCTCATTGTGGGAGTGTCTAAGAAGGTGGCGCCGTCTTTAATTCACTACACATCCCTTCCAATGATTATCATCCCCTTCATTTATTGACACTGGGCTCACAAAACCACTGTCTGGGGCCAAATTCATCCTGAAGATTGGGTTAATTTGATATGCACTAGGGATTTTATTTTTTAATTAAATGACCTTGAACCTGCATAGCCTCTCTATCGCAACATGGCATGATCCCACCACTTACCACCGTCTGTCAGAGGCTCACACTGAGGCTTCTGCTTGGCTCCTGGCCCATAACACTGTGGACCTGGATTGGCAGGCAAAGGGGGCAAGTTTAGTCTGATGGGCTCATGCAGTGGGACCCAGATACACCCAGATAATCCAGGCTTTTCTTCACTGCACTGCCTGTGTGTCCTCGAGCTGATCGCCCGGCCTCCCAGGGCTGTTGCTTCTGCATCATGCAGGACACAGAAAAGAGCATGGTTTGGAGTCCTCCCAAGGTTGATACCCAGCTCTGCCACTTAGACAGGTCATTTCATCACTTGGACCTCAGTTGCCTCCTCTGGAAACTGGGATCACAATGAACACCCCACCGAGCTCCTGTGAGGATGGGATGCGGTGGCATGCAGAGCGCTTGGTTCCTAGCAGGCACTCTTGTGCATTCTGATACTCTGTACCTGCTTGGAGCCTTCAGAGCCCAAGACCCCGGTCTGAGCTGGGATCACTGACCTCCATGTGTAGCACAGAGCCTGACACATATTAGGCACTCAGGAAACACTTACTGAGATGACGTGACTCTTTTGCAAACAAAGCACTAGCAAGAGAAATAAAAACATTTGTCCCTTAAAAGACCACGTACAAGAATGTTCTTAGCAGCTGCATGCATAGGAGAGCCAAACTAGAAACTGTCCTGGAGTCTGTTAACAGGAGAACAGCTAAACAAACTGTAGTCTGTCCTTCCAACGGAATACTACACAGCGATACAGAGGACTGAGCTCCGGGTGATCACAACCACACGGCTGGATCCCAGAAATATTATGCTGGGAGAAAAGACTAAAAACTATGTACTGTGTGATTCCACTTGTATGAAATTCTAGAACAGGCTAAAATGCTGTGAGAAAAATCAGAATGATGGTTTCCTGTGGGGGTAAGGATCTCCTAGGCAGGGGCAGAGGAACTTCCTGGAGGGGTGGTGATGTTCTGTATCACGAGAGAGGATTGGGTCACCCAGGTGGCTGCGTTTGCCAAAACTCATTGCGATTCATGCATTTTATTGTACATAAATTTTACCAAAAGGGAATTAGAAATAAGTATTAAACTCTAAGTGATATGCATGCTGAAGGATCCAAGAGCAAAGTGGACTAATGTCTGCAACTTACTCTGGAATGCACCAAATATATAGGGGCGGATGGATGGATAGAAGAGATGCATATGTTAAAGCAAACATGGTCGAGTTCATTGCAGAAGCTGGGTAGTAGGAATATAAGTGTTTGCTTAAAATTCTTTGTGCTTTTCTGTATGTTTGAAAATGTTCATAGTCAAATGTTGGAGGAATAAAACATGATGCTTTAGGACCAAGCCAGGGCAGTGCGGAGTGACAAGGGCAAGGTCACAGAGTCTTTGACAAACATGAAGGCTGGTTTTCAGGAAAGTGGAAGTCGCTTGTGAAAATATAATAGAAAAAGGATTGTATTCCCCGAGCTGGATCTGGACTGTGGGTATGTCAGCTAACCTGATCACCTCTGAGACCCCGTGTCCCCATCTGCAAAATGCAGCCAACACTGGCCTCAGGGGGGTTGCTGGGGTTAAAAGAAAAGCCGGAAGCGTTGAACAAACAGGATTTTATAGGGAGCTGGCAGAAAGCAACTCGACTCTTTCCAAGCAAGCCTGACTCCACCTCCTTATTGAGATTTCAGCTTAAATGTGAAATTAATATCCAGAAACGGGCTTCCTCTGGCCACTTAATCTGCTGTGGCCCCCACCCCTTCCATCCATCACTTTGTTCTTAATTGTCTGTAGGACACTGGTCCCCATCTGATGCATTTCTTCTATCTTCCTTAATTTGATTTATTATCTGTCTCTTCCCACTAGAATGAGGTCTCCAGGAAAAGAGGAATTTTGGCTTGTTCACGGCTTCATCCCTCTGGACTTTAAAATAGTCTCTGGCACATAGTAGGGACACAGTGAATCCTTATTGAAGGAAGGAATCAATTAAAGAAGTAGGGCTGGATAAGCTTTAATGTAACCCCTCAAAGTGCAAAATTCTGCCGCCTGGAGTTTGCCTGTTGCTAACACCACCTGCATGAAGTAGTAGGACGTGAATTGAAAGATAACCATCCCCATTTAACTGATGAGGAAACGGAGGCTCAGAGCGAGAATGCAAATTGATCAGCATCCATTGCCACTTAGTGGCTGAGCAGAGATGGGGCCCAGGCCTCCTTGCTCCCAGCTCTGTATTCTTTCTCTCCAGCAGGCTGCTGGGGCTGACCAGGGCAGCTGCAGATGGACAGACAGACAGGCTCCACTGGGCTGGGCTCCCTGAGATGCCGTGTGCTAGTTACAGTGGGCAGGATGTGTCAGCCTAGCAGTGTTCGCTGGTGCACCCCGCCCCCTGGGTGGCAGGTGGACAGGCTGGCGCAGGCAGCTGATGGGTTGTGTCCACGGGTCTGCCTGCGCCTGGTTCTGCTGACACAGGCCCAGCCGTCTGCAGCGCCTGCTGAGTGCGGAGGGCTGGCAGATTGGCACAGCGAGGTCCCTGCCCACGACGGGCAGACCCTCCTGACTGCATCGGGCCACCAGATGGGCATCTGTCCTTGGGGACGAGCCTCACGGACACAACCTGTCCACACAGGTGTGCTCACTGACGGGCAGCCTCAAGGGTGGCCCAGGGACCGAGTGCTGAGAGTGGCCACTGCAGGACATTGTCGGGGGTGTCACAGGCAGGGCATGGCCCACAGATACACAGATACTGGGATCAGATAAGACTCAGTCATGCCCGACCCCAACACAAACCTGCTCAACCAGCTTGTGGAGTCCAAAAATCAAGCTGCATCCCTGAAAAGGGGGCTAGAAAAATGGTCTCTTCTCTGTTCCAAAGGCCTCTTCCCAAGTCCAGATGTGCTGGCCCCTAGATGAGCTGTCCCCAGTGTGGTCAAGGGGATCTTTTTGACCCTGGTGGGAGCTACCACCCTGCTGCCTACAGCCTTCAGTGGTTCCCCATCTCCTTCCCACAATATAATAGCAACAATAATACCTATTGTATAATATCTACCATGCTAAGCATTTTACAACTCATAAGACAGCACACAATTATAGCGCGTTCACCATATGCCAGGCTCTTTTCTAAACGCTTTATGTGGAAGAATTCAGTGCATCCTCCAACCACCGATGAGGAGATACTACTGTTATCCCCATTTTAGAGATGAGAAAATTGAGGCAGGGAGCTGTGAAGTGACTTGCCCAAGATCTTGAACTGGGTTTGAAACTACCCTTTTGACTATCACTATCAAACCTAGACTCGTCACATGGGGCGCTGCTCCCACAGCCAGGCTGCATTCCTGCATCCCTCAGAGCATCCCACAGAACCCAACCTGAAACTCCCCATCACTTTCTGCCCATAACCGGCCTCCTCTCTTGCATTTGCCTGACATCCTCTGTGTCTGGAGTGCCCTCCTGCCTCCTCTCATCTGCCCTGCAGACTCCTCTGCATCCTCCAAGGCACCGCTCAGTGTACCCTCCTGTGTGGAGGCCTGCCTGAACCCTCCCTGGCAGAGCTCACTGTTCCCTGCCCCGCAGCACTTCTGTCCCACGCTGGGCAGCCCAAGGAGGGGCGAACACCTGCTGCTGATGTTTCTGTCTGTGACCCCCTGCCCTGCCACTTCTAGGAGCTCCTTGATGACCAGGACCATGTCTGATGCACCCTCTGTCCACAGGCCTGGCCTCTAGGAGGTGCTGAAGGAGCAAACAAGTGAATGAATGAATGAATGAATGAGAAGTGTAGGTCACTGGCGTTAGAGGGATGAAGGCTGAGGTCAGGAGTGAGGCGTGGCCTCAGGGAGACAGAAGATGGGTGAGAAATTACCTCTTCCTTCCTCCTCTACCCTAGCCTTACTGCTTCTAGAACATGCTAGGGCCGAGCTTTAGCCATACTGGGAAGAGCCCTGCCTGGGGGTGACCTACATGACTCTGGAACCCACCTCTAGTGCTGGGGACCATCGTCAGGAGGCAGGGAGAGGCAGCAGGGATTGAGGTATGACCGCCCTGATCCGAAGGGAGAGGGTGGATGAGAACTTCCCCAGTGCTGCGGGTGCGCAGCATTCACTGGTGAACCTTGGTTTCTGGGGTCCAGATTCCAAGCATCAGTGGGATGTGATGCAGGGAGGAGGTGCTTCGGAGCCAAGGACCTGGCTCCCAGCCCTGCCATCTCCTTCCTGTGTGGCCTGGGGCCTGTCTCTCCCCTCAGACAAGGCCTCAGTTTGGCCTTCTGAAAGACGAGGGGTTTAGATGAGGTGGTCTGGTTCCCTCCTGCTCTGAATGGCCAGGTCTCCCAGAGCGCCAAAGGGTATACCACCCATGGAAGGCTCACAGAGGCCCTGGTTGGGGGAGGGTCCTAGGGCCTCAGGGCAGTGTCTCCCCATTGTGGTCCCGACCCCTGCATCCAACTGATTCTATGCAGCTCGCTAAAAATCCCAAATCGGGGCTCCACCAAGACTCACTATTTGAACCTCCAGCGTGGGCTTCCAGGGAAACTGTCATTTTTGAACCCTACTCCCACCTGGCCAGGTGATTCTACTGTGCATGGAAGTCCGAGTGTCTAGCATCCAGGTCCTTCTTGTCTCCCCTGCTTCTTGCCCACCAGCCCCTGCAGCATGGGTTTTGGGTGGTGCACAAGAGACGGTGAGGGAGGTCTCGGAGCATTCTGTGTCTAGCGGGGTTTATGGGCTCAGGTGCAATTGACTGGTGGGAGCCTGCCTGAGGGTGGGTGAGGGCAAGGTGATAGTTTTGGCGTGATGGGTCTCCCAGCCTGGCATTTCTCAGACACGTGCCCCCGACACCCACCCCAGCTGATATCCCCTATCCCCCAGCCCAGAGGAGGGAACACGTGTGTAAACGTGGGTACAGGCATCATTCACGCACACATCATGAATCCACAAACTGACACACAGCCCTGAGTGTGCACACACATAACCTTTCTTACACACCCACAGGCCTTCATGTTCCTCCCCAAACATCTACAACTACACTAAGCATTGTCCCCGTTACTTTACACACACACACACACAGGCACACACATGCATCTTTATATGCAGCCCAGAAGCATGCAGATCTGTACACATGCCTTGCTGACACACGTCCATCCCACCACCCCTGAACGCAGGCTTTCTCATCAGCACTGATGCTCACCCTCATGGGCTGGCCGCTGGCAGCTCCTGGGTTCCCACACACAGCCGTGCTCACCCCCATTGCACACACACCTCCTCACACTTGCATAGGCGCCTGCCCATGTGTTTGGGGCCCACAAAGCCAGCCGCTGCCCTCCTGCCTGCCATCCTTACCAGCCCCCAGGCCCCCGGCCCGCCCCGCACCTCATCCCTGAGCTGCTGTCTGCCTTTGCGTGGTAACCAGATGAGACAAGGCAATTTATGACACCAGCTGTCTCTGTCAAAACCGGATCTCCCACACGCGCAAGGGGAAGCCAATTACCCCGAGCCCAGCCCTGCCAGAAGCTGGGGCTCACAAGGCAGACAGAGCGGGGGTGGAATCCGGCCACCCAGAGAGGTGAGCGGCACCTGACTTAAGGATTCCCACTACCCCGTGCTTTCCCTGGAAAGCCAGCATCCTCCTGCCCCAGGCTCCAGGGGAGCCTGCCCTCTCCTCTCTGTGGCTGCTCCCTTGGCCCAACTCCCAGGCCCAGGAGATGCAGGAGCCGACTCAGGGCAGAGAACAGGTGGGCGGGAAATCAAGGGGAAGAGTGGTCCAGGGTCACCATGGCAACAAGGAAGGGAGGACCCTGATGCCCCTACACAGCAGGCCAGGGAGAGGCCGCATCCCTGCCCCCCCCCCTTCGTTCTTCTCGCTCCTCCCTGAGCGGGTGGTCTCGTGCCTTGTGCCTCTACCTGGAATTCTGTTCCCTTCCAGGCCCCGATCCAACACTAAATCCAGCTCTACTGCCTGGGCCACTTCCTGTCTGAACCTCGGAGTCAAACCCAGGTTCGGATCTTCGCTCCTCCACTTACAGGCCGGCAGCCGGGGGCAAGCGGCAGCCCCTCTCCTGCTTCGGTTTTTGCTCCAAAGAAGAGATGGTTATTTCCGTAAAAATATTGCCCAAGAGCCCCTTGTGAATCCGACTCTGCTCTAGGAGTTGGGGATACAACACTGAACAGAACGAAATCTCGCCCTCCTGGGCTTCAGGCTCTGCCGGAGGAGCTGGGAGACACCCACTGCAGAAATTTAAGGGAGATGCTTCCGTGTCTCCTCTGTTTCATCTGCTGCGTCCGCCGCTGTCCTCCTGGAATCAAGCGCAGCTCATGAAAGGAGATTAATCAGTAAACGAACGCTCGAATGCACAAGTGGATTGAGCCCCGGTGCCTGGGTTTGCTGGATCTCAGGAAACCCTTCGCGAATGCTAGGTGGCCTGGCATCATCATTGCACCCAGGCCCCCGAGGGAGCTTTCTCAGCACAGTTCCCGAGTGGTTGGATGGAGACACCTCTAAGTGGGCTTTAAGACCGTCCTTCCTTCGCTGACTCGATTATTCACTCCACAAACGTCCATTAAGGACATACTATGTGCCAGTCCCCATGCCAGGCACACAGGGTTGGGTGAAGTGGGGGAGAGACTTCTAGGTTGCACGGCAGAAGTTTCTAGATATGCTCATCACATTTTATAAGACGCTTTCACATACATTTGGGGTTTTGCAATATTTCTAAAAACTCTGGGATACAGGTTGGATGAACATTTTACAGATGAGGAAATTGAGGTTCTAAGACCATTGGAGCCAGGAAGTGACAGTCCCCACAGCAGAACTGAGCCTCCTCATGCTTGGGCCAGCATTCAAGCCAACATTTGTCACATCAAGTGTCCCTTTACCCCCACAACTCCAACCCTATACAGCAGCCGTGGCTCCTGCCTGTTTGACAGCCTGGGAGCCGCCTGTCACCTACCAGTGGTGGGATTTGAACCTGGGCTGGCCTGACTCCAGAGCCCAGGCGCCATCACTCTCCCATATCTAATCAGTTCATTAAAAGCCTCCTTGCCAACTCTCCCTCTTGCTGCCCAGCCACAGAGACCTCAGCTGCTCCATTTCCAGGAGAGCAAATTCCTTCCCGGCTGGAGAGGAGTTGGGATAATGTAGGCAGCCAATTTAAACAGCTCCGGCAAAATACACCAGCCGTTTCCACTCTCTGCCACTATTACACTTTCCAGCCGCGGTGGGATTGGCCCGTAAGTGGGATATCAAGTTTATTACAGCTATTTCCAACCTGTAATTGGTTTTGTGGAACACAAAGAGAAGGAGGTTGGGGGCTGTGGGTGGGGAGGTGATTTTTTTACCCCCTTTCAAATTTTTTTTTTCTCTTCTGGATGATGGTGCCCAGGGATGCTGGGAGGAGGCTGAAATTGAAGACTTATTTGTTTTTCAAATGGAAAACTCCGTTCGGCCCTGCAGGCTCGCACACTGCTGCCTGGACTCAGTCCATTTGCCATGCTTTGGTGGCTCTACTTGAAAATCAGCCCAGCCTGGCTGAGGCCAGATTTGCTGGTCGGGGGCAGTCGGGGTCCTGGGACAGGTTCAGGCAGCCTTGGGGCCCACGGACAGGTCTTGAGCTCTGGTTGGGGAACTAGGGCACGGGTAGGTGTGGTCCCTATGGCCCGCTGGTCTAGAAGCAGAGCATCTGGGCATTCAGGGTAGAAACGGCCCTCAGAGTTCACCCTGTCCCACATCTCCTCATTGAGCATCTAGGGAACAGGGCCTGGAGAGGGGAGGAACGCCGACATGGCCAGCGGGATTTAGAACCCAGGCCTCCATCCTCTCGGTCGCTTCCTCACAGCATAGCTGATCATTCAGGGAATGACCTCTGGGAAAGAGCCACTCAGGTTCAAGCTGGTTCTTCCTGGAGCATCACCGCCTGCTTGGTGCAGCCACCTTCCCTGCTCAGGCTGCTTCTTCCAGGAAGCCCCGTGAAATCGGAGCGTGGGCTCCGCAGCTGTCCTGGGGCAGATCTGTGTTGTAGAGCAGAAGGAATGGTTTCCCTGTTCCTCACGGTACCCTCAGTACGTGGCACGCAGTAAGAATTCAGCTGATCCATTCAACAAATATGTACTGAGTGCCATGTAACATCCATGCCCTCCCAGCCTCTGTCTTGAAAGGTTCTAACCTCCAAGAATTACAAAACAACTTCTTTGCAAATAGCCACTCGCCCCCTGGCCTGGGTGTGAATTCCAAGTCTGTTCCTTTGCTGGACCTTCCCTGAGGCTGAGGGAGGTCAGAGAACCAGCTGCGGGACCAGGACAATTGGAAGCTCGTCTCGGGCTGCCCGAGGCCGGTTTAACCAAAGCAGCTATTTACTCCTGGGGCGACAGTGAGGCCCAGACAAGGCCCCAGAGAAAAAGAGGCAAATAAAATGGAAGGAAAACTAGGTGCGTCCTTGAAACTCCCCTGTCCCTCGGCCGGAAACAGCGATTTACGACTCAGATCATTCTTCGGTGCTTTATCTAGGGTGTGTGGGTACGTGTGAGTACGTGTGGGGTGTGGGTGTATTTCCACAGTAATAAAAACCTCAGTCCCGGAGAATAAATTTGAGGAGACAGTTTTACTGACAGATTTTTTTTCCTCCTTTGTATAATAAAAAAAATGGAGTGAAATTTGAGATTGGGACGATAGGGGCTGCCGCATTTTAGGAGGAGATAAAAAAAAAAAAAAGCAGTACCTGAAGGGAGGCGAGGCTGCAAGTCAAACAGGCAGGATGCCTTCCACGTTTACGATTTAGAAGAAAATTCCTCAAACCTCCCCCCCACCCCCTGGGCTTCTGGCGTCCTCCCTCGTAATGTGACAGCTGCTGAGGGTACACAGAGGGGCTGAGAGGAATTCAGTTCGTCCATAGTCCTTTTCAGCCTAGCGGGTGGGATGTGAACCCTGGTCTGGGAGCCAGAGCTCTGCCAAGAGCCCAGGGTGGGACCTCAGCTGAAACGTGTTGCCTCTACAAGCCTCAGCTTCTTCATCTGCAAAATGGGGAGATCGTTGTATCTTCTGCTCCCTCTCTGGGGACGTGGTGGGTCTACGCAAAGTGATGGACTTCAAGCAGATTTCTCAACCTGGGCGCTGTTGATACTTGGGGCCAGATCATTCTTTGGGGGAGGGTGGTTTCCTGTGCATCGTAGGATGGAGACAACACCCCTGGCCTTTACCAGGTAGAGGCCAGGACCATCTCCTGCCCCTGAGTTGCGACAACCAAAAATGGCTCACGACCTTGCCAAACGTCCCCCAGTTAAAGGTCCTGGTTTAAAGGTACCTTGCTTCTCTTCCTCCTTTTTTTCTACTCTCATCATCCCCTGTTTGGAAGCTGGTGGGAGGCAAAGTTAGAGGAGCAGAGGATGTGGTGTCCTTCTGACTGCACACGCACGCACACTCAAAATAATGCCAAGCCCCCAGAGAGGAAGCAGGGAGGTGTAGGAGCGTCGATGAGCCTGGAGGAGACCCAGAGGGGTGTGATCTTAGTAAGGAGAAGCCGTGCAGTGGGAAGTCCCACCGCTGACCTCCTCAGCTGACCTGGGGCTCATGAATGCATTAGCATCACCCTAACCCTTGCCACCCAGCGCTCCCTGGGGACCCTGGTCCTGATAGAGGTGTCCTACTTGCTTGCAGTTTGGGGAGGTGACCCATACTGACGTGGCTCGTGACTGGCACACAGCTGGCACTCGATAAATGCTGCCTGGATTGCTCTGAATCTGTGTTCCTTAAACCAGCAGCAACACCCCCTCTACCAGACAGATGTGGTCCAAGTCTGCTTAGGTCCAGATGTGCCCAGAGGAGCCCAGATTCACCGGGACCAGTCTTCCCAGAAAGGCAGCGGATCCAAGCTCCAGGGCTGGTCTTTGCTGGCTCTGGAAAGCCGCTTTCAGCATCTCCCCACCGCCGTCCCCCAGAACCCTGGGAGAAACCCCATCCCTGGCCACCGCCCTCCCAGCCCCCTCTCCCGCCTCCAGCACGCAGAGCCGTAGGGAGTTAATAACGCTTCTCCAGGACCAGGCATGAGGCCTGCCCGTCTCAGGCTGTTAGCGTGGAGCCCAGCTGAGTGGCGAGAGGCTACAAGCTCCCAGTCTATAATAGAGTTGCTGAGACAAGCGGAAAACTGCAGCCCAGTAAACAGATAAATAATTGAAACAGTGACAACACATACCTTGCTGCTTTGTGAAGTAACACTTTCATTAGCAGGAGGCGGCACAGCCGTGCGGGTGGGAATGCGGGCAGGCGGCAGTCGGGATTAGGGCACACTTGGGTCCCGCTTTTAATCAGCTATGAACAGCTGGACACCTGAGTAGCCTGTCTTCCAGCGCGGGCTTCATTACCACCTCCCGTGGTCCCCTGCCTTCTCCGGGTCTCCCTGTTCCTCCATGAAGTGGGGACCTCCTGACTCCCTCCGGTCCTGTCCCAAGGACAGCCAGAGGTGGGCGAGTCCCCCATGCTGTTCTTGTCTCCATCCCCGGTATCAGTAGATTGGGCTTCCCTGTCTTCAGAGGAGCCCCTTCGAATCAGTCCTAAGGCCAGAGGGCATTGGTAAATAGAATCAGAAACCCTGCACCTCCGTTGCCCTCAGGGGAGTTGAGTTCCTTTGTGCACCAGGCCCTCCCCATCTGGCTCACTCCACAAGGCCTTCTCCCTCCACTTCCTCCCTGCCCCCAGGCACTCTGAACATAGTCTCTTCCGCCTGGGCACACACTGTTCTTTCCTGCCCCTTGGCCTTTACTATTGCAGTCTCTTCATCCTGGAAAGCACTCTCACCATTGGTCAGGCTGGCTCCTACCCTTCCTTCAGAAGACGGCTTCAATATTGCTTCTTCCAGGAAGCCCTCCATGATTGCCCTATCCCCAAGATGGAGGCTGCCTGTGTTCTGGGCTTTCTTGCCATTCTTGGCCTCTCCCTTGTAGGATTTATGGGATCAGACTGTGACTCAGTGGCTGACTCTGCAAAACATTCACACTCTCTGGTCTTTATCTATGGCTCCCCAAATTTTGCTGGTCTTTTCTGCGAGACCGACAAGTGGGATCGCAGAAGTGGGCCCATGTGGTGCCTTGGAGATACCCAGGGAGGGGAGGCAGCTCTGCTCCTTCTTAGCTGCGGGACCTCAGGAAGGCACTTGACTTCAGAACCTCAGTCTGCACATCAGGAAGGTAGGGGTGACCTGGGAGGCTTCTAGACATCTCCCACCAGAGGCTCCTCCTGGGGCTTCCTGCATGTCCCCAGAGTCCCGGGAGCCCACTCGCGGCCTGGAGGAAGGGGGTGGCAGGGCTGGCTGAGTGCTCACCTGTGGCTGCCTCTGTGCCTGTTGCAGGTGACGGATGGTGGCACCATCAAGCAGAAGATCTTTACCTTTGACGCCATGTTCTCCACCAACTACTCGCACATGGAGAACTACCGCAAGCGGGAGGACCTGGTGTACCAGTCCACCGTGAGGTGAGGGGCCGGGCGGGGCCGGGAGGGCCGCTTCCCCAGCCCGGTCACATCCATCCCGCAGGCCTCTCGGGGGGTCCTCAGGACCACCCTCTGCGGGCTTGGAAGACAGAGCTAGGGCTGCGCTGCAGAAGGGGGCCCATTCCCGAGGGGACATTCCCTGGAGGGAGGAAGCAGGAAGCAGTTAAGTCACAGCTCTGCCGCGTGGAGCAGACCCTTCCCGTCGGCCTCCCCAGCCAGCTCCTCCAACAGTCCTGCGGGGTGGGTTTTCCAAACCCCCATTCCAGATGAGGACACTGAGGTCCAGAGAGGGTGAGCAATGTGCTTAAAGTCACACAGCGAGGAAATGCCAGACATGGGGTGTGAATCCGCTCTACCTGGCTCAGAAGCCCCTGTAACGTGGTCTACTATTCCCCACCGGCTCCAAACCTGGGAATAAAAGCAGACTGTAAATAGCCAGATCCCAGGTCAGAAGCCGCAACAGGATGAGGAAGAAAGAGCCCCTCGGGACAGAGACACTTAATATCTCTACTCCTACCCTTTTTCTAGCAGACTTTAAGGTAGCGATCCCATTCCAGGCCCTGCCGTGTGCCAGGTGCGTGGATGCCCACGGCCCCACTCCCCACCCCACGCTCTCCTAAAAGACCCCGGTCCTGGTTTATTGCTCTGCCCCTTTACACCCACTGAACCCTGTTCCTTTTGGTCACCTGGTAAACTCCTCTTCAGCCTTCAGAACCCAACTCAAGCAGGTCCTCCTGTAGGACACGTTCGTTAGACAGCCCCTCACCCCGGCACAACTGATCTCCCCCAAAGCCAACAGCTGCGGCTCCTCCAGTTCCCACCCTTCCATGAGAGGGGGGGTCTCATTGCGTTAATGAAGAGGAGCTTCACGTAGGCTCTGGATGTGCAGTTGTGTACGTGTACACACACACACACACACACACACACACACACGCACGCATGCTTTTTCACACTACACAGCCAAATACATCACCCGATGGCCAGGCAAACAGTGGCAGTCTGCCCCAAAGCTAGAGGACAACCTGGCCATGCCAGGCGCGCGGGGAGATGCTGCAGCAGACACGAGCTGGCGCGGGCGGTGCTTCCTCGGGACCCTGGCACACAGCAGGTACACAATGAAATTTGCAAATTGAGAAGATGACCCTGGGGACACTCCTGGGTCCTTTGGACCTCAGCTTCCCCTTTGGTAAAATTAGAAAATGGGACCAGAAGATTGCCAAGGGCATACCCAGCCCTGCAGAGAGAACCTGCCAGGTAGTCCGTCCCTTCCCGCCTTTGTAAGAGCGGAAGGTGGGTGTGTCCCCCGGAGGACCTTCATGGGTGCTCCTCCTCTCAGGGCGTGGTGCCAGGAGCTCAGACTTAGCGTTTATTGGGGAAATCTGGTGAGAATGTGGATGTGAAGGGTCTCTGAAGAGGTGGCCAAACGGCCACCCAGATACCTTCATCCATCTGTTGATGATTTCTCCTGCATCCACTTCCAAAAAGGACTCGGGGTGCTTTAAAATCTTAAGGCACACCTAAGACAAACCAGTTACAATTGAAATGAAAGGAAAAAAAGGTAAAAACTCATTTGGAAGAGGAAAATAACTAGTCTGGGAGCCACAGATGATTCTGCAGCAAATGAACATTCAGATCACCTCCAGGCTTCCCAGAAATCCAGCGCCGCCTGCCACACCCCTGCCTGGTTACCATGGTCTCCAAGAACAAACACCCCATCATTCCCGGCCCCCCAGCCCCCACGCGCAGGGGTGGTCTCCACAGTGACTCCTTGGCTCTGATTCCTGAGCCAGTAAGGAACCCCAGAGACCACCCGAACATCCTTGATCCCCACCATCTCATGCATCCAGAGCACAGCCCTGGTACCTGAAGACCTGGTTCAAATCCCAGCTGGGCTCCTTCCTGCTGAGTTACTTTGGACGGTGAGGGCCTTAACCTTGGCTGCCTTGGCTTGCTCACCTGTGAAGCAGGCTTCATGTGATTGGCTTACATGACTGCTGTGCGGTCTCGGCGAGATTCTTGTCTGATGGCCTGAGTTCAAATCAGGCTGCTCCACCCGCTTGCTGTAGTGTAATCTTGGGTTAATAACTCTGTGCCTAAGTTTCCAGATCTCGAGAAGGGAGTGACCACAGTAGGAAGCTCACTGCAGCCTTGTGAGGATTCCACGAGTTAAAAATTCGCATAAAGTGCAGCCACAGTCACCAAGCGGTGCATGTTTGCTGTTACTGCTTATAAAAACCCTTCCTCTCGCACCACTAAAAAAAAAAACCGTCACTTTTTCCAAATCTCACAAAGCCTCCTCATATGTACTCTTGCTCCTGATTGTCACTAACATCACTTTGAACTCAGGCAGGTATTATTATCATTACTTTCTACAGTCCTGATTTTACAGACAGGGTCAAAGTTAAGCAAGGTCAAAGGACTTGCCCAAGGGGGCCCCCGCTGGAACAACATGAACTTGGTCAGACCCCAACTCACCTCATCCTACCCCTGCACCACGCTGCCTCCCTCGTTTTACAGCTGGGGAAACTAAAGCCCAGAGAGGGGAAGACACTTGTCCAAAGTCACACAGCAGTGCAACCGTGTGGTCAGTGCTCTTTCCTTCCCCAGCCTTCTCCTCGAGCCTCGGTCATAGCAGTGGTTGCCCAGGCCGAGAACACCAGGGGAGGGGGCCACCGCAAGGAGGCTACAGCAGAAGGGGAGGAAGGAGAAGACCTCTTCAGAGTCTGATCTGATGATGGAGAGTTGAGGCTACAGGAGCTGCCGCGCTGGAGGAAGCTGCTCCTCAGGCTGCAGGGCTCCGTTAGGGCTGGGGAGGGGCGGGGGGGCTCCAAATTTACATATAAATGAAGATATTTACAAATTAATGCATCTCATCTAGAAAGAGTCCCAGCTCCACAGCTGTCTGGCCGCTTCCTCTTCCGCTGGGGAAAGTGGGGAGAGAATGAAGCTGAGAAGATTACCCAGATTTGGCAGAGAATGATGCCCTGGGTAACCAAGGTAGCCCTGGGGACCCCCAGAGCTTTTCTTCCCACTGGTGGGGTTCTCAGAGGGATGGCAGGGCTTCTGTCCTGCGGGTAGGTACAGGTGTGGTACCCAGTTCATGACCTCTTGGGCAGGTCACTGCCCCTCCCAGCAGCCCAGAGGTTCCATCCATCAAATGCCTTTCTAGTTCTGAGCCTCAGAGCCCAGAACCCCTGGCTTGGAATTGACAATAACTTATTCCTTCAAAGGCTATTTAACTGAGCACTTATTAGGAACCTGGCATGATGTAAGGGGATCCAGCGGGGAACAAGAAAGACGGGACTTTACACTCTCATGGGTGAGACAGAGTGAACAGGGAAGCAAGACATAAATAAATTTCTCATGACAAGTTGCACAAAGATGTGAATCCAAGTGGCGATTGTGTAACGAGAGTTGAGCAGTGTGCAGCGCCGGGAGGACCGAGGTACTGGCTGCCTTTAGCTGGTGGTCAGGCAGAGCCTCCCAGGAAGGTGGTGCTGGGCTGAGACCTGCGGGCTGGGAAGGAGCCTTCCACAGTGGGGACAAGCGGGTGTGGCAGAAGTCTGAGCCCAAGCCCCAGGGAGAAGATGTCTGGGAACCCCCTTGGCCAATGAGTGATGGAAGGTGTTGGATGGAATCCCACTCCCCTCCCCCCTTGGATGGGGCAACTCAGATGCGTGTTCTCGACTGTCCCCGAGCTCCCCAACAGGAAGGAGCCTCAGCAGGCCCCCAGAGTCACCTCCAGGATGCACCTGCACTGACTCCCCTCCCACTCAGTCCCCACCCCTATTCCAGCTCCCTGGGATACCCTCCCCAATAAACCGCTGACACCCGAATCCTTGTCCTGGGTTCTGTTTCTCAGGGGCCCCTTAGTGAGGAGGGATGATATGGGGGTCTCACCTGCTGGCCTTCTGCACATCTTCCCTCCTCCACACCTGCCCTCTCAGGCCCTGCCCCAGCCCCCGTTCACCTGTTCCACCAGGTCAGGTGCAGGTGGACCAGACTGATGGATCCCCCCACTGAGGGGAAGATTGTGTGGGCAAAGCTTGTTAATCCTTGCAGAAGTGGCTGTCCCCAGATAGCAGCTGTGACCTCCACAGAGGTCAAGGTGAACGACAGCCAGTCTTCAACTACCCCTGTTCCCAGCCCACACGCTATGCCTTCTTTCTCCCAAAGCCCTCTGCAGTCCCTTGTCCCATCTCATCTGCTCAGGATGTCCTCAGGAGCGCCAAGCAGGCTTCACTGGCTTTAATTTGACGTTGAGGGAAATCTAGATTCAAGGGGTCAAGGATGCTCCCGCCCCTCCCACGTCTTGCCCACCTCTCTTTGCCAAGACCCTACTCATCCTTTCAGGTTTGGCTTAAATGCTGCTTCCTCCAGGAAGCCTGTCCTGTCTGCCCAGACTGGGTTGGGCACCCCAGTGTTCTTTCCGTCCCCACACCCACTGCTCTAACCAGGTATTCAAATCTGTCTCCCCAGTTTGACCAAAAGCCCCACGAGGACAGGGACTGGGGGTGACATCTTCACTGCCATCTCCCCAGTCCCCAGCCCAGCACCCCCTGCACAAGGTGGACGATGTGTTGACAGTTGCAGGGTGGATGAGTTAGTGGTGGGAGGCAGGGTGAAGTTCTTTCACTGCAGCTCTCCCCACTGTGGGATAAACTTAGGAAGGAGGAATTCAGGCCTCCACACCTTCCCCCAACGCGGACATCATTTATTTATTACAAAAGAATCAAGTAATTGCTATGTGTCAGGGACAGTGCTGGGGATAAGATGAACAGGACATAATCAGACTTGCTCTCATGAGGGTTGCAATGTAGGGGGTGAGGAGAGACAGACTGTAAAAATATGTTTAAAAGAATAAGTAACAATATCTCCAGTTGGTGATGAACGTGTGAAGGAAATAAAAGAATTTTATGGAGATGGTGGAGGTTAATGGAGTGTGTGTGTGTGTGTGTGTGTGTGTGTGTGTGTGTGTGTGGTGGGGGCAGTGCTACGAGGTTCCTCACAGGAGAAGACATCTAAGCAGGGATCTAAAGGATTAAAAGAAGCCAGACAGACCTGGGCTGGAGGTAGGGAAAGCTTTCCAGGTAGAAGGCACAGCAAGTTCAAAGGTCCTGAGGTGAAAAAGGGCTTGGCATGATCCAGGAGCTGCCAGAGGGCCAGTGTGGCCAGAGTTCAGGGAGCAAAGAAGCAAGTTGGCATTTATTCTCAACATCTTGGAAGCCACCGAAGGTTAGGGGCTCCTGGGATACATCTTGTAAAGCTCAGCCTGGCTGCCAAGCGGAGAGTGGGTTGGAGGTGCCAGGAAAGGAAGGCAAAGCCTCAGGACTTAGATTCTGAATCTGAGTGAGGCTGGGAGAGGGAGCTGGACCACTGCCTCGGGCTGGCCGGGGCCAGGAGGCAGAGGTGGGGACTGAGAGCCAGCTCTCTCCCTGGGATCTGATTTCCAGACCCTGTGCCCTCCCCAAAAGCTGCCATGAGGTTGAGAACTGCTAGAGGGTGGGGCAGAGCCTGGGGGCTTCATGGAGAATGTGAGGGCACAGTGACACCTTCCTAATTCATATTTATCAGGGGAGGAAGACATGGAAGAAACCGGTAAATGAAGAAAAGAGCCTGGAGGATTGAGGACGTGGAAAGAAATGCCACTTCCTTTATTACTTTGAGATGCATCCGTTCACGTATTCTCTCAATAGCTCATACTGAGCATTTGCGGCATCCGAGGCACAGAGCTGGGGCACAGCGCCCAGAGGTGGGCAAGACGCAGCCCCTGCCTCCGTGGAGCCTAAAGCCCGCCCCCCTCCCCCACCAGCTCCTCCAAGGCTTTGCTCTTGCTGTTTCTTTTCATCTCAGTGACCCCAGAACCTACTTGGCATTTAGAGAGGCACAATAAATATTTGTGGAATGAAAAGCGAGAAAGAGGAGATAAAACATGGAGATAAATAGCTAACAATTCAAGTAATAAAGCGATAGCTGTCGCAGGGAGAATTCAGATGTAACGAGTGATGAATCAGAGATGGAGAGACTGGGGAAATCGTGGAGAAGGTGGTATTTGAAGTGGTCCTAGAAGCGTAAGTAGGTTTTAGACAAAGGGGAGCCCGGGAGCGGATGCTGCAGGTGGAGGGCTCGGTGCAAAGGCACAGAGGCAGGTGGGGAGATGCTGAAACCGAGCCGAGGCTGTGCCAGGTAGGCGGACGGAGGTTTCAAAGTAGAAACCCTCTGGAATCCATTCAAAAGGAGAAATGTAGCTGGTTTTTAAACAGACATATTCACCGTTGGGTCCAAAGAGCGGAGAGGGGTTTGTTTCTCTTTGAAACGTTCAATGTCCCTTCTGCAGTCTCCGCTGTGAGCAGAGGGGGCAGAGTCTCTCTCCACCGCTGGTACGAGGAAAAGTGCCCTCTGACCCTTGTTGATTTGCGAGTGTGAATTCCACAGCCGCCTCCCTCTGCGTGTTACCAGGAACCACACACCTTTTTGCCTCCAGAACATACTGAGCACGTGCTGCTTGCACATGAAATGATCATTCATTTATTCATTCAGTTGACCACTCGGCAAACGCATGTTGAATACCTACTATGTGCGGGGTTGGGGCTGGGCACTGGGCGACTAGGCGGATGCAGTCCATGCCTTCAGGGAACTGACCATTAAAGTTATGCCCAGTCCTTGACCACTGTAAACCCACTCCTCTCTCTCCCAATCAGAAATCTCCCACCCAGGAATGCGAAGGAGCCAGAGTGATGTTGTCCGGATAACCTTGAGCCCTTTCAGCGCTTTATTCAGAGCAGATGCTCCTGAGTCCCATCAGAATTGAACACCCCAGGTCTCCAACCCCAAGCTGGAGCCAGGTCCCCAAATCAAAACCAGGGATTGTTTTAGGTGTGGGGGCTGCAGTCCACCTCCCAGGGAATTTTCTCCCCTCTCAGCCCACCGTGTCAAGTTCCGTGCAAGTTATGTCACCTGAGTACAAGGAGTGTCTACACCAAAAGCCAGTACCTGCATGAGGATCACCTAGGGAGTTGCTTAAAAATACCAACGCCTGGGCCCCACCAAGATGGAATTAGATTCAAGCAGTCTGGAACAAGGCCTGGGGATGCAGTCTTTTAAAAAGTCTTCCAGGTAAAGATGTTGGCAGCAAGATCTGGAAAGCTCTGCCCCACACAGCACCTTCCATCTGCTCCGATGTGCAGACTGGGGCCAAAAATTCAGTGGGAAGCTGCTAGGCACAGACGATTCTAGTTGCTCGCAGCCACCAGTGGCTGACAGACGATTGTCCTAAGACCCTCAGGAGCCAGACTCGTTTGGGTTAAGATGACAGAACAGCTGGACCAGCCAGTGACCTCCCAGGCACCAGCCAATTCCAGAGCCTGGGCGTCCACCCCCACCCAAATTCCAGTAGTTATTCATCCACAAAACAATGACAGCTGATGTGCTGAGCCCTGTGCTAAGCTTCTCGGAAGGGGGGCCTTGATTATGGGGCAGGGGAACACAGGAGCAAGACACTCTTTCCACAACCCACTGGCGTCTTCCCCGAAGCTGGAGTGCGCCCATGCTTTCTGAGCCAGAAGTTTCACTGGCCCCAACTCTAGGCCCCCCATCCCCAGAGTATCCTTAAAGAAGAGTTACTGGACCCGCTCTCGATGTCAGGCTGGCAGGCAGCGCTCTGCAGAGACAACTGGGATTACGCTCAGCCTTCCCTCCTGGGTCTTGCCTCTCAGGGTGAGGACCTCCCCCTTCTTCACCTGTAGGTCCTCGGCGCCTGACACAGGGCCTGGGAAAAAAGCCCAGGTCCTCAGTAAAGGCTTTGTGAATCAATAGACTGACAGGTTATCCAAATATGGAAGTCTCATTTCGAACAGTCAGCAAAACTTGTTCTCATTCATCATTGGTTTAACCCCAATCACCATCCTATGAAATGCAGATCTCAGACTCATCCAATCCTGTTGTCTAGACCATGATATGAAAGAACAGAGAGGTGCAGTCATTCGTCCAAGGTCACACAGCTTGCACATGGTGAAGCCTGGGTTCACACCCCAGGTGTGATGTTCCAAGGGCCACCGGAGCCAGATGGGTTCTCTGGGCCAATGGGGCAGGTTCATCCAACAGTCACTGAGTGCCCACCCCATGCTAGGGCCAGTGCCAGGTGCTGGAGACTCGAGTGGCTTAGTGACAGTGTGTGACCTTGTGTCTCCAGCCTGACACGCACGTGCACGAGCACATGCACACGTGCGCAAACACAGCGGATCTGCGGCCAGAGATGCTTGGTGCCTCCAGGTAGGAAGCAGCCAGAGTGAGTCACCACCTTAAAAATGGCTACCACCTGGCAGTTCCAGGTCCCTGGATGCCCTGGCCGAGGGGACCAAGCGATGCTCATTCCCAGCCCCAGAAGTGCGACTCCTGGTTCTCCTTGGCCACCTCAGCTAGTGGCATCGATTCCATGGACTTGCTGAGAAATCTGTTTAGCTGAACATGATTCCACTGCTCTGCCTGAGTCCCTGCTGAGCGGCCAGCCTCCCCTGCTCCCCTACTTCCCATCAGTCCCTGCTGCCCTCATATCTCCCTGCCCCTCCTCCCGGTGTTGACTTCTTAGTTTCCACGTCTCTCCTTCTCCAGCGGCTGCCTGTTCCTCTCTGCCTTTTTGAAGCCCAGCAGTGCATCCAGGCTCAGCTCACATGGCCCGCTCCACGCAGCCCTCCCCAACCCTGGCGCCTCAGAGCAGAATCAATCCTGCCTGCGGAGTTCCAGGGGCACCCTGTGCATTGCATTCAGCTCTTCTCATGCCAGGTTGCAGATACCCACTCACACAAACTGCCCCCACCCAGGCCATGAGCAGCCCAGGTGACCCAGGACCACTCGCAAGGGCTGGAACCTGGCACGCTCCCACAGGACAGGTCCTGGAGGGTCCAGCGTCCCTTCACTTCCCACAGGTGAAGGTCAACCCTCTTCTCCTTTTGTTTCTTGAATTTCAGTCTTTCCTTCTTCTCCCATGGTTTTCCTTTCTTAGCAATATCGTCTTCTTTTCTTTAGTTCCCCTTCCCCATCTCTCCCTCCCCACGTGTCCTCCCATTCTGCGCACACAGACGTACAGGTTCACTCACTCACGAACCCAGATGCGATGTTTCCCATGTCTCCCTGCACCTTCTTGCATCTTGGCTTGGAGCCCTTCTGTGGCCCCAGAATCTCCCCAGCAGCACAGACCCTGGATCCTGGAGCTCTTAGTAAGTCATCATTCTACATGGGGAGTGGGATTGTCAGGGGCACTTCTCTGTGGTTGGGTCTTAGGTTAGTGGAGATCTTCAATGCAGTGACTGAGATATGCTCTGTTGAGTCAGCAGCTGCCACAGATCAGCCTCCTGAACTCACCCGCCCCCATCCTCCATTTGCCCCCAGACCCTCTAGGAGACCACTGGGACTCCCAGAACACACCCTTCTCACCAGTTTCTCCCCTGGGGAGGGAAGTCTTGCAAAGCTGTCTGCTGCCCTCTGGTGATACACAGGGGTATTGCAACTAGGGGGTCCCCTGCCTGTGGCCCCCCTCAGTTACTAAGGATGGGTCTTATCCCTCAAGAGAGCCCCCCTTTGTTCATCTCCAGGACCTCCGTGTCCTGCACAAGGTCTCAGTAGAGATTTGTTAAATTAATGAGCTGACAGGTTATCCAAATGCAGAATTATTACTTCAACCAGTCAGCAAAACTCTTTCCAGTCCATCATTTGCTTAAACCCTAGCGTCAGTCCTGGGGGCAGATTTCAGACCCTATTTTCAGGGTCAGAGTTCAGTCCAGAGAGGGGAAGTGACTTTCCCAAGAGCTGGGAGAGCTTCCCAGTCATGCAGAACTCTCATCTTCCAGGGCCTCCCCAGAGAATGGGGCTGAGCCTCTGTGCTGATGGGATGGGGGCCTCTGGGTAGCAGCTTACCTTTTACCAGGGGCCTTTTGGAGACAGTGTCTTCACTCAAAATCAGCCCTGAAGAATTGCAAGCCCAGTGTCAGGCAGCGCCTTGGGGCAGGGGGGAGTGAGGTCTGATGAAGGGCTTGCCCTAATGATTCGTTCGCCTGAATTCATTCATTCATTCATTCAAACACAAAAAGTGTTTCTTAACTGTAGACATCAGGGGACAAGGGTGAAGAAGGGAGGCAAGAACCCTGTCCCCAAGGAGCTGACAAGAGAGAGGATGGGGGAAGAGGGATCTCTGTAGCCTGGATGCTGAGAGGAAGCAGCCACGAAAATGTCAGGGAATGAGCATTCTGGCAGAGGAGAAAGCAAAGGCCTGGGACAAAAGCAAGCTCAGTGTGACAGGAAAGAGCAGAAACCAGCCAGGAGAGGCTGGGGAATCGACGAGCCCCTGGAGGAATGTGGGAGACAAGGTGAGAAGTCAGTGGAGGCCAGATCTCACGGAGGAGCCCTCTCGAACTTGACCATGCCCAGGAATCACCTGTTACCGTGCAGATGTGCATTCCGTGGGCCTGGGGGAGGGGCCATCCCCCAGGTGAGGCCAGTGCTGCCATCCACGGTCCACATCAGAAACATCTGGAGAACTTTCCTGAGGCCCAGGCCAAGCACCCACCTGCCAGTTAAATCAGAACTTTGTGGGCAAGGGGGTGGGGACGTGAGCATCAGTTTCCCAAAGCCATGAAAGCGATTCCCATACGCAGGCAAGTCTGAGAACTGCTGTTGTAGAGCATTCTGGGTCGAGTTTGAATTGTACTTTAGGGGTGATGAGGGGCCATTGAGGTTGGCCTTGTTTGTATGTTTGTGTTGTTGAAAGATCCACCTTTGCTGTTAGTGAAGTTGTGAACGTGGAAGCAGACAGCCCAGGGAGGAGAGGGGTGATGGGCTGGCCAGGAAGGAGGAGGAGGGAAGTGATGCACGAAGAGTTTGGAAGTGGAGCGGGCAGGACTCGCTGATGGACTGGCGTGCAGGGACATCGGGGAGAGGGGAGTTGACCGTGATGCCTGGGCAAGGACTGGCCACGGAGGCAGGTGGGGTGCAAAATCCACCAGTCCTGTTTGGAGCAGGTGAGACATGTCTGTTAGACACCTGATCAAAGACAGCAAGTAGATCAATGGAAACAGAGGGCGAGGGAGAGCTTCTGGTCAACAGGTACAAACACAGGAGCCACCAACAAACAGGAGCTAAGTCACTGTCAACTCCCAGACTCGGGACAGATCTGCCAGTCGCCTTCAGGTGTCACCCAAGCCCATCCCCTCATTCTCCAGATGAGAAAACCAAGGCCCAGAGACTGTTTGACGTCCTTAAGGTCACACAGCAAGTCAGCTGTGAAACCAAAAATTAACTTCTGGTGCCTACAAGGAACCGTTTCCCCTCCACAGAGCTCAGTGCCGCCTCCCCCAACCCACAGCCTGTGGACAGAGTTGCTGAGAAGGCAAATCATATATCTGCAGTCAGAGAACCGGAGCTGTTAGAAATTATCTACACACACACACACACACTCACACACATATTATCCTTTTCCTTCTAAGCAAAAAAATCAGTAACCGGGCTGTCAGCTTTATTACTAATTATGCAACTACTTTATTGCTGGTATTTAAAAAAAATTGAAAGCTAAAAATGTCCAGGAAAGACTTAATTTAGTAAATAGTTCAGAACAAAGTATTTGTCACCGTGGTGTTTCTTCACATTAGAATTTGCTCCGGGTGATTCAAATCTCCTCTTTAATATATGACTGCAGTCTAATAAAATTCCCAGGTTCTGGGAGAATCTTCTTGGCCTCAGAAGGTAATTGTGTTTCAGGAGGTGAGGATTGGGTGGGATTGATGGTGAATGGGGAGGCCCGGTGAGCCTAAGGGTCCTGGAAAAGCATGACTGGGAGAAGGCAGGAGACAGGAATGCACATCTCATCAATGGCCGAATGAGTGAATGAACGAATGAGTGAGTGAGTGAATGAATGAGTGAATGGAGGAGGAGCTCCCAGCTGGATTACCAGGTTGTTCCAGAGATGGTCTCAGTCAAGGACAAGGAGTCACCTAAAACTTGCCGTTGGTAGACGCGAAGGAGAAAATGTCCGTGGGTCATTAGCCGTTTATACAAGATAGGGACCTGTCACCTCCATTTGCAAATGACAGACTGCAACTGCGATGATGAATCTATACCACACTAGGCAATAGCCCGGGGAGGTCTTTCTCATTTTACAAAAAGCAAAGGGGCGACCAGAGAAGTTGAGTGACTTGCTCAAGGTCACACAGCACAGTAGAGATCCTTGACGGAGAAGCCAGGACTCCTGAGATCCAGACAAAAGCTATCATTTTCTTTCCAGATCCTAACAGCTTACGTTCCCATCGGAGGGAGTCCCCACCTCCACCCCGACCTGAGTCACTCTTATCCTTCTGTTCCTGTTTACTTTTCACAGCACTGACTCCTCTCCATCTGTGTTAGCCCCCTGCCCAGCATTGAGGCCAGCGCCCTGAGGGTGTAGCCCCAAGTCTGCAACGAGGCTGCAGCGTGACTTGGCCAGTCACTCAACTTCCCGGAGTCTCAGTCTCCCCTTTTTTTTAGTGCACAAATGGGAGGGGGCACCAGATTCCCCAGCCCTAACCCTATCCACCCCCTTCCTCGCTGCACAGTCAGGAGAAACAGGCAGCGAACCTGGGTGGGGGCAGATGCCCAGAGTTCCAGGACATGCCGGAAAGCAGCCCAGGGCCTGATGGGTTCTGTGTACTCGCGTCTGCAGTCCCAGGGGAGCGGCTAGCTCTTGCCGTGGCAATTTCCTCGTGAGCTGGGCTGACACTCCTAATTATTATTTGGAGAGGTTTGGGGAGGCTCAGTTAATTGATTACATATTTCCTTCCTTGACAGGGCATTTGTTCACTCGAGTCTTTTTTTTCTCTTCCCCTGCTAGGTTAATGTTCCCGAGCACGTTGAGTATTTTGTGGGGACCCTGGGACAAAAGCTGGTCATAACTCTCCCCCCTGCTCAGCATCCCTGCCAGGGGCTTTTGAGCACTTTAATTTAACTTCCCCGGATCTTTGCTTCTCCCATGAGAGCGATGATACAGCCAGAGCCCTGAGATCTAAGAACTAACAAAAATGCCAACGCCGGTGTTTATCAAGCTCTTACTATGGTCCATGCCCCACTGTAAGTGCTTTAAACCCATGGAATCATAAATCCTCACCATTTCTGTGCTATGTCTATCCCCATTTGTATGTGAAAAGATGAAGCTCAGAGAGGTTAAGTGGCTTGCCTAAGGTCACACAGCTGGTAAGAGGTCGAGCCGGAATACAAACCCATCAGCGACCTGAGTGGTCAGAGTCAGGATGCAGGCTCTCAGCCACTGCCCTGGAAGTGCTCCAGCAGTCTGGGGGCACAGGGATACAGGACCCTCAATACCCCTGACTATAGTGCAGGCAGATGGACAGCTGTGGTCTGCCTCTGCCAGGTGCTATCCGTGGTGACGCTGGGCGGGGACTTGGAGTCTCAGCTTATTCACTGGTCAAAGAAGAATGATGATTCCAACCACCCCTGAGCTGTGCTGAGAGTTGTAGAAATTCTTACCTTCAAAATCCCTACCGTCTAGCACATGGTGGTGTTAAGTAAAAGACAGCTGAATCACTGCTGTTTGTCTATAATATGCTTCATAATGTGCATATAGTCTTCTTTTGTATTATTTTTTATTGAAGTGTTGTCAGTTTACAATGTTGTGTCAGTTTCTGTTGTACAGCATAATGTTTCAGTCATACATATACATACATATTTTTTCATAGTATTTTTCATTATAAGTTACTGCAAGATATTGCATACAGTTCCCTGTGCTATGCAGTAGAAACTTGTTGTTTATCTATTTTATGTATAGTAGTTAGTATCTGCAAACCTCGAATTCCCAATTTATCCCTTCCCACCCCCTTTATCCCCTGGTAACCATAAGTTTGTTCTCTATGTCTGTAAGTATGTTTCTGTTTTGTAAATAAGTTAATATGTGTCTTTTTTTAGATTCCACATATAAGCAATATTATACGGTATTTTTCTTTCTCTTTCTGGCTTACTTCACTTAGAATGATGATCTCCAGATCCATTCATGTTACTGCAAATGGCATTATTTTATTCTTTTTTATGGCTGAGTAGTATTCCATTGTATATATACATCACATCATCTTTATCCAGTCATCTGTTGATGGACAGTTAGGTTGCTACCAAGTCTTGGCCATTGTAAATAGTGCTGCTGCGAACATTAGGGTGCATGTGTCTTTTCAAATTATGGTTTTCTCTGGGTATATGCGCAGGAGTGGAATTGCTGGATCATACAGTAAGTCTATTTTTAGTTTTTTAAGGAACCTCCATACTGTCCTCCATAGTGGCAGCCCCAGGTTACATTCCCACCAACAGCATAAGGGGGTTCTTTTTTCTCCACACCCTCGCCATCATCTATTATTTATAGACTTTTAAATGACGGCCATTCTGACTGGTATGAGGTGATACCTCATTGTAGTTTTGATTTGCATTTCTCTAATAATTAGCGATGTCTAGCATCTTTTCATGTGCCTTTCAGCCATCTGGATGTCCTCTTTGGAGAAATGTCTGTTTAGGTCTTCTGCCCACTTGTTAATTGGGTTGCTTGTTTTTTTGATGTTAAGCTGTATGAGCTGTTTGTATATTTTGAATATTAGCCCCTTGTCAGTTGCAAGATATTCTTCTGTATGAGACAAATTTTATACCACAATGTAAAATAATTATAATAATGGAGGGGAAAGGTCGTTGGCTCACAGGAGGCCCTCTCCACTTGCCCCAGCAGGGACTCCTGCTCCCGGGGTCTCAGGAGCCTCTCCCATCACCCTTCCATGGACTGACTGTCACTCCTGGAGGGGAGGGTCTATGTCTGCACCCACCCATCCCCAAGGGGCCCTGCAGAGAGGAAGGGCAGAGGGGATGAGAGCATGAATGAAGGCTCTGGCCTTTCCTGCTGCTTTCTGGGGGACACTTCCCAGCTCCCCACGGCCCCTGTAACCCTCCTGAGCACAGACCCTACCCCCACTGTCACCTGGAGATCTTCTAGGGGTGGATGGGGAAAGGAATCACCGAACATTTTGTTCACTTGTTCACTCAGTGAACATTTCTGAGTGCCTTTGCTGGGCCAGACACCAGGTTAGCAGAGCGGGATGACGTGATTGCAGGGAAAAAAGCCCAGCTCTGTCCCCCAGAGGCAGGGCTATATGCTGAGCACGTATATGGTTTTAAACATTTTATGTGGATGGTCTCATTCGAGCCCCACAACATCCCATGAGGTAGGTTGAGCCCCACATCCCATTTTACAGCTGTGGAAACTGAGGCCCAAAGAGATGCGTAAAGAGACAGAGGCAGTACAGTGTGTGCACCCCTGGGATGAGCTGTCGGACCCAGGGCATGTGGGTGGGGCCTTTCCACACCCATACTGCCCGTATCCGTGGGTTGCAGAGTGGGTGTGTTTGGGGCTGGGGGCTGGAGTTGGGAGGTGACCTGTCCTGTGAGCTCTTCCCTGAGGGTTCAGAGGCCCCGGACCTGGACACTGCATCACAATGCTTGCCTGATTGCCTCCTTCACCAGCCAGACAAGCCTGAGCATGTGGCGCTCCTCCCTCAGACTCCAGCTCCCCAATTCCCACCTGCCCCAGAGGCTCTCCTCTGGAGGTTCAGACAAGGGATGGGAGCCCCTTTTTCTGGCTTGATGTAAATGTGGTGGGAAGGCAGAGGGATGGCCCGGATGACCTGGTGAGATCTATGGGCCCAGCAAAGCCCAAATCCATGTCCAGGACCCATGCCGCCTGCAGGACAGGCCCCGGATTTAAAGCAGGATTGGATCAGGGCATCAGGGAGTGGCCGGAGCTCAGGCCAAGGGGCCCACGAATGCTGCCTGGGCCGTCTTGGCAGGACCCTTCTCGGTGCCCAGTGCACCAGGGCCATGCTCGTACTGCCGCACTGGGGGAGCCACAGCTGAGCTGTCACCCCGAGCCCCTCCCCATCAGAGTCGCTGAGAAAGAGCAGGAAGTGCCCACCAAGGGTTTCTCTGTGGGTCTGATGCCCTCAAAGGGCTTCCAAGCAGAAACGCGACCTTTTCTGCTTTCACCTGTACAGCCGCCAATGATGACACTAACTCGTTATCATAGCAAACGTCTGTGTAGGGCTTACTCTGTGCCAAGTGAAAACTCACGGCTATGGAGGTGATAACCACTATCAGGCCCATTTTACAGATGGGAAAACTGAGGGGCCAAGTGGTTTAATGCCTGGTCTCAGGTTAAGCAGGTGACAAGAGGCAGAACCAAGATTTGAACCCACACTGTCTGCGGGCAGTGCACCTGTCCTTTTCCACTAGACCACACCACCTCTAATCACCAGGGGCCTGGAAGTTCCTGTACCTGTTTGTATGCTGCACGAGTCTAGGAAGGAAGAAGGAAAGGGCTGAGCTCTGGGGTTAAACGGATCTGAGTGGGGAGCCCAGATCTGCCCCTTCAGAGCTGTGGGACCTTGGGCAGACCACTCAGCCTCTCTGAGCCCCTGCATCACGCTTTCTGTGGTGCTCGGTTCTACCCCGGGTGGCTGTTCCCTCTACCGCCTCTAGCCGGCTGCTGGGGGCCTGCCCCTTTCTTGCCTCTGCAGTGCACCAGCGGAGGAGGCAGACCACAAGGGCTTGGAGGCGCTGAGGTCTGACAGAGGAAATATCTGGGTGCCCTGGGAGGGATGGAGTTGATGAGAACAGAGCAGGGCCCAGCGAAGCGAGCTGATAAGGAGAAGCTGGCAGGGGAGGAGAGACAGCCTGGGCCGCATCTCTGCACCATTAGCTCTCCCTGCTCTGTTTCTCCCCCGTTTGCCCAGGCTATGATGCCAGCCTGTGAGATCTGGGGTGGGGAGGGGCACATGGAGTCCCTACCAGCTGCTCTGGCTACTGATGGTCCCAGGGGGCCCCTGAACTCATCATAAATCCTCTTTCAATCCTCTTTCAAGAGAGTGACTTGGAGCAGAGTTGCCACAAAATGTCCCCCGTCAGCCCATGGTTGGGTGTCCCTCCTCCTCGGGTCACCCATCATCCATCCCCAGCCTCTTGGAGGTCAACAGAACCAACTCCAGACACCTCTGCGAGACTTTTGAGGCTCTCCCCTGGGGGATCCCCATCTATTTATTTCCCTTTTACAGCAGGGTATAACATACACCCAGGAAAGGGCTTAATCTAAAGGGTCCTGCTTCATGAATTGTTACACAGGCATGTGCTCTGGTGCCCACACACCGCCAGATCAGGATAGAAGACATTTCTAGCATCACTCAAGGTTTCTTTCTACCAAGAAGGAAACATGATTCTGACTTTTGAATCAACTCAGGCTCGTGTTTCCTATCCGTGTTCTGCCCATAAATGGAATCACACCTGTGTCTGGCATCTCTTGCTCAGCATGCCTGGGAGATTTGTCTATGTGGTGGCATGTGTCACGGCCCATCCATCTTCATTGCTGTGTAGTACTCCGTTACATGGATCAATTATTGTTTATTTATCCATTTTCCTGTGGAGGGACATTGTGGGGAGTTGCTTACAATTTTGAGCAGTGACACGTCCAGTTGCTTTAAATGTGAGCATTCGTTTCTCTTGGATGCATCCCCAGGAGAGCTTTGTATTGTTTAGCTTGGGCTGTCATGAAAAAATGCCACAAAAGAAGTGACTTAAAGCAAAAGAAGTTTATTCTTGCACAGTTCTCAAGGCTAGACATCTGAAATCAAGGGGGCACCTGTGTTATAGAAAATAAAGCCATGACATAAAGAACACTTAGACAGAAGGTGACATGGTAGAGTCGCCCTGGAGCCAGGCTCCTGGAGTATGAATCCCAGCCCTGCCACTTACTGGCCGTGGGACCCTAGGCAAGTCACTTTCTCTCTGTGCCTTAGTCTCTCCATCTCTAAAATGGGGATGAGGATCATTCCATCCACCTTGTAGCTTGCTTGTGAGTTTTAGGTGCGTTAGTAAAGCTCTCAGAACTGGTACATTGTACCAGAGATAGGGAGGTAGTGATGCTTATGCGCTAAGCAACTTACCTGGATGCTGGCCCTTGCCACATTGATCCAGCAACATCCATAGAACACCTGTGACAAGCCAGGTGTGGTGCTGCACTCCAGGGAGACGGTGATGAACAATTTGCCCAGGCCCTATTTGACAGTGTTTTCAGTTACCATATGGGTAGGAATTATTATTGCTCCCATTTTACAGATGAAAAACTGAGCCCTGGACAGTCTAAGGATATGAGGCCACATAAGCAGAAAGCAGAGTTGCTGGTCTTTAAAACCAGGCTGTCCACACTTTGGACCGCTGTCATTTATTGCCTTTCGAATTCACTGCCCCAGGACCCCGAGTCCTGGAACTCTGCCCGGAGTCTTTCTAGAAAACTTGGAAACCATTTCGAAACAGGGGTCTCTTCCTTTATTAAGGCCACCTTGGAAAGACGTGAAAATTTGGCTCTGATCAAATTAGGCCCATGTTGTGGTATAACTTTCTCTATCCACCATAAAGCTAATAAACTAATAAATTAGACAGAATGAAAATATCATTGGGCAAGATTGTGCACTAAAGCATTGCTATAATTACTCTCATGGCCGGGCCCAATTTCTCAAATTTCGCCTTGGCTGAGTTTCCTCAGCTCACCGTGTCCCTAATAAGGCATAACTCACTCTATAAACATTAAATTGACTTATTTATTTTAAATTACAGCAGAACTGAAAACCACCTTGATAAACCTATTCTCATGCGCCTGCCTTGAACATCACCCAACGATTTTTTTTTTAACAAAGGAAATAACTGGTCTGTTGCAACCCTCCTCCTCCTCCAGCCCTGCCTCGCTCATCCTCTCATCACGATTCCAACTTTAGAGATTTGACTTATTCCCCAGAGGCTGGCGGAGGTCATCTTTTATGTATAAAGGTGATTCGTGCTTAATTAGTAATAATAGAGGTGCTAACATTTACCGAGTGCTTATGATGGTTACCCTGGGCTCAGCCCTCTGCTATGACCTCCGTACACTTGAGTTTGTTTAATCCTCACAAGAAGCCTGCGAGGACCATCCTTCGCGAGCCGCTCTCTGCAGATGAGGACGCAAGGGATCAGAAAAGGGAAGTGACTTGCCTGAGGCCACAGAGAGAGTGACTTGAAGCAGAGCTGCCACAAAATGTCCCCCATCCTGCCCATAGCTGGATGTCCCTCCTCCTCGGCTCACCAATCATCCATCCCCAGCCTCTTGGAGGCCAACAGAACCAACTCCAGACGCCTCTGTGAGACTTTTGAGGCTCTTCCCTGGGGGTGTCCCCATCTCTTTATTTCCCTTTTACGTAAGGTACAACAATACACCCAGGAAAGGGCTTAATCTAAAGGGTCCCGCTTCAGGAATTGTTACACAGGCATGTGCCCCAGGGCCCGTCCACCACCAGATCAGGATAGAAGACATTTCCAGCATCCCTTGAGGTTTCTTTCTACCAAGAGGGAAACGTGATTCTGACTTTTGAATCAACTCAGGCTAATGTTTCCTGTTCGTGCTCTGCACACAAATTGAATCACACTCTCCGTGTCTGGCATCTCTCACTCAGCACACCTGGGAGATTTGTCTATGCGATGGCACGTGTCAGCGGCCCACCCTTTTTCGTTGCTATGTAGTACTCCATTGTGTGGATCGATTATAGCTTATTTATCCATTCTCCTCTGGAGGAACATTGCGGGGAGTTGCTTCCAGTTTTGAGCAGTGACACATCACTTTGTTATGAACATGAGCATTTGTTTCTTTTGGATGAGACCCAGGCAGGGGTTCTGAGGCCAAGCCTTGACTCTCACCACTGTCCTGTCCTACCTCCCAGCAAACTTGCACCAGTGCTGATGATACAGCAGTCCTGGGAGGGCAGCTCGGAATTCTGGCTGAGATGAGACACATTTCTGGAGCTGTGAGAGGCACTCACAGCCTGGGGAATGGGGGCTGGTGAAGGGAAAGATCTGGACAAACAGGCAATGCTCCTGGGACCCCAGGAGTGCACAGGCATCTCCCTGGCCTGCTTGATGGAGGTGCAGGCGGGTAAGGAGCTTGGGCGGTTCATCAGAGACCACGATGGGTCAGGGAGTGCGAGGACACAGGAGACACAGGAGACACAGGAGAAAGGCATTCCGGGTAGAGGGCACAGCAGGATCAAAAGCCAGGCGCTGCATCCAGCGATCTGGGGCTGGAGTGAAGGGCGGGAGCGCCAGGTGGGAGGACTCCCAGCCACCGGGAGCATTTGCCTGGGTCCACCCACCATCTCCCAGGCTACTCCCACGCAGCCGCAAGGAGATGGCACCACTGTCAGCTGAGAGCTGTCTGTAAGCCGGCACAAGCTGGCCCATCTGAAACCACCCGGAATGGAGGAAAGAGGGAAATGGGCCCCGGGCAGGACGCGTGGCCGCGCTGGCATCCAGGCCATGATGCTGGTGTTCTCCCTAGAGATTCGCTCGGAGTGGTCAGCCCCTGGGAGTGCTAGGCGACCACTCTGAGGCCAGCTCCTTGTGTGTAAGACGGAAGTGGTGCCATCTACATCAAGGGGCTTTTACCTTCAGCCTGAATCCCCTCCAGACCCGCACGTCCGGCCCCTCATCCAGCTTTGCTCTTTGGATGTCCTTCAGGCAACGTAAACTCGAACTGAATGCGTGCCGTCTACTCTCGATGCTCCAGGCTGCTTGCTCAGTATGGGACCCTGCCATCCACCAGCTGCCAGAAACTCGAGGATTATCGGGGTGCCTCTCTCTCCCTCACCCTCGGTGGGTCATCAGTCACTGTGTCCCATCCCCAGTACCTCCTGAATCAGTTCCAAGATGGTACATTTTTCTCTATGTCACCCGCTAGACCAAGTCCCTAGCGTTTCTCATGGGACACCGTTGCAGGAGGAGCTCCCAGACTAGTCTGCCTCTGCAACATCTTGGCCTCCTCATCCCGTTCTCTACTCGGCAGGGTGGAAAATGCAGACGAACCATGGCATGCCTCGATCCTCACTCCCCCTCGAGTCTCTTCACTGATTGCCACTGTTCTTAGGAGAAAAGCCAAACTCTTTAACGTGACCCAAAAGGTCATGGCCTGACCCTTGCCTGCATCGCCTCCTGCACTTTATGCTCCTGCCCCGCTTTCCCTGGACCTTCCCTCACTTCTTCGGTGACCATCACTCATCTGCCCTCCCAGGTGTTTTGCCCTCCTCCACCACCTCACCTGCCAAGTCCTGCTCCTCCTCTGGCCTCTGTGTTCATGTCCCTTCCTTGAAAATCCTTTCCTGATGTTCTAGTGCAGCTGAGTTAGGTCCTTCTATTGTCAATTCTAGGAGCACCCTGGATGTCTCATAAAATTCATCACACTATTAATTAAACACATATTTAGGTGGTTAGTGTCATTTCTGTCTGGACCACTAGAAAGTAAGCTCCATGAGGCCAGGGATCATGCCTGCCTTATTCACTGTTGTCTCTCTAGTAATTATTCTGTGTGCCATTGAGTGGAACATGGTAGCCACTCAGTGTAGAACTGTTGGATGCTTGCACAAATAGATGGATGAATGGTTGAATGCATGAGTGGATGGAAAGCTGGATGGATAGTTGGATGGATGGATGGATGGATGGATGGTTGGATGAATGAGTGAATGGATAATTGGATGGATGGATAGACAGAAGGGTGGATGAATGGATGGATGGATAGTTGGATGGATGGATAGATAGAAGAGTGGATGGTTGGATGAATGAGTGAATGGATAATTGGATGGATGGATAGACAGAAGGGTGGATGAATCGATGGATGGATAGTTGGATGGATGGATAGATAGAAGAGTGGATGGTTGGATGAATGAGTGAATGGATAATTGGATGGATGGATAGACAGAAGGGTGAATGAATGGATGGATGGATGGATGGATGGCTAGTTGGATGGATGAATAGATAGAAGGGTGGATGGATGGATGGACAGGTGGATAGATACACAGATGGATGCACTGAACATTTAATGAGATCCTGTATAGAAGCCTCCAGTTTGGTACCTGGCACAGGAAAGTCATTCAGTGTTTGTTAGGTTGGAAACACAAAGCCCTGCCAAGCTCCAGAGTAAAGATTCCCGCCTGCCTCTCACACTCACTTTCTGGAAGGCAGAATCTCTGATGGGAAACCAAGACCCACAGCCAGCCTGTGACAGAAGTATGACAGAGGCCAATTGGGGTCCTCAGCCTGTGCCAGTCACCGGGCCTGGGCTCTGCCAGGCAATGATGCAGAGCAGGGGGTAGGATGCCCTGGAGGCCTCAGGCCCTGTCAGAGCAGAGCCGTCACCTGTCCCCTCCCTCCCTGCTTGGGCATGGTCACTGCCAGGTGGGGCCACAGAGAGTGAGTTCCAAGGCTGGACACTGAGAGATGGGGTCTCTCCTGCCGCTGACAGGGATGGTCCCCCAGTGCCTTCTAGAAACCGCAGCTGCCCTTCTACCCCTTGCTCGGAGACTGACAGGGTCCTTCTCCTGCTCAGAGCTCTGCAGGGACTCTCCCTTTTATCAGTTGTCCTCTCTGCCCTTGGCCACTGGCATGAGCAATTCTCTTACTATCCTGTGTGCAGGCCCTGCCCCTCCATTGCACAGAGGGTCTCTAATTTAACCTCGTCCCTAAGGCCCAGCCTCAGTGCCTCCCCAGGATGCCGACCCGTCCCAGAAAAGACCTTGGTTTGATCTCACCTCTTGCACTGATAATGGAATAGCCAGTCTTTCGGTGTGACCTTGGCATGTTTCTTACCCTTTCTGGCCTTCAGTTTCCTCAGCTGTTAACAGAAATGTTAATAACAGTGCATAATATAGTAACAGGACATAATAACCGCAGGATTATTAGGGGGTTAAATAAGCCAAGACCTGTAAAGTGCTCAGCACGGCGCCTGGAACACACGAAGAGCTGTGTGTTACCTACTGTGATTCAACAGCTAGACGTGGAACGCCAGCACACGCTCGCACATTCTAGCTGCTGGGGGTGCAGGGGGACAGACCGGCTCAGGGGCTAGCCTTGAAGGACAGAGCCCACCCTCTGTTCCATTTTGCAGAACTGGCGACATCGCTCTCTTTCGCTCATTCTCTGGGTGACCTTGGGTAGGTCAGACATAACCTCACTGAGCCTCAGGTCTCCCATGTGTACAGTGTCTGCCCCTCTGGGTTTGAGGATTAGCGGCAGAATGGGTAGAATGCTTAGAACCACACATTCCCAATAAACAGTGGTTTCCATTGTTCATGCCAGTCTTTTCCAGGACCAGCATTCATCCCTCTACTCTGAGGTCTACAAGCAGGGAAAGGACATTCCATCCTTTCCCATACTATGAGTGAGAGGTCACCTCTCACCACAGTCCCGGGAGGTGAGCATTGTATTACTTGATGTTACAAATGAAGAGACGTAAGTACAGAGAAGTTAAGCAGCCTGCCCAAGGTCACAGTGCTTCCAAGTGGCAGAGCCGAGACCTAACCTCATGCCTGTGGAATGCCACCAGCTGCACTCTTGGCACTAAGCTACTCCTTGGCTCCGAGAATCAGGACCACCAGATCCAAGAGACCTCAAAGCCAGGACAAAGCTTTGAACACTCAAGGCTCACTTGAAAAGGTGAATTCTCAGTGTTTGGTCTTGAGTGTTGTCCAGAGCAACACCTACCCACCCACATTCTCTCTGTGTGCATCTCAATGGCTCGGTGTTCCTGGGACCTCCTGGTCCTTTTCCTTCCCACACTGAGCATAAATCTACATCCCTATGCAGGTCTCTCAGAGAAAAGCAGAGAAGAGCTGAGTGATTGGAAGACAGCATAAACACCAATGATTTTTAATGATGATGGTGATAAAAATGAAAACATAACCACTTAAGTAAGTGCGTTCCATGTGTTATCTCGTTCAGTCCTGCCAAACGCCCGGAGGAAAGGTACTATACTCATCCCAAATTTTAAGGTGAGGAAAATAAGGCACAGAGTGGTAGAGTAATTTGCTCAATATCACACAGTGAGTCAGTGGAGGAGTTAGGGTTCAAAGCCAGGCTGGAGTCCACGCTCTTGGCACCGCCGTCCTTGGCATCTGAAGTGTTCATGCAGGCATCATGGTGGGTCTAGAGTGTGCACAAGGGAAGGTAACCTGTAAAACAGAAGACCTTCCTAGAACCAGGGGATGGAAGTGTTGACTCCAGATGGCTCTTCCCAAACCCGGACTGGGGACCGTCCCCCCACACACCCAGATGCTGGCATTTCCTTGGGTGAGTGTGACTGTTACATGGCATTGCTGTGGACACGAGGGAGAGCCCTTGGCCCACCCTCCCAAACACAGGTGGGCAGACAGTGGCTTTCTTCCTCGTTCTCACTTTCCCAGCACCACCACCAAGAACACACCTCCTCCTTATGCTGGCAGTTAGCAGAAGGAACAGATAGTGGCGGCTTTGGTTGAAAGTGATGTGCCCATTAATATTCACTAGGCTGCCAGGCCATTGCTCACTTCTGTGGGCCTTGCCTCAGCTGATAAGGACCGCCCCTGTTTTGGCCTTGTTGAGAATCCAAGATGCTCACTTCAGAAGCTTAAACCTAGTGGGGCGTGGAGTAGGGACTCACCTGTGCAGGTGGCTGCCACCTCAACTCCTCCATGGCAGGATCAACTCCAAGCATCTGATGGTCCCTACTCTGCCCCTCCTTTGCTCCTTCAGTTTCTCCTGTAAGTCCTTCCTCTCATGGGACCTCACTCACAAACCATGACTCACAGTGCAAAGTTAGCATTAAACAATTCTATTAGACTGCCATTCAATTTCTTTTAATTAAAAAAAAAGCTTAAAATTAAATCAATGACAAACTTTTGAAAATCAGATTTCACATACAAATGTTTTTGGCTTCTCTTCAAAAAGCTGATAATGTGGCCTTTTTATCTGTTATTCCCAAATTATAGCAATCGACTGCTGTAAGTAGTGGATGGATTTAAACCAGGAAATGACTTCTCTTTTCCCCATGGTCCACAACACTGTCTGTTGTCTGAAGTTGTTATCAGTTAGCATTAGTTTAGACTATAAGCCACGAAAAACTCAAAATAGTCTTAAACTAGTTAAAAATTTAGTCTTATTTTTCCTAAGAGTCCCAAAGCCTGTAGAGTGTTCCACGGTGTCAGGGACCTAAGATCCTTCACTTTTGATTCTCCACTGTGTGTGGCCTCCATTTTTAAGGTTGCCTCAAAGTCTAAGAAGGCTGCTCCAGCTCCAGCCCTTGGGATTACATTCCAGCCAGGAGGAAGGAGGAAGGGAAAGAAGGACACATCCCTTCCCTTAAGGACTCTTCAGGAAGTTACACATAACGCCTCTACTTACATCCCATTGGCCAGAATGTAGTCATCTGGCCACCCCTGCTGCAAGGGTGGCTGGGAAATGTAGTCTTTCTTTCATGCAGCCCTGTGTTCGGCTATCAGGGGTTCTACTACTATGAAAAGGGAATAGCTGTTGAGTGGTTTAACACAGACCACAGGCCTGTGAAGAAGAGACATTGTCTCTGACTTTGCCTCTGAGCTTCTGTTACTTCACTGGTAATTTACATTCTATTGTTCATCTCATGAAGTTGTTCCAAGGAGTTCACAAGGAGACGATGGATGTAGGATTACGTTGTTTATGGTCTGTCTCCTTCAACTAGAACATCAGCTCGGGTGAGGACAGCGATAGTTGTCTGCATTGTTCACAGCTGTGTGCCTAGCACCTGGGACAGGCCCTGGCGCATAGTAGGTACTCAGTAAAAATGTATTGACTGAATGAATGAATGAATGAATGAATGAACAGATATTTCTTGAATGTCTTCTATGTGTGAGGCACTGTGCTGGGTGTGAGACAAAGCAGGGAACAAGATGCCTTCCGGCTTATGCACCTCCATGGCATCGAGCCCAAAGCTGAACACACCACGATAAATACCTATTACTTTGGATGGGATCTCCGGGCCAGCAAGAGTCCAGGCGTTTTAATTCTGTTTTGACAAAGAGGCTGATGGGAGAGGCTGGCTGGCTCCTCTGTCTCCCATCTGCAGGCAGCCCTGGGCGCCCTGGCCTGACCTCCCCGCCTTCCCAGCGCCACGTCGCTCAGGACAGTAAAACATAATTGGCCTGCCCTACTTTTTAAGAGAGCCCAGATTGAAGGATTGGGTTTTTTGGTGGGATGACCTGTTTAAGAGACTTAAGAGGAAGTGGGGAGTTTCCGTTTTCCACTGCCAAAGCAAGGCTGTTTTTAGCTCAGCTTTGATGAAACAGCGGGAATTGGGTTCGGCCCTGGGTCACCCATCAGCTGACCTGGTTGGGAAAGGCCTCCTGAGGGGCCCCAGGCCCAGCTGCAGGTTTGCAAGGTTTGCTTTACTCAATCGGGGTAATTGGTCCTGCTCTGAAGCAGCCCTGGGGCCATCCCAAAGGAGAGACGGAGCACCAGGGCATGCTCAGATGTCTGGTCCTCCTGATGGCATCCGGGAGCCTGATAGACCCGAGTCTCTGCCCCAGTTCTTTCAGGCATTAGCTGCATGACCTTAGACAAATTGCTTGGCCTCTCTGGGCCTCAGTTTCCTGATCCATTCAATGAAGTTCGTCATTTTGATCTCGCTGTGCGATTGTAAGTACAAATGATGTGTCGGCGGGCTGCCGTGTCCATCTTGGACTTCGAGGATATTTCCTCGACTCTCTCCCAGCAGGAAGCTGGGCTGATTGACAGCCCATGGGCGAGGCTTTGCCATGCTTTGGCATGCTGGCTGCCTTTCTAAGGGTCAAGAACCATTTCTTTGAGCCCCTTTTCTGATCCCTTTGTTGATGAGATTGGCCTCCGGGCTGCTGTGGTCCCCTATTAAAGGGACCCATATGATGGATTCCTGCTGGAGTTTGCTTCCAGGAAAAAATGTGGTCCCTGCAGACTGAGGGATCTGGTCTTGGTCACCACAAGGCACAGGCAGGCCGTGCACCCAGGGCCCCGTGCGGCCTCTTCCGCTGGCACGAGGCCCGGAGCTGAGATCATTGCTCTGGAGCCGTAATCCGCTGCTTTGCTGACCACTCAGGGCACCTGCTCGTTCCACTTCTCCCTTAAGACTCTCCAGTCTGTTCCATCCTCCTGCTCACCACTGACCTCGGTGTGACCTTGCAGAAACCTGGGCCATGCCCACCTAGAAAGGCAACGAGCAGGAGGGTTTAAAGCATCCACTCCAGAGCCCAACTGCCAGGGTACCAGCCCCAGTTCTGACATCCTCCGGCTATGTGATCATCAGCAGGTTCTAAGCAACCTCCCCAGGCCTCAGTTTCCTCATCTGTGACACTGGGTTGATTCTATTAATACCTCCCTCCTGAGGTTTTTGGGAAGATGGATCTTTACTGATGGAGATACGGAATAACTTGCCCCAGATCACTAAACTAAAGCACGTTAAAGCTGGGGTTTTGACACACAGGAAGCTGCTTTATTATTATTATTATTATTATTATTATTATTATTATTATTATTATTATTATTATTATTATTATTATTATTATTAGTTCAGAGGTTTGAAAGAGATCAGAGTTCCACATGCCTCCCACAGGGTCTTGCACACAGTAGGTGCTCAATGAACCACTGGTGTGCAGAGATGAGCGAGGCACGCATTGTCTCCTGGAATCTCTTGACCTGGTGACCTAACTCTAGCCTTGCACACAGTCGGGGCACAGCTGTGTTCACTGAATGAGAGCAGAGTGATCACTGGTGCCAGGAAGTGCAGGGAACCCTGGGACAGCCACCGTCCATGACATTGCACTCCTGCTGAAGGCAGGTTTGGTTCCAGAAGGCTGGACGTCTTCTCAATGCCAGCTCTCACCCACTGCCAAGTGCGGAGGCAGAGACAGTGAGGCAGAGATTCTTCTTAAAGAGCAAAGCACCCACCAGGATGGAAAGGAGGCAGTGGGCACAGCCACGTGCCCTCCACCATTCTGCCTTGTTTCTAGTTGGCTCACTGCCCAGCTTCCCTTGTCCCAGGTCCCTTTGGCCCACTGCCTGGTTACTAGCTCCCCACCGTCTAGTGCCTTTCCCCGCTGGGCACGTGCCCCACGCCTTGTGCCTGCTGGACCTGGGATGGCGTGGGGTGCAGGTGAGGTGGAAGGAACTTTCTGAACCCTTGACCCCCTCCGCCTGGACGCTTTCCCACCTCGCAGCCCAGACCCTGAGTTGAGCAGGCTGACCGCGGAGAGGGGCTAACTGGATCAATCGGGTTGTGGAGGAGAAAGTGGTTTCCATGGCAGCAGCAAGAGGCTGGAGAAGAGAGGCCGGGAGAGAAAGGGAGGGGGAGGAGAGGGGGAGCAGACGGAGTGGTCAGCATGGGAGGAACAAGGGAGCGGGAAGCAGCGGGCCAGAGAGATGGGAAATGGGGTCAACAGAGAGACGGGGAGGTGGGGTTGGGATGCTGGGCCTGAGGCTCAGGGTAGCAACCAGACAGGGTGGGGAGGGTTAGGTAGGATGATGTCCCCAACTGGACGTCAAGGAGGCCAGAGCTGCAGGGGCTGCTGACCCTGAATCTGTCATCATCCAGCGTCCCGGTGACTAACTTCCTGGGCCTGGGCGGTCTAGGGATCCCAGGCTAAGCTGTGTGGTTTTTTTCCTTTGGGAACTCATCTTTGGAAGATAAAATTTGATTTCCAAGGGGCATTTCCCCATACTGGGATCAGGTCACTCCCAGTTTGCCCACTGGGAAATCATGGCTGTCGTCTATGGAGCACCCTCTCTGGGCTGGAATGAGGGGGAGGGACTTCCACAGTGACCTCGTTTGAGCCTCAGAAGGAAGGGCTCCCTACAGCCCTGATGCAGAAGCCAAGGTCCAGAGAGGCAAGGGACGTGCCTGAGGTCACACAGTCCTAGGAGCCTGGGCTAGACTTGGATGAACACTTCCCACCTCCTGACAACCACACTTTTCCATCCAGCACAAAGGGTCCCTTCTCAAAGTGAAACGCTGGAATCTAGGAGGGTGCAGCTTGGGAGCAGAGGGGTTGGGGGGCCAATGGGAAGCAAGCCCCTTCTCTTGGAAAGGCAGCAGAAGGGCAGAATGGGGCCTCACCTGGTCCTCACCCTCGTTTTCAGTGCAGTGAGGGGCCGGCCAGACAGCTGCGGTAACCGGACCCTAATTATAACATCTTAATGCCCATGGACCGGAACTGCGCATCCACAAATCTGGGGCCAGTGGCAAGGCCTGAGGTGGATCCCAGGCTCCCTGCGGGGGGAGGGGAAGAACAGGGGAGAGAGTCGGGGGTAGCAAGGCCTCCAGCATGTTCTGGAACTTCTCCCCCTTTCCCCCCTTTTCCATTACCCACCCCCCCAACTCCCAGCCCTGCATTTGACTGGAACCACAGATGTTTTGCACCCACTGAGCGGTTTTATGATGGAAACCATTTTCAGGTTGAAAAGGGGGATGAAATCACACTAATGGCTTTTTAAAGGCCCTGGGGGGAAAAAAAAAGAGTTCAGGAGGTTTCTGGAAGGAAGGGGGAAAACACACAAGGAGGAAGGCGCTGAGGGAGGGGCTCAGCTCTTAGGTAAGGGGGCTTTCTGGCTGCCCCAGTCTCCCTACTCCCCCGACTTCTCTCCACCACCTGGTCCCCGGGCTCCCCCAGTTCAAGACAGCCTGTTGTCCTCTGATTGGTGCTATTCTCAGGTAAGCCCACCACATTTAGATTGGCCGGACCCCTGACTAGCTCCCCAGCCAGGGGGACTATCTGGAAGGTGGCGAGGTCCCCAGCTGCGGGCTCCCAGCGCCATGGAGCGATCTGACCTGTCCTTCTCCTGCTCGGCTCCGGGGGGCAGGATTTGGACCCAAACTCTCCAGCTTTGTGTTGTGAAAACAGCAGCAGAATTTTCTGCCTTGCTGAGACCTCAGCTCCTCGAGGCACTGGCTCACAGCAATACAGATGCAGTTCAGTGGGCACCTACTATGTGTCCCCCATCCAGATGTGCTTGGAACTGAAGGGCTCCTGGGAGACGGCATCTTCAGTGCCTCCTCCATGTGCATCCTGTGCCCAAAGGACAACTCCATTAGCTCGAGGGAGAGTTTCCTTCCTCCACCAGTGCAGTCCCATGGTCACGCACTTGCCCAAGGGAATGTCTCCCCAGTCTGCTCCTGGAAAGGACCTGCTGGAGGAGAAAAATCCAGGGATTGGCCCAAAGGAGGTGAGAGGATCATTTCTGTCCCATTGGGGTTGAGATTTCTCTTTATAGGCCACTTCCACAGGAGTGTATTAAAGAGAAGAGGCTCAGGCCTTACCTTTTTTGGTAACGTTAGCCAAATTCACACCAAGTGGGACAAGGCCATTTGCCCTGGATCTAAGTCTCAACTCTGGATCCCACTTTTTGGGCTGATCTTGAGTGTAGACTCACCTCTAGGGGACCAGAAGAGATTAAGAACACATCATCTCTTTCAGAAGCTGGAGGACAGGGAACAGGTGCAGGTTGGTCCAGGAGGTCAGAGCAGAGTGAGTCAGCATCAGGTCAGTGCAGGTTGAAAGTGATGGAGGCCATGGTTTGTGGGTGGCCAGCTTGGTGGCAGATCCTGGTGGACCCACGCAGAGCTGCAAAATTTATCAATCTCAAGCAGTTCCATTCAACAGTACTCACAAGGGACATACCATACGTCAAGGCCTTCCAAGCTCTAGGTTCTGGTTGGTTTGGTGAAGCCAGTGGAAGGGGACCACACAGTGTGTCTGGTGGCGGAGGGCAAGGTTAAACAGGTAGATGGACTCATGGAGGAGGGAGGAGGGCTGAGGACCTGAGATAAGGGGTTTGCTGACCAGCAGCAACAGCATCCCCTGGGAACCTGTAAGAAACTCTCAAACCCCACCCCCAGAAACCTACTAGAATCTTCATTGAAACCAGACCCGCAGAGGATTCTTGAACACACTCAAGTCTGAGCCCTGCACCCCAGCACCCTGCCAGGGTCTTCTATGGAAGATCCTATCCCAAGACAAGGTCTAGGTCGAGACAAGGCCCTTCCTTGCCTGTCCCCAGCTGTTTTTCGAGATCTGCCGGTTGCCACAAATGCTACCCCACCAGTAGCCAGTCCATTTCCGAGTACTGCGTTCAGGGCAGGGGACAGTTGGTGCAGCCACCCAGGGCCTGTGAAAGGAAAGCAAGATGCAGTGAGGGCAGCCAGGGAGGGGAAGCAGCTGGGGCTGGCTGAGCAGGTGCATACCTGAGCCACTGGGCGAAAAAAAAAAACAAAAAACAGACTTGAGCTGCCCACAGGCTCCCAGCCAGGCTCTATAAACTGCACAGGTGTGAAGGAGGGGTGCAGGGCAGATACCTCAACCTCCACCCCCACCCTTTATCAGGGAGCAGCAAACCTTGGTCAAGTGTCTTGTTAGCAAATACCCCAACAGCACACACGGCTGCCAGACACTTTATGGCCATGTTTATTAGCTTTGCCTCAAGGCTCTGCGGAGGTGGCATGGCCATTCTGTAATAGTTGCCCCACCATCACGGGGCTGTGACATTTGAATCTGGAGACTAAGCAGGTGTGGAGGGGAGAAAGAAACAAGGTCCTGGCCTCAGGGAATGTGCAGCCGATCAGGGAAGCCTGGCAGACGCTGGATCAGTAAAACTTCATTACTTCCCACTTGAGATCTTTCCAGCAGGAATCGCAGAAAGCAGGGCTGAGGCAGGCACTCGGCTAATAGGATTGCAGGGGGTGTGTTTAACCTACTTGCAAGAAGGAACGATTTCCAGGCCCCTTAGAAGCTCCATTTCTAGGCAAACAATGGTTATACAAATGAAAGGCTCTCTCATCTCTTCATTAAAGCAGATCCTCAAAGGACAAATCGCTACCTGAATCTTTTCCATTAGCCCAGAATGACGTACTGTCTACACAAATGAAGACCTTTGAATTACAAAATGCTTTCTAAATAGGGTAGATTATAAAAGTTTGGTTCTGACAAGTCTTCTTATTCAGTGGTTGAATTTTGATAAGAAATGTGAGTCCACTCGGCCCTTTCTTCCCTCCATCCCTCCATCCCTTCCTCCTTTCCTCCTTGATCTGGGTCCGGGGCCAGATCAAGGAGGGCCCTACAATCAGACTAAGTTTGGGGTTGATCCTTCAGTGGCTGGAAGCCACTGGAAGATTTTAAATTGGGAAAGGAGAGGCCAGATGCTCACTGGGATAAGGCCACTCTGGCAGCAGGGTGGGGAGGGGACAAACTGGAGGGGGCCTCAGGCAGGGAGAGATGGTAAGAACGAAGACAAAAGCGGAGAGCTTCCAGGCAGAGCAGAATCAGGGGAGTGGAGGGAAGGAACTGACCACGTGTCACCCATCCTATATGCTCTCAGCACCTGAAAGAAGGTTAGAAGAAAAGATGGTCAGAGGTACCCCCGCAGATGTCACGCATGCTTTTCTCATAGAGAAATCCCTTGGCTCCCACCCTCCCTCCCAAGCCTTTTCATCTGTGTTGTCACACAATTCCAACAGGGCTTGGCACTCACCGCAGATTGAGAGCAGCATTTCAGAAGTGGGAATAGGGTGGGGGTAATGCAGAGTGAGCTGTTCTAAAAGGAAGCAGCACCCGAGCAGAGCGTGCAAAGGCAAAAAGCCATAAAAAGCTGAGGGGCCCTGACACAATCACTGCAGAAAAGAGTTGGGCAGCGTCTTAACATTAAAATACGCCCAGCCATGCCACTCCTTGGTGTCAACCCAAGAGAGATGAAAGCTTACGTCCATGCAAAGACTTGTCCGCATGTGTTCGTAGCAGCTTTTTTGTAATAGCCAAATGGAAAACAACCCAAGCATCCATCAAAAGGTAAATAGATAGACAGGAGGGGGTATATCCGTGCAATGGGAAGCTTCTCAGCCTTCAAAAGGAATGCACCCTCCATAAAAGCAACAAGAAGGAATCTCAAATAATGACGATGAGTGAAAGAAACCAAACAAAAAATAGTACATGCGCTATGATTCAATTTCTATGAAACCCTAGGACACGCGATCTATTTTTTTGGTGCTTTTTTTTTTAATTGAAGTGTAATTGATTTACAGTGTTAGTTTCGGGTGAAGCGCAAAGCTATTCAGTTACGCATGTACATACTTTTTTTTTCAGATTCTTTTCTATTATATGTTAATACAAGAAATTGACCATAGTTCCCGGTGCTATATAGTAGGTCCTTGTTGTTTACCTATTTTATATATAGTAATGTGTATCTGTTAATCCCAAACTCCTAATTTATCCCTCCCCTGCCCTTTCCCCTTTGGTAACCATAGTTTGTTTTCTATGTAGGACATGTGATCTTAGGAAAGGGTGACAGGAAGCAGAGCAGTGGGTGCCTGGGGTTGGGGGAAGGGGTGGGGGGATTACAAAAGGGCACAAGGAGGCTTTGGGGGGCGACAGATATGTCCCTTGGCTCGCTTGTGGTCATGGTTTCAATGGTGTACACACATGTCAAACTCCACCAAATATGTCAACTTTATGCACAGTTTATTGTTTGTCCATTAGGTCTCAATAAAGCTACAAACAAATTTTTTGTTGTTATCATTAAAGGATCCTGGAAGACTTATAATGTAGGGGCAAACTAACCCGACACGTTGCACCACCCCCAGGACGTGGCAGGGTAAGACTGGGGCTTGTTATGACGACCTTGATCCCGGGGCAACTTAATTAATGTCCAGTTGACTTCTTCTAAGAAGGAGGAGGCATGTATGTGGATTGGATTTAAAAAAAAAAAATGTGGTTTTATAATGATGCTGTATAAAAAGTGCAGACCATCCCTGACTTAACGATGATTCAACTTAACAATGTTTCAACTTGACGATGGAGCAGAAAAGAAATGCGTTCAGTAGAGACCATACTTCAAATTTTGAACTTTGATCTTGTCCCCGGGGCTAACCTTATGCAGTACCAGACTCTTTTACAATGCTGGGCAGGATGGTGAGCTCCCAGTCAGCCACGAGATCACGAGGGTAAACAGCCCATCCATTTACAACCATTCTGCACTCAGACAATGATTCTGTTTTTCATTTTCAGTACAGTATTCAACAAATTGCATGAGATATTCAGCACTTTATTAGAAAATAGACTTTGTATTAGATGATTTTGGCCAACTGCAGGCTAATGGAAGTATTCTGAGCATGTTTAAGGCAGGCTAGGCTAAGCTACGATCTTTGGTAGGTTAGGTGTGTTAAATACATTTCCAACTCAAGATATTCTCAACTTTCAGTGGGTTGATCAGCACGTAACCCCATCGCAAGTCGAGGAAGATCTGTATTGCTCTGTCTTCTTCCCAGCTGTCAACTCAAAACCACAAACATGGTAGACACTTCATAGTTTGTTTTACAAATTTAATCAATTAGTGGTGTAGGGGGAAAACTCTGACAAGCACCTACAGCACATCAGGCTCTGCTCTAAGTACATTTGCATTTCATTCATTTCCATTTCAGTTCTCAGCAAAAGTCACTGACTGGATCATCTGATTCACCAACAGTACCAGAAGAGTAAATCAAAGATCCATTTCCTGTTTCCTCCCAGCCCCGCCCTCTGCTCCAAGTCCCCGATCTCAAGCCTATGAGAATCTAGGACTCTTCCCAGTGGAAAGGCAAAGTCACGAAAGGAAAGACGTTCAGAGGCTGGATAGTCGTGTCAGGTGTGGAGAGTGTGAATACGACTTGCTCAGCAAACTCCCGCCACCAGAATTAGGAGGCCCACTGGAAGCTGGGAAGAAAGGAATTTAGGAAAATAAAAGACCATCCTGTTTCTCCCAGCAGGGAGGAAGCAGATGGTTCTCATTACCTGGAGAGACAGCGAGGCTCACAATAGAAATACACCCAAGAACAGTGGAGGCAAATGCTGGTCCCAAGGAGCTCAAATGAATTTGCTGGTAAAAGAAGATCAGAGGGGCAGTGTGGGGTGGGGGAATGGGTTCCAGAAACAGTTCCCAGGCTGTGACATCTGCTGGGCTTGGTTTCAAATCACAGCACCCATCTACTCACTCCATGACCGCATTGCGTTCCCTCTTTTTAGGTGCCTCAGTTTCCTCATCTATACAATGGGGATAATAATATTATTATTGCTAGATGATACATATTAGAGCATCTTTTATATATTGCATTATAACAGGGTCGTGTCGAGGATCTAGTGAGATGGGGTAAAATGCTTAGCACAATGCCTCTCATTGTAAATCTCTATAAATATCAGCTCTTCCCCAAAAGGTTGTAATCCCCACGAGGCAGGTATTATAATACCCATTTATCAGATGGAGAAACCAAAGCTCAGAGAAGCCAAAGGACTTTGTCCAACTTCATGCAGCCATTCAGGTGCAGAGCCCAGACTAGAACCCAGGGTGCCTTACTCCAAGCCTTGGTAGATGTGGTGTTTTGGGTCAGGATTCCAGTCCAGGGTCCCGTGCCAGCCCCACCAAGGTGCTCACTGCAGTAGGAGGAAGGAAGTATTGGACACACTGGCCCACTGCCACTATACATTGCGGCCTTATCTCAGTTCAAAATGAACTATATGCCTGGCACCGCCAGCCTCCTCAAGGACATTGATAAAAAGCCTTTCTGTTGCCCTCATTCATACAGTGGATATTCCCTGAGAACCCACCATGTGGCCAGGCTCCCTTTCAAGAAGCTCATATGCTTCCCTGAGAGGGAAGACAGATGGGTACCAATGTGGCATGATATGGGTAGGCAGGTGCTCCCAGTCAGACGCAGACCTGGGGAGGTGGAGAGCAACTCTGTCTGCACAGGGAACAGGCAGTCAGCGCAGCCTACCTGGCAGAGGCAGCACCTGAATGTAGAACCTACGGACCACTATTTATCTAGTGATTCTAGTCTGTTGGATGCTCATGTCACACCAGCTCTGAGCTAAGCCCTTGAATTATCCCATGTAATCTTCTCAACTGTCTGATGGGGAGGGATCATAAATGGGGAAAATGAGACTCAACCGCCAGGCTTTAAGAGATGGCTAAAGGTTTGCAATGTAGGTAAGAAACAAAGAGTGATCCAAGCAGAGGTAACAGCCTGGGTAAAGGCACAGAGGCAGGAGATGAATCCTTGGCATCTCTGTGTCCACACTGTCTCCCACCACTAATGCTCAGCACAGGGCATGGCACAAAGTAGGCCTTAATCCATATGCTGGATGTGGATAGCCTACAGTCCTGGCCCCAGGCCTGGCAGAAGCCTCGGCAACCAGCCCTTGCCTGGCCTCACATGAACCACAAGGGCCACGGGGACAGCCAGCGTGGGGCCCCTCGCTATCTCCATGCCCAGCATTTCAAAAACAAAATTGCTCACCCCTAAGAACCACTGTCAGTGTTGGTAAACTCCAACTGCTAAACCACATTACACTGAACTCGCCAGAAACCTTTGTCATTATTAATAGTTTATTGATCGCAGTCCATGGCTGATGAGAGTAGGTCTCCTCACCCCAGGCCCTTTGGGGCCCTGCAATCTGCAGAAGGCCTTCTAGCCAGCATGCAGATCAATGCCACTCCAATCTGGAGAAAGGGGGACTCGGGGCCACTTAATCCACTTTAGAAGGATAACTCTAAAGGCTCAAGATCAGATGAGGTGCTGAGAAGAGGCGGATTGGTCCAAATCAAAGCTGTGACTGGAAGATGTTGGATCTTCAGGCAGAACTAGAAGCTGCCTTGGGTGGAGAGGGGCTGCACAGTTTGCTGCAGAGGGAGACAGGGTTCTCTACCCTCATAACAGCCGCCGGGAAGGTCTCGCCATCCACCTATTTAATAAATATTGATGGAGTACTTGCCATGTTGGCAAACACTATGCAAGACCCTGGGATACACTGGTAAGCCAGCCAGCTGCAGACCCTGCCTCCATGGATCTTACTGTGTGTGGTGAGGGGAGGAGGACATTCACGAGCCACAGACTTTGTCATTAAATTGCAATTCAGACAAGTACTGCAAGGAGAGGCACATGGAGACCTGCTGTATCAGTTAGCTATTGCTGCATAACAAGCCATCCCAAACCTAAATGGTTTAAAGCAGCAACCATGTATTATCACCCTCAAGGCTAGGGGTTGGCTAGGCTCACTCCCAAGTGTGGCCTTGGCTGGACCAGCTGGGACCTCCTGTTGCTGAAAAACCAGCCTCTGTACCCCAGTAGCCAAACTGGGACTTGGAAGCAGAGTTTGGGGAAAATAAGAAAAGAATAGCTTTATTGCTTTGCTAGGCAAAAGGAAGTCTAGCAGGCTAATGCCTTAGAGACTGTGAATCCATCTTGAGGTTAGTGTCCTGAGGTTTTATAGAAAAACCAGATGGAACAGAAGGCAGCAACAATCAGGGCATTTTCTGGGGTGCTGTATTCTTCTTAGTCTTGGTGAATCCACCTTGTGGCACAGAGAAACTCTGGAGGAAGGTCTGTTCATTCTTCTGAGGCTGTCTGCCCACGACCACCTTTCTAGAATACAGCTTCTGGGTTAAAGTGTAAGCTATTCGGGGTAAAGAACGTATAGAGAGCGGAGAGTGTCATGGGAAGGCTTGGGGGCTGTTTGGCACAAAAGCAGTTGAGCAAGTGAAGCAGAGATGAGGGTTTGTCAGAAAGAAAAACAAGTTGCAAGAATTTTAAGTCAGAATGAATCAGCAAACAAACAGCTTTAGCATCAGGGGGGCCATTTGGTTAGTTTCTGACCCTTTCTCTCCTTCCACGTGCTCTCAGCCTCGATCAGAGGCTTGTCCTCAGGGCAGAGGCAGAGAGAGAGAGAGATTCCTTTGAGACTTAAGCTTGGAATTTGGACACCATTATTTCCACCACGTACTTATCAAAGCAAGTGATAAGGCCAAGAACGGGGAAATTGACTCCACATCTTCGCTGAGAGGAACTATAAAGGCACTTTGCAAGATATAGGGAGGCTCTTAATCCAGGCCATCAATGTGATCGATCTACCACAGCCTCCTAGTCCAGGGGGTCACTTTCCAAGTGACCTTTATAACTCGAAGGATGTAGCCAGGGGAATAAAATGCAGCATTCTCAGGAAAACGAACTATTGTGAGCCAAAGTGCTGAGTCAGAAAAGAAACTTGGCTACATGCACCCATGAGTGTCAACTATGGGGGATCCTGGATGGGATTCGGGAACAGATAAAGGACATTAGTTGGAAAAACAGGTGAAATTCAGGTAAAGTCTGGAGTTGAGTTAATAGTGATGTGTTAATGTCGGTCCTTAGTCTGACAACTGTACTGTGGTCATGGAAGAGTTAACAGTGGGGGACACTGGGTGAGGCGGTTTGGGAGCTCTAGACCCTGTGCAACTTCCGTAAATCCAAAATAATTTCAAAATTAAAAGTGTGTTTTTACAAAAGGACCTTGGCACATGGGAGGAACAGAAAGAACTCCACTGGAGCTGGAAGACCTGAGATGTGTCAGGAACCAACTGGGCTGAGCCTTGTTGGCCTAGATTAGGATCCTGGTCTTTATTTTAAGAGCAGAGAGAAGCCTTTGAAGGGATTAGGTAGGAGAGTGCCACTAATCCCATTTGCATTTGAAGAGATCTGAGTTCTACCTGGAGAAGGATCAGGAGGGAGATTAGCTGGGGCAGAGAGACCAGCTACCATCTCCGCCCGTTTTCCAGGTGAGAAAAGGTGCTGGCAGCGGAGATGCAGGGGAGAGGATAGTTCAGGGTATATTTAAGATGTAGAACACCCAGGACTTGGTCACTCACTGTGTTTGGGGAGTAGAGAAACAGGAGAGATCAAGGAAGGTGCCCAAAGTGTGACATGGACCCATGGTGGAGGGCAGGACCATTTGTGGAGCCAAGGAACCAGCAGAAGAAACATCCCAGGCTGCAGAAATACTCCTAAGTGAGAAGCTGCATCCTTCTAAAGCCCCAGTCCAGATGTCCCCTGAACTGTCCTCTGGACCACCCGTGCTGTATCACCTCCATGTTTCACCCAAACATATTGCTTATGTTACTGTCACCTGAACATGAGCGTAGTGATTGCCTCAACACGTCACCTGTGTCGCTATCACAGAAACACATCTTCTGTGTAGATCACCTGTGTGGCGGTTACCTGCACGTTTCCACCTGTGTCAACCATGTTGTTATTATCTTATCACATCACCTGGGTAGCTGCCAGCTCCACGTGTCCCCGGAGCCTGCTTCTTTACAGAGGTGTCACCTGAGGATGTCACCCTACACAAGCCATTTAAGCAGGTTGCCTCTAGAACAGACACCTATGAGTGTCACCTAAACATGTCACTATAGGTGACTGTCACTCAGCAACCCTGCCCAAGAGAGAGGCTATTTTTTCAGTCTAGTTGAGTTACAAACAAAATATTTCCCAGAGGGGAGACAGTTCCCTGCTGTTTCTGCTGTCAACGCGCTCTGTCTTCCGAGATAGAGACGGGAGGCAGCATCTTACCCACAAAGTTTCCCTGATGGAAAGCTCCCTGCTCTTCAAGTCCTTGCAAGACAGTCAGTAGACCAGATGTCAACGCCCCGCCCCGTGTATTCTATGGAAATGAAGGTGTTTGTTTATGCTAATGTGGGCTGGCTGGTGGGAGGGAAGGAGGAGCTGTTAGGTGGGCCGCCTTTTCTCAAGGAAACCAGAGGATGGGAAGGGGGCCGGAAGCCCAGGTGTGTGTAGGGGGTAGGGATGGGGGGAATGGGGGAGCGGGGGACAGTGAGTCATAGGAAGAAGGAGCTGGAAGACAAAGATGGGGGCTGGGGACAGCGAAATGAGAGGAGAAAGCAGTGGAACTGAGGTTGGATTGCTCAGCAGAAACAGATGGAAGAGAGAGGCTTAGCTGAGCGGAGGGAGATGTGCCGATGAGGGGGTGGGAAAGAAGATCAGAATCGAAAGAACCTCCCCTCTCAGCCACAGAGCTGGGACACACCCCCCGAGGCGTGGTCTTAATTAACCCCATTCCCCCACCAGCTCTCCAAGACTGCCGCCGGGCCAGTTTGATGGGGAGAGCACTGAGCTTGGGCATTCACTAGGGTTCTATGACTGTAAACTTTTCTCTCTGTTTTCTGCTGCGGCATGAGAACTTCCGAGACTCCACTTTCTTTAAGTTGTGGTCAGAATACGCTCCCCTTCGGCTGCATGGTTAAGCCCAGAGAAGGCTGGAACTTGCTGCAGGACACACAGATTTCCCTGACGCAGGAGCAACAGAGCTTTTTAACTGCAGGTCAAGGCTCTTCCCCTTCAAAGTGTCCAGATCTCACTTGCTAGGAATCCCCTCCCTTACAGGGCATCACAGGACGCAGGAACAACAGGTAACTGTCCGTCACGCTTTTGCATGTGACGATCCTCCTTACAGAGGCTTTGCGGTACCATCGTCGCATTTAATCCTGACTGCAGTCCTGCGAAGCATCAGCCCCATATTTTAGATAAGAAATGGAGGCCCATAGAGAGACGGCATGGCTTATACAAGGTCACACAGTGTATCAACAGCAGGGGTAGGATTTGAACTCGGCTCTCTCTGACTTGATGTCATTTCCATGGGGAGAGGGAGAGAGAACAACAAACCAACTCACTTCAGCGTGGTCTGACCCTGTAGACCCTGCAGAAAGTTCCGAGAGGAGCACCGATTTAACTCCAGCTAAACACACAGCCCACACTTTCATCCTCCGGGGCGCCGAGCCAGGGCCTGGCATACAGTTGGTGTTCTATAAATGTTGCTCCTCCGCCCAGCACCGCACGTGTGGAGCGTTGTGGACAGAAAGCTGAATGGTGGGGCTTTGAGGCTGGTGTCCTGCAGCGCTGTGCCCTCTGGCCCCAGGCGATGAGCCCTCATCCTGCTCCTCTGCCTCCCCTCAGGCTGCCCGAGGTCCGCATCTCCGACAATGGTCCCTACGAGTGCCACGTGGGCATCTATGACCGCGCCACGAGGGAGAAAGTGGTCCTGGCATCAGGCAACATCTTCCTGAACGTCATGGGTGAGTGCGGGGCCCTGGGCACTGGTGTCACTGTGTGTGTGCGCGTGCATATCCGCGTGCACAGAGGGAATGTCCTGGGAACCACCCGCCAAGATGCCTGCTGGACTGAGAGTGGACCCTCTTCTTTCCCACACTTGCCCCCGAGGTTCAGGAGGCAGGTCGGGCCAACTGACACTATTTGCATGCGTGTGTGACCTGTGTGGCCTTGCCATTAAGGATGTCCTCTCCAGAACCCCTCCCCCTACCAGCACAGACACCCTGACTTCATGAAGGCAGGGCTGTACCTCATCCCTGGAGCCTCAGGACCGGGCACTTTGAAGGGGCTCCAACACGCTGAGTGGAATGAATGGGGTACTAAAGGGGCACTGAGACTTCCCAAGGGGCAGCAGCCTGCAGCAGCCTCTGCGCCTCAGTTTTCCCTTCTGTAAGATGGGGGTGGGATGCAGGCCTAGTGGATCATTCATGGACCTCCGAGCTCTAGGCTCTGTGACCTGGTGACGTCACGAAGAGGGAGGTACTGAGCCGTGTAGGCACCTTTCCCAGGCAGAAGCCAGAAGCCACGTTCCTAGAAATACCTATGGCAAAGTGCAGTGGGGGTGGGCACTCCCCTGGGAGGGAGGACAATCCAGAAGCCTCCAAGGGGGTTGAGACAGCACCTCAGTGGTCCTGCACATCTACTGCAGAGAGAACATCCCTTCCCTTTGCCTCCCAAGGCCTTTTCTGAGACGCTGAAGCATCAGACGACAAGTTAGAAAGTGTGCTGGACTGGATGTCAGGGTTCCTGGGTTCCGAACGTGTGTCTAGGCCTCCATTTCTACATCTGTAAAATGGGGGTAATAATACTAGTGCCTGTCTCCCGTTGGCTGTGTCCCCCACCCAGCCCCGGTTTCCCCATTTATAAAACAAAGATTTCCTCTAAGGGTCTCAGAAGCCCCTGCCAGCACTGACGGCCTTGCCACTCCTGGAACTTGCTTTGGCTCCGGGCTCTGTGTTCCCTGATTCTCTTATCAAATAATATTTATCAGGGAAACAAAGCTTGCTGTACTCAGGCAATCAGTGAAAGCACAGAGGCCCCATGGAAAGTCACTGCTTCTGGGGAAACTGAAAACCTCTAAAGGCCAGACCTCCAGAGGGACAATGATTCCTGCAGTTGCAGCGTGCAGTGTGTCTTGGCACCCTGGGGGATGGGCCCGGGCCCGGGCCCGGCGGCGGCTATGTCGGGAAAACCTCCCCTCTTGCAGCCTTTTGCCCACTGAACGGCTCCTGTAATGCGTGGATAAGGCGTGTTCTCCGTGCCCGGCCCTGGGCTGGTCACACCAGGGAACCCGGCACAGAATGAACCAGTTTGCTCCATCAAGGGGCTCCCAGTCCAATGAGAGACATGTCCTTGATTGTTTATTCATCATATATCAACTGAGCACCTATTATGTGCCAGGCAATATTCTGAGCCCCAGATCCATCAATGGTATCTCTCACACAAATAGTAATTGTGTCAACTGAGAATCAAGCACAATTAGAAAGTTTAAAAATTGTCCCCCACTCCCTCCCACCAACCTCCAGGACTCTCTCCTTTAAATATATTCCAAAGGAGGTTTCAAAACTTAAAGTCTACTCATTGTTTTGGCCTGTCTATGGCATTGCATAGACACTTTCTTGTCACATACAGGCACACACAGGGACCCTCCCTCCAGGCAAGTGGAGGTCACTGAAAGCTGAGGTCTCCTTTGTGCCACAAGAGACCCTAAGGACCGTGGCAGCCAACAGTGGGGCAAGGCTGCCTCTGTCCCATTTGAGGGTCAAAGGGAAGCTTCCCAGGACAGCAGGGAGAGGGGTGTCTGAGGAGCTGGACAGCGCCCAGGCCCCCACGTGCATCAAAAGCACAGAGCAGGTCCAGGGAGGGCCGGGCACCCCCGCCTGCCAGCACCGAGCCTGCATCCGCGCCTTCTAACGCGCAGTTTCCCGAGGCCTCCGGGTGGAGATCAAAATGCAAGAGCGGCTGTAATTTCACGCCTGTAACATCCCTGCTATGTGGTGGGGAAAGACATTTGGGAGCCCCGTGGGTGCCACCGAGGGTTTGTGCCTCACACAGTCATTAAAATGTTTTTATCCGAGCTGCAGATAAATTGTAAGCCAATTTGAAAGTTGCGTGCTGGGCCCCGGGAACGCGTTATACACAGTCACGGAAGGATCACGGAGGCTTTTCTTGGGGGTGCTGGTGATGCGGGAAGCGTGTTCAGGCTGCGATGTTACAATCAATTAAACGTGAGGCCTAGACACCCCCACTCGTGGAAGCCAAAAGAGGCTGTTCTGATTCTGCCAGAAGACCAAGGCACTGGGGTTTCTCGGCCACCCTCACCCTGCAGCGCGGCCACCAAGGGCACCTTTCAATCAAGGCTGCTTTCCATCCAGCTTGGGCTATGCGCCCAGCACCGTGTGCTGAGTATTCAACCCACAGTTAATCCTGTGACCCTCATGAGAGCCTCCCGAGGTATGCGTTGTCATCCCCATTTGACAGATGAGGAAACGGAGGCTCTGAGGGTTTAAGGGGCTCACCCACGTGAGTTACAGAGCTGAGGGGGTCCCACCAGTTCTGCCTGAGACCGAAGCTGGTGCTCCTAACAGCAGCTCTGAACTCCCAAGGGAAACATCCCAACCTCTGGTACAACAGCTGTTAGTCACGCAAATGTCAAGCAGGCATGAGGGCGGGGTGGGGGAGTACAAATGGAGGGAGCTGCGACTGAGCCCTAAGGAGGAGCACTTGACTTTCAAAAATTTAGATGGCCAGTGGGACTGTTGTGCCTTTGCGGGGGGTAGGAGGTGCCTATAAGATTCTTGGGAGGGAGGAACACATCCATCTGGTCTCCCCACTTCTCCATCGCTGTGCCCCAGTGCCCGTGAGTGGTTCTCCCATCCTCTGCTACCCAGGGCCCCCTCACTACTCAAAACCTCTGAACAGAGCACTGGACTTGGAGTCCAGCCGACCTGAGTCCAAATCCAGGTTAGCGTCCACTTGTGATGTGGACAATCCAGCACTGAACTTCATTTCAGGTAAAAACAGTATCAGAATGTCTTTTTTTTTAAAATTAAAATACATTAGAATGTGACTTGGCCATCTATATGATGGGCATTCTAAATCTCATTCATTCATTCATTCTTTTTTTTTTAATTGAAGTATAGTCAGTTTACAATGTTGTGTCAATTTCCGGTGTACAGCATGCTGTTTCAGTCACACATATACATACATATATTCCTCTTCGTATTCTTTTTCATCACAAGTTACTACAAGATAATTGAGTGCAGTTCCCTGTGCTGTACAGAAGCAGCTTGTTGTATATTTTATATACAGCAATGTGTATCTGCAAATCTCGAACTCCCAGTTTATCCCTTTCCACCATTCATTCTTCATTCGTTTACTTACCGAGTATTTATTGTCGTGTGCATGGGAACTCAGCCTCAGCAATTGGACAGATGAAATTCCAAGTCCTCGTGGAGTGGACAGTGCAGGAAGGGAGACAGACAGGAGCAAGGAGACAGCGGGGACCTGTGCTATGTCAGAGGGCAGTCAAGCAAAGCAGAGGGACGTAGGGCTGTTGGAAACAGAGCGGGCAGCAAGGCCTCTCCGAGAAGGTGACAATCCAAGAAGGTGGGGCCCGAACTGTGTGGATTTCATGCCTCCATGCAACTGATTCATCGACGGCTTACTCAGCATCTCCCCGGTGCCAAGCACAGTTCTAGGTGCTGAGGACGTGTCCCATCAAGGGAGACAGCTCACGGTGCCAATGCAGAAGCAAAGCCTGGGTCTATGCTCAATCCCCAGGGCGGCCCATAACCAATGATCACAAACGTGGGTGGCTTAAAGCAACAGGAAGGTATTCTGTCACCATTCTAGAGGCTGCAAGTCCAAAATCAAGGTGTTGGCAGGGCTAGACTCCACGTAAAAGCTCTAGGGAAGAATTCCAGCTTCTGTTGGTTGCCAGCCATCTCCGGCTTTCCTTGGCTTGTAGGCGCATCCCTCCCACCTCTGCCTCCATCCTCACGTGGCGTTCTCCGTCTGTGGGTCTGTGTCTCTGTGTCCTGATTTCCCTCTTCTTGTAAGGACACAAGACCCTGATCCAGTGTGACCTCATTTTAACTTGGTTACATCTGCCAAAACCCTATTTCCAAATAAGGTCCCACTCACAGGTACTGGGGGACATCAACATAGCTTTTCTGGGGACACAATTCAACCCATGTAACTGAGCCAGGAGGTAGCAGAGCAAGATTCACTGTCTGACTCCAAAGCCCACGCTCTCGGCTCCTGACCACGCGAGTCACCGTTCATTGTGTGCTTACTCCTGGGCCAGGCCCTGTGCTACGCTTTTCATAAATTAACTTACTGAGCAGTCCCCAGAGCTCTGGAAGGCGGGTACTACCACTTCCCTTTTGACAGATGGAGATGCTGAGAGGCTACACCCCTCACCCTGACCACCCAGCCAGCTAGGGGGAGAGCAGGGAGAAACGCATCCTATGCGCTTAACCATGCTGCTCTCCTAGAAGTCACAGAGTATTGATAAGCATGAATAAAATGGTCTGTCTCGGGATCCCTGTGTCTCTTCCAAAGGCTTCCAAGTAAGGTTGGTGGATAAAGGTAGAATTATGCAACTTGAGGCCACAATGGCACCAAAACACACTATATGCTTTCCAAACCTGGAGCCGGGGGCACACAGCTCCCACCCCGGAGAACAGTTATTAATGAACTTTGCATAGCTTGTCTCTCTCTTTTTTCCCCCACTATATTTTACTGAATTTGTATTCAGTGCCTCTGGTACTTTTATTCCTTTGTGTCTTTTTTTAATTTTATTGAGATATAACTCATTTAAAGTATACAAGTCAATGGTTTTTAGCATCTCCCCAGAGTTGTTCAACGGCTTTTAGCTGTACAACCGATTTTAGAACATTTTCATCACCCCCCAAAGAAACCCTGTACCCATTAGCTGTTACTCCCCAACCCATGCCCCCTCCCTCCAGTCTTAGGCTCCCACTAAGCTACTTCCTGTCTCAATGGATTTGCCCAGATATTGCACATAAGTGAGACCATATAACATTCTTTCACTCAATATAATGTTTTCAAGGTCCATCTGTTCTAGAGCCTGGATCAGTACTTCCTTCCTTTTTATTGCTGAATAGTCTTCCATTGTGTGATGTACAGCATTCGGTTTATCCATTCACCAATTGGTGGACGTCTGGTTGTTTCCCTTTGGGGCTATGATGAATAATGCTGCTAGGAATGTTCACGTACATGGTTTTTGGGTGAACGTGTAGTTTCAATTCTCTTGGGTATATAACTAGGAGTGGGAATTGCTGGGTCAAATGGTAACTCTATGTTTAACCTTTTCAGGAACTTCTAGACCTTTCCAAAGCAGCTGCACCATTCTACATTTCCACCAGCAGCATATGAGGGTTCCAGTTTTTTCACATTCTCACCAATGTTTGTTGTTACCTGTCTTTTCAATGATAGCCATCCTGGTGGATGTGAAGTGGTATCTCATCGTGGTTTGGATTGGCATTTCTCTCCTGGCTAATGATGTTGAGCATCTCTGCATGTGTTTATTGGCCATTTAGTTATATTCTTTGGAGAAAGACCTTCAGATCCTTTGTTCATTTGCAACTGGGTTATTTGTCTTTTTATCATTGATTTGTAAGAGTTCTTTATTCTAGATACCAGAGCCTTATCAGGTGCAAATTTTGCATGTATTTCCCCCCATTTTGTGACTTTCTTGATGGTGTCCTTTGAAGGACAAAATCTTTTCATTTTGATGAAGTCCAATTTATATATTTTTTCCTTTTGTGGTTTGTGCTTTTGGTGTCCTATCTAAGGAGGCTTTGCCTAAGCCACGGTCACAATTTTCTCCTATGTGTTTCTTCTAAGAGTTTTTATAGTTTTAACTCTTACATTTAGGTTTATGCCTTATTTTGAGTCAATTTCTGCACATGGTGTGAAGGAAAGCCCACCTTTATCATTTGCACGTGGATATCCTGTTGTCCCAGCACCATCTTGTAAACAGACTCTTCTTTCCCTGTGGAATTGTCTTGGAATCCTTGTTGAGAATCAGTTAACTATAAATGTGTGGGCTCATTTCTGGACTTGATTTTATTCTGTTGATCTATGTGTCTGTCTCCAGTCTGAGTCTGGTGGTTCCTTGCTGTGTGACTTTGGGCAACAGGTTCACAGGACGTCCTCCTTTGGCCAGTTCCTCAAGCTTCCCCATTAGAAGAAACTTACGCTGGGGCTGGTGAGGGCGGCAGGCATGCTGGGGAGGTTGGGGGTGATGGAGGCTGCGCCAAGTTCCAAGAGGCCACACCAGAACCTAGGATTTCTGGAGAGATCTGGAGCTCTGCTTTCTAAGAACAGATTCTTTTCTTAAAGGTTATATTCCACATATAGTTATTATAAAACATTGGCTATGTTCCCTCTGTTGTATAATACATCCTTGTAGTTTATTTACACCTAAGAGTTTACCTCTTAATCCCCTTACCCTTACCTTGCCCCTCCCCCTTCCTTCTTCCCATTGGTAACCACTAGTTTGTCCATCTGTGAGTCTGCTTCTTTTTTGTTATATTCCCTAGTTTGTTGTGTTTTTTAGATTCCACACATAAGCGATATCATACAGTATTTGGCTTTCTCTGTCTGACTTATTTCACTTAGCATAATGCCCTCCAAATCCATCCATCTTGCTGCAAATGGCAAAGATTCATTCTTTTTCATGGCTGAGTAGTATTCCCTAGTGTGTGTGTGTGTATATATACCACATTTTCTTTATCCAGTCATCTGTTGATGGACACTGAGGTTGCTTCTATATCTTGGCAGTTGTAAGTAATGCTGCTCCGAACATTGGGGTGCACGTATCTTTTCAAATTAGTGGTTTGGGTTTTTTCGGATGTATACCCAGGAGTGGAATTGCTGGGGCATACGGTAGTTTTATTTTCAGTTTTCTGGAAATAAGTGCAGCCACTGCAGAAAACAGTAAGGCTGGATTCTTGAAGTCGAGTCTCTGGACTCCTTGCCCAGTGCCTCTCTCTAAAAAAAGGGGCACATCCCCAGGACCAATAATTGGAGTGTCGAAGGCCTCTCTTGACTTGGGCAGGAGAAATGTCTAGGGCTCCAAGTAGGATGGGGAACTCTGAGTGCCGAGGGTAGACCCTGCGCCCCTCAAAGGCCTGCTGCTGCTCCCCTAGGCCTGAGCAGAGCAGGAGAAACACAGCCTTGCCTCTCTGAAGGGTGCCAGTGGGAAAGCCGTAGAATCCCCGGTGAGGACGCCTGCCTGGGTGGCAGGACGGCTGTGGGGGGATGGGTGTCTCTCCGCAGAAGCAGCCAATGTATATGAGGGGGAGGCACGTTAGTCAGTGAAGGGAGACGGCTGGCCTGAGGCTCCCTGGGGATCCTGAGGCAGGGTAGCTGGGATGCAGCCCTCTCCGTACCCCAGGTTGCCTGCTGGGTGAGAAATGATCAGCTCATTCCCTCATCTCGGAGCTGGAGAGATGAGCCACCCGCTGGGCTTGAGCTAATTACAAGAACTGGCCCCAGGCGACTGCAGTGGTCACAGGCTGCAGGGAGCACGGACTGCTGTCGGGAGAGGCGTGGGCGGATTGGGGTCCCGGCCATAGCTGCAGGGGTGTCCCAGGGTGTCGAGGGGGAGAGGGTGCAAACTTCCACCTCCCCCCTCAGGAGCCCCCAGGGTCCTAAGGACCAAGCCTGGGTGTTCTTGTCCTCCCAGGAAATATCTGGGCGCCTCCAAACCCTCTCCCCTCCCCCTCCTGCTTCCCACCTACCCCGGGTGAGTGACAGCTGATGCCCAGGGTCCCCCAAAGTGGGAACAGGAGAGCGCTGCTAGCCCCCAGTTGAAGGACTACCCCTCTCTTTAGGAGGTTGACTAGAAACAGCTTTTCCTTCCTTAGAGAGTCGACGGGTTGTTAAAAGAGTATGGGCCTTGTATTCTTTCATGAATTTTAAACCCAGCTCTGCAACGACTAGTAATAAAAGCTGGAAATGTTTATTGGGCATTTATTATGCACCAGGCACAGCTCTGCTTGACATCTGTTAACAGCCTTTAATTGTCAGGACAGCCCTCTAACGTAGGGTCTCCAGTTACTTTCCCTGTTTTACAGGTATGAAAATGGAGAGGTTAAAAAAGTTACCCAAGGGCACAGGTCCAGCAAGGATAGAACTGAGATTCAAACCCAGGCAGGCTGGCTCCAGAAGAAGTGGTCAGAGGCCTAACCATTATGCTACACAGGCAGGCTAGTTAATCTCCTTGAGCCTCAGTTTTCCTATCTGCTAAATGGGGTGACAGTAGCTCCTTTCCTGTTGAGGCATGAAATGTAAAGGCTTGTGTCCCAAGCTCACAGGGAGCACTCCTGAAGACGGTAGATGTTCTTACTTCTCATGCATTTTGCCCTAACTTTCACCCTGGAAATGCCCGTGGGGCCAGGAAATAGGTTCAGAGTTGCAGGAAATGACGTCAGCCCAGTGGGAGCACTCTAAGCTAGGCAGTGACAACACTGGTCTCCCATCCTAGGCACTGGTACAGATCAGGAAAGAGTGGAACCAGCAGCCCTGAGTCCAGTCCCACCTCCTCTGCAGTCTTGCTGTGAATTTTCTTTGTCAAGCCTCAGTTTCCTCATCTGGAAACTGGGGGTAATGAAGATTCCTACTTCCTAGGGCTGCTGTGGGGAGTAAATAAGATGGTGCTTACATAGCCTGGCCTGCTGGCTGGGTCTGTTGGCAGGGCAGGCAGTTAGGAGGGGAGAGTCAGAAAGGGCCAGCCCAGGGCTTGGGCAGGAGAGGCTGGACACGTGAGGCATTTCCAGACAGAAGCCACAGGACATGGGGGCCAACTGGAAGAATGGGAGCAGATGTGGAGGACATGGCAGGACCTGGCACTGGATGGTGATGTTCCCCTGAGAAGGTACCAGTGAATCCACGTGATCTCAGTCAGCAGACGATTATGGTAGAAAATGGGCTGCTGGAATTACTGCAGTGAAGAGGCCAAGGCCAAGGCTGCAGTCCTCAGGACCTCTGACGGGGGAGCTGGATGGGCAGTGGGGAGCCTGAGACAGCTGGCTGGGCTTGGCTGCCAGAGGTGGGCTGCAGCCCAGAGGACTGAGGCCAGAGTGGCCAGTGTCTTCCAAAAGACAGACATAAAGCCTGTTCGGGGACTGAGCACTGCTATCTTAAGTGCCTGGACCTGGCCAGGGACCTGGAGGAAGGATGCTCACTCTGCCCACCTGCCTGCCCGTGGGCCCTCAGCCGGCTGAGGTCACCGGCTGAGAGCCCATTCAGAGAGGAGCCGTACAGATGGGTTTGGGGCCCGGAGGAGTACTTTGGAGCTAACTGGGTCATCTATCAAGGACGGTCACTTCCCAGCTTCAGCCTCAAAGGCCAGAGCCTGCTGACCACCTCCTGGATAGGCTTCTAGAATCCTCCATCCCTGCCACTCTGAACACAGCCCTGCAAAGGAGGAGTGCCCTTGACTGCAGCCCACTGCATGCTCAGCCACAGACCCAGCACATTCCATGAGCCCACTAGTCCTCCCTGCAGTCTACCCTCCCCTCGGCAGGCCCTGTGTTGCCTCAGTGACAGAAGCAAAGTACAGACTGCTCAGAGAGGGCAAGGAACTTGCTCAATATCTCACAGCAGTGAGTGGGCTGGGGTTTTAGCTCAGGTCTGCTGGGAGCCAGAGTCCCTGATTTTCCCACTACACAAGGCTGCCAGGAAGACGGAAGGACATCACTTCTCTCTGAATGTAGGACAATAGGAGGCCATCTGGGCCTTGGTCAGACACAAATCTCCTCTCAATAGTGATGACACCTGGAATATTAAGGCTGAACCGTCAGCTGCTCCTTCCAGCCATCTGGAAAGTCAGCAAGATCAGCGTCCCCATTTTACAGCAGAGAAAACTGAGTCTGCTCATAAAGGGAAGGCTAGAGAGGAACCCGAACATTCTCTGATTGCTGCTCTCCCTCCGTGGGGACCTGAAGCCCTGAGCTGGGGATGGAGACAAGGCCTTCGAAGCGCATCCGCACAAAGGATGTGATTTGGAAAGCTGCCTAACCCCTCTGACCCGTGATTGTGGCTGGAAGGAGCAGACGGCTTAGTCTAGCAGCAGGCACTGTTTTCTGCATCTTGTCCCTAGGGCCTCAGAGCTGACGTCACCAGCCCCTCTCAAAGGGAAACAGACAGATCATTTGCTCTTTCATTCCTCATACTTACAAGCCCTTGATTCAGCCAACACTTATGAGCCCCTACCGTGTGCCTGCTCTGGAAGAAGGATCGAGAGAGATTCGTTTTAATATGGGACAGCCTGGACATACTACATTAGCAGTGATTTTTGCAGTTACAGGGAGCCAAACATTGCTCCAAGCACTTTAAATATATTAACTGATTTAATCCTCACAACTCTAGAAGGTAGGTACTTCTATTACTCCCATTTTAATGCATGAGGAATCTGAAGCCCAGAGAGGTTAAGTAACTCACCCAAAGTCACACAGCGAGGGAGTGGCAGAGCTTGTTTTCAAGTCGAGACCACCTGACTAAGGAGCTCCTTTACAGCCTCTCCCAGAATGGCCCATCGGACCCTCCTGAGCCAAGTTGCAGAGATTCATCTGCTCCCTGGAGTTGTCCTGGCAGGTGGCTCTGTTCCTCACAAGGCTCTCACCAGCAAACTGGACCTTCTGTATCTCACAGACCAGGGCTCTCCTCTTGCTCCAGGGTTGCCTCTCTCCACCTACTACCCACCCATCTCGGCTCCAGCCTCAGGGCCCCACCAGAGCGGGCCTGCAGGTCCAGCATTAAACCGTGACAAGTGTTAGGTCCGGGCGATGCTTTATCCCTTAACCACTGGGAGCTGAATGTAGTGTCTCTGGCAGAAGGTAAACTTCCCCGTCCTGGGACAGGCCCCTGAATTACAAGTGATATGTGGCCGTGGGAACTGCAGTGCCTCGGGCCCAGTGATTTAAGGAGCAGGCACGAGGCTGACGGCACAGGTGTTAACAGAGCTGTATCAAGAGCCGGCAGAGCAGGGACCAGGCGGCTGTGGGAGGCAATGAGCCAGTCCCTAGAAGAGTGTCTGCTGCCTGCATACACTCTCGGGGAGATGGAAGCAATCCCACTGCCTCACATACAGAAGGGGAAATGGAATAGGACCATGTTCCAAGTTGAGTTGGCCTGGGAGTCAGCACTCCTGTCTCTGCTGCCCGCCTGCAGTGCAGCCCTGGACCTAGTCTCCCCAACTGTACATGAGGAGGCAGGATTCCCTCACTCACTCCCTCGGAGTGATAATCTTCACACCAAATAATCTTAATAACGAGAGCTAACACCGATTGAGTACTTATTCTGCCAGGCATCGTACCAAGTTCTTTCTGAGCTTTCCCTTGTTTAATTCTCATGCCAGCCGGTGAGAGAGCGATTGTGATCATTCCCATTTTACAGTGTTCAGGCCAGTGATGGAGGTTAATGCTGACAAATCTGATGGCCAGTGGGTACAGGGACTTACCTGTATCAGGTATCCTGCAAAGCACGTCACAAACATGAGCCCTAGGAGACAGGGACTGTTGTGATGCCCATTTGACAAAACTGAGGCCAGAATGGACCTGGTAAGGGATGAGGTTAGAGAGTCAGGGATGAGACAGGTGGCCAAAGCCTCAGGCTATGGGGCCAAGAGAAGGCTGGGGAGAGAGGCCAGGGCGGGGGGGCTGGACCTCTGAAACCTTTCTAGCACCCCCAAATCAAGCCCCTCCACCCTGGCCAGGGGTTGGATCCCGTTAGAATGAGTCTGGTTCTGCTTCACCCCACTCTTTACTGAAAGGCACATCCCAAGAGATGTGTGATAAAGCCAGTAGAGTCAAACGTTCTCGCCGCCACTGGATGACTGGTACTGGAGCATTCTTTGTACGGTGGTTTGAGCTTTTTGATAGGTTTGAAAAATTTCCATAGCAAAATGTCAGGATGGAAAAAAATATACAATCCTCTTCCCTCAAAGTGCCCCCTTCTCCTCCCCACCCCCCTCACCTCCCCTGGGAATGACTATGAGAAGCAAGCGGCGAGAATGATTTACCTGCCCTCTGACTCAGGACATCAATCCTCAGATGCTGCAAGTACAGGAAAGACTCTGGCAGCAGAGCCCTGGGGAAACCTGCCCCTGGAAGGGAGAGTTTTGAGCTGGGGGCATGAGGGGCGCTGTCCTGCTGGGAGGTTGTCAGGAGTGTCCCCAGCCACGTACCTCAGTCCTCACAAGACCCACAGGCACCAGTCAGGAAACTAGCAACTGCCTAAGGGACACATTGCCTGTGAGCAGAAGGCCTGCGACCAGGGAGCCAGGTGCCCCAGGGGGGTGGAGGGGCTAGGGGAACACAGTTCTGCTGGAAGGGACAGAGGTCTTCAGACCAGGGTTGGGGAACAGGGCATGGGATCCATCCAGAATCTCTGAGCTCCAACCCATGGTTCTCAGGGGCTGGGGGAGGGGCCGGTTATAGACTAGTCTGAGCTTGAAGTTGAATTTGAGCTGAGTGTCACTGCCACTGGCCAGAGCTCCAAGGTGCCTCCCCATTTACCAGGGCCTCCCCATACTTCTGCGGGCTTCCAGAGGCTTCTTTCATAAAGAGACAAATATGGCACATGTTGAAATCGCCCGTGTGTGTAATCTATCCCTCTGGGTACACTGAAAACATCCCCCAAATAGCCAGCCTTGCTGCTATTTAAAATGGATGCGTGTCACACCCCATAGATTTCATCTCTGCGGAAATGGCACCTACCGTGGGCCTGAGCACATTCGCTCTATTGCCACATAAACTGCAATGGCGTGGCAGGACTGAGGCCGGCACACACGGCAGTTACGGAACGGCCTGCTTCCAGCCAGGAAACCCCAGATGTGGGGAGGGCCCACCTGGGGACTGGCAGCCTAGGAGGCCAATCAGAAAACTGGGAAAATCGCCAAGCAGTCAATCAAGGCACAAGCAGAAAGTTGCTTCAGTTGCGGGGGTGGGGGGGAGTAGTTTGGGGATCTGAGATCCTTTGACCCAATCAAGGCATGGAAGCAGAGAGCCTCTGGGGAGTTCTACCTACACCCTACCTGCTAAGGCCGGGAGAACCCTGGCTGAGGTTCTCTGACTCCCCGAGCCTTGGCCTCCCAGTCAGTAAGAATTTTCACCACTGTTTACCGCGCACCCACCACCGGCAGAATTCTTAGTTCACGTAACACCACCGTGGAGTGGGTTTTGTTGTCCCTGATTTACAGATGAGCAGACTGAAGCTTACAAACATCAAAGCAGTAATTCAAACACTGAATTTGCATTAGAATCTCCTGGAGGGCTCCTTAAAACACAGGTGGCTGGATCCCAGCTGCCCACTCCCTCCTCACCCCCACCCCTAGATTCCTGATTCCGAAGGTCTGGAATTGGGCTCAAGAATTTACCTTCCTAACCAGTTCCCAGGTAAGACTGCTGGGCTGGGGAACACGCTTTGAGAACCTCCAGGTTAAAGTCACAGTGTACAAAATAGCACTAGAATGCAAATTCAGGTCCTGCTACCCCTGTGTGTGTGTGTGTGTGTGTGTGTGTGTGTGTGTGTGTGTGTGTGTGTGTGTGTGTGTGTGCGCGCGCGCGCGCACACGCATGCAGGTGAAGGGTTTTATTTCTCCATCAGCAGTGTCTGCCCAGCCTCAGCGATTCAGCGCCTCCCATGCTGCACCCCGCCAGCACTCCCTGCTCCCCCAGAGCAGCCAGCCAGAGCCTCCAGTTGGGGTTGTTAATTTTATCTTCCACCACTTTGAAAGCACAACAGCTGGCAGGGGAGGGGCGAGGCAGGTGAACGGGTGCTGCCAGCCAGCTCTCCATGGAGTGGAAGGCGGGGTGGGCCGATTATGCCTGCAGCCGCTGGGTACCCTTGTGACCCCGCTCCACTCAGAAAGGCCCCCATCTGGAGGCAGGGAGGGTCTGGGCACTGGTCACCCACGCTGACAGTGACCTAGACCTCAGATTCCCACCTCCCCGCTGGCGCATCAGCACATGGGCTCCCACCCAGTTACAAGGTTGGGGGTTGTGACTTGGCTGAGCAGCTGCCACATAAAAGGGCCCCACAGCAGCTCATATAAGTACAGACGCTGTGTTTATCTCTTCTGTCACTGATGGCGGCTCCATTTGGGGGCTTTTTGTCAGTTTTTTTTCCCCCTTGGCTGCCGTTACTACTCAGTTCAATATTTAATTTTCCCATAAACCAAAAAGAGTTGTGCTTTTTCCTTCTTTTTCCTGCTGGAATCCCCCTCCTGCTGATGGGCTCTTGCCTCCTCAGGCTTCTCCTGGGGGAGAGATGCCTGAGATTTCAGCCCTTCCAAGTTGGGCAGGGATGCGAGGCAGGACACTGAAGTCCCTCCTCCCAACTCATTCATCTGGCAAAAGTTTATTGAGCAGATCCTCATGTGTCAGGTCCTGTCCTTGTGGTGTTTACATTCTCAAGGGGGTTTTTGGAATAAAAAGACAAGTATTCAAACCAATAATATGAAATCACTGTACATTATGATGAGCTCTATTAAGAAATAACAAAGTGCTGTGACAGCGAATAGAAGGGGAACCTCACTTAGACTGGGAGGTGACATTTGAGCTGCGACTTGAAAAAGAAGCAGGACCCAACCATGCAAATAGCTGAGTGAAGGACTTCAGGCAAAGGAAGCCACTGTTGCAAAGGCCCTGGGGTTGAAATGAGCTTAGGGTGTTTACAGACCAAAAAATGTTTGGAGCATGGTGTTGGGGGGAGAGTCAAGCCAAGGCTAGAGGTGGAGGCAAGGCCCAAAGGATTGCAGGGTCTCGTGGGAGCCCTTCCACAAAATGGGCTGTGTGCTTGCCTGTATTAGGAGAAGTGAAGGAAAGAAGAAAGTAAACAGGAATTGAAATTGAATCCCTGGGTGGCAGGCTTGCTTGCACTGGCTCTGAGGTTCGGTTAAAGACGAACGAAGCTCTGGCCTCAGGGAGCACACACAGGGAGCCTAGGAAAGAAATAGACATGGGCCCAGGACAGAATGACAAGCACCCATGAGTATGACAAGAACAGGATGGCTCCAGGAATCCAGAGGATAAGCTTTAACCCAGTCTGGCTAAGTCCTGGAAGGCTGCATGGAGGAGGCAACATCTAAGGCCAGTCCTGAAGGATGAAGCAGAGTTAACCAGCAGAAGGACTAGTATGTCCAGAGCACAGAGGAGGTGAGCAAGGAGAAGAAGGAACCTTGGGCAGCTCACTGCAAATGGAGCAGAGACGGCTTCTGGAGAAGATGCTCTTTTGAGCAGCATCTTCAAGAAGCAGAAAGACTGGTGGAGAGGACAGGAAAGATACTGAGTTGTGAGGACCAAAAAAAAAAAAAAAATGGAAAGAAAAGAAAGAAAGAAATTAAAATAGGGAACCTGGAGGGGTATTTATATTCATGAATGCTTATATATTAAGAGAGTCGTTTTCTTGCTTTTTTTTTAATACGGTGTAATGACTAGGAGCTGATTGAAAAGGAAGGCAGTCAATAGAGCAGGCATGCTGAGAGGAAAGAATGGATTTTTGCAAATAATATAATTTTGAACTTGTCTTTCCCCTCCCCCACTCCTCCCCCAAATCTAATTGGTTACTGCCCTGTGATAAACGACGCCCAGAGCAGGTGTGTGCTAAGCACCATTTTAGAGTGGTACCTAAGGAATAAGAGAGATGGTCCCTTCCTCCAGACAGTGGCCACTCCTGGGAGGGAGAAGAAATTCCCCACTATGTCCCTCCCAGCTCAGGGAAACGTGTGAGCAATCAAAGACATCATATAAATAATTCTTTTCTCTTTGCACAGCACTGTGCCATCCCTGTAGAAGGTTTATGTCCATATTCTCATTTACTCCTTCTCCCAAAATCCCAGGAGCTGGAAGTTTGGCAGGATATGTTTTATTGAACCCATTTTATAGATAGGAAGACTGATAGCCATGTGGGTCAATTGATTTGCCCAAGGTCCCATGGGATGTTTGTAGCCAAGCCTGGACCGGAACCTTGGCCTGACTCGGTTTGAGCTGGTTCCCTGGGGGCTGTTGGTGGGGAGAGAATTTAACTCTAATTGACACAATTAGACATGGTCCTGCTGGGGCTTACATAAGAACAAGTTTGTGTCCCCAAACTGCAAAGGCCACAGGATGACTTACAGAGCCAGGAGCCATCATATATATTATCTGCAAAGTAAGTTACGATGCCTGAAACAAAGTTCTGCTTTCAAGAGAAAGACAGGCAATATTTGAGTTAATTTCATAAAACTGGTCGCCCAGCCACCGCCTCACTGTGTTGATAGGGTAACCGTTGAGCCTAAAATAATCTTGATTCCTGCCTCCCCTGAAGGTCTGGAACAGGGCATGCTGTGGTGTGTGGCTGTGTCAGATGCGAAGCCACTTTGCCTTCCCAGATGCTGGACAAAAATCAAAATTTTAGCAGCAATTCTCTCTGCTTCAGGAAAAGTGAAAAATAAAGTGGGAAGTCCACTGGCTTGACTTAGGGGCAGTGGATTCCGAGAAACTCTATGGCAGTGACCTCTGTTTGACTGTGATGGTGAATTTCTAGCAATGGGGGACTCTTCCTACTGTGCAGGGCTGGGGTTACCCACGTACCGTGATGTGTCCACAAGCGGTTTGTAAATTCTGAAGCTGTGCCCATGTCTAGGTTCTTACTGCTACTACGACTACGATTATCTCTCCCTGGCCCAGGCTGAACATGCCTGCTCAGTGTCTCTTCTCCTGGGGAGGGTTATTTCAGGTGTATGGTATGCACCCCACCACCACCCAGGACAGCACTGCTCTCACACGAACCCACCTGAAGACCCACTCTAAAAGCCCGCGGCAATGAGGCACTTCTGGTGAGTCCACTGGCTACTGTTGCAGAAGCGCAGGGGAGAAACTGGAGGTCCAGGGGTCTTTATGGATGGTTCTTTGCCATTATATGCCATGCACATCACAGCCAGGTGGCTCTGCTTTATACTCGCTCATTCTGTAGCCCAACTTTGAATGTGCGATTATTCTTGTCCGGGAACTCTAAATGCCCATGACTGCACTGGCCATCTGCCTTTGACTGGATGCTGCTCCTGGGGCTATGGGATCTCTCCCAGGCACAGAGACCTAAGGGGGCTGCTTGCTTTGACCTTGGTCAGCGACGGTAGCAGGGAGGCAGATGATAAGAAGGGAGATGAGGTTAGGGTTGGAGGAGGGAATGGGATGGGGACAGAAAGGAGGACTGAGCTGCGCATGGGGGTGGAGATGGAGTGGAGATAGGGATGGGGAAGGGAATGGACATGGGGAAAGGGCTGGAAAAGGGGGTGGGGATGGAGGTGGGGAAAGAGGATGGAGGTGGGGATGGAGGTGGAAATAGGACTGGAAAAGGAGGTGGGGACTGGGACGTGGTTGGGGAAGACTTAGAGTGAAGGAAGGATCTAGACCTCGAGCCTAAGAAGCAGCAGTTTGTGGGGGAAAGAGTAGCCAAGGCAAGGGAAGGAGGGAGGAAGGGGAGGAGGATGGTAGTGAAGTGTGGAGTGAAGCCTCCCTTCGCAGCCAAGGACTCCTGGATGTAGACAGCTCCCTGACTGCCTGCACTCGGAGCCCTCTGCTGGGAGACAGGGGGCCAGATGCAGAATGACATTTTCCTAGGACACAACGACTGAGGAATCTGTTGATGGGGAGTGTGAGAAGCCTGGGCTTTCCACACTGATATCAGCAGCTCTGCTGTGCCGTTGTCCACACAACTGAAATCCGTGATTGTCTTATGAGCTTGATTAACTGTACATATTGCTAACACCTGTGCAGAAATATAACGAGGGACAGGAACACAGCTTCCAATCAGGGTCTGTGTGGATGGTGTGCGTGGCTTGGGTGCAGATCTCCAGAGTGGGGATGGCTACAGGCGTGACTGTGTGTGTGTGTGTGTTGCAGGAAGGAACACCAATGCTGTGCAAAGAAACCTGGTGTGGATTTGGAAGGCCTGGGTGCCAGTCTTGGCACTGCCACTGACTTATGGTGTGAATCTAGGCGAAGGTCTACCTCTCTCTGCCCTCAGTGTGCTTACCTATAAAACAGAAGGTCTAGACCGGCACTCTCCTATTGAAATACAATTCGAGTCATATATTTAATTGTAATGTTACTGAGTCCAAGGTCACACCGCTCACTGCATGGCAGGCCAGTAAGTCAAGGGACAAGTTGTTGGGACAAGGAATAGTGACTTTATTCAGAAAGCCAGCAGACCAAGAAGAAGGTGGACTAGTGTCCCACAGAACCATCTTGCCTGAGCTAGACTTCAGGCTCCCTTTGTACTAAAAGGAGTGGGAGTAAGGTCAAGTATTTCCTGGTTCCAGTCAGCCTCTAGAGGGCATGTGCTAATTTCTTCCTGCCTGCAGTCATTCTCAGGTACGCCTGGTCAGGAGGTAGCCTGCAAGCTACACAAAGGTGTTTCAGCTTAACACTCATTTTCTGGGAGGCAGGGTTCCCAGAGATGAACCATTATGTATAATTTAAGCTTGTAGGCAACATCCACTTAGTAATTAACTTGTAGCAAAAGCAACAGAATACAAAGGTTTAAGTAGAAGAAACAGATCCAATGTGGAGTCAGATTTGTTTTCCCTTGTTACAGTAAGTTTTCTAAGGACCACATTAAGAAACAGTTTTAAAAAGGTGAAATGGATTTGAATAATATATTTATTAAACCCATTATATCCCATGTATTATTTCAGTAACTAACCAATATAAAAATACTAGTGATATATTTCACATTCTTTTAAAAAATTCTCCTCCAGATTCAGTGTGTATTTTATACTTACAGTGCATATGAACTCAAAACAGCCACATTTCAAGTGTTTCATAGCCATGTGGGTGAGTGGCTACCATATTGGACAGTGCAGGCTCAGAGCGTTTTCTGGGCTCCTCACTAAACTGTGAATGCCCCAAAGGGAGAGACAATGTCTTATTCTCCTAGAAGGTAGCGAGGAGGCTCAAAGAAAGAATGTTAGTAAATAATACTGCCGGTAAATGCATCCCACTTATATTGGGTCCATTTTCATAACATTTTCAGGTACTACTTCATTGAATCCTCACAGATCCCTATGACTCCATTTTGCAGATAAGGAAACTGAGGTTCAGAGAAGCTAAATAGTTTGCCCGGGGTCACACAGGCAGCAGGTGGTACAGCTGGTCTTTAAACTCCGGGTGGTGTGATTTAGAGCCCACACTCTAACCACTGTCCTATGCTACCTTCCTTATAATAGCGATGCAAATAATATTCATTAAAACTGCTGAACTGTGTTGCAGACTTATTATGTGGCAGGCATCTTGTGTCATCTCACTTACCCCTCAAAGCCATCCTATAAGGAATATTCTGGGTGTTTAATTCCTATTTGCTCAATGAAAGGAAGAGAGAAGGAATGAGTGATTTTAAAGGTGCCCCCCTGCCTAGTTGTGAGCCTGTAAGATTCAGGGGGATATACTTAACCCTACACATAAACCACCGTGAGCAGTGCCAAAGAAGTGTGCCAAGCTCTAATCGGCATGGTCCCTTGATCTTTGAAGCGACTGAGTTAATTACTAGAGCCCCCCACAGAAGCATTTCCAGAGGGATCTGGATAAGAAAGTGTCACTGGGAGCTGAGATTTAAATGAGTGTTCCCGAGGGCTAAAATGTGTGCTTAGGGCTACAGGGGCCAATAGGTACGAACTCCTTTCTTCTCTCCAAAGATGGAGGTGATGCAGCCTCACGTCGGAGTTTGAACCTGGAGTCAGGGTGCTCGGGTTCAAATCTGGACTCCGTGGACCCCAGGCGAGTCCCTTCCCCTCTCAAGTTTCCCCATCCATACAATGGGAATAAATAAACCCTTCTCAAAAACGAATGGTGAGGATGAAATGAATGAACACACGTGAAGGGCTTAGAACAGCTCCTGGCTGCTAAGTGTTAGCCCCTGTGGATTCTTGCTCTAGGATCCAGGTTTTCAGCGAGTTCTAGAAACGTTAGATCGCAAAATCTGTGACTTGGGGGTAATTGAAGTGTTTTGGTGAATGTTTCCCCTCTCGGAAATCCTACCCACTTTGCCATCTGTTTCCTACCATCTCACACTTAATTACAATCCTCCATCTATTGTTGTTCCCATCGTTTCCTGTTTGTTCTGCTTCCCTTGCGGCAGCTGCCTGAATGAATGAGTGGCCCGTACCTGGCTTGGTTTCACTAGACCTTAAAATAGAGTTGCCAGGCGTCTGTCGCCCCTGCCAGACTGTGCGCTTCCCCGTGCAGTATCCATCCGTTTCATCACTGGGTGCCTACGGTGAGCACCTGGCACCGTGCCCGGCACCTAGTAGGTGTCAGGAAATGTTTGTTGAATTTAATTAACCTTAACTGGAGTGAAAACCCCTTTCAGGAAGGAAAAGCCCACTCCTCTTCATTTTCTCTGCATCCCCCACCGTGCATGACCCAAGGCCACAGAAGCCAGAACCCCACAAACTTTCTTTCCCAAGTAAGGTTCTAAGAGTCTGTCTGGCTCCTGTCCTGCTGACAACAAGATGGTTGGGGAAATAATAGCAGAGATCATAAGAAGAGCAAATTCCTGCCATGTGACACGCCCTTTCATATTAAGCAGCTGGTCCTTCTTTCAACTATGTCTGCCAAGGATTAGTCCCATTTAACAGTCTAGGAGACTGAGGCTCACTGTTTTGGTAACCAACCCAAGGACGTGGAAGTGGGGGTGACCTCGCTGGGATTTGGATCCAGGAGTGCCCGATGGCTCCACATGTGACCTCTCAATACCCCACGGAGCTGGCTTTGGCAAACCAGCTGGTAGGGGGCCAGTCAGGAGACCAGTGAGGGGAGTTGGTGGGAGGCGGGACCAAACAAAATAAGCCAACTTTGGGGGAGAACAAGAGAAACAGGGAAGACTCCTGGCTCTGAGTGGCTCCCAGAGTCAGCCACTTCTCTCATTCCACCCTCATCATGGTCTAAGCTACCAAGCTCTCTGACATAAATTCACGCTCTGTGTTTCCAGTCTCTGAAATGCAGCTCAGATCAAGTCACTGCACTTGCTCGAAGCCTTCAGTGGCTCCCCACTGCTCTCAGGACAAAGAAGGAAAACTCACAGCCAGCGGTGGGCTGGTAAAGCTGCTCTCTGGGGTCTGGGGCAGAGGAAGGAAACAAACGAATAAGCCCGGATTTGCAGTGGCGGCTGATTTCGGTGGTGTGAAGACGCCCACGGTGGCCTGTTCCAAGCTAGCAGCAGTTTAACAACTGGTTTACAAAATTCCCAGATATGTTATAATCGTTCTCATGAGCTGGTATGAACGAGCCCCAGCACACGGGGGGACCCACTGTCAGCCACCCGTCTGTGCCCTGCACATCTTCCCAGCCCCACCGGGTACCCCTCTCTTTGCCCTCCCGCCGCAACAGCCTACTTCCCATCCCCCTGCCCTAAGTCAGCCCGTCATGAGGGCTTTGCACATGCTGTTCCCTCCACCTGCCACACCTGTCCTCTGCCTACTGTTGCTTCCTCAGGTCACAGCACAGGGTCACTCCCTCAGGCTTGGACAAGTGCCTTTACACTCTGCCTCACCTCCTTGTAGCAAATGCACTGAGCGCAGTCAACCATGCGATCTCTCAACCCATGTTCGTCTTCCCCTCCGCGCTGTAAGCCCCAAGAGGCAAAGCCCTTGTCTGGACGCCCAGCAGGGACATCATTCTCACTGTCCAGTGACCACTCCTGGAAGCATGCAACATTTGTCCCCCACCTCAGCACCTGGCATGGGACCTGGCCCGTGGTAGGTAATCAGTGAACTCTTTTCAGAACCTTCCAGTTAAGCCTTTGTCTTCCTGTGCTTCCCTTTTGGGTAGCTCCTCCCACCTCCATCGAAGTGGTGGCCGCTGACACACCAGCCCCCTTCAGCCGCTACCAAGCCCAGAACTTCACGCTGGTCTGCATCGTGTCCGGAGGGAAACCAGCACCCATGGTGAGTGCCCCCGAGTGGTCCCTCCTCATCCCTGCCAGGCCACCCTCCTTTGTGGCTTGGCCAGCTGCCCATGTCTCTGTGGTGCTCACTCTGCAGAGTGAAGGCAAGAGGCACGGTCTGCATAAGTGAACTCTGCCCCATCTGCCGTGGTCTGACCACGTCCACTCATCTGACCTGCTCACGCATGCCTGGGTCTCTTGCTCCCAGTCCCCCAGTGCTGAGAACTCCCACTTCTCCTGGACCCTGGAGTCCTACAACTGCACAGGCGGGTGGGCTTCAAGGGGACCCTGCATCGAGCACACTTCTATCCCAGTTATGGAACAGACTGGAGACCAACGAGGCCTGGGAAGGGAAGGGTCGTGGAGAGTCACCCACTCGGTTTTTGACAGACCTGGGACTCAAGGTCACGTCTTCCAGCTCTCATTCCACTTCCTTCCACTGGAAGGAAGGAAGGAGAGAAAGAAGGGAGGGAGGGAGGAAGGAAGGAAGGGAAAAAGGATGGGAGAGAGGGAAGAGGGACCATACCTCTTTTGGCCAACTCCTTATTAGACCCACCCTTAACCTTAACCTCAAACATTTAAGCTCTGAGATCTGTTATGTCCAGCTCATGAGTCATTGTCATGGCTGCTTCAAGGGGCGGGGGTAGGATGTGAGAACATATGGAGAGCTGGATTCTAACCCCTAATGTCACACGTGCTGAATGACCTTGAGCAGGACCATCTCCCCTCTGCTTCTCAGGTTCAATAAAGAGCTTTGCGGCATGGACAATATTACTGTTTTTCCACTTTCTGTGAAGCAGCAGGACCTGTTTGGTCTAAATGAGATACACAGAAGCCCCAGGTGTAAAACATTTAAAAGGGAAGGAAGGGCACGTTGCCCTAACTGATCCCTGAGGCACCGCTTGGAACCCTTAGGGTTCTCTGAACCGATATTGAGAACCTATGGGCTACGTGCTCTGAAAGCCCCTTCCAATTTGACCTTGTATGAGACTGTGAGTCTGGTCTCTGTGAGTTTCATACATCACTAGGATTAGTGAGCAGTGGAGCTGGAGCCATGGGTAGGGGGGATTAGAGTTCAAGGTGGAGGGGCAAGGGCTCTCCTCTTCCAGACCCTGACGGTCTCACAGACACGGTCCAGTGGGGTGACCTTGGGACCTGGGCCAGCCTCACCACAGGATCTAGGCCTCGGGAGACCTAGCCACCCAGGACAGGGCTAAGCAGAGCCAAGACAGCACGAAGCAGGCAAGCAGAGCGCAGGTGGGCAGCACCAGGGGTGCAGAGGCAGGCCTTCGATGGGGCTCCTTCCCTCCACCTCCACCTCACAGTTCCGAGGAGACAGACCACAAAGCAGCTTCAAGGGCAGCGATGGCTGAGAGCAGAACATGGTCCCCAGATTTTCCCTTTGGAGCCCATAAGCAGCTCTGACCTCCCTAAAATCAGACAAGCTGGTCTTTTTCCCCCGAGAAAAACTCCTTTTCTGGAGGGCACAAAGAAAGTCACAGCTCTGAGGCTGCAGGAAGACCCCCACCCCACAGAGCTCCCCGCTGCCCAGCCTGCCTGCTCCCGCCACTTAAGACAGGAAATACAATATTCCAATAACTTATATGTAAAAGGCATATATATATATATATATATATATACACACACATATATATATAAAAGGTCCTCATCTCCCCACGTTTCAGGCACCTTACGTTTGCCTGGGACGTCAGAACTTGAAAGAATTCTTTGATATAAATTACAAACCTGCTTTTGAAGCACTTTTCAAAAAAAAAAAAAGAAAGAAAAAGAAAACCCCAAAGCAGGCTATTATGTGCATAAGAGATTCTTCGTTGGAGCTATAAACTCTGACAGATCCGGCACATCCTGCATTTAATTCACCCACCCCCCACCCTGTCTGCCTTCCCCCACATCCTCTGTCTCCCTTTCCCCACCGGCACCAGCATCCCCAGAGATGCTTCCTGGCCTCCTCTCTCCCCGTCTCCCATTGATTTATTTATCTGATTTATTAAAAAATACACCCAAACCCCACGGGCCTCTGGGCGTATGTACCAAAATAAAAAGACAGCAAATTAAATTAAATGCCGCCTCTCAAAACTTGAATTCCCCATTAGCAGAGAAAGCGAGAAGACACTGGCTTTCGCCTCATCCCACACCTAGCTCCCTCCCACACATGCACCTGCTTCCTGCCTTCTGGCTCCAAAACATCTAAGATGTGTACACACACAGCGCTCCTCTCCTCCTCCTCCTTCTGGCATCTCCAGTGCCCCTCTCACCTGCCTGCTCTCCCCAGATGGGCACGGACCAGCCCCTGGGAGCCCAGGTGGCTGCTAGGGCTGTGTCCAGGGTCCTTTCTCTGCACACTGTTTCTAAGCATCCAAGCCTCGTGGTGTAGGTGTTCTTATTCCCCTTTACAAGTAAGGAAACGGAGGGGCAAAGAGGCTCACTGGCTCGTAAGTGATGGAGGTTGGCTCAGGTGTCCCTGCTGAAGCGAGCTGACTCACAGTGCTCGGGGTGCTGGAGGGAAAGGGTCAGAGAGGGGTCCATCTGGAAGGCCACCAGGAGGAGGCTTCTCAAGGACTGGCCTCTTGTGGCCAGTTCCTCTGAGAGCCCACTGGGAGGTCCAGGTCATTGGCACAAAATCTTTTCCCACACCCTCCTTGCAATTTCAGGTTTATTTCAAACGAGATGGGGAACCAATCGATGCCGTGCCCCTGTCAGAGCCGCCAGCTGCTAGCTCTGGCCCCCTCCAGGACAGCAGGCCCTTCCGCAGCCTCCTGCACCGTGACCTGGACGACACCAAGATGCAGAGGTCACTGTCCCTGCTGGACGCTGAGAACCGTGGTGGGCGTCCCTACACAGAGCGCCCCTCCCGGGGTCTGACCCCGGATCCCAGCATCCTCCTCCAGCCAACCACCGAGAACATCCCAGAGACGGTGGTGAGCCGCGAGTTCCCCCGCTGGGTCCACAGCTCCGAGCCCATCTACTTCCTGCGCCACAGCCACAGCCCTGGCAGTGATGGCACCGTGGAGGTGCGCGCCCTTCTCACCTGGACGCTCAATCCGCAGATCGACAACGAGGCCCTCTTCAGCTGTGAGGTCAAGCACCCAGCGCTGTCGATGCCCATGCAGGCAGAGGTCACGCTGGGTGAGGCTTGGTGGAAGCCACTCTGCAGGCCTCCTGCAGAGAAGGGTGGTGGGGAGCCTTGGAATAGGGCCGGCTGCTGGCCACCGTGGAGACGGGCGGGAGATGGAGCGAGCCAGGGTCAGGGTCAGGCACGGAGGTCAGAGTCGGAGTACGGAGATTTGCCGAGCTGAGTTGGAGGACGTGGGAGGGTATAGGGAGGTCACAGGAATTTGGTCCAGCAGGATCAAGAATTCGAAGTCATAGAAGTTTGCTAGTTCGGTGTCAGAAATACAGGAGGTTTTCAAGATTGAAAACACGAGTCATAGGGAAGTATGCTTGGTGAGCGAAGAACATGTAAGAATTGGGACTCTTAAGGGAGGGTGGCTGGGTCAGGTCAGGGCAAGGCCAGGGAACCCTGGGGACATGGGAGGTGACCAGGAGGTTTTCTCCATTGAATAAGAGGCCCGTGAGCTTACCAGGTAAGGATCATGACCATGGCAGGTCGGAGCTCACTGGATCAGGGTCAGGAGTCCTGAAGGTTAAAGGGAGCTTTCCCGGGTTGGGGGGGGGGAATATATAGGGTGTGGAGGGTACTGCTATGGCTTACATTTTTAAGTATAATGGAAAGTACCCTGTCATCTGCGGGAATGTGGGACATGGGCACAACCAGGAAGCTGGAGGCTCAGGGCCAGCTCAGCCAGAGAATCCAATCCCCGGCTGGGACCTGGTTCCTTCTCCCACAGACCACCAACTCTGCTTGTCTCCAGAGCACTTCCTTAAGATCTGGTTTGTTCCCCCTTGTACATCTCCTCCCAGCTGAGTAGAGGGAGGGACCAGGGATGTGTGGAATCTTGTCTACCAGAAATAGGAGACTCTTTGAGCCAGGGTTTGTGCTGACTGGGAGGGGAAGGGGTGTAGAGCAGGGAGATGGACACCCTGACCCTGTACTGGTCCTCTCTGCCACAACGCCCTGGGCCTCAGTCTGCAGTACCCAGCAGTTCATCCCTGGGCTTGTCCTTTGCGTCTCCTGCAGTGATGACAGTCTACACAGAAGTATCCACAGCCCCTAACGTAGGCGCCTCATGACCAAGGACAGATAACAGCGACTGACAGCGCTGAGGGTTGGGACCACAGCCTGTGTTAGGGAGGTCCAAAGGGCGTCTCTGTTTTTAGCCAGTCTACCAAAAACCCAGCACCAACTTGACACCAAACACCAAGAGGAAGGATGTCCTGTACATGTAACACCTCCCATGAGTCAGCAACATGTGCAAGGATTCTCTCATTCATTCCACACAAGCAGGAGTTTACTAGGCAATCCCATTTTACAGATGAGCAAAAGTAAGGCTCAGTTTGGTGGAGTCCCTTTCCTTGAGTCACCAACTTAAAACTAGAAGATCTGAAATTTCCAGCCAGGCCTATTGGCTGAAAACCCTCTCCACTTCCCCCAGTGCCGACCATGGAACTCACCAGCCCCAGGAACAGGCACCCTCAGTTGGCTAAGGGATGAGTTCTCTAAAGACCCATTAAAATAGCCCTTTGATTCTCAGAGGCCACTTGCCCACAGAGAAAATAATAGTAAGGGCTAACATTTACTGAATACCTACTATATACCGTGGACTGTTGCTTTTTTTCTTATTAACCCAATTGGTAACCCAACCACCCAGTTGGTAATCCTCATGGTCACTCAATGAAGCCGGCATTTTTAGTATCCCATATCACAGATGAGGCAATTAAGCCCCAGGGAGGTTAAGTAAGTTGCCCGAGGTAAGTGAGGGAGGATTCAAAAGTCCTGGTGTGGTGTCTTGTCCTTAGCCGCCACTCACCATTGTCATGGCGCCTGCTCCCTGAGCACCATTTACTCATCATTCTGTAAACATTCCACAAGCACCCTGTACAGCCAGGTCCTGTGCCAGGTGCTGGGACCTTCTCCACCCAGAGCCTGCCTGGACCCCTCTCTCAGCCCTCCCACCTCGGCAGCCCGACCCATTCTCTGGACCCTCCATCCTTCCCAGAGTTCCTTCCTGCTTTTGAACCTCCCTGTCCCCAGGGTACAGTCTGCTTCCAAGTTGAGCGACAGAGCAGCCTCAGTCCTTCAGTGGGATGATTGGCCCATGAAGATCACCCCCAGCCTCTCTTGCCCAAGCTTCAGCTTCCCATGGGATGGCTTCCTGCCCCACCCCCACCAAAAATGAGAAAGATGAGACCAGACAAGAACGTCTGAGTGCGGGAAAGGGGAGAAAAGCAATAGGGCATGGTATACATGCCAGGGAGGCGTGCCCCGACCCTTTTGGTCCTGACCTTTAAAGCCCTGATCAGATGATTGGATTCTGTGCTCCCTCGTGTCCACTTCTGTTCTCCACCCTGGTTGATCTAAAATATAAATCCAGTCACAACATCCAAAACCCTCCAATGGTAGACAAATAGATTAATGGAACAAAAGAGAGTCCAGAAATAGACCCACATATAGAGAATCAAATGATTTTGGACAAAGGTCCCTAGGCTACTCAATGGGGAAAGAGAACTCTTCTTAACATATGGCCCTAGAACTACTGGATAGGCTTAAGGAAAAAGTGAACTTGACCCCCTACCTTGCACACACACAAGAATTCATCTGAGATGAATCACAGACCTAAATATTAAACCTAGTGTCATAAAACTTCCAGAGCAAAACACAAGAATACATCTTTGCCACATTGAGGTAGGCAAAGATTTCTTAAAGAGGTCACAAAAAGCACTAAATGCAAAATTGAAAATTGGTGACTTAATCAACATTCAAATCTTCTGCTCTGAAAATACTTTGAAGAAAATGAAATGGGGTGAAATGAAAAAGCACACTACAGACAGAGAAAATTCTCTCAATACAGATATATGATGAAGGAGTTGAATCCAGAATATATAAAGAGCTATGACAGATCAATAATGACAAGGCAAGTCAAATTTTTAAAAGAGAGGATATACAAATGGCCAATTAGTGTATAAAAATGTGTATAGCATCATTAGGGAACTGAAGACTAAAACCTCAGCAGGATAGCATTTCATAACCACTAGAATACCTAAAATGGAAAAGACTGCCAACAGCAAGTGTTGGCAAGGATGTGGAACAATCAGAACCCTTGTGCAGTGCTGGGAGTACAAAATAGTACTACTGCTTTTGAAAACTGGCAGCTTCTTACAAAGATAAAAATACCCCTCCCTACTCTATGACCCAACAATTTCACTCCTAAGTACTTACCCAAGAGAAATGAAAACATATGTCCACAAAGACTTGAACATGAATGTTCAGTGTTGCTTTATCCATAACAACAGCAACAACAAAAACTGTAAAAAACCCAAACATCCATAATTAGGAAACTGGATGAACAAATTTGTGGTATATTTATATAATGAATTACTTCTCATCAGTATAGGTGAATGAACTACTAATACACCAACAACATGGTCGAAGCTCAGAAACATCGTGCTGAGTGAAAGTAGCCAGCTGAGTACACACTGCATTCAATTTATATTAACTCCTAGAACACAAAACAAACCTCTGGGGATAGAAATCAGAACAGTGTTTACCTATGGAGAGTGGCAATTGACTGGAAGGAGGCATCAGGGTGCCTTCGAAAGGAAGGGAATATTCTAAAATTTGATGGAGACACTGGTTATGCAGGTGTTCACTTTTATTAAGATTTGTCAAACTGTATTCTTAAGAACAGTGCATTTCCCTTATGTGAGTTTTGTCACGATTCAAAAATATGTGAAAGTCAGAACAAAACCAAACAACCCACTAGACTGCCATCACGTTTAAAATTAAATCTCCGTGGTGCTCATCCATCATGCTCTGCTCCATCTACTCCAGCCACGGGGTTCGGCTTACTCCTCCTTGAATACACCCAGCTCAGGCCCACCTCTGTGACTTTGCACTGTCCTTCCTTTCTGCCTAGCATAATCTTATCCCAGATAGTCTCAAGCCCTCCTTCACTCAAGTCTCTGCTCAAATCTCCTACTCAGAGAGTCCTATCTCAGCTTCTTCCTCCTGGACCCATTAGCTCCTTACCTTGCTTTGAATTCTGACATTGCATGTAGCTCCACTTACAAGTATATTAAATATTTTCCTATTGCCTGGATCCTCCTCTAGAATTTAAGTCACATGTGGGCACGGTCTTGATCTGCCTTGTTCACATGATACAGGGCTCAGAGCAATCCCTAACTATAAATTAACAAACACTTCTTTAATAGTCAACCAATTAATACTTTTCTGAGCTGATGTGAAGATTAAACAACACAGTGCATACAAAGAGCTTAGCATAGTGCCAGAGTAAGTACTCAGTAAATATAAACTACTGTTGTTATTCATTATTGTATCCCCAGCATAATGACTGACACAGATTAGGTGCACAGTAAAGAACTAGATGGTTAGAGCAGATGAATGAATGAATGGGTGGGTGGGTGGATGGGATAGTAGGCTTATGGGTAGGTGGATGAATGATGGATGGATAAATGGATGGATGGATGGATACACGGGCAGATGGATGGAGGGAAGCATGGATGGGTGGAAGGGTGGATGGATGCATGGATGGATGGATGGATGGATGGATGGATGGATGGACGGACGGATGGATGGATGGACGGACGGATGGATGGATGGATTGGTAAATGGGTGGATGGATGGATGGGTGGGTGAATGAATGGACTGATAGATGGATAAGTGAGTGGATGAGTGAGTGGATGAGTGGGTAGGCAGGTGAGTGGTTGTCTCAGCGAACACCCAGAATTCCTGACGTGGGGTGCCTAAAGGAGCTTTTCCAGGATATTTCACAGGGCTGTTCTTGCAGAAATGCTCAGGAGATGACAGAGAGCAGTTACATAATCGGGATCTTTCATGTTGCCCTGAGCAGATGGACACCACGTTTCACACTTTCATCTTATATCTCTCCCCCATTGTCATTTTCAGAGCAACTCCTCAAATAGTAGGATAACAACCTATTCTCCCCATTTACGGGTGAGAAAACTGAGACCCAACAAGTCACACAACCGAAGAGTAGAAGACTATCCCTCAGTCCTGAGTCTCCTGACTCCCATTCTCTCCATATGTCCAGGGGTTGAGAGGAGTGATGTCCCAGGGGCTGAGAATCTTCCTTCAGATACTTTCAGTGATGTGCTTTGGAAACAAGAAAGGGAGCCAGGGCTTGACTTCCAAGAGCTGCTAATGGGTGTAGTTGTGATGGTGGAAGTGTGAGGGTGATGGCAGCTCAGGGCAGCAGGGGAGAGATCTGGCTGCCCAAGTGGAAGAAGTCATCTAACGCTCCCATCCTCCACTCCCGGTTCCAAACTTCCCTCTGAAGACCTACGTGCCATCAGGTCCTGCTCCTGCCACTTCTCTGCTGTGTGGCCTTAGGCAAGCCACTGCCCTCCTGAGGGCCAATCTAATGCCTGCAAAGTGGGTTTCATGGCAACCTGCCTTGTAAGCACCAGGGTGGGTGTGACAGTCCTAGAACGAGGTCTAGTGCATGTTAGGCATCTGATAAATGTTGGTTCCCTCCTTTCGGGCCCAGATTGGCCTGAAGGGAGTAGATGGGGACTTTAGGAACCAGGGCAGGGAGAGGGTATAGCTCAGTGGTAGAGTGTGTGCTTAGCGTGCACAAGGTTCTAGGTTCAATCCCCAGTATCTCCATTATAATAAATGAGTAAATAAATAAACCTAATTACCTCCCCCAAACAAAAACAAACAAACAAACAAAACAGAAACCAGAGCAGTGAGGAATCTGACCTAGGAGGGAAAGTTGTCTGCCCTTGTCCTCCCGTTCATGCCTCTGCCAGACAGGGATGCCCTTCCTCGCCCCCTGCTGGCTGCCGTGGGACGGTGCCATCCCAGCAGGACGAAAAGAGCAGACAAAATAACCCAGCACCAGATCTTCCTATGAAGCGCTTCCCACCTGCAAAGGGGCCTTCACAGCACTTGAGAGTTAATTAAAAAGGCGAGAAAGTTACTTGACTCCCCTAAACCTTCATCTCCTTACGGGGACAATCTTAAGAGGTTGGAAGTTGAAATGAGATCACACATAAGGCACTTAACATAGTGCCTGGCACTCAGTGCACAAGGAACAAATGTCATCTCCTGGTGTTCCTAACAAGTGAGGAGGGTGGGCGAGGGCTGCCATGGCTGTTCCCACTTTGCACGTGGGGAGAGCCAGGTGCGATGACTGGTTCAGGGGCACACAGATTAGACTAGACTAGAGCTCGCGCTCCTCCTCCCGGGCCAGCGCTCATTCTTCACGTGGGAGGAAGCAGCAGCGGACGCCTCCTTCCCCTCCCCCTCCCCACTCCCGCCCCCGCCGCCATGCCCTCCCCTCCTGCCGGCTGGGCTCTTCCCACGGATGCTTCCCTCTGCCGCACGTGGCGCTTCAGATGTCTCGCTCGTGGTTTAATGAATAGTCCTTTGGTTTCATTCTCAGAGGATGAAGTTGGCCGTGCCCGGGGGATCCCCCACATCTGCCAGCTGCTGCAGTTTCTGCTCTGAGAGTTCTGAGTGGGAAAGAGAGGCCCGGGGAGAAGTCGGGGCAGGTGGGAGGATCCCAGGTCAGCCCCAGGGCCTGGGACCAAGCTTTTCTCCTGAAGCCACCCCTGCACGATGTTTACAGAGAGTGAACATGGCACTCCCATCAAAACCCCATCATTTCCTTCTTCCCCAGCCCGGGAAGCTCTACAGGGTCTGGCCCAACCCCTACCCCCTTTACCCCTGACCTTCCAACTCAGCGCCATGCGCTGGCTGTTCCCTCTGCCTGGAACTCGCCTCGTGAGCCTCATCTCGGCTGAAACGCCAGCTCCTTGGAAGAGACACTCAGACGCCGTCTCACCCCTGGTCTGATTCTCTGCATGTGCTTTATCTCTCTGATAGACTCTTCTCCGTGTGCTTGTTTGTCTGGAAAAGCTAGAAATGTCTCCCTAACTAGGGTGTAAGCTCATGTTTGCAGGCATGTGTCTCCATCACCACCATGTCCCCAGCCCTGTCCCAAAGGCTGTCACATGGTTGGCTCAATAATTACTTGTTGAATGAATGAATGAATGAATGAACTAGCAAAAAGAACCCCCACCCAAAAGTCAGCTACAGGAGAAACCGGCTCTGTGGGTGACCTTGGATAAGCCTCTTCGTTACCCCTGGACCTCGGTTTCCCAATCTGAAACCCGAGAGGATGACTGAGTGGTCCCAGCAGGGATCCTTCATCCCTGATATCCTCTCGTTCACAGGAGGGCATCGCCCTTGGGCATCTTGTCTCCCAAGCTCAGAGACGTTAAAGGGCTTAAAAGAAGTGGTACAAGGAGGTGAGGAAGAGAGGCAGGGAGGCACAGGCGAGGCCCAAGGAAGGAGATGGTTCACCCACCTGTGGCCACCCTCCACCCACCTTCAACCCAGAGATTCCAGAAAACCCCACTGGGCAGATTAACCTGGTAGAAGGAACACCAGAGCAGGAGTGATGAGATCAGAAATTTGGTCCAAGTTCTTCTTCACTGTGTGACCTTTGGCAAGTTACTTCCCCTCTCTGGGCCACAATTAACTCAGCTGTACAGTGGGGATTGGTAGAACCCCACCCCGTAGGAGTTTAGTGCGGGTGGGATTTGGGTGCTTTGAGCTGTAGCAGCTGCTGGAGCAGACTTTTTCCCATTAGCAGCTGGGTTGTTACCTGGACAGCACCTCCTCTGGGTGTCCCTGACTCCACCGTCCCCTGGGCTTCTCTGATCTGACCCCTTGTCACACCAGCTCATGCCTGTCTTTTGTTCCCGCTGAGAGTGAACCCCACAAGGGCAGGGACTGTGTGCTGTGCACCGATAGACGTCCAGGTCCCAGGCAGGGCTTGGGAAATGTGTGTGAGTGAATGCCGGCATGAGTGAATAAAAGAGGGTCCTGGAAATGGACTGGAACTTTCTCTTCCATTTCCCCATTTCTGTGTCTGGGATTTTTTTTTTTCACCCATTTTTATTTCTATATGAAAGTCATGACTGTACCTTTTTCTGAAAATTATCTTTTAGCAAACTGAAGGACTTCAGGGCTGTGAATAGAGGCCGGCTCACACTCCTGGGGTCTTCACACCCTCCCTGGGTCCAGAACACAGTCTCTCAGCACTGAGGGCTTCCTAAGGTCTCCTCTGCCCGCCTTCAGCTCCCCTCCCTGTTCTCCACTTGCTGGTTCCAGGCGCCACCCTGGCTTTCCTACTAATGGGATTTGTAGCCAGCTGTGCGGGCCTAGGCTGGGGTTCGCTTACCCCCAGCTCCCGTGTAAATGCACACCTCTCTGACCTGGCCTTCCTCTCCCTACAGTTGCCCCCAAAGGACCCAAAATCATGATGACACCCAGCAGAGCCCGGGTCGGGGACACAGTGAGGATTCTGGTCCATGGATTTCAGGTCAGCCTGTCTCTGAGCATCTGCGAGGGTGGTAGCAGGTGGTCAGGGGACCAGTGGGGCATCAGCATCCCTGGCTACCTGCTCTGAGGTCCTCGCCTTGACCTCCAGCAGAGCCAGCCGGCCTCAGTCTCCTAATTCGTGTAATGGCAGAATCCACTTCCACGGGGAATGGCACGAGGTCCACACGTGGCTTTACTGACCTACCTAGAACTCAGAGCAGACACAGCATGTGGATCTGACGTTCCTTCCAGCCCTAGCATCCTTTCCATCCTGGGGTTCCGGGCAGCCACACCTGACCCATTATGAAAAATGTGTTGCCCGATCGTTTCTGGCCCCTTCCTGCTCTGGCGGAACGGTTCCTCCCATGACCCGATTCTCCCCTGCTCCGGCCTGCAGAACGAAGTCTTCCCGGAGCCCATGTTCACATGGACGCGAGTGGGGAGCCGCCTCCTGGACGGCAGCGCTGAGTTTGATGGGAAGGAGCTGGTCCTGGAGCGGGTTCCCGCTGAACTCAACGGCTCCATGTACCGCTGCATGGCCCAGAACCCGCTGGGCTCCACCGACACGCACACCCGGCTCATCGTGTTCGGTACGCTGCGCCCGGCTGGGGATTGGGAGGACTCTCCGGGAGCAGGCCCCGGCTGGAGCTGCCTCAAGGAGAAGGGGGCAGCAAGGGCCCGAGTCCCCCAGATTTGCCCTGAGAGGGTGTCCCACAGGGATTAAAATTATAACGGCTTTGGAGCTAGAGAGCCCTGGATTCAAATCCTAGATCCACCGGTTAGCGCTTGGGGCAAACTGCTTAACCTCCCTCAGTTTCTCCATCTGTGGAGTGGGGCTGATACTGTCCAGCCCACAGAGGTTGTGTGGCTGCCCTGGGAGGGTGCACATGTTGTCACCACAGGCGCTGGGTGAGGGGGCTCCTTGGCCGATTCCACGTGCTCTAGTTCTCTTTCTGTTCTTCCCAACAGAAAACCCAAATATTCCAAGAGGAACGGAGGACTCCAATGGTAAGCCTCCACTCAGGAGCTTCTAGCTTCAAAGTTTGAGTCCTCCGAATGGCCCCTTGGCACACCCCTGCCCCTCCCTCACACTTCAGGCTGGTGATTGTCCTTTAGCTGGGGAACGTCTGCGTCACAGGTCAGGAGTGGACACAGAAGCAGTTTAGGGGGGACTCAGCACCCCAAGGCAGCTGGCAAGGATTTCTAGACTCTCAGAGAGCTCAGCTGCCATGGCCCCGAGAGGGTGTGTCCAGCATCGACCGTGGGGTTGTGTTCCGGGGCCCTTGACTACTTCATAGGATGCTGGGGCCCTTTATCCTGCCCTCCGTGGGCTGCCCCTGACCTGAGCACCACCCCATGCGGCACAGACACTACTCCCAGGCCTGCCAGTCCTCCCTCCCACGCTAAGCCAGTCTCACCATTCACAGTGGAGGACCCCGACCCTGAGTCCCTGTTGGAGGGTCTGGATGGCCCCCAGGGAGCCTGACCTCCCAGCCGGCCTGGGACATGGAAGGGATCAAGCACAGTTAGGTGGGACAGATGGCAGAGCTGGGATTTGAACCCAGCGCTTCCTAACACTGCAGCCCGGACTCTTCCCCGGGGCCTCCGAGGTTCTGCCCCCAGGCGCCACGCCCCTCCGTGCCGGTCAGAAAGCAGGGCGGATGGGTCACAAGCCCTGACACTGCTTCCCATGCAGGTTCCACGTCTGGCCCTGCTGGCGTCTGGCTCACCTTGGTGCTCACCCTGACAGTGGTCCTGGAGCTGACGTGAAGGCCCGGCCCCACTCCCCCAACTCCATCCGGCACTGACATCTCTGCCATCGGTTTTCATTTCTTTTCTAAACTATTTCCAGTCTTGTTCTTAGTCTCTTTCTGTCCGTGTCTTGGCTTCTTCGGTCAGTTTAATTAAAACAGAACAATTTTCCCCACCTTGGTCTGGGGCTTTGTATCCTTCCTGTGTTCTATGGCAGCAACTGGAACCCCCAGGCATGCAGTCTTGGGACAGGCCCTGAAGGGAGTCATGAGGAACATGCAGGGCATCCTCTTCCCTGGATGAGGGATGGAAGTGCAGCTCCTTGTCTCACCCAAATCCAGGGGTAGGCCTCTACTCAGGAAATCCATGTTTCCTTAGGGCCAAACATAACAGTCAGCTCTTGCCACAATAATGCTGCATAACAAGCCAACTCAAATCTCAGTGGCATGCAACAACAAGCATTTATAATTATGTTCATGGTCAAGATGAAGGGGTTTAGCTGACCTAGTCTGGGCTCAATTGGGCAGCTCTGCTTCAGGCTGACTGGGCTGGACTCTGGGCTGTGGATTGGGCTCTGGTCTCTTCCTGGGAGTTTGTTCTGGAGCCCAGGCTAAAGGAGCAGTGGCTACCTGACATTCAATCCTCTTACAATGGATAATCAAAGCTCCAGGAAAAAATCCAAACCATGCAGGCACCGTTAAGGCACCTCCCTATCTGGTCCATAAACACTCCTTTAGCCAAAGCAAGTCACATGGCCAAGGCCAACATCAGTCAAGGTCACATGTAATGAATCACTATGCCGTACACCAAAAAGGAACACGACACTATAAGTCGACTATACTTCAGTTTAGACTTTTTTTTTTTTTGAGTAAAGGTAGATATATTCAGAGAGATACACTGAAATGCAAGAGAAAGGCCACGAGATGTCGGGGTTGGGTGCTCAGATTAAAAGTAGGTACACATTCCATAGACAGAATGTGGGCCGTCTCTGAAGAGGAGGAGAGAGAGCACAGCTGACTATATATACTTCAATTTAAAACAAAAGCCACATGTAAGTCAGTGGTAGAGGTTCCAGAAACTTTCTATTTAACTACTAGAAGATTCTCCATGCCACTCAGCTATTGGAGGGAAGGACTGAGAGTCCCTGGAGAGGGGTGGGGTTGGCCTCTCTGAGCTGTGGCCAAGACTCGAGAGTCACCAAGGAGATCCAATGGAAGAGCATGTTAATCTTGATAGGACAGGCTATGCTGCAGTAACACATTAACCCCAGAGTTTTACTGGATTAACACAATAAAACTGACTTGGGGCTCATGAAAAGCCCAAGGTGGGTTGGGTGATCCTCTTCTATCTTATAGCTAGACCAGCCAGAACATGCGGCCTCTAGAATCTCCAAGGCAGGGGAAGAGAGGGCTGGAGGATCACTACGGTGGATAGAATAATGCCTCCCCCAAAAGATGTCCACATCCTAATCTCCAGAACCTGTGAATATATTACCTTTCACAGCGAAAGGGATTTTTGTCGATGTAATTAATTTAAGGATCTTGAGCCAGGAAGATGATCCTGGATTATCCCAATGTAATCACAAGGGTCCTATAAGAGGGAGGCAAGAAGGCAGTAGAAGGAGATGTGATGATAGAAGCAAGAGGTTGGAGGGATGCAAGGAAGGGCCATGAGCCAAGGAAAGCAGGCAGCCTCTAGAAGCTGAAAAAGGCAAGAAAACCGATCCTCCCCTAGAACCTCCAGAAGGAACCAGCCCTGCCAACACCTTTAGCTCTGTAAGATGCATTTCAGACTTCTGATTTCCAGGACTCTAAGAGAATAGGTCTGCCTTGTTTTAAGTGATGAAGTTGGTGGTAATTTGCTATAGCGGCAATAGGAAACTCATACAATCACACAGGATGTTTTTAAGGTCAGGGCAAGAAATGGCATAGATCACCTCTGCCACATCCCATTGACCAGAAGTAGTTACATGGCTCCAACCTGGGGCAAGAATTCGGGCCATGTTTACAATCTACAACAGCCCCACATTCTGAATTTGATTTTCTAGAATCTTGGTTCCTATCTCATTTAAACTGGGATGCCCAAATGACTCCTCACAGCAATTTCTCTTTCAAAAATATAACAAATAAATGATCCATTCATACAATACGTATTTGTGTACCTGCATCTTACAAGTAGCAACAGTAAAGATGATTTTCCAGTGTTGAAAGGCCTCTCACGTTCTTCCTTATAAACATCCAGGCCAGGTCAGCAGCAACAACCACGGAGTGCCGTCAACTTACCCCCTTCTCCCCAGAGCCCTGCTCGGTCTCACATGAACCACCTGCCCCTTCTGCTGCCTGCCAGCAATCCTACCTAAGCCAAGGTGGCACAATGCTTTTGCCTATTTTCTGGAAAGAATGAAAAAAGATTTGTTCCCTCTTTTTGCCTTAATAGCAGGAAGCCTAGGTAGGCATGAAATTGGCATTGCTCTGCCCTATTAACAGTGCAGTCGTGGGGCTCCACTGACCCCTGCAGTGCATTAAAATGTCACCAGCAAATGGACGAGGAGCGAGGTCTGGGGTCATCATCTTCTCCTCAGCCTTGGGGTAACATGCCTCTGGGCCCCGATAGCACCCCCGAGAGGAGTCACACTGTTCCTCTGCCTCAACCCACCTCCATGACTGGAGACATCCACCCCTCCTGCTTCCACCCTGGCCAGGCTCTTGGCCAAGCTGGAGCCAGTCTCGGGACCTGCCCACCCTGTAGGCAACAGTGATACCAGTAGTCATCTCCACCTGGGGTCACAGCCACCTGGTCTGAGAGGAGATGTGGAACCATGAACCAAGGTTCTGACACGAGGCTCTGGGTGCCCCACCAAGACAGGGACTCAGGGACCCAGAGTTTTCAGAATTGCCTTCCTGACCCCAGAAAGGCTGTAAGCTTCATAAGATGCCCATGCATACACAGAGTAAAGAAAATAAAAATCCCAAACAAGGGTCCCTGGGCTCTGCCCCAGGCCTTGGGTGACCCCCAAAGTGAGATGAGGAGCTGTATATTTCTGGGGTGGAGACAGGGATGGAAAGGCCAGTGTTGGGTTGACTCCCTCAGGAGCCCTGACTGCTGATGAATGTGAAAGGGAGAGGGCAGTGGTCCTAAGTGATGAGAAGCTGGGTCAGAGGAAGAGAGGGAGAGGGGAGTCTGGAAAGAGGAACGAGAGGCACTAAGGATAGAGCTTGCTTGGAGAGGTGATAGAGAGGGGGAACGGGGGTGGCCAGCTGAAGGGGGCTATTTGGGACACTGAGGGTCAGGCTCCCCCTGGATCAGACATCCTGGAGAGACAGAAGTGTCCTTGGAGGAATTTAGAGATGGGAGATGGAGGGAACAGAGAAGGGGGATCCCTGGGGGAGGCATTCTAGAAGAAAACTCTCCAGTCCAATTGCGTGCCAGTGAAACAGAAAGATACCAAGATCTGGACTGAATTAGGCTAAGAGAAATGTTGACGAAGCGGGGAATGGATAGAAATGAGACGAGAGAGAGAAGAGACAGACAGAGAGAGAGTGACAGAGAGAAACAGAAACATACAGAGACAGAGAAAAACAGAGAACAGAGGCTGAGATGGAGCCAGAGAAACTAACCCTGCAGCCCAACGGGGAGGCAGAGCCAGAGCCGCAGAGCAGCCCAGGGCTGGGGAGTTTTCCAAAAGGCGCTTAAGCTGTTATGTCAGCTATTACGCCCTTGGTCTCCTCCAGGGAAGACAGCCCTGAGTGATGGGTGAAAGGAAACAGATGTGCAAAACACATGCATTTTTTCCCAAATGGACCCAATCGTCAGCGACAGGCCTGTCAGCACACACAGCGGAGCCCTGGTGGCCAGCTGCACCTGACCGTGGTGGAGGCTGACTCACCTCGCCTCCCCTCTGCTCTTCCCCCTCCGCCCTCTCCCCCTGCCCCGGGCTGCTGCAAGCCCCTTCCCAGGCTCCCATTCCCTCCCAACTCTTCCCCCCTGGATCCTGGAGACCCTGGGGCCACAGACAAAAAGCGTTTAGGAGGAGCCCTTTCCTCAGCTGGCCCCCCTACTCCCACCTTCTCAAACTCAACCTTCTCCAGAGACCACAGGGACAGTCCTTCGCCAGCCACAGCCAGAGTTTTGAAAGGCTTTGGGGTTGAAAGTCTTTAACGGCTCAAATTGCAGCTTTACCACATTCCCACTATGGAATCTTGGGCACGTGGCTTCATCCATCTAAACTCAGTTTTTCCGACTATAAAATGGGCATAATCATACTACTTACAAGATGTGTGAACAGAGTAAATAGCAGCATTTCCATATACAAGAATCTGCATAAATATCAACATTCCTATATTTAGGGATTTACCTCACACCACATCTTTTCTACGTGCTAAGGACCATGCTAAGCATTTTGAATGTATCATCCTGTTTGATAGGAAGCACAGAATCAGGCTCAGAAAGGTTATTTAACTTGCTGAAGGTCACACAGCATATATGCCTGCAGCTGAGATCTGTACCCCAGCTTGATGCAGCAGGTAATTTTGCCTCCATAGGTGAGAAGCCCAGCACAGAGTTAGGTGCAGACCAGAAACTCTGAGTTCAGTTCCTTTTCCTCCCTTCTCCCTGGAAGCTCCACCAATGATCTCCAGCTGATCAGTCCAAGAGTCAGGACCATATGATGGTTAAGGAGGTGAGTTCTAGGGTCAAACTCTTCTGAGTTCAATTTCTGGCTTAGCTGTTAACTAGCTGTGTGACCTCCGGCCATTTACATAACCTCTCTGTGCTTGGGAGGCCTATCTGTCTCTAGAATAAGGATAATAACCATACTTATCTCTTAGGCCTGAAAAAGAGAGTGCATATAAAATACTTTGGGGGAAAAAAAAAAAAAAGCCTGGCGTATAGTATGTGCTCAATAAATATTACCTGTCATCACTCACTTGGCACAAGAGGCTAACATTAATCTCCATCCTTTATTACAAGATAAAAGACATCATGTGGTCCCCACCCTCAAGGTCTATGCCTTTCAATCATGCCAACATCAGGAGAAGAGAATGAAGAGGAGAGAAACTGACATTTACTAACTCCGATTCTTTGCAAGATTGTTTCAATCAGTCCACACAACTGGCGTATGAGATAGGAACCATCATACTGGTTTAATAAATGGAACAAGAAGGGAGCCTCCGGTGGGGAGGGACTTGCCCAGAACCACCCACCCTGTGCGAGTACAGCCTTAAAGGGCTCCGGCAGCTGGATGAATGCAGGCAGAGAGCCACACTGTCCTATGGTCAGTGGCAGCCTCAGGGGACAGAGAGTGACCCGACAGAAAAGGGAGAAAGGAAAAGGGCAGGCCTGCGCTCCAGGCTCTCTGTGTGTTACGTAAGGTCCACCCCTGACCCCCGCTCCAGAGAGCAGACCTCTTCCTTCCAGCTAAAGCAGAAAAGGACGTTGAGCCTCACCCTGTGTTACGGCCAGGGAACAGGTGCTGAGCAGCTCGCCCAGGGTTAGAATAGCTTAGTAGGGACGTGAAGACCGGAGGTCGGGTTGAGTCAGCCCCATCCCTTTTTCTGGAATTACACTCAATGGTCTGCCTGGTAAAGAAAATATTAACTCAGCCAATTGGGCAGCTTTCACCCCTTTGGGGGGCCATGGAATATGTATCAGGGGAGACCCATCTTGCTGGGAGGGGGGAAAAGCTTCTGCAGCGAGGGTGGTCCTCCCTGAGGGATGGGGATGGTGCCAAGTAGGGGCTGAGTCCTGACCCTGGTGGCCCCTCCTGCTGCCACTTCCCAGGATCAGTCTATCGGTAGTGTGTGTGTGGGGGGTGCCCATTCAAAGGCAATGGCCTTGACTCCCACAAGGCACCATGTCCAAGCTTCAGGTGCTCTGAACTCTGTTCTGGGCTCCAGCAGCACCAAGGGCTTTTATTGGAAGCTCCCACTGAGGTCCTGTAGGAGTCTGTGCTTGAAATAACAACTTTGCCTTGCTCTGAGCCTGCTCCCATCTTGTCCTTTTCCCCCAGTTTCCCCTAAAATATATATATGAGTGAATGTGTGTGTGCCTGTGTGTCCGTGTGTGTGCGCGCGCTTTGAGGTTGTTCCTGAGGGACTATTAACTAAGAATAATTTATCCAAGAAATTTGTTATGTTAGAATTACCAATTAGATATGATTATAACTTGCCATGGCTAACACGGCACTACTGTTGGAAATCTGAATCCCATTAAAATCTAATTAGCATATATTAAGTCGAAGGCGGTTTTACTGCAGTGCGCCAGCAGATTTGAGCTGTGCCGGGCCCGGCACATGGACTCGCTGCCCACTTCAGCATGCGGGCCACGTTGCCCACGGCACCCAGGGGAGTGCCAGGAGGTCTCTGGGCAGCTTTTCTCTTCCTGAGCTGGGGACCAGATGGTCCACGCCTACGGATAGGGGCAGCTCCAAAAGTGGACATGACATTCGGGCTCTGTCCCTAGATAAGTGGCCAGAATCCAAGGAAAGGCATCTCGAACTGTAGCTAACACAGTCAGGGTGCTCTGGGGTTAGGGCTCTGGCCTGAGAGGATGGGGAGTGAGTTGGGCAGCCCCTGGGAGCAAGTTAGCTTCAGCGCTGAATGCTAGCATCACAGAATGTATCCTTTCCCGGGCTTAGGGGCATGGTGGGTCCTGATGGAGGAGACTGCTGTCTCCTCGTACCTAGAAAGCCCCTGGCACAGAAACAGCAAACACCTACGGAGCTCCTACAAAGGGGCTTACTTTCTTGTTCTCACTTAATCCTCATAGGAATGCTAAGAGAACATTTCTAGTATTACGCCCATTTTATACATGGTGAACCTGAGGCTTAAAGAGGTTCAGGAACTTTCTCAAGGCCACGTAGCCCTTAAGTGGCAGAATCAGCATTAGAATGAGGATGGCTTTTTTGTGTTTTTAAAGCTCTGTCCTAACAATCTGCTGCCAGAGGAATGAGGTCCGTTGTCAAGTCCAGGTCAGACTTGCTCAATGCCTTCCACTGCCAGCAGGGGGAGTCAGTGAGACAGTGGGGAGCCCTGGCCAAGTGGGTTGTGTTCATGGATGTCAGCTACCAGGTAGGTAGGGAATATTCCAGGTGCAGAATAAGACCCAAAAATGGTGCTCCAAGGAGATTTACTGGGTCCAACCATCCCAACCAATGGTTTCTGAATTTTTTAAGAGAAAAAAATGCTTCTTTTGTGCAAAAGCTTATAGAAAGAAGCAGATTCGGTTTGTGCACAGCAAATGTCATCCTCCCCACCACCTCCAGGGTGATGTGTGCTTCCCTTCCCCCCACCACTGGTTTGCTTTGGCCAATGAGAAGCTAGTGGGAGCACCAGGAGCAGGAACTTCAAATATGCTTGCCCGTTAGGCCTTCTCCTTGGCACATCTGCCATCACCCAGGAGCACACGCAGTGGGTAGCCGAGGTCCAAAGAGGATGAGAGATGCATGGAGAAGACCTGGGCCCAAGCCTCAGCTTGAAGCCAGGGCCAGAAAGGCCAGCCTCGATCAGCTGCAGCCCAGTGGACCTTGAGTAAGAAGCAAACGCTTCTTGTCAAATGCCATGGAGGTTTGGATGGTTTGTTACCTAAAAAGAGCTAACTGATGTACCGGGGACACCCTTGGTGAAAAAGAAAAAGAACAAGCTATCCAGATAAAGCGCAGGAAGCTGGACAGAGTCCTGCTCTCACTGCACCGGCCCCTCCCTGTCTGTCATCACCAGCCTTATTTCTAACCTCATCATCAAATGCTTTGCTCCAGTTAATTTAGCCCCCTAACCCCAAGCCCGGGCCACACTTCGTTCTAGGCCTCCTCCCAGCCTCTATTTGGGTTCCCCACCCATCACTCCGCCTCCCACAAAACACACTCAAAACTCAGTAGGGTTTGTGAAAATCCATCGAGCTGTCCCCTGGAGGTGTACACGCTGCTCGGTTTAGTTCATAACATCGTGCCGATGTCCACTTCCTGGTTTTGACAATGTTCTGTGGTTAAGTAAGATGTCATTGGGAAAAGCTGAGTCAAGCGTATATGGGAGCCCTGTACTATTTTTGCCACTTCTTGTGGATCTTAAATCATTTCAAAACAATTTTTTTAGTGCTCTGAAAAAGAAATGATAAAAGCAAGGTGCTTAAGGTTTATTTTAAAGTTTTGTAACACTTCCAGCCCCAGAGGAGTTGAAATAAATATCAAGTTAAGAAACAAACAAAAAAGATTTATGTACTTTTATGTATATGTTACAGTTCAATTAAAAGTTTTTTTTTAAAGAAGCTTCTGCCAGTTTGAGCTTTCCCAAAAGGAGAGGAGAGAAGCAGTGTTCACAGAGCACGCGTTATGTGCTAGAAGTTTCTAGGTACTTAAGCCAAGGTATCCCGTTCATCACTCTGAGGAGGGCTGGGGGTGCATTATTGTTTCCTTTTGTGGATGAGGAAACTGAGGCTCAGAGAGACACGGGAACTGCCCAGTGACGCACAGCTCATTCAGAGCTCAGCCGAGGTTCAGACGCAAGGCTGGCTGCCTCAAGATCCCTGCCCTCATCCCTGCTCATGCTTGGGCCACTCAGAAGGATACCTCTCTCTGCTCTGCTGCCCTGGACTGCCCTGCCCAGCCCTGCAGAGACAGACCCCCCTTACCACGCTCTTCACTCTCACCCACAAAGATGCTGATGTGGGATTTTCCAAGGGATTCCACCCCATCTGCCAAGCTCCCCAGCTGGCATTGACCTTCAGACCATTATTAGCATCATTAATGGCAGTGCCATGTATGTAGCCCCCCTTCCTCTGGTCCCTGCAGATCCTGAAGCCCATTCCATGCCGGGCCCCCTCCCCTCAACGCATACGTACACCCTCAGCACCAAAGTCCCCAAGACACTCGGAGCTTGGACAAAATTAACTCATTTATCCAACCAACCCACCAGGGAGGACACTTGCTCGTTGCCACCAGCCCTAAGGTTAACCTGGTTTAGCGCTTCTTCTGAATTTTGGCTAGAGCAGCACCTTCAGGGGCTTTCAGGCATCTGGGAACAAAAGAACAGCTGGAGAAACTGGGGTTGATGACTGAAACTCCAGCCTCGAAGAACATGTCCCAAGGTGGACTGAGGCCAGGGGCCAAGACCAGAGGCTGCTGACCTGGGGAGTCGGTGGATCCCGGTTTGGTGCATAAAACTGCGACTCAGCTTATCTGGGTCCTCCTGGCCTGGCGACCTCCAAGAGAAGGCTGTAGACTTCTACAGGATGCTGGCAGGTGTTCTGCCCAGAGGAGGTCTGCAAGCGCACAGGCTTGAGAAACTGTCCTCACCACAGGACTTCTCAGAGCCCTTACTAAGCTTACATGCCCCACGAGTCTCAAAGACAGGTGGGTCCATCCAAGACAGTGTTCTCTGCTCTCCTTTGGGCTGTTCCTCAGAGAAATGCTGGTCCAAACCCCTCAGCATAGCTGTGTCTTGGGGACAGTTCTGGAACAAGATGAGAAAAGAAAGAACTGGCAGTGATGGTAAAGTGATAGACGGGAGCATTACTGCCCCCATTTTGCAGATTGGGAAAATTGAGGCCCAGAGAGGGAAAGAGATTTGCCAGGAGCAGGCAAGTTAGTGACAGAGCCAGCCCTCGATCTCAACAAAGCTTTCTTCCTTCTGCCCAGGGCCTAGGTTAGGTGGGTGGAAATCTGCTCTGAGAAGATTTCTCGGGGTTCCATAGTGGGGAAGATGTAGTGTCCAAACTGTCTACCAGGCGTGGATGGAGGAACCAGCAGAACGGCATCATTTCTAACTCACCTGTCACGTTTACAAAGCTCTCTCGAAACTATTCATGATCTTTTCTTTAACAAAAGTATGTCATTCCTTTTAGTTTTTACAACCTTCCTTGAACTCTTAGGCATAAGAACCCCATTTTAAAGAGGAGGCAGCTAGATCTCAAGGAGGTGACGTGACCTGTCCAAGGTCTCAGATCTCACTGATGACAGAGCAGGGACTTCCCTGCTGATGTCCCAAAATCCTGCCCCCGGGCAGACTCTCCATCCACGACTTCGGCTCCTGTCCTCCAGGACAGGACCTGGGTCTTGCTCAGCTCCGTGGCACCCCATCCCTCCCACCCCAACAGCTAAGTTGTGCAGAGGGGAGCCTGGGCTCTCAGTGCAGGGACCCCCCCACCCCATGCGCGGGCAGTAAAGGGACAACTTGGGGTCGAAATCTTCATGCATCTGAGGAACTGCCCCTCCCTACTGCTTTCTCTCTTTCTCCTTCATTACATCGCAGCCAAGTTCCAATCCTGGTCCAGCAGCCTGGGCATGGCAGGCTCCTTAAAAAAGGGGGCACCTCTGCTCTGCTTAGCAAAGGAAGAGGTGACCTGAGATGTATTTAACCTCCTTAGGAGGAAACATATCCTCTCTGTTGTCAATCATGAAATCAGGCTCAGAGAGAGCAAACAACTTAGCCTGAGTCACACAGTAACCAGAGATGGAGCTGGTCGACCCAGCTTTATCCACCAGACCAGTGAGTCTCATGCTTTAGGCCGGGAGGAAGCAGGCCTGAGACCGCTGCCCTTTGAAAGGTCTGCTTGCTGTTTTGGCCCTTGGCTAGCATCTGGGAACTTCGGTTCACGGAGGGTTCCCACCATTCAGCTGATAAGAGCAGCTCACACTGCCTGACCCATTTGTGCAGACACTGTGCTTTCAGCTGAACACATTTTTCTCCTGGGAGGCCGGAATTTTGGAACATGCCAAGCAGAAGGTGCCTGCCTGACCAGCCCCGGGGAAAATCCCTGGGTCCCCAGTCTCTGAGGAGCTGACCTGAGAGACAGCATCTCACATGTACGCTCGGTGCTGAGGGAGTTCAGCTGCCCTGTGTGACTCCAGGGAGAGGCTCTTGGAAACTTGCGTCTCATTTCCTCTGGACTCCCCACTCCCCAAGCTCCTTTTCCCTTTGCTGATTTCGCTCTGTTTCCTTTCCCTGTAATAAGTCACAGCAGCCAGGTGTGTGCTGAGTCCTGTGGGTCTTCCTAGTGAATCATCACACCTGCAGGTGGTCCTGCCCACCCCCCATCCCCCAGACACAAGGAGGTATCACAATGCAATTCCAGGTCACCCACCCCATGAATCAGGATCCAGTGGGTCTGGGGAGGGGGCCCAGGGGTCCACACAGTTGCACACGCTCTGGATGTCTCTGAGACCAGGGGCCTGCAGACCTCACTTTGAGAAACACCACCAGCTGGTTCTGAGACAGGAGGGAAGAGGGCAGGGCACAACCGTTAAAAAAGTAACACAGCAGTTAGCACCAAGACGGCAGAAGATTCCACTCCCAGTAGACCCTGAGGCCCAAGATGGCGGGAGCTATGACTCCCAGGAGACCTTGAGCTTCATTATACACTCATTGAAACACATCAACATGGTGAATGACACAGGCGCCATGACAGTTCCAAGGCTGACATAAAAGGTCAAAAAGTGGGTGGTGGCCTAGTTCCTGGGAATCTCCGCCCCTTCCCCAAAGTAGTTGGAATAATCCGCCCACTTGTTAGCATATGAAGGTACCCAGCCCATAAATTCTAACACCCCCCACACCTGTGGCCGCCCTCCCTTCTAAGTGAGACGGCTTACACTCCATCTATGGAGAGTGCATCACTCTGAATAAATCTACTTTTACTCAACGGTGGCTCGCTCTTGAATTCTTTCCTGCACAAAGCCAAGGACCTTCATTTCACTTGATGGGGCGAGTCCCAAGGACCTGCCTGAGACCTGGGACATGGCCATCCTCTCCCACCCCATTTTCCGGTTTCAGCTCTATGGTGGACATCTCACTAAGGGAAGGGTTGCCTGGGGAGCTGTCCCCTCTGAAAACTTCTCCACAGCTGCCTCTGGAAGGAAGACCGTGGGGCCAGGGAATGGACCAGAAAACTTTGGAGGTGTCTCTGAGACGCTGCATCACCAATTTTCTGTTTCCTTCCTCTTCCGAAAGAGAGCCCAGAGCCAGAGCCAGAGCTGTTTTAAAGCGGCTGCCTCCGTGTCCTGGACTTGATCGTGGTGAGTGGGAACAGTGTCTTCCCTAATCACGCCCTGCAAGCTGTCAGATGAAGAGGCTCCGAGGCACGTGGGGTGAGAGGGAAGAAGGGTCTAGTTGGCTGCCAAGGAAACGGGACTGATGAGAGGGAAATAGGGGCCTGAGATGACGCTGCCTTTTCAAGCCTCCCAGATGCCGCCAGCAGGAGGAGGCCCGCCCAGTATCCGGTGGCCACAGGTGCTGCCCTCCCTGCCTGGGCTGGAGGGGCAGGGCGGATCACAGGTTGTTTCTGCCAAAATAGACCTCATTCTCAAGGTACTAATGGCAGCTGATAGAGATGTCCAGTCGTCCTGAGACAGCCATGTCACCATCAGCTTTTGCATCTTCATGGGATGGCAGTTCGACCTCTGGGCATGCCCCAACTCCTCCCAATTCTCCAGCTTAATGAGTGGAAGTCGTCTTTCAGTGTCTCTTAGGCTAGTGGGGGCCAGCATCGATACTTTTTTTTCAGAGCCACGTTGATCCATTGAATTAATTCAGAAACATGTTAATGCAGTGAATAGTCACTGAGCACCTACTGCGTGCCTGGCGCTCTTCTAGACTCTGGGGAGGCAGCAGCGAGCAAAAACAGACCAAACCCCTCACGCCTGGGAACCTGACATTCTAGCCGGGGAGGCAGGCGATCAACAAAGTAACTAAGCAACATATACCTTAGAAAAGACCTTCTGTAGAGAAAGATAAAGCCCTGAAGGAGGATATGGAGTTTGAGGGGTGGGTGGCCATGGTGATGGGGTGATGGGTGAGGCCTCCACCGCCTCTGATCATGTGAGGGAGAAGCCAGCAGCTCACGTCCCAGGCTTGGCGTAATAATCAAGTCAAGAACGACAGAGAACCTGCCACCTGGCTCCCCAGGAGAAGCTGAAAAGGCAAAGGTGATTTTTGCCAAGAGATAAATTGAGTCCAGGCCAGCAAAGGAGCTCAGCCAACAGAGGTAACAATGGCAAAAAAAAAAAAAAATATATATATATATATATATATATATATATATATATATATATATATATACTCTGCCTCTGCCCTGCCCTTTGCAGAGCGTGCAGGTGGAGGGAGCCCTGTCAGCGTGGCACACAGAGAGCCACAGACATAACAAAGGTAAGTGATTGCCTGTCCCCATGGCATTAGCTTCTTGTCTTTCCAAAGGTTTTCACTGTGTTACCCAGAAGCAATCAAATACTCAGCAAGCGCCTTTGGGGAACCAGGAAGGTGGGCTGAGGGTGATGCCCTGGGCAGAGTTGCTGTCTGGGTATCCGTGACATCCCTGCCACCCCAATGAGCTGGCCGGAGCAGGGACCTGGGTGGACTGGGGAGTGGAGGAACAGAGTGTAGACCCCTCTTCCCTGATTGCCCAAGTGCTCCTGGGGAGCGTAAACATCGCCCCCACACTTTGCAAGGTCAACATGGAAGATAGGTCGTCCCCTTCCTTCCCCCAGGTTTGGAACCTAAGGCAGGGAGCTTGGAGGGGCTTCTCAAGATCCCAGCAGCTTAATGACAGAGGCAGGGCTGGAAGCCAGGGACCTGAACCTGGTTAGGTGTCCTGCCCGCTACCCACCAATCCAGCTGGAAGTGTTTTGAGACTGTTAGCACCTGACCCCGAAGGCTTCTCAGAACAGTCCTAACTTCGGAGCCCCCACCAGCGGGAGGTAATGGAAGCTAAGAAGCCCTGGTGTGTGGTTTACCAGCTTCATCTGGGACCCTGGCAAGGGACTCACCTTCACTGAGCGTCACCATCCTCATTTCAGAGGTGGGGAAACGAATATGCCTCATTTTGCTGCCGCGAGGATGGAATGAAGTTGTGGATAAAATGCACTTAACGAAGTGACAGGGAGGGATGTGCCCCGTAATTACAATATAGTTTTGATGATGCTTATTCAGATCTAGGCCTCCCACAAGGATCTTCCAAACTGTCGTTTGTAACTCCATCATTAATGCAGTCAACTGACAAATCTGGCAGGCTGCCTATCCCAGGTACCAGGACTTTGGGATTGCAAAAAAGGTCCAACTCCCAGGCTGCCCTCAAGGACCCATAGTCTGGCTACAGATAAGAGGCTCACGGGACACAATCAGGGAACAGATCTGTATCAAGCTAGGGGATGATGACAAGGAATCATGAGAGGTCGGAGGAAGGAGAGAGGGTTGACGTAGGGAAAACAGAAAGGCTTTGGCCAGGCAGAGGTTTTTAAATAGGAGGGGGCATCAGATTCATCCAAGGGGGAGCAGAACCAGAGCTGCAGGTGCCTGGTCTCCACCCCCAAACCACCCTGGAGAGGGGCCCAGGAAGGCATCGTTTTTTTAAATGGGGATACTGGGGATTGAACCTGGGACCTTGTGCACGCTGAGCACACATTCTACCACTAAGCCATATGCCACCTCCTCCTCCAGCCATCTTTTAATAAGCGCCCCAGGTAATAGCAGCAGGCGGCTCATCCCGTCCCCACCTTACCTGCCCTCCCTCAGCTTCCAGGCCTGGACCACTGATCTCACACCTCCAGACCTTTGCGTTTGCAAAGTCCCCCATCTCAGGGTCCTTTCTTCTCTTCCTGGCTCTCCCCTGCGCACCTTTCAGGACCAGCCTAGGGAAAGCCAATCACACCCTCGTTGCCACCGCCACCTGAGCACACCTGGACCACACGCATCACAAAAGCAAAATCCAGGCTCCAGAGTCAGGCTGACTCCAGCTGGAATCCCTGCTCTTCCATGGACTTATTGTTTGGGCAAATAAGTCAACGTCTCTGAGCTTCAGAGTATAAATGAGTATAAAATATTCTCCTAGAATTATTGTGACAATTACAGGAAGCAATGTACACCAAGTGCTTCGTACAGTAAATGTTCAGCAAATGGTAGCTAATATATTAGGGACATTAATTAGAGTCATGGCAGTGACATCTGTTGGCCTGCATCTCCCCCACTGGACTGGAGATCCTCAGGGGGGGCTGTATTCTCTCTCTTGGTCACTCCAGGCTTCTACTGCTGGGTTGAATACAGAGCAGACATTTACAGTTGACCCCTGAACCACATGGGGGTTACAGGCATCAACACCCCGCCCCCAAGCCCTGTGCAGTTAAAAATTCACGTATGACTTTCTAGTCTGCCTTCTGTCTCCGTAGCTCCACACCTGCAGATTCAAACAACCTCTGATCATGTAGTATTGTAGTATTTATTTATTTATTGTTTATTAATTGAAGTATAGTTGATTTACAATGTTGTGTCAGTTTCTGGTGTTCAGCAGAGTGCTTCAGTGATATATATATATATATATATATATATATATATATATATATATATATATATACTCTTTTTCATATTCTTTTTAATTATTGGTCATTACAAGCTGTTGAATATAGTTCCCTGTGCTGTACAGTAGGACCTTGTTGTTTATCTATTTTGTATACAGTAGTTAGTATCTGCCAATCCCAAACTCATAATTTATCCCTCCCCTCCTCACTTTCCCCTTTGGTAACCGTAAGTTTGTTTTCTATCTCTGTGAGTCTGTCTCTGTTTTATATATAAGGTCACTTGTGTCATTTTTTAAAATTCCACATGTAAGTGATATTATAGGGTATTTGCTTTTCTCAGTCTGACTTACTTCACTTAGTATGATCATCTCCAGGTCCACCTATGCTGCTACAAATGGCATTATTTTATTCATTTTTATGGCTGAGTAAGTATTGTGGTATTTATTGAAAAAAATCCACATATAAGTGACCCACAACATTCAAATCCACATTGTTTAAGGGTCAATTGCAGTGTATGAATGACCTTGTGCATTAATGAATGTAAGGAGGTTGAGGAAGTCAGGGAAAACTTCCAAGGGGAGGTAAATGCTATTCCAGACTGGCAAAGATTTGGAGGATTTGGACGGTGTGGCGGTTAACTGTGGCTCCAACTATGCTGAGTAACAAGCAAGCCCCAGACCTCAGTTGAGATACAACAGAAAACGCTGGTTAAGCTCCACCGCTGCAGTTTTGCTGGAGCTCTGGAATAAGCTGGGCAGCACTGGGGTGGCTCAGCCAGGGCAGCTCTGCCTGCTGTGTCGCTCAGCCTCCTCCTGGGCCCAGTGGACTAGCTCAAGAGGATTCTTGAGAGTGTGGCAGAGGACCAAGGGGGCAAGCAGAACCATGCAAGGCCTCTTAGGATCCATGCTGAGAATGAGTCTCTCTGTCCCTTCCACCTCATTCTATTGACCAAAGCAAGTCACATCCCCCAGCTCGAAGTCAGAGAGTGGAAAGATCCTCCCCTTTTTAATGGGAGAAACCGCAGGGTCACATGGCAAAGGGCGTGGATACAGGGAGGGCTGAAGTAGTGGGATTAAATCACAACCTCCCACAGGTGGGCCCAGGGAGGGGAGTAGGTCCTTTGTTGGGTGAGAGGACAGAGGAAGAACTAGACAAAGAAGCCAGTCCAGGATGCCCGTTATGGGATTGGAAGTTTCTGCAGGGATGGGTCCCCGTGGTCCCTCGTGTTCCCAGGACTGTTAGAGCATCAATCATTCATTCACTCGTTGGTCCATTGAATGACATTCACGACGCACTTGCTGTAGGCTGGGCCTTGTTCTTGGTGCTGTGGATATAACATCCGTAAAATGAGTCCAGGTCCCAACAATCCTCCAGATGAAGAGGTTCCGCTTCTTTTCCTGGCTCCTCCACCAATTTGCTCTGTGACCTTGGGAAATCACTTTCCCTCTCGGGGCATCGCAGCCACCACGAATAATATCTTACATTTGTAGAACACTTTTAACTTTATCAAATCGTCCTCACGTAACGTTCTCTGTGAAGCATCGGAGACCAGTTTTATTGCATCCCTGATTTGACAACTGAAACTCTAATGGTTTTAAAACGCACAGCTTCTTGGAAGTGCTCTCCAGAGAGGACTCGAGGGGCAAAACCCTTATAACAAACCCTAGGATTCTCTCTACAACAAAGCAGGTCCCTGGATGACGGCGGTTGGTTGTCATTTCAAACAATGTTTGGGGCCCCACAATTCCTGTGGGACCCAAGGACTGGGACAATTTCCTTCATCTTCCCTTTTATTTTGAAAAGCCACTGCTCTGAACATTTCAAAGATTCCTGTAGAACTTTTCCAATTTAATTAAAAAAAAAAGACTCTTCTTAACCAGTTTCACAAATGAAAGAGTTGAAAATGGGATGTAAGCCAGACCACAGAGAACAGCCTAATCACCCGAGCCCCTCATTTAATAAGGAGATGCTCCACCACCTCGGAAAACCAGGCTGCATATTTTACAAGAGGAAAGAGAGGCAGAAGGACCACTTCCTTCCTGTCACATCAAATCTCCTTCCCAGCCTAGGATCGGGGTCAAGTCTGAAGCAGGCTTCTCTCACAGAGTATCTACTGTGTGCTACGTCCTTCCAAAAGTGCCCCCCCACCAGATGCCAATCCTGTCAGGGGCATGTACCATCTTACAGGCAAGAAAACTGAGTCAGACAGAAAGTGGCAGCGAGTGAAAGCAGCTGGGCTGGATCCAAACTCAGACCCACCTGAACCCAAATACTGTGTTCTTTACTCTTGCACACAACACTTTTTCATTACGTGTGTGTGTTGAGGGGGGTGGTATTTAATATTGCAGAGGAGCAGGGTGCCAGGTTCAGTGAGTCCAGATAGAAAGATGGAAGCAGGGAAGGAAGGAAGGAAGGAAGGAAGAGATGTTGGGAGAGCAGGATGCAGGAAGGCAAGGGAAGGAGGAAGAAAGAGAGCAAAGGAAGACAGCAGTTACTGGGTAGTGCAGAGTAGATGTGGAGCTGAATTCTGAAGGAGCCACTTCCTGAATTTCAGGGCAGCCCCACCCTGATCATTTTCAGAACCTGGTGTATAGCAGATGCTCTGGGTGCTCTTCCCCATTGCCTCAGCCCACCTGGAAGTTGCCTGCAGCTCTAGTGGACAGTTCCCCTGCATGGAGAGGATGTCCTCCCTCCCACAGGACATCTCTCTGCCTGCAGGCTTCCTCTGACCATAGGAATCTATGTCAGGGCTGACCAGGAGTGTTTGAGAGCTAGTGCCCTGAACTCAGCAGCCCACAATGATGAAGGATGAGAGTTGGTGAATGCATCAGCTGGCTATTGCTATGTAACAAACAACCCCAAACTCAGCAGGTTCACACAACCATCGTTTATGTGCTGGCGATTCTGCAATTGGGCTGGGCTCAGCTGGAAAGTTCTCCAGCCCATTTCACAGGGTCACTTATGAGTTGTAGCTGCCCCGGACAGGATGGCCCAAGATGCCTGGCAGATAGGTGCGACTGTCGGCTGAGTGCCTGGGTCTCCTCTGTATAGCCTCTCTGTCAAGACAGCCCAGGCTGCTTTGTAGGGTGGCAGCTGCATTCCCAGACTGAAGGGCAAGTGCTTACCAATGCTCTGCTTGCATCACATGTGCTTACAGTCCATTGGCCAGAGCAAGTCACATGGCCCAACCCCGTGTCAGTGGGGGCGGGACCTTGACCAAGTCATGGACACGGGAAGGCAGGTTCACAGGGGGCTACCACTTAGCAATCCACCCCAGTGGGTAGGTATGCCAGCTTCCTCAGCCTTCAGTGGGACAGTCTCCTGGAGTCCCCTGAGGGCTTGAGCCCCATTGTCGATAGCTGCAGCCCACACATACACATGCTTTTATGGATTTTCTCTCTTCTCTGGTTCACTCTCCCTACTTTCTCACTGAGTTTCCTGAAATCCCCTCCCAATAACCTACCTGCACCCAAGTCCCTGTCTCAGGGTTAGCTTTGGGGAAACCTAAACGGGGACCGTGGCACAGCCAGGAGTCAGATTCCCAAGCATGTGTTCAGTTCTGCCCTACTGGCCCCTGGGAGGGACAGACGGGGAGAGGACAGGACGAGATGGGAATGCGGCTTCTGGGGCACTGGGGAGCCACTGAAAGCTGTGTGCAGAGCGGAGCATGATCAGCAGACGACTCCAGCCTCTCTGTGCCTCAGCTTGGCTTCCAGGGATGGATCAGGCTAGGTCGGGGTGGACCCCTGACCTGCCCAGTAGGGACAGGAAGACAAGACCTTTCAAAGACACTTCAAAGTGAGGGAAGACCCCGCCCCCTTCACCAGTCCTTCTGGGTCCATCCGGGTCCCCAGAGCTGTGCTCACCATTTGCTGGCCTGAAACCAACCCCTCCCCCACCACCGGCCTTTTCTGAGTTCTGTTTTTACTGATTATGCAAATCTCCCATCCCAGCCTAAGCAAAGCAGGCTGGAAGTGGGGCAGCTCAACAGGATGGGCAAACGATGGATTACCGCCGCCCACTCTGGTAAACAGAAGTTTAATTGCTTTTTCAGAGGGGAGAGAGGGAGGGGGGCAAGCACACAAATAAAACAAATTCCCAGTCGGCTGCATCAGGACTGGGGAGCTCCGAGCTGGGAGCAGTGGATTCTCACCCGGGGGGGTAGGAGGTGGGCAGTGGAAAGGAGGCATCGAAGACTCGGAGGTACCCCTGGGGAGGCAGTGGCAAGGACAGGCTCTCTGCCCTTCAGGTCCATTCAGGTCAAGGGCAGGGCAGTCTGTACCACTGGAGTAGGGAGAAGCTGAGTGTCAGGGCTCTTTCTTGGATTTTTAACAACAACAACAACAAGAATAACTATCTCCCATTTACCCCGAGCTTGCTGTGTGCCAGGCGCTGGACTAAGTTCTCCATGTGAATGAATCACTTAATCCTCCCCACAGCCCGGTGATGTATTACCAGCTGCCTCTCACAGAAGAGAAAATAGAAGCACATATTAAGTGCCTTTGCTGAAGACACAGGGGAAACTGTTCGTTTGTCCCTCCAGAGCCCCAGTGCCTATTTATTCACAAACCCCCATGTACTGAGCCTTTGCTCTGGGTCAGCCGCTTTCTGTGAACAGATCATAGCAACGCTATGTAAGAGGTAGCATTTTTTGCCTCATTTACCAGATGAGGGAACTGGGCCTCAAGTTCATATCATTAATAAAGGGTAAGACCAGGTCTGTCTGATGCCAGAGACTATGCCTTTAATCACTAAGTTAGCAACGTCCCTGAATACTACTGCACATATCCAAGTAATGACTCCTGTTGGTTGTCACTTCTTCTGTGCCAGGCCCCTGGACCCAGGTGCCAGGCCCCTGGACCCAGGTACCAGCCTAGGAATGAGAGATGGTCCCTGCCCTTGAGAAGCCCATGACCTAATGGGGAAGGGAAACGCATACATGAACAATTATAGAGATAAGGGCTTGAAAAGAACAGGAAGGGGTGGGAACCCCAGCAGTGCCTAATTCTGCCTGCAGAGGTTAGGACAGGCTTTGCAGAGGAGGCCACATTTGAGTTGAGGCTGAAAGGAGGAGTCAGATTTCACTGAACTGGCTGGGAAAGGGATAATAGAGCAGCGTGTAGAAAGTCCTGGGGTGAGGCAGTCGCTAGCACGTTCTAGATTAGCCAACAGCCTGCTGTGGCCAGGACACAAGGGACCCATCAAGGAGGACAAGGGGACCATGCTGAGAAAGCGGCAGGAGACACATTATGATGGGCCTTCATGGCCGCTCTTAATCCCCAGGGCTCGCCTTCTTCCAAGTGCCATTTGGTTTGATGAGATGCTCCCAGAGCAAGTGGTTCCCTGGCCGAGGACATTTGGGGAGCTGTGCAAACTCGAGTGGCTTCTGGAAGCTGCACAAGTATCTGAGACACCTCATAGGAAAGAAAGCTGCTTATTTCAGCTGAGCCCAGACATCCCCAAATCCATCTGACCCCAGAAGCCTCCTCTAACCCATGAATACCCCCTGGGGTCAGCATTCTAGGGACAAACACTTCAGGAAACATCTCTGTGTGTGCTGAAGCCGGGCACTGACAGGGAAAGGCCATGTGCCCATTGCTCCTTCCTGTGTCTTCAGTCCCCAAGAGGCCTTCACTCGAAGGATGGCAGTGATAATAATAACAACTGATGTTAACTGAGCACTTACCATGGCCTGAGCTGGCCCCCGTGCTAAGTGTTCCATGTACCATCTCACCAAATCATCATACTATTATTATTCCCATTTTACAGATGGAGAAACTGAGGCACAGAAAAGCAGGAGCCAGCCTATGATCTGATCTCTCAATTAGTAGATGGAGGAGCCAGGATTCAAAACCCTAGTCTGCCACACCCTGAGGTCCCAGAGCTGCTCCTGCCTGTAGCTCCTGTCTACAGGGAAGACCCCCCACCAGGCAGAGATGGGAAAAGAGTCCTTCTGTCTCGTTCAGGAAAGATGCTCCAGGTGCCGGCTCCTCTACTCTTCATGGGGACTGCTTCCTTTCTGAAATAACAGAATCAAGTCAATCCAACTCAGCCAACACTTCCAGACCCCTGTTTTGCACAAGGGGTTTCTAGGGATGTGAGAAGAGAGTCAGGCCCTGGCTGCCAGGAATTGCCCTCCACTGGAGACTCTGATCACAGAATTCCTGAGCAGAAGGGACTTTGGAAATCACACAGTCCCCAAAACTCAGATTTAAAGAAAAATTGAACCATGAGATACCACTACATCTCTATTAACACGGCCAAAATCCAGAACACTGCCATCACCAAACTCTGATGAGATGTGGTGCAACAGGAACGCTCCTTCATGGCTGGTGGGAATGCAAAATTCTACAGTCACTGGAAGACAGTTTGACAGATTCTTAGAAAACGAAACGTACCCTTGTTATTAGATCCAGAAACCACACTCCCTGGTATTTACCCAAAGGAGCTGAAAACTTACATCCACACAAGAACCTGCGCATGGATGCTTATTGCAGCTGTCTTCATAATTGTCAAAACTTGAAGCCACCAGGATGTCCTCCCATAGGTGAACGGACAAAGAAACCATGGGTCCATCTGGACACGGGAACATCATTCAGTACTAAAAACAAATAGGCCATCAAGCCATGAAAAGACATGGAAGAAACGTAAATGCATATTACAACACGATAGGAGCCAGTCTGAAAAGTTTTTGATTCTAACTTATGACAGCCTGGAAAAGGCAAAACTATGGAGAGAGTAAAAAGATCAGGGGTTCCAGGGGTTGAAGGAGGGGAAGGAATAGGCAGAGCACAGGGGATTTTTAGGGCAGTGAAACTGTTCTGTGTGAAACTACAATGGTGGATACATGTTACCGCAGATTTGTCAAAACTCATAATCTGCACGACACTGAGAGTGAATCCTAACGTAAACGGTGGACTTTGACTGACAGTGATGTGTCAGTGTAGGTTTATCAGTGATAACAAATGTACCACTCGGGTCAGGGAGGCTGTGCGTGGTGGGGGGAGGGGGAGGGAGCGTATGAGAACTCTATGCACCTTTCCTTCAGTTTTGTTGTGCACCTAAAACTGATCTAAAAAAAGTCTTTAAAAAAGAAAAGAGAAAGATGGAGTCAAATCCCCAAATTTAGAACAGGCAGCAGCAGAACTGGCTGCTTGAACTGGGGGTGGGAGCCCTGGAGCCCACCTGCAGAGAGCTTTCCCTCACCCCTTCCCGAGGGCTCCGGTAGGAGATACAGAAATAGGTACAAATAGAGAGCTGTGAAGTCACAGGAGAAAGACATGAATTTCTGCTGGGAAAGCTCCTCCCAAGAGGTGGTCCTGACCTGAGCTGGAAACAGGGTGGGAGCCGGTTCAGGCTGAAGGAGCTGCTCAGGTGAAGGTCTGCGGGCAGAGGGTTCATGGGGTGTTTAATGAGACTGACTCTGGGAGATGTGGGGTGGCAGCGATGGGAGGAGGGCGGCAAAAACTCCGTGTTCACTCATGCCCCACCCCACTTCCAGTGTCATCCCCCAGCCCTTCCTGGGCAGGTGGCAGAGCCAGACACCAGAGGCCAGCCCTCGCTGTTTCTGTAGCAAACATTTGAATAACTTCTCTGACATTGGAGACTTTCCTATTGACCTGGTTATTGCTGGCAGGCCCAGCCTAAATTCGAGGGGACAAAGGAAGGCTGGAAATGCCACCTTGAAAAGGTCACCTGCCCTGTCCCAAAGCTTGGGATCTATCCAGGTCAGCAATGCCCCCTGGCTCCTGGCACAGTCTCCCAACGCAGACCAAGAAATGCTCTGTCGAGCTTCTGTGAGAAGTGGCACAGGGCACAAAAAGCAGCCCTGGAATAGAGAGTAAATCCATCAGAGCCTGAGTGGTCCTTCCCAGCTGTGTGACCTTGAGAAAGCAGCTCTCCCTCTCTGAGCCTGTATCTTCATCCACAACCAGGGCATAGCAACATGGGTATTGTGAGGTCCTTAGAAAGATCTTACTAGATGGTGGACATGGCCACACCCTGTAAACAGTACAGGGCTTTATACGGCACCAGGGACCACAGAAACACCAGGCGTTATTTGGAGCATGTAGAACACAGCCTCTCACACACGGCGCCACCTGAATTACTGTGTGCACAGCAGGATAGGTTGTTGCAGATGGTGCCCTTGGCAAAGACAGGTACACAGAGGATGCTGAGGTGGCCGAGTGCATGTCACTAACTCTTACCGTAAAGCTCCCTTTCTCAAAACTCCTGGGGTTTGAATCAGAATGAGGTGGGGGCAGCTTTTTAGACAAGCCCCTCCACCCCCCCCAGAACTCACCATGAAGTCTGAGAATCATAATCATGAAGCAGACCCCCAAAGGCCAATCCTTCTCAAGTTTAAGGGCAATTTGGAGTTATACTGACTACTGTTGGAAAGACCCTACTGTGTGCCACTCACTTTACACAAATGATTTGAAAGTATATTACCTTCAGATTCTATATATGACCCAGGACACCCAGAACAGTGGGGTGATCTTCTCACAGACACAGTGAATCAGGGGCAGGTCAATCCAGGTCTCTCTGAAGCCACCCACGTCTCTGTCACTGCTTCTCCACTTTGCAATGTAAAGCAAAGACCGCGGGAGTTTCAGGTGACAGCTACTTCTGAGCAATCCCGGAGGTCTTCCTGGAACGGGTGAGGGTCAGGGGCCTACCCAGGACTGGGGAGAGTATCACGCATTTCGCTGGCCTCTCAGGCAGTGCCGGCCAGGCAGTGAGGGAAGAACCCTCTGCCGGAACGCCCCTTGTTTGATCTTTGTCTCTGCTGCGTGGATTTAAGATGCACCAACCCTCAGTGCTCCGGGGGGTTCATCTAAACATGATTAAACAACCATTAGGCCTCCGCGGTTGGGAAATGGAGATTTACAGACTTCCAAACCTCCATTTAAATGCAAATGCACCGTCTCGCCCAGAACCACGGATCTGAGCAGCATTAAAGTCACCATGTCCTGTCACTCCCACTAGGCTGGGCCACCTCAGGGCCCCATTTAATCCGGGGGCACTGTGGCCACCCGCTGGAACCAGGGGGGACGGGGGACAGGGCCCATAGGGATGAGCATGAGTTGACACTTTGCTTTCCTTCATCCACTGTTGCCTTCCCAGCCTCTGGCCCAAACCCGCAGGACCTTGCCAAGGTCACACACACAGATGGGAAATCCTGGAGCCAGGACTCCATCCATGGCCTGCCTGGCTCTGAAGCTTCAGGAAGGCTAGACTCTGTGTCAAGTCTGAACAAAGGGCCCAGGAAATAGTCACTGAGTTGAAAGCAAGTAAAAACCTACCACTCAGGGTAAGCTAATAACAACAGGGGCCATTTAATTGAGACCTAATACATGCCAGGCAGAGAAGGAACCATTTAATCCTGTAAGACCTTAGGAGGTAGGTTTTAGGATCCTCATTTTTAAAGGGGGAAATTTGGAGAGACTCAGGAAGATGAGGGGCCTTGCGGAGGTCACTCATGGGGAAGGTGTCAGAGTCAGGAATTGAACCCCAGTCCACGCTCCTAACCATCTCTTGAGGCTCTGCCACTCAGCTCCTGCGTGACCTTTGGCAAGTGACTTGACCTCTCTGGGCTTCTGCTTCTGGATCCAAAATGGGTATAATAATAGAATCCACTTCATGGGATCTTGGATCTAGGGATTGATGGAGTTTGTATGAGCTGAAGAACTGGCAACATTATCTGATGCATAGAAAGAACTTGACAAGTATTAGCGAGAGTTATTAATTACTCTACTCTTAGAAAGTGCCAGGTGCCCTAAAAGAGGTACAGACTATAATTTATCGGGGGTTGGGGGGAGGTTCGGGGGGAACTCAGATTTCATGCCCTGAGGGTGAAATCAGGGACAGCCTCTTGGAAGAGGCAGCCCTTGTAAGGGGTCTTGAAGGGCGGACAGTGGAGGGAGTCAGGGGAGGGAGGAACAGCTGGAGAACGTGAGGCAGAGGCAGGGAATGGGGAGCTGTCCAGCGAGGCTGAACTTGGGCGGCACCTACAGGAGACAGGGAAAGGGGCGGGTAGCAGGGGGCCGGGGGGGGGGGGGGGGGGAGGATGCAGGGTTCAGCAGGCACCAGGCTCTGAAGGCCTTGAATTGCAAGCTGGAAAATGGGGGACTGTACTTTGCAGGCAGGATCTGGCAGCAGATAACGTGGTGAGTGGGGAAGAGGAGGGCATCCCGGACGGCGGTCGGGGGAGTGACCGGGGCCCGTGCACTTGCTGCACGCCCGGTGCTGTGCTGCGTGTTTCACACACCGTCTCATTCTCTCCCCAGAGCAATCTCCTTGGGTTTATTACTATTACTCACATTTCAGGTGAGTCAGCCGTGGCCCGGAGGTGTTAGGGACCTCATCCAAATTCACCAGGCCGGGGGAGGTAGGGGCAGGCTGCAAGCCCAACGGGGAAGCTGCTTCCCTCCCCCCACAGCCCTGCTTCTCTGTGACCCTGTTTGCCCTCTGGTGCCTGGGAGAAAGAGATGCTAGGGCGGCCAGCTCATCCTGATTTTCTGGAAGCTCTCCTGGTTTTAAAACGAAGTCCCAAGAAACTCTGTTGTCTTGAGCCAACAAGTGATGACCCAGAAATGGGACATGGAAGCGGGGAAGCTGGGGACTGATGGATAAAGTGTTTTGACACGTTGAGTTGGGCCCCCAGGGAGCAGGCCTGGCCACTGCTTTGGCACAAGGTCAGGCCAGAGGCCCAGATTTGGGGCTCACCCACAGAGAACCAGAGAGCTCCCAGGACCTACTCAGGAAGGGGTCTTCCTCCCAAGGACGGAGATGGCACAGAGAGAGCGCTGGACCCTCAGGACTGCCTTCCAGCCAGCCTGCAAAGTGGGGTCCGGAAGACCCTTCTTCCCTGGATGACTTCTTAGCCACACACCCTGGTGGGGCCTTTGCTCCAGGCTTAGATGCAAGAAATCACGTTCACATATGGGATTTTCGGGCATAGGACCTTCTCTTTGTTTCTGGAGTCTGTCCAATTGGCCAGTGGGCACAGTGCCTTTCCATGGTGCCAGGGAGGAGGAAGGCCAGCAACTTCTATTTGTTTGTTTCTGCCTTCTCCGCCCTTCCTCCCAGCCACACCGTCTCTGGCCACTGCTTGCCTCTGGCCTTTGGCCTCAGAGAGGGACCATATATAGTGACAGAAGTCGAGCCAGCTGCGCACACGAGGCTATATGTCCCCCAAGGGAGAGGCCTGAGCGGGGCTTGATGGGGGAAGAAAGTGACAGTTTCCTCTTTAGCCTCCAAGTGTAGACACACTCCTGGGGCAGGGATGGGGGCAGCCCATCCACTCACGTGGCCTGAGGTTTGGGGGCACAGAGCACAGGTCTGGGAGACCCCAAACTGTAGGTCTAACTCAGACTGTCCCTGAATTGCTCTGTGACCTTGAGCAAGTTCCTTCCCTTATTTGGGCCTCAGTTTACTCATTTGTCAAATGGGACTTATAGCATCTCATGGGACTTTGGCTGTGAGGTCAAAGGGCAGAGCCTGGCCAAAAGACAGTACGTGGTAGTGTCTCAGATGGGAGGAAATGAGGGCAGGGTAAAGGGCTGGGAACTGTGAGAGGGGTGCAGATGAGGGGCTGGGAGGAGGGGGCCCAGCTGGGCGGAGAAGAAGGTGACAAGGCAGGTGGGAGCGTGTTGAAAGGGGAGCCAGATGGGGGCTCATCAATCAGCTTTTATATCCCCTGCCCTTCCCTCCCCGCCTCCCCGCCCCTCCCAGCCCCTGCGGATAATCACGGAGGACACCAATTAGGAGGACCCAGCCCCCTGGGCTTCTTTGTTTGAAGCCCTCCTGGTGAATTATGCAGGAGGCTGCAGGAGAAACGGAGCCGGGATCGCTTCATTATTGATGAAAGATGACGGGTCCTCTGCTGACAGCCTGCCTAAGAGATATGATTAGCTTGTAAAAAATTAATCACCGTTCTCCAGGAGGACACAGATTAAAACCCCGAGGAGTGGTGTTATCGATGTTCCCTAATTTCAGGGGACTTTGAAAAGGTTTTAGCGCAACTCGGAGGAGACAATTAAATTCAATTAGAATCACACGTGCTGAAATGGCACTCCCTCCTGCGAGGCAGGTGCGGGGTGGTCCAGGAGGGAGGGAGGCGCTGCAGGTGGATGAGGACGTGGGGGTGCACGTGGCCCCGGAGTCCTCCGGACTCTGCCCCCCGCCGGAGGCTCCTTCCGCTCTGTCCTCACTCCAGGTGATCTCATGCTCACCTCTGGCTTCAATTACCACCCAGACTCCGATGACTCACACACTTAACGGCTCCAGCCTGGACCTCTCCCCAGGGCTCCCTGTCGCTATGCTCAGCTGCTTTCTCATCACCTTCTCTCGAATATCTCAAAGGCATCTCCAACTCAAAGTGACCTCCTGACCATCCCCCACCCTCCCCACCTTCATACCTGGCCTCCCACAGGTCCTCTTTCTTAATGAAGGACCCCACCCTCAACCAGATCCATCACCGAGACCTGTTGGCTTCATGCCTGAACATTTTTGGAATCCACTCACTTTCCTGCGGGTCCCTGGCTCACCGCCCTAGTCCATGGCACCTTCCTCTCTCACCTGGATGACTCCTCGTGGGTATCAGATACTTCTGGCCTCTTGCCTCCTCCTCTTGACCTCTCTGTTTTTGCCTGAGGTTGGGATGGACAGTTCCTGTGGGATTCGATTCACAATGCTCTGTGCACCATAATTGTTTTCCCATCAGCCCTGGGGCTCCTCTTTTGTTGGGGCAGTGGGGAGCTGTGTTCGTACCCAGCTCAGAAGTGTGGGAAGATCGGCACCCCTGATGGATGATGTCCCAGCCTCCCACTTGGGGCAGGGGGGCAATTCTGGGAGGCCTGATGCTCTTGTGCTCATTTCTCAGGAGGTCCCAGTGGAGTGGAGTCCCTATTGACTGAAGCAGCATTCCAACAACACCAGTCTCATTCTCAGTCCTCCATCACTCCTGTTCCCAGAGACCTCTCTCCATAAACTACCGGTCTCGGCTCTGCTGGTAAAGGGTCCTACCTAAGACATCCCGTTTTCCCTCTGGACCCCTCCACTCTGTTCTCCCCACCACATTAATGACCTTCACAAACACCTCTGATCACATCATCCTCCCACTGAAAGCCTCCAAGATTTCCCGGTGCTCTCAGGTCAGAAGGAAAACCCCAAGCGTGGCCCCGAAGAGCCCAAATCATCTGACTCCTCCCACCCTACCCCACCAAACAGCCCACCCCCTGGACCCACGTGTTCACCGAGACCATCCTGCTCAGAGCCTCTGCCCACGCTGCGCCTGCCGCCTGGAGTCCTTTTCCCCTCCTCCTTTGCTCTGTAGCTCACGTTCATTCTTCAGATCTCACCCAGCAGTCGTGTCTGCCAGAAGTTGTCCCTGACCCTCTCTACGAGGTTAGACCTCTTCTCTCATCAGTTCTCATAGCACCAGGCCCCCTCTTCTCTTAGGGCTAATCAGAGTCTCAGTTTCACAAATTTCACATTTTTTTGAGGGATGATTTGATTAAAGTCTGCCTCCTCCATTAGGAATGAGCATCGTGAGGATGGACTGTGTCTGGCAACCCCGGGGAACAGCATGGTAACATTTTAGGAAGAAAGGATGGAAGGAAGGACAGAAGGAGGGAGAGAGGGAAGGAAGGAGGGAGAAAGAGGGTCCACCTTGAGCTGATTACAAATCTTCCTCTGCTCCAAACACTTCACTGTTTCCCCAGGGCAAGCAGAGAGAAATCCAAGCTACTTAGCAAGGCTTTAGGATCTCCACTCAACCCCAATTTCCCCCAACATTATTCCCCTTACTCCCCCATACACCCGTGGGCTCCAGCCAGTCCGAGCAAGCTGCTTGCGTTTCTCCGTCTGGTCCTCTCTGGGGAGTGAGTGCTCGTTAGGATGTGAGCTCAGTGAGCCAGAGCAGCTCATGCACACAGCAAGAGTTCCATGAAAGTTTGTTGACTGAAAGAAGGACCAACCACATAGGCACCCCCTGGCTCTGCCTATCTTGTTCCTGAAAAAAAAAAAAAAAAAAAAAACAACTGTCTCTTCTGTGTCAGGTGCCCTGTGGGTGTGTTCTGGGCACTCCCTACCAACACTTTCTATTTGATAGATGAAGGAAGTTGAGACTCAGACTTAAAGCCGTTTGCCCCAGGTCACACAGTTTGAGAGTAGCAGAATATGGATACCAACCCAGGCTTTCCGCACCAGGCCCACTGCCCAGTACCCCTGCCTCCCATCACCTCCAGGGGCCACCTTCCCTCCATTCCTGGAGGTCCAACTCAAATGCCACCTCCTCCTGGACGCCTTCCATGATCATCATGTCCTTGGCCATAAGATGTGTTTCCTATCCTGCAGGCCACCAGCGCCTTTGGTTATTGGTTTGGGTTTTATCTGCAGAGCTGTGTTGAGGTGAAATTTACATGCCATCAGTTTCACCTGTTCTAAGTGAACGACTCAACCATCAAGCCTGTTTTTATACCCCGAGCTGACACGTAAATTGATTTCTAGCTGTGGTCATGATTCACACACCACAGTCATCTCCCAGCTGAGGGCAAGACTGGGGCAGCCTCATCTCTGGGCGCCCCGCTAGCAGGGCCTGCACCCTTGGGCACAGGGCAAGCTGAGTGAGCCCACACCACAGCAACTGCCCCTGGAGGAAGGGGACTTGAAAGAATGACAACAGCTGATGCTCCACAGCAGCTGCTGGACACCAGAGCCAAACGCACAGGTTCTCCACCAGGTGGGGGCATTACCCCCATCTTACAGATAAGGACACTGAAGCACAAAAAAAAGGAAATAACATGCCCAAATCACACAGCAAATAGCACAGCTGGGACTCAAACCCAGGGGTCTGGCTCCAGAGTATGGCTTTTAACCAAAGTGCTCTGATGTTAGGGGGCCCAACTGTCCTGGTTTGCCCAGGATGCAGGACATTTTGTTTTCAAACCAGGACAGTCCCAGGTATCCTGGGATCAGCGGGTCACCCTCCATCATGTTGACACTTCTCATTCTAGTAAAGTCTACTCTGAGCTGGTAGGGCGCTCTTTAGATGGCTGTGTCCCCACAGTTCGCTGGCCTCTGTGGCCACTGTCCAGGGCTCTTGGGAGATCACTCACATTTCTCCTGGACACCACCAGCCAGGGTAGGATTCCTGGGGCTGCTGGGTGTGGGGATCCTGGGGGAGAGCCAGGAGAGCCGGCCTAGGAGCTTGGGCCCACCCTGCTGTTAGGGGGCTCCCAGGGGGTTGGAGTTCAGAACAAAGGAGGCAGGAGGAGCAGCTTAGGGAGGACGGAGGTGATTCTTCTGCTCATTATCAGTGTGCTGAGTGGCCTCTGCTACGAGATGCCTCACCTTACTCATCTGTTCAATGGGTGGGACCCTGTGACTTAACCTCATCCTAAGGGCTCGATGGTTTGGTAAGTGAGTCTGCACCCGTGTCTGATGAGGACCACAGAGACTGAGGAGCTGGGAGGCCAGGACTGATTATCCCCATTGGATCACCAATAAGACCAAGGTTCAGAGAGTCAAAGTAACCTGCCTGAGGTCACACAGCATAAGAAATAGCAGAACTGGGTTCACAGCAAAGCCATCACACTCCGTATCTTCACTGCTCTGTCCTCTGTGAAAGGGGGCACAGCAGGTAGCAGAGTCCTTGGCCAGGCTTCCAGTCCAGACTGGGAAGAGGGTGGGAATCCCATGGAAGAATAAGACCTGCCTGAGATCTAAGATGATGGGACCACTTTGCGGTCAGCCATATGGCTGTACAAGTGAGGTGAGGTCCCAAGAAAAGAGTGGAATTCCCCTGTCACGAAGCTAAGCACAGCTGATACTCAAGTTCCTAAATCAACTGAACCTAGATTTATAGGAAAAGGGGAACCTCTCCTCCTGTGGGATCCTGTCCCCTGGGTCTCCAGTCCTTCTGCAGCCTCATCGTACCTTTCAGCTAGCCCCTAGACTCCTGCTCCCTTCTCCCCATGCCTCCACCCACCAGAAAGTTCCCTTCCGTCCTGAAACCTACACAGCTGCCTCCTAATGACAATAATAACCACAGCTAACACATACAGAACATTTATTGCCTGCGTGGCCCTAGGCTATGAACTTCGGTGTATTTTTTATAATTCTTACAACAACCCTACGGTAGGTACTGATGCGCGCACACACATACCCTACACACACCCAGCACATACACACACACAGCACACAGATGAGACTGAGGCTTGGGGAGTTGATCGTTTGCCCACCCCCTCACTCACCTGCTTCTTTACCCGTCCTTGGGGCAAGCGAAGGCAATTCAGTTGGTACAAGATGGGAACCAGGGATGTACATATTTAGCAAGCACCCCAAAAAAGCATTGTGATCTCCCTTTCATAGGTTGAGGAAATTGAGGCTTAGGGGAGTAAGAACTGTCCATGGTCACCCAGCTCATAAGCCGTCGAGCTGAGACTCAGATGCAAAGTCCAGGCTCCCTTGTAACTGAGGAGCAGGGGTACATGGTACTCGCTGCCAAACACTGTCAAAAGCCTGGGTTCTCCGGCTGGGAGGGCCAGAGTGGAAATCAGTGCTGCCCAGACCCCAGCTCAGGCTCAGGCCATGGTTCCAGTTCTTCATCCTCCCAGAGGCCAGGGAAGCCCGAAACAAATGACTGAGGCCCACCTCCCAGAGCAGCCCACAAGGATGAAGATTCACTTGCTGGAATTGGAGAAGCACCATTCCCCTGTTTGAGGAGTTGCTAAGAATGGCTGGGTTTAATGATGCTAAATTAGTAGCTCCAATGCTGCAGATCTGAGGACGTTCCTGGAATTGAGCGCCTTACGCAGGGATGGTTCCCAGGCATCTTTGCCTCAGGGCTGGGGAAATAGGAGTGAAGGCAGGGAGGGAGGAAAGACACCAAGCGTGGGTACAAATGGGAGCATCTGAAAGGAATCACTGGGCGCTAAGACCTGCAGGCTAAAGGAAGTGGGACAGATTACCCACCGGGCACTAGACTCCACGTGGACTGGGGGTATTAAACAGTGACAACGATCAATGACAATCATCACAAAGGCTGGCGTTTTCTGAGCACTTTATAGATGCCAGGCCCTATTCTAAGCACTTTCCAGGTATCAACTAATTAATTTAATCCTGAGAACAAGTCTGGGAGGTGAGTACTTGTAGCTGTTATAATACATGACCACAAATTCTTAGACATTCAGCCCATCGAGAGGCACGGACTATGTTCCCCGCCCCCTCTTGAATCTGGGTGGGCTTGAAACTGCTTCAACCAGCAGAGTGCAGTGGAAAGCGAGGTCGTGTGACTTTCAAAGTGAGATCAGCAAACGCAAAGCACCTTCTGCCTTGCTGTTGGAAATGCTTGTCTTGGAATCCTGAGTATCCATGTGTGAAATCTGACTCCTCTGGGGCCGCCGTGCTGCAAGGAAGGTCAAGGTACATGGAGAAGCCACGTGGTGCTCCAGTCAACGATCCCAGAGAACTCCAATCCTCAGTCAGTCACTCCCATCTTCCCAGCTGAGAACTCATGGACAAGCCACCCGCTCTCTGCCCTGTCCAAATTCCTGACCTAAGAAACCGTAAGTGTAATAAAATGATAGGTATTCTATGCCATGGAATTTGGGGCTGGTTTGTTACACAGCAGTAGATCATCTGAACAGTATTCTCATCATCTCTGTTTCCTAGTTGAGGAAGCTAATGTACCATCAGTAAGTGACAGAAATAAGATTCAGCCCAAGGCAGTCTGGTCCCAGTGTCTCTCTACTTAAAAACCCTCAATAAATGGAAATGGCTATAATTACTACGGCCCTGTCATTATTCCTCTTACTTCTCTGGCCTAATCTCAGAGCCATGTTGACTCTAAAAACTCACTTTAGCAGCTGAAGATAATTAAAAGTAATTGCATTCTTTACTGAAGTCTCTCAAAGTACATTCAAAGTGACCCCCAAATTTCATCCCTAACCTTATTCACAGCCCTGTCAGTCTCCCATCTAACCTCCCTCCTAGCCCACCATGATAGGGACATGCATCTTCTCAAATCTATTTCCCCCAAGTGGCCCCGCCTCCTCCACTCCTCCTTACACATCTTATTTCTCAGCCAGAAAGAATTCTTCCTCTTTGGGAGAGGGGCCCGGGGGCAGCAGGCTGATGGCTGTGGGGTTCTTCCCTGTGAGCAAGGGAAGCGTGCACAGTCTGGTGATGCTCTCCCTTCCACTTGAGTCATTTTTGTCCTGCCCCGTAGTGGAAAGCCCTCAGCCCTTTCTGATCATTTCAGAAGCTCTAATAATATTACACGTTTCCCAGAACCTTGTTATATTGAGGTTGAAGATGCCCCAGTATTCCAGGAAGGCAGCAGCTTTGTCAAGAGCTGACCTCTTCACCTGGATGTCCCCCTAGGCACATCTAGTTCAAGGTCCACTGCTGAAGCCCCTCCCACCTCCTACCAGCTCCACCTCTCCCAGGTCCTATCTCGGTAAAAACGGCATTCCTCCACCTGGTCAGCAATGCCAGCAGCTGAGGGTCATTCCAGGGGCCTCCCTTTTCCTCGTTCCCCTCATCCAAGCAATAGCTCTGTGGATTCTCCCACTTACGTGTCTCTCATGTCCTCCCCAGTGCCTTCTGCCCCCTGGCCTCTGCCCCAGCATCAGCTCACCTTCCCCCGGTGCCCAAGCTGAGAACCTGGGCAGCTTCCTTTTCTCCTTCTCTGTCACACCTCTACGTTGGTCCTATGTCCTTAAAATCCTTCCACTCCAGACTCTTCCTCCAATCTCCCCATCCCCACCGTCGGGGCACCCTCTCTGACAGGTCTCCTGGCCTCCAGACTCTCCCCTCTCCAGCTCATCCTCCACAGAGCAGGCAGGCAAAGGGTCTTCCTTCAGCCTATGGTAGGTAAATGCCCTGAGGGCAGGGGTCCTGTCTGTCTCTCTGCCGTTGTCTTCCCGCATCCTCTAAGTAATGGAGCTGAGACTGCACCCAGCTCTGGTCCCCATCACGTTGAGTTGCGGTCCCTATCCCTGGACCAGCTACATCTCCATGCCCAGGCTGCGGATGCAGAAGCGCCTCGGCCCCAATGCCACCCTGACTCCTAGGTGGGCTTTGGGATCTTCGCCCAGAGCCCACTCCAGCTTCCTTCTTGGGAGGCAGACACGCATTCTAGCCAACCCAACCCCAGCTCTTCCTGAGACCCCTGCCAACAGCCCAGGCTGGCTACAGCTCAATGGGCCAAGCTGGAACCGAAGGTCAGGGACTAGGACAGCTTCCATGCCTCCCCAGGAAGGATTCTGACTCTCCCCTCTTCACTTGCTTAATCATAATCTCCTCTGCTGGCAGACTGCTGTTTACAGAGCATTTCTGATGCATTGTCTTTCTTTGCTGTTGTTATTTCGAAAGCACATTTGTTGAGATTCTTAGGTACGAGGCGCTGGGCTGTGGGTTTTCTATGCCATCTCCCTTCAGTCTTCATGATTCTCTGGACATTCTGCTACTCATTTACTGATGAGAACTGATAGGCCCTGGAAAGCTCTCTATTAATAAGAAAATGAGTGGCATGAATAGGCAATTGACTAACAAAGTGCTAGAAATATCCAATCAAAGTGAAAATCTGTCAATCCAGGCAGTTAGTGCAGTGGGACGAGAGGTGAGGGGTAATTTCTGAAGTGGTTTAGTCTTTAAACTCTGGAGACAGAGAGCCCTGGGTTCAAATCCCTGCCCAGTGCTGTCTAGCCATGTAATCTTGTGCCTCCGTTTCCTTATCTGTAAAATAGAGATGATAATAGTTCTCAGTTCTGGATGCTCACTGCTCAGAAGCTAATACTCAAGAGGCAGATGTTGGTAGAAAGGAAAGTTTGCTTTATTCCAGAGGCCAGCAACTGGGGGAGAGGGCAGACTCGTGTTCAAAGGCCACCTCCCCTTTGCCAAAGTTGCCAAAGTTGGTGTGCAAGAACTTTGAAAGGGGCAATTCAAGGGTGTATTGAAGGAGGGAGTGGGCTGTATGCAGAACAGAAGAGTCAGCTCTGACAGTCTTCCTGAAATTGGTCATGCGGTGGTCTGATCAGCGTCATCGTGATTGTCTGAAGTGCAGTTAATCTTCAACTCCAGGGTTGCTTTGTTTCCATTTCTTTGAGACCAGTTCTTAGAATTGTGGCAGCTAATGTCATGGCTACAGTCTGGTCATCGTGTGGTTAACTTCTTCCACCTGGTGGGGGTTTCAGTATCTATAAGACAGCTCCAAGGAGATGGCTCAGAATATTATCTACAGCCCTTGAGGAGGAACTAAAGATCCTTGAGTTTGTTTAATGACTAAACTATCATTATTTTGTTTTGTTTGACTATTTCCCTTTGTTTCTGTATTTTCTTATTTCTCTGATTAAACTTAACTAAAGTTTTTCTACAGACAAGAGGCAGGCAGAGGACATGGGGTCGGGGGTTGGGGGAATCTGTCCTGGGAAGGTCCTGTAGGGTTCTGCTCCATTTCAATAGTATCTACCACACTACAGACCAGTGCCTTCCATGTTGTCAGTTACTCAGTAGATGACAGCTTTAAAATGGCATGTAATTGACACTTAAGTAAATGCTCAATAACTCTTTGTTATTAACTAAAGTCAGCAAGGATTTCTTAGTATTTCAGTTCCTAGAGTTGTAGGTGGAAATCAACACTGTCTGGCTTTGTCAAGACTTCAGGGGAGAGTGACTCTGACTGCTGGTGTGCATGTAATTGGTACCAAATTTCTGGAGGACAAACTTGACAACATTCATCAGATGCTATGTTATAGATCGTTCACTTTGTTGATCATCTGTTACCTACCAGGGCCTTGGCCGCTCTGACTCTAGTGCCTGGGGCGGTGCTTGGCATGTGATAGGCCCTCTTTTTGTCTTGAATGAATGAATAAATGAACAAATGAATAAAGAGGCCAAACTGACCCAGGATTTCTACTCCTAAGAATCAATGTCAAACTTGTCAGCAAAACTGTATGTGCAAAATATTTAATGAGCATTGTTTCTGTGGCTGAAGAAAAAAAAAAGGAACCATAGCAAAGGTAACAATAGAATTGTGGGAATTAAATGAGAAAATGTATGTAAAGTGTTTAGACCACCATTTGGTACATAGTAAGTGCTCATGGAAAGTTTATATTATGATTTTTATTAGCTCTATCATTCTTTAGGTCTGAGTTTAAATCACTTCCTCCAAGAAGCCCTCTCTGACTACCTCCACCAGGTTAGAGTTCCTTGTTCTGCTCTGTGCCCACATGCAGCACATGCATCCTATTTAGGGTAAGAATTCATCGCTTGTAACACCAAAGTAGTTATCTACCTTTTTCATCCCTGAGAGCAGAGACGACATTCTTTCTTGTTTACTCTTATATCTTCAGTGCCTAACACATTGCCTGCCACATTTTTGCAAATGAATAGACACTAGCAGAGAGGAGAATGAATGAACAACAGAGTGAGCAATGACTGTTCCACTTGAGTCATTAGGTCAGCAGTAGATTCCCACAATGGTGGCCAGGGTTTTCTTCTGCTCTGAGAGCTGCTTCCTTGCCCTCCCCTGCCCTCCCCTCCCTGCCCCCTAGTGAACACCAGCCTGGAGTTTCGCTTTCATGGCCCAGTAAGTGCTTTCTCTTCTCCCCAACCTGCCTTTCAGAACAGATGCCTCCTCCCTCCCAGTCAGTCCCCTCTGCTGCCACACCTGGAGCTTCATCAGAGACCCTGATTTCCCTCCCGCCACCCAAACCAGTCAAACCTATTCCTGCTGCCAACAGGGGCTGACCCCTCCCCACCCAGCTGGGCCCTGCCCTGGCAGGGAAGCCGTGCCTGGCAGCATAGCCCCATGTCCCAGTCCTTCCAGAACCTCATGCACCATTCACATAGATACAGATAATCCACACAGGCAGATGGGAATCCAAACAAAGATAATCCAAAAACCAGCAGAGGATCCAGAAGCCATTTTTATTTGGCTTTGAAGTGCATTCAATGAACTTATTTTTACCCCTACTGCAGACTTCACTCCTTAATCCTCTTTGACTTCAGCTAATATTGAAATGAGTTTGCCTGCCCCGTGCCTGCACTGAGGGGACGACCCTGGGATGCATCAAACAGTCTCAACAAGCAGTTTCAGGTTTACAATTGGCCAAAACAAAGAGCCAGCCCCTGTTGGGATCCAGGGTCCCCTGGGGGTGCAGCAACCCCAGATAAAAAAAATCTTGAAGAGACCTACGGTGGTCATCTGGTCAGCTAATGCCCCACCCTGCTGTTTGCTGTTGAAGCCCCTCCAGGCGAGCTGCCCTGCCAGATACAAAGACCAGCTCCTCCCCCGCGGCCACCACCACACGGGAAGCCATAGACAGCGGTGGTGAACACGGAGTTATCCCGGGGCATCCTCTTGGCCACCCCACCACCGTGATCGTAGCTAATGTTAGTTGAGCACTTACTATATACCAGCCTCTATTTGTAGAGCTTTATATAGATTAACTCACTGAATCCTTAAACTGCCTCCTAAAGCAAGTGCTTTTATTCTCAGCCGTCTTCTAGAGATGCCGATACGAAGGCTTAGAATGCTTGCCAAGCAGCTTCAGGTGCCCCAGAGCCAGGATTCAAACCCAGCTGGGCCCCTGACTACAGCGGGGAACAGCCGCTATTCCGCAGGTCCACAGCGGAGCGGAGACACACAGATGGGGAGAACGGGACAAGGAGCCGTCCATTGGTAAGGAAGCCTGCTCTGCCCTTTGGAAATGAAAACAGCCAGGCTGCTTAGGCCAGCCTGGTGAGGGACGGGATGGACGCGGTGACCCTGATGACCCAGGCCCTGAAAGGAAGGCGACCCATGCCAGTTCCTGATGGGCTTCGCGTATCTCTGCCCCGCCACCTCAGTTCCCTTCTCCATCTGCCTTGGGCGTTCATTCACTCATTAGACAAACCCACTGGAGCCGTACTATGTGCCAGGCCCCAAGGCTGGCCCTGGGCATCCTTGGGCTCCCCTGACAACCCCCTGCCCTCTGCCCATTACTGCAACCCAGAAAGCCCCCTTTAGGCAACACTCCCAGAGGGACATGCTGGGTGCACCTGACCTGGTCCCCAGGCCTGGTCAAAGCCGGAAGTGTGTGAGGGGTGTGGGCACCGTGACCCTCAGTGGGGAGCCCCTCATTGCCACCCTGCAGCGTCCTCCTAGGAGGGATCTGCAGCAGATCAGGGTGGGAGACTGAGCTGCAGGGTGCAGCGCAGGGAGGCCTCTGGGCTGTAGAGGGCTTAGTGCACAGAGGCACAGGAAGTAAATGCTCTCTCCGCTGGGAGCCCCAGAGCTCTCTGTTCAAAGTCATTCTTGGCAAATAAGAGTCAGAGCCTCCTTTTCCACCAGATGATTTTTCCTCCCTGGAAAACTTTCTCTTCCTCTTCAAATTCTTCATCAAATAGACAAAGAAGAGCTTGGGGTGAGAAAGTCAGAAGGTGTATGTTTAATACTTGAACATGTCACCTGTTAATTAGCTGTGTGACCTTGAGCAAAGTCTTCTTGGGACCTCAATTTCCTCTTCTGTGAAATGAGTCAGCGATGGTCGGCTTCTCCCATTGCTGTGCCCATGGCAGACATTGCTAAAAGATCATTCACTCATTCAACAAAAGTATTTATCATCACAGGGTACCGCGTATGGAGTCAATGGTGTCCTAGGCACTGGAGATAAGATAATTTACAAGACAGGGATGTTCTCTGCTCTGAAGGAACTTGCATTCACTTTATTCATACTTAATGAGCCTGGACATGATCTTGGAATCCTTCTTAACACAGCTTTCAAAGCAGCCACTACTAATCAGATTAGCATGAGAGATGAGCTCTGTATCAGAGCTCTCCAGAGAAGCAGAACCAATAAAAGATATAGATATAGATTTGATAGAGATGGAGGTATAGGTGTAGATCTAGATGTAGGTATACAGGTACAAGTAAAGGTATATACAGAGATTTATTTTTTTTAAATTGACTCAATATATGCAGTTGTGCAGTTGTAGGCGCTGGCGGGCGTGAAGTTTATAGGGCAGGCCAGAAGGCTGGAAACTCTGGCAGGGTTTGCACATTACAATCTTGAATCAGAATTACTTCTCTAAGAAACTTCAGGGATGAGGCCCACCCACAATGACCTCATTATTGTAGTTAATCTCTTTTACTTAAAGGTAACCGATTGGAGATGCTAATCACATCGCAAAATACCTTCACAGCATCATCCAGACTAGGGTTTGACCAAACAACTGGGCACCAGAGCCTAGCCAAGTTGACACATCAATTTTAACCATTGCAAACCCTATTTCCCACTCCAAGGAGTAATCTCTAAGCAAACATTCAGCACTGACAATCTAAGATCCAAAGCCTTTGATCCTACGTAGTTTGTAGGAGAGTACCTTCAGCTGGCAGTGGACTAAGTAATCAAAGAGTCCACTTAAGTCTCTACAAGAGAAGTTAGGAAGTATTTCTGAGAGGACAATTTTGACAGTCACCTCCGTAGAATCCTCTTTGGGTGTTTTGTTAAAATGATCTGTTATTGGTTATCAACCAAGAACACTTTCTTCTTGTTGAGCCCAGAGCTTCAAAATGTACAGCCTTTGAGATTTTCAGAAGCCTCTATCTTAGGACAAAAAGATTTTTCCAGGTCAGTGAAATCTTTCTTGACTACACCTGCCCTTTCTCTGTTGGCATGTGGCTTATGCCTATCTGAGCCATGAAGAAAGAGGACAAGGAAAAAGCCTGAGCATCTGCTGGGGCCAGGCCCTGTGCTAGGGACTTGCATTAGTCAGGAATAGCCTAGGTTATGCTGCAGTAACAAATATCCCTGGAATTTCAGGGACTCAATACAATCAAGGTTTCTTTCTCTCTGATGTTACATATCTGATGTAGGTTAGCAGGTGGCTCTGCTCCTGAGTTGCTCAGGGACTCAGGTAGATGGAGATGCCACCACTCTGTGATGCTGCTGTCCCAACCTGTGGCCTCCAGAGTCTCCGTGGTAGAGTGAGAGACAGTGTGGAGAATTCACACGTGCTTGTGAATGCCTTGGCCTGGAAGTGGCATGTGTCACATCTGCTCACATTCGATTAGCTAGAACTAGTCACATGACCCCTCCTAGCTGCAAAGGGTGCTGGGAAATGTAGATCTCTGTATGCCCAGGAAAGCAAGGAGAACCAGATCCATAGAGCATTATTCCTGTCTATCATGGTGCTTTTTAAAATCTATTATTATTACCTATTGTCATTCTTAACCCTCATGGCAACACTCAGCAAGAGACACTATGCCCATTGTACAGATTAGGAAATTGAGGACCTCTCCTCTGGTCCAACACAGGAACTATAGTGTAGGGTTTTTCAAAAGCTATTTTTGGCAACTCCAAGGTCTTTTTAACCTCCTTCCTGGTTCTCATCCATGTTCTGGACCAGCTGTTGTCAAGCTGGATACTGTGACACACCAGGAGGGTTTCCCAAGCTATTGGTTATTAACAAAAGTCAGGGTATAAAAGTCTGCAAATGATTTGCTTTGCTCAAAAAATATGTGAATTCGAGTAAGTTCAAGGTTAACCCTGTGATGGCAACAGTCTCGTGGGGAGGGGTAATGGGAGGGTTATTCATATAGGAGCAAGCACCCATCAGAGTATTTTTCCCTTGGGAACTTGAGTCTCCCTGGACAAAAGCTGGAACCACTGCTCTCGGCAGCTGAGTGTTTCGGTCAAATGCCCCCTGCAGAGCAGTGGAGTTTTTATGTGACCATTTGAAGGGAGAAGGCAACAGTCATTGGAGACAACTGTGGTGCTTTAACCAAACTCGGGATGAGGCAGCGTAGGGCAGAGAGAGGAGCAAGGACCCAGGAGTCAGGCTGATCTCAGACTACTGGCTCTGCTCGGCTCTAAAACTGTGATCTAGCCCATTAACTTCCTGGGCCCCAGTTTCCCCTACTGTAAAGTGGGGAGAGGAGTGTCTACCTCCCAAGATTGTTGAGAGGACTAAATAAGAAAATGTCGGGGAAGCTCCCAGCCTGTGCTCTGTGCTCAGCTCTGACTTCTGCCTTTCCCTTCCCAGGCTGCTGGATGTGTGGCGTGATGTGTTGGCGTGTCATTATAATCCCAGAGGGGCTGCCACATCCAACTTCACTTGTCAAGGAATGTTTAAAATGCTGTATTGAAAAAAAAAATGGAAATGAGTTAAATATCCAGTACTGGAGATTGGTTAAATAAACTCATTCAGATTGAGGAAGATCGGGGTGCCAAATGCTTACAGGGAATTTGAAGCAGCAGAGGAAATGTTTATGGCACGATTTTGAGAAGAAAAAAATAGGGCGCAATATGGTATATTCAAGACGGTATTGATTGTGTAAAAACAAGGGTTCTGTGGCCTAGGAAAAACGCGGCAGGGGTCTTCAGATGAGTCATTATCCTTCTCTTTAAATTGTGTTTAGTTTCATGTTTGTATCTTGTTGAAATTGCCATTCAATTTCATATTTTAAAGTGTAACAGATTATGAGAAAAAGTATCCCTTTTTAAAAAAAATGTGACTCTGGAATTTCTGTAGGTGTCTGCTGCACACGCATGTTAGACACCTGGTTGTTAGATGTCGGGTGCGATCAGGACCAGCAGAGTGTGGAATGAGAGGCAGCAAGCACTGTGCGGAAGGCAGAGCTGAACTGGACCCCATCCCCGCTCCTCTCTAGCTGCGTGACCTTGGGCAAGTGATTTAAAGTCTCAGAGCTCCTGGGTGCTCATGGATCAAGGAGGGAAGAACATCTCCCCTCCCCAAGGACCTACACACACCACCTTGCAAAATCCTCAGCACAGTCTATGCAGAGCAGGGGCTCAACAGATGCTAATGCTTTTCCTCCTCTACATCCCATGAGTCTTTCCGGGCAGATGGCTGCCCATCACCCAGATCAGGGCATTGGCAACTTCCCACCAACGCGGAGCCAATCCCTGCACCATGAGTGCTTCCCCCAAACACTTAGGCTCCTGAAACTTGATGGCGACTCTCTGTGCGAGTCACGGAGTGTAGCTGTCAACAGCTTCATCTTCAAAGGGATGTTGAGTTAGGAAGCAGCTGCTTCCTTTACCGAGAGCCTTTGAAGTTCAGGCTCCAGCAAGCAGGGTGATTGGACCAGATGACCTTGAAAGGTCCCTTCCAACCCGAGGGTCTGAGATTCTCTTCCGTGCTTTCATCGCATTCTCCAAGAGATAAAGTGGGCTGCACTGGGCTGGACCAGCTACTGCCACAGCCTGTGGTGCCCTCTCCCCTGGCTCCCCAGCTCCTGTGTGTCCCCCGGGGCTCCACAAAAGCATCGCCGCCTCTAGAAGCAGTTCCTGACCTCACCGTTCTTCTTCCTGATGGGGCTGGAGCCCTCCGCCTCAATTCCAGCCTACATCTTCAGCAATACAAGTGCATTGTAAACCATCAGCACCCCCTAGACCCTGACCTCTCCTGGAGGGCACGGACAGGGTCTGGTTTATCTTCACATTCCTGGACCCAAGGCAGGACCTGGCACAGGGCAGGTGCTGAAGAGACGTTTAATGAATTAGTTAATCCCACGTGCCTCCCCCACCAGGGATGATATCTCACCACTAAGGCCAAGGGACCAGAATATATAATGAGAACGTATCTCTGTGCTAGGCACCTGCTAAACCTCCCATCTCCCTTTTAATTCCCAATAGTACTCTGGGAGGTAGGAGTTATTGTCCCCACTTTACAGATGAGGACACTGAGGCTTGGCGAGCTTAAGTGATTTGCCAAGCAGGTGGCAGAGTAGCCCTGAGACTGGGCTCTTCAACACTCCTCTCTGTCACCTGCCAGAGGGCTGCAGGCTCTATCCAAGTATTTAACTCTTTCCCTTTGAAGACATGCGATGGGCAAGAGAAAATATATCTACTCTTTAACAACTCTATTGAAGAACAATGGACAAATCCTGCAATTCACCCATTTTACATGTAGAATTCAGTTTTAGTAAATTTTATAGAGTCACTCAACAATCACCACCATCTAATTTGAGAACATTTCCATTATTCTAAAAAGAAACCTCGTGCCTATTAGCAGTCAATACCCTCTCCCACTCACCCCCAGCCCCAAGCAACCACTAATGTACTTTCTGTCTCTATAGGTTTGACTTTTGGGGACATTTCATATAAATGGAATCATATAACATGCAGCCCTTTGTGTCTGGCTTCCTTCACTTAGGGAGCGTTTTTGAGGTTTATCCACATTGTAGTAGCATACATCAGCACTTAGTTCCTTTTTATTGAAAAATGGGATGCTGCCGTGTGAGTATACCGTATTCCATTTATCCATTGCCCACCTGATGGACATTTATTTGGATTGTTCCCAATTTGGGGCTATTGTGAATAATGGTGCTTCTATGAATGTCCACATACAAGTCTTTGAAATTAAGTTTTCGTTTCTCATGGGTAGGTCTCTAAGGTTGGAATTTCTACATCCTATGGTAAAGCTATGCTTAACTTTTCAAGACATTGCCAGCCTACTTTCAAAGTGGCTGCACCATTATATAGTCCCACCAGCAGGGCATGAGGATTCCAATGTCTCCACATCCTCACCAACACTTTGTATCGTCTGCTTTTTAAAAATTATACCCAATCTCCATAGTGTGAGGTGGTATCTTATTGCAGCTTTAATTTGCCTTTTTCTAAAGGCAAACGATGTTGAACATCTTTTCATGTACTTTTTGGCCATTTATATGTATCTTCTTTGGTGAAATACCTTTTGCCACTTTTAATTGGGTTATTTGTCTTCTTGTTGTTGAGTTGTAAAAGTCTGGTTTTTTTATCCCCACTAAAGCCACATTCTCACAATTGCTCTGAGGAGCATAAGAGAGGGGCTTATTTTGGTGGAAAAACAGATCTGAGTTTAAATCTTGCCACTTTCAGGATCTGGGATTTCAGACAAGTACGTTCGGTTCCCTCCGTTTCAATTTCTCCTGTTGCAGAGCAGTGAAAATCACATCGGTTGAACTGGATGTGAGATATGCAAAAACAAGGGCAACCAAAGGTGACTCCTGTTTTTCAGACTAAGCTTTTATTCTCTTCTAGGTCTGTGACCCATCAGGATTAAGCTAAGCATTCACAGAATCAAAAGTCAGACCACAAACTAGAAGCAGGGAAGTGGTACCCAAAGTAGTACACCTTGTGAATAGTGGGTCCAGGATTTGGGGTTGACTCTAAGGCCCAGCTCTTACTCATCAAGCCAAGATCGGTGGGGCCCACGTCCCCCCAAGGCTGGGTAGGAGTTGATGGAATCATCCTGCTGCTGCCTGCTCTGGCTCGGGTCTTCCGATGTCCCTCCAGCCTCCACCTGCACACATGCATGCAGACACATGCACACACACACACAGACACACATGCGCACAAGCACACACACACCTTTCCCTTGGCCCCTTTCCTCTGTTACTTCTTCATTTCACACTAGAAGCCCAGCAGGGGGTTCTCCATGCCAGACTAAAATAACCACGCTTCTATCATCACCAAAGGCACAGTGTACTTTTCCATCAGCGGCGCGCAGACACCCAGAACTGCTTTTTTTTGCCCAGCAGGAGATCCTCTCCGAGCCCTTGGCAGGGGCTGCAATATTCCCAGGACCCCCTGGGATGGGGCTTTGGGGATCACGGGGCTGTCTCCCAAGACCCCTCACATGCTGCCTCGCCACTAGAGATGTACAAAATATTCGGTTGGGGATGCCGTGAATCTCTGCTGGGCTCCCGCTTTTGCCTGGTTCCCTCTTTGCCTGGTGGCTAAGAACGAGGGCCCTGGAACCAGACTGCCTGGCTTCGAATCTTAGCTTGACCACTTACTAACTTTGTACCACTGAGCAAGAAGCTGAATTCCAGAAGCCTCAGTTTCTTCATCTGTGGACTGTTGACCTTAAGAATACCTAGAACAAGGGACTCTCAAAAGAATTAAGTGCTTGGATTGGTGCCTGGCACACACAGTAAGTGTTAGATCATATTATCATTATACTGATGAACTCTTCCTAAGGTGGATCCTGACAAAACGTCCCCCCCTCCCGCCTTCATGTGAACCAGACAGGATAATTCTCAGTTTGTGTTAATGTCTCCCTTTACCTGTCGTTCTGTTTTAAAGCTTACCATGACCCATTTAAAGTTTGTTTTGCCTTCAATCCTCAGCTTAAACAACACTTTCTCTTTATTCCTACCCTCCAGCCACTCTAGCTTTCTTGCCTGCATAAGTTACACTCCTACCTCAGGGCCTTTGCACATCCCTCAAATCAGAAACTCTGTCCAAAGAATAAAGACAACTCAAGTGGTAGAGCCAAGATTTGACCCCAGGCCATCTGGCACAGAGACTGAACACTAAACAATTGCATCAGTGGCCTCCCCTCTCCCTTCTTCCCTCTCACAATGTCATGTACCCTTTACAGCACGTCCCTTTGGTATATAAATTTCTGATGAAGGTCCATTTCTCCCCAAACTGTGAGCTCCACGAAGGCTGGGCTGAGGTCCATTTTGCTCATGCAGCATCCTTGATACCCAGCACACACTGCTCAGTACATATTTATTGAAAAAATGAATGAATGTCTGCCTGTCTCTGTTACATATGTGACCCCCAAGAACAGAGACTGTGTCTTCCTTCCTCTCTCATCACCAGTGCTCGGCAGAGTGCCTGGCTCTGGAAGTCATCAATGTGTGCGTTGAATTAAAATGGACCCATCTTTCTAGCATGTTCACCAGCCACACTATCACATGTGCCCACTCACACATGAGAAGGACAGCTACTACCCCCACAAGTACCCACGTGTGTTCCTGCCACCACACCTCGTTCATGCTGTTCCGTCTTCCTAGAATGCCTTTCCTCCTTCCCCATCTGCTGCAAACTTCTTCACAGCCTTCAAGGCCTTGGGTAAACAAGCGCGCCTCCCCCCGCCCCTGCCCTGGGCAGATTTTGGGCTCTCTCCTCTGTGCGCTCAGGCGTGTTCATCCCACTGGTGATGCACTCCAGGGTGGTGTGACTTTTTTTCTGCTAAACTGAAAACAGAGTCACGTCTTATTCATTTCTACACCCCAACCCCGAGGCCAGGAGCTCCCCGACAGTGTAATGCATGAGAGATGAGTGGATGAACAATAACTTTGGCTAAAGAGCCCTTCCCAGCGCCCCTCCATAGCAGACACCCCTCTCAGGTATTAACACATGGCATTCTCAGGAGGCAGGCGCTGTTATTAGTCCCATGTTACCAGAGGGGGAAACAGAGGCACGGAGAGGTCAGGTGGCTGGTCCAAGAGTGAAAGGGAAATTCTTCAGCCTTACGGGGGTGCTGGTGGTGCAGGCGCAGAGACTGGAGAGGGGTCAGGAGGCTCTGCGCATCGCCCCTCCTTCGCTCTCCAAGCAGCTGTCAGCAGCTCATTGTTCTCGGAGCCACAGGAGGGGGATCCCCGCCGTCTGGAGCACTACACCCCACCCCCGCGAGCAGCCCCGAGGAAGGACACCGCTTTCCGGACGTTTCAAGTGAAGACTCCAGGGTGGCCTCCAGAGCCACTGGACCAAAGCCTGCTTTGGTTGGTAGCAATAAATCGAATCCTGGATCGTACGGTGAAAAGGCATACCTTGCTCTTAGACAAGGATTTGGGACCACAGGAGAAGGGCTCCCGGGCAGCCCAGGCTACAGGCCACGATCTGCCCTCGTGAGATGCCAAGTCTGACGAAGCTCACCAGAACCTCCGTGCCCAGGTGGTGAGGGACTGAGCCCTGCAGTCAGGTCTTCAGAATCTAGGCAGCTTCAGGGGAATCTCCCTGTTCCGCTGAATGGGGGATGGGGCGGATGCAGGGACCAGGGCTTGGGGAGTGTCACGGGAGCTGGGGTCACTAAGTGGAGTCTCTGCTTCCCTAGAAAAAAATGAATGTGGGACGAAGGGACAGAGTAAACCAGGAGACATAAAGCACAAACAGCTTTGCCTGGCAGCTCCCTTGACCGTCAGACCCTGAAGACCCCCCTTCCACCTTCTGTGCCAGGCTCAGAGGCAGGCTCCTCTCCAGAGGGGTGCCGCACAACGTGGGGCTGGTCAAGGAGTCTGGGGCCTCAGCCAGCGCCCACGTTCATCCACAATTGCTGTGTCTTAGCACCACCTGACTGAGTTTCTTGCTGCTGCTGTCCCAAATCGCCACACAAAAAGTGGCTTAAAACAACTCACATTCATGATTTCACAGTCCTGGAGCTCGGAAGTCCAGTGTGGGTCTCACTGGACTAAGGTCAAGGTGTCAGCAGAGCTGTCTCCCTTTCTAGAGGGACCAAGGGAGAATCTGTTTCCTTGCATTTTTCTATCTTTTAGGGACTGCCCACGTTCCTTGGCTTGTGGCCCCATCCTCCATCTTCAGAACCAACAATGGCTGGTGCCATCTTCCTCACATCTCATCACTCCGACTTTCCTGCCTCCCACACCCACGTATAAGGACCCCTGTGACCACCCTGGACCCACCCGAATAATCCATGGTAATCTCCCTTTTAGAAGATCAGCCAATTGGCAAACTTTATTCCATCTGCAGCCTTAATTCCCCTTTGCCATGTAACCTAACATAGTCACAAATTCCAGGCATTAGGGGTCTCCCGACTTCAGAACAGTGATCACCTCACCAAACACCCAGCCACTCTGTTAGCATCCAAGCAGGTCTTTGCAGAATCAGACTCACAATCGTAGGGACACTAGAGCTTCTATATATGGGGATTCATGTGTCCAGAGAGGGGTGCAGTAATCTCAGGGACACACAGCAGGTCAGTGCTATAAGCAGCATGAGGGTTTGGTCCCCTGATGGTTCATCAGAACCCTTCCCCACCCCCCTCTTTTTGTCACGTGCCAACCCTCTGACCTGAGAAGGCTCCCGTCTCCTCCCTACCCTCCCTGCCTTCACACACTCATAGTCACCCACTCTCACGCAGCTCGGTCACCATGTGTGCAACGTCAGTATAAGCCTCGGCCACTGCTGTGCTGACTCTTCTCTCTAAGCTGGTTAGGATTTACCCAGTGCGTTCATTCTACAGGTGGGGAAACTGAGACTGGAACAGGAAGGGCCTGACCAAAGCCACGCAGCAGATGGCCAGGAAAGCCGGCACTCCCGTCCAGCCCAGGCCTGACTCCCAGCCCTGTGCTCTGTGCTCTGCTGCCACCTGGCCCGTGTGTCTTCTGTGCATCGATTACACAAGGCAGGTGCCAGCCTGAGGGACCCTCCCACCCGCTTCCCACCCCCCTCCCATCCCCTCCCACCCCCTCCCCAGTCCATGGAGGCAGAAGAAGACTGTGTGGCTGGAAGGTTCTGAAATAGCTGGTTCTGAGTCCTCAGTGTCCAGACTTGGCACAGTCACTGCCTCAAGTTCAGGTTCAGAACAAGAAAAACCAGTTCTGGGAGGCCACTCTGGGGCTGCTCTGGTCCCCTTCCTGGCCTGACTAACTCTGCAGCGGGGAGGCAGGTCTGAGCGGGGGCACTGGGCCAAGCTTTAGTGCCCTGCAGGGTGAGTGGCCTGCTCCCCAGATACCTCTGGCTTCCAGTCCATGTTATTTATCTCTTCTGAGCCTCAGTTTACCCACCTAAGAATTATAGGGGTTAGGGGTATAGCTCAGTGGTAGATTGCATGCCTAGCATGTGTGAGGTCCTGGGTTCCATCCCCAGTACCTCCCTTGAAATAAACAAACAAACAAACCTAATTAACCTCCTCCCAAAATAAAAAAAAAAATAATATTACAGGCATATCTCATTTTTTTGTGCTTCCCAGTTACTGCGTGCTTTACAAATTGCAGGTTTGTGGCAACCCTGGGTCAAAAAGCCTATCAGCGCCTTTTTTCCAGCAGTGTTTGCTCACTTCGTGTCTCTGTGTCACATTTTGATCACTCTTGCAGTATTTCCAACCTTCCATCAACAAAAAGATTCCGATTCGCTGAAGACGCCGATGATGGTTAGCAATTTTAGCAATAAGGTATTTTTAAATTAGTGTATGTACATTGTGTTTTCAGACATAATGCTACTGTACATTTAATCAACCACAGCAGCATGTACACATGACTTTACAGGCACTAAGAAACCAAACACTCGTGTGACTTACTTTATTGCAATATTCGCTTTCTGCTCGAGCTGGCTCCTGGAGACCCACGGGAACTGTTGGTCTGGCACAGCTTCTTAGGGGACCACGATGGGGCAGAAGCTGAGGCGAAGGAGGAAGCAGAGGATGGGAGGTCCTCAACTAGAGACTCTCACCATGAGGCCCCCAGCCCGACAGAATCTCAGATTCTCTACCCACTGGCCTCTGCAGGTTCTCACTGGTGGAACATACATTCAAAATCTTGCACCACAAGGGCGAAATGTCCAACTCCCCACCCATTTTACAGATGGGAAAACTGAGGCCCCAGGAATGGGAGTCACATGCCCAAGAACACACACCTATCTCATGATGATGCCAGGACCCACACCCAGGATGCCCTGACATTTGAAGGCATGGATTGACCACTGTATTTTGGAGATTACAAATCTCCAAATCATTCAGCTATCCTGGAACGGTTTTCCTTTCTTGCTTTTCTTTTGTTTCATTTTCAAGCCCTATCTGACATCTAACTCAACACAGTTGGTTTGTCCCTCTATCCCTGAGAACAGCTTAAAGAATGGATTGCTGAGCTCAGAGACGGCAGCCAGCTCCACTCCCCTGCACCCATTCATGTCACTGTGACACCGTCTCATGTTCCAGGCAGAATCACTTACCTCTATCCCAGTGAGGCTGAGCATTCCTACCTCGGAGCCCTTGCCTGAGTAGTTCTCCCTCCCTGGAATGCCCATCCTCGGCAATCTCTTTGTGAAGCCACATCCCCTCCTTCCAGATACAGCACCTACCAAACCTCCCTGATAGATACCAACTTATCGCCCCTCAGGATTTAAACGGCTTAAAGGCTCCATCTGGACTGTGTTCGTTTGCTTTTGTTAATATGGTAATTTATCTGCTCTCATTTATTCATTTGTTTGTTCAACAAGTGTTTACTGAATACCAACTAAGAACCAGACACTCCCCCCAGGCATAGCCTGCCCTCCAGTCACTTACGTCCTTGTAAGGGGAGGGCGGCTGATGAGGGAGGAATCACGTGGGACTTGGCGCCAGGACCTGGTTACAGCTGTGAGGCGCTGAGTGTCACTGGGGATGAAGTGGGGCCCTGCCTTAGTCTCACGTGCCTTCCCAGTTGGGAACCTGACCAGGTAGGAAAGAGGCTCTCTCATCACTGCCAGAGCTACCTGGGGATGAGAACTCTGGAGGTTTCTGGACCATCTTGCATCCCCTACTGGGTAGCCTTGGGGTTCAGTGTACAGTGAGCCCAGTTCTGTCACCTCTGAGCTCAGGGACTTGGCAGGGTCACCTTCTTTTGGGTCTCAGGTTGTGAAACAGCACTGGGGGCTCCTATCTTACTGGTTTGCTGTGGGAGGGGGGTACCCCACAAGCACGTGAAGGGCACAAGGGCAGCTGCAGAGTGTGGGGGCCTAGAGCTGAACTTTCAGCGCTTAAAACAATGGCACTGGCAGACCGTTCCCCTTTACATGGATTTGGGGGCATCGTGCCCTTTTGTGCGGTCTCTGCTCTCCGACCTGTAAAACGAGAGGGTGGGACTGTGGGCACTTCAAGGTCTTTTTCAGCTCTGAGAAGCTCCTATCGCTAAAAGCAAGCTTGCTGCCTAGAAACAGTGAAAGTCGAGGTTCTACCCTGAATGGTTTGTGCTTCTTCTGTCCCCACCCCGCCCCAAGCCCCGGGGCTCTCAGACAGTGACGGGAATGGAAGCACAACACCTCCAATGATGGAGAATAAAATAAGCAGGGTTCACCGATGACCGACTAGAGGGATGTAAAAGAAAACCGTTTGGCATACAGCCCCGCCACCTTGCACGGTGGAGCCCAGAGTACAGAGTCGGGACACAGTCTTTACAAAACTTGGGAAATTAGAACTCAGAATTCAGAAAAGATCCACGCTCCTGGGTGGGGAGTGAGGGGACAGAATATGGTGTCCCACCTGCAGGACATGGACAAGGAAACACAATTTAGGCTTTCTGGTTTCCAAATTGGAACTGTCACCTCTCCCATTTTTCCCCAGTTCTTGGGGACTGCTGATGGGGGGAGTCCCACACCTTGAATTATTTTTGAAATATTCTATTAACATTATTAAAAGGAAACCTCAACTGAAATTGGAGTCGGGAAGGCCTGTAGAGGGAGCTCTCACGCTCTACCCCTCATAGTCAATCACCCCAAACAGGAAGACGTCAGTTATCCCAACAGAGAAACATCAGTCACTGACTCCAAAAGAAAGATGTCAGTGACTGGCCCCAACAGGAAAAGACGTACCTGGCACTCCCAGAAAGGAAGCACAACCACGAAGGAGGAAGGAAGACTTCCTTCTCGTCCAGCAACAAGCCCAGCCAATGGAAAACGCCACAGCTTGGCCAATGAGAAGCCATCTTCAGCTTAACTTTTACTTTCCTCCAATGAACTCTGACTTTTTTTTTCCCCTGCTGATGACTTCCTACTTTGTCCCCCTCTTTACTCTAGAAACCTGCCGTGTTGTGTAACCCCTCAGAGTATTTGTTTGCCAGATGAGATGCTGCCTGACTCATGAATCGTTCAATAAGGCCAATTTGATCTTCTCGGTCATTCAGTTAAATTTTGTATTTTAACATTTCCAATCAAGGGAACTTCTTCCTTGGTTCTTATCTCAAACCTTCTTGCTGTAGGTCCTAGAACTCATTTAGTCTCCCTGTCATTCCCATCCAGTTGGAGACTAATTCTGGCCACGTCGGCATCCCATATGTTTTCAAGTGCTTAGAACCACCCCTGCACACAGATCTATTAATTTATAGCCCCAGCCCCAGGGATTTTGCACCCAGAAGGGCCTCTGCTTCGACTGTCCTTTCCCCACCTTGTCCACCTGTCAAATCCTTCACCACTCGGCTCTGGGAAGCCCCTCTCCCCCAAATCCCTGACTCCTTCCCCTTTGTTCCCATAGCACCACATGTGACGGCTGTGATTGTGAGTTTCTGGAGGGGTGGTGTGGGTCTAATGGGGCAGGGGGTCTGAGGCTGAGCCTGCTAGCTGGGTGAGTTTGAGGCTCTCTGAACCTCAGTTTCCCCATCTGCAAAGTGGAAGCAATCTCTTCTCGCATTGAACTGCGTATTAGCCCAGGAAATTGACACCGGCTCCTGCAACCAGCAAACCCTGAAATCTCAGTGGCTTAACCCGATACCAGTTCATGGTCATGACCTCACATTGTCCATCTGGGAGGCCTCTGAGCTCACCCCGGCAGGGGGAGCGAGGGGAGGAGGCTGCACACTGCGTCGTCGCTGCCTCAACCTGGAAGCCACTCGGGTCACTTCTGCTGGCTCTTCCTAGACCGTAACTCCATCAAACTGCAGAGAGGGGCTGGAAGATGTAGTTTTACTGGGTGCCCAGGAAGAGGAAGCTGAACGGGAACTTGGTTGAACACACAGCCTTGCCTCTGTGTAGGAATGAGGATTAAATGACAAAGAATGTGGGGTTCCTAGCCCCCTGGCTGACACAGAGTAGGTGCCCAATGAAGCTGCTGCTCATTCTCCATTTGCTTCTCCATCCCCAGAACCAGCCTGGGAGGAGGCTGTGTGGATGCTAGGTGCAGCTCACCCTCACCCACCCCTCCACCTCCCTACCTCCCCATGCTGCCCTCCTCGGACTGCCCCAGTCCCAGTATCCCTGACTGCTCTCCCTGCAGCCTCCCCTCCCTCCTCTGGCTCTCTGCATCTTGGCTGGGGCCAATCTCTCCCCGTTCTGCACCTGGATGGCTGTCTCTTTTCAGAGTATTGGTTTGTAATCGGCTGGAGCAGCTCTAATGGGCCAGTGAGGCCCCTGGCTGCGCTGAGTTAGTTCCATTTAGAGACTCGGGGCCGTGGAACGCAAACCTGCCCTGCCTCTCTGGGGCCAGCAGCCAGCTCTCTAGTCTCTAGGAGATGCAAGAGTCAGATCAGGACTGCGGGTTGCAACAGCTGCTCTCCAAGCAAAGGCTACCCTTGCTCTCTCCCACAGCCCCTCCCTGCTGTCTTAGGGGAGCAGCTGGGAGCCACAGCCACACTCATCAGGCGCCCAGCCGTCTTGGGCCCCTCTCCACTGGGGATGGGCAGGAGAGGGTCTCTGCTTCTCCCTCTCCTGGTGGTCTCTTGAACACGCAGGAGATGCAGGGGCCCAAAGAGAAGGTGGTCCACAGTGCACTACAAAGCAACTCATCCAATCACCATGACAACTTATATAAAAGCAGGTTTTATTGGCTCCATTTTACAAGTGAAGAAATTGAGCTCAGAGGTCATAGAGCAGTGTTCTCTAAACTGACCTGGCTAGAAAACCATTTTTTTTTTTTTTTTTTTTTGCACAGAGTAAATGCAAAACACACAATTCAAAACATGTCACCCTCGGCTGGCCTATTTCTTACTCCAAAATCCAATTTGACACATCCTTCCAAAAGCTCAGCATGCACTTCCCCAAGCTCAGGGGTTCTTAACCAGGACTCCGAGAGTCTGGGGACTTCCAGAATTTGCATGTGAAATATTATGTGTATGTGCACTTTTCCAGCGAAGGTCTATAACTTCCAGTAGGTCCCAGGATGAGTCAAGAACAACTGTCCTGATTTGAGTCCCTGTAGAGAAGCCCCAGATTTGATCTGGGATTTTGCAAAAGTGAACAGAACAGCAGAGATGTAGGGGAAAGCACCAGGAGTGAGAGAAATGGCCCGTGCGACAGTAGGGATGAGGGGACAGTAAACAGATGAGCTTGGCTGGAGCAGAACGGATGTTTGGGAAGAGTGACAAATGAGGTCGGGGCATCAAAGGGACCTTAGAGAAAAGGATGAGGCATTTAGATTTGATAAGAGAGGCCATGGGGAGCCATAGGACATCTTGGAGCCAGCAAGTGGCAGCTTGGAACAAGGCAGGGGAGAGCAAGGGGTAGAGATGAGCTTCTAGGATGGGGCTACAGGGACAGCCAGCTCCAGGGACCGTGCTGCCCCCAGAAGGACACGCAGAGCTGGCGACTGAGAAATACTGCAGGAGGAGAAGACTCGAGCAATGACATGAGAGGACATGGCCTGGCTTCAGATCTAAAGGTGCCTGGCTTGAATTCCAGGGCGGCCCCTTCCTAGCTGTGTGGCTTTAGGTGAATAACTTAACCTTTCTGGGTTTCTTCCTTGTAAAACAGGGATAACCTTACCAGCTTGGTGAGGTTGTGAAAATTCACTATAGTGAGAAACTGCTCTTAGCCCGGGGAAAGACACACCACCAGCCCTTAACAACGATGGGTTCTAGTGGGATTCATCAATTCATTCTACATACACTTCTCAGCACCTGCTGGGCACCTGCACCTGGCGCCCTCCCAGGCTTCCCACTGTGTTTTTTGACAATAGCCCCATAGAAGGACGGCATCACGCCTATTTGAGAGAGAAGAAAACAAAGGCGAGGAGATTGTCACAATCAGAATCAATGGTGATGTATGTTAAGGTGGTTTTGGGAGCTCAGACGTCAAGGGGCCAGTGGCCAAGGTGTCATCTCTCTCTGACTCAGGGCAGGTATTCAAGGTCACGCAGTTAATTGGTTCTTGGGATTACGGGCATGTTTTTAGCGCTTCACCTAGGGATCTGGTTCGCAGGAGGATTCTGGTTTTCAGAAGCTAGTGTGGTGCCTGAGATCCTGCGTACTAACAAGGGTCTCTAGAGCTTTGGGTTAAAACTGACTTGACCCTGAGTAAGAAACAGCCTCAGTTTCCTCAACGGTGGAATGGGTCTTAACTGGCCTGTAGGGCTGTGTGAAGATTCGACAAGATGGTCCCTGCAGCCCTGGCTGAGCACGGAGCCTGACACGGGGTGGGAACCCAGTCAGTCTCGGCTATTACAACTATTATGACTTTCCCTCTTGGCTCCGAGCCCTCTGTGGAAGCTCCGTCCCTGTATGCAGGCAGGGGGTTATGCCACACACTCAAACCTCAGGGTGCTCCCTTCGCTTCAATTCATTCCACTCCAGGAGGGAAAAATCAGGATGCAATCTGCCATCTCGAACAGCACCCATGAATCGTTTCACATTCAATTTCCCCATCAAATTCACAGGCATGACTCACATGCCATTATTCCATTTCCTAATGGCCTGTGTGGTGGAAATTGTAAGTAGGACATTTCTTCATGCCCTTGGCATTCCCAGCTCTTTGAAATCCCCTTTCCAGACCAGATCCCTTTCCTGGTGGCTGCAGCGTGCCTTGCTGTCTCCAGAATCCTGACCTCACTCACCCTTGGCCTCTGCTCACTTCAGAAGGTAGAGGAACAGCATTGCTGTTCCCCCAGAGAGCCATGTGGGTCTTACCTTGGGTTCCTGCGGAGGTGAAGTTTGGCAGCAGGCAGCAGGATGGGCTGGGTGGATGCAGGCTTCAGGGTCAGAGAGGAGACTGATGTGAGCCCCACCTGTGTACCACTCACAAGCTGTGGGGCCCTGGGCATGATCACCTCACCTCCCAGGAGCCTCAGTGCCCTCATCTATTAAATGGGGATGATAACGCCGACTGTACTGGGTGGTACGATCAGAAGTGCCTGGTCAAGGGCTGTGCCCATAGCAAACATGACAGCTATTTATTGAGGTCACGTGAACGGAAAGTTGGATGAGACTCCCGGAAAGGGATGAGCTCAGTACTCTGGGCTCAGCAGGTGGCATTCACCACAGGCAGTTCCACCAGGGTCCCTGTTTGGCTTCGCCTTTGAGTCCTGATTGAGGTGACATCCTTTTGGTCCAGGAACTCTTATGCCTGCATCAGCTAGATGGAGCAGAATGGGAGCCCAGGGGTGGGAGCAGGGCTGAGGTGGGCGCGGATATTTGACATTTTACCTCCTGGTGAAGCATAGTGCTGCTCTGGCTGAGTGGTGCCGCCGTGGAGGAACCTGGGGATACCAAGCATCGATTTCTAGCTCATAAATGGTGGGGAGGACAGAGGAGGTGCTAGGGGGATGGCAGCCAGGCCGGCAGGGTTGGGGCAGTGGCTATTCACCAGCCAGAATGGAAATAGTTCTACATTTTAGCAAGCCATGTGGATGCACAGTGCCCACCAGGTGAGGATGCAGCCCGGGGAGGCTGAGCGTGATAAAACCCTACATATGTCAAGGAGAATTTATCCAGGAAGGACCCTTGGGTGAGTGTAGAGAACTGCCATCACCACCACCAATAGTGAGTACCCTTCAAATGAGTGGCAATTTATCCTTGACCTTCTTCTCCATGCCTAGACCCAGTCCGATGCCCCGTGTTCTAGTCCCAGCTAAACAGACAGTTTGGACTTCATCTCCCCATTGGGTAGGATCCATTTATTGCTAAAGCTTGTGGACTCAAAAGGTCCATGGTCTCTCTCTTATGTGTGTGTGTGTGTGTGTGTGTGTGTGTGTGTGTGCATACATGTGCCTTCATATACATGCATGTGTACACACATATGCATGTGCATATATGTGTGTGTAAAAGGTCACACACCTCCCCATCTCCCTCTTTGACATCTCCACCACCTCTTTGCACACACACTTCGCGAGATGCCCGCACCCACCTCCTCCCAGCCTTGGGCCCTCCACTCAGGGCTTCCCCTGCCTACCCACCTGGAGCCAGCCTCCACCCTGGATCACGCAGACTCTTCAGGCTGAGCAGACCAGAGGAGGCCCCAGTAGGATGGAATTCCAAGCTAATCACTGGAAGATGGGCCTGTTTATTTGCATGGCATGCATTTGTCTCTGACTGTTTCATCCACCCCCTGAGCCAGCTGAGGAGTTCTCAATTCATCCTGCCCGCACAGGGACCAGATTGGCGGCGTGCACGCACATCCACCGAAGCCCAATACAGACTTCCAATTATCTTTTAATTTCGCTCCTGTCTTCATTTGTTCATTTCACTTTTTCCAAACGGACTCGGGGTGGGGGGGGGGAGGCTGTAATTTATGGAGTCTGAAGTCAGCTGGCAGGAGCAGCATGTTCACCTGCCGGATGGAATCAGACCTCAGGGTAGAGCCCGAAGCTCACTCCCAACTGCCCTGCGGGGAGCCGGCCACCTCTTAGAGGCCCCAAAGTCCCCATTCTCCCGCTTCTGGTATTCTGACTCCCTGTAGTAACTATATCCTCCTATTTTCTGTATTATTGACGCTCTGGCATGTGGGCCCCCTGAGCTCACGGACTGTGAGCTCCCAGGGCTAGCTAGTTCCTAGAGATGGCAAACAACTGGTCTAAGAGTGCGCCTCTCATATGCAAATGAACCAACCCCAAGCATTTTCCCAACCACCTGCTTTACAGGCTCTCGCAAAGCTCTTATACCCCAGGGCCGATGGTCCCCTGCCCTAGTCACTCCAGGACTAAGTATGAGACAAATAAAGACAGCCGAATAATTTTGGTCCCCTGAAATTATTCAAACCTAGCCATTCTTAAGCCTGTTTACCCTGCCCCGCCCATTCCTTCCTAGGAAAACCACAGTAAAGGCTCTTGTTCCCATTTCCCCCTCCCCTCCTGCCTCCTGGTGACCCTGGTCCTTCCCTATGTGGCCCTGCGAGGCAGGCACAGGGTGGTGACTTCTCCAAGGAACTGTGAGTAACAAGTTACCTTCGCAATAGCAGTCATCTCCTGATATGTTGGCCTCACCATACCTGACTAATAATAAAGCCTGCATTTTATAACAGTCCCAGGTGGCTGTGTTCATTGAGGACTGGAATGGAGGGCAGACGGCGAGAAGCCTCCTTTAATAAGCCTCCTCTGCGCACGCTGTTCCACTGGTGCTACTTTCACCTTCCGACAAGGGAAGGTCGCAGGAAGCGCCAAGCCAGGATTCGCATCAGTGCCGTCCGACCCTCCGCCCTCACACGCAGCCTGCATCCAGCCCCAGGATCCAATCCGGAGGTGTTCATGCATTGTCACGGCTCCCGCGTCCATCCCCCTGAATTTCTCACCCACTGCTGCTTCCCTCTTCTTGGCCTTCCCTGTTCCTGCCTATCTGGTGCCCTCTCCACCGTCTTGTCCTAGCCTGGAGCAGGGACCCCTGTTCCCTCTCCCACCCACACCCTCACCTGTGAGCACTGTCGTGCCCCATCACCTTGTTGCTAAGAATCTTCTTCCCCCGGAATCAGCAGTCTCCACGGGTGCAGGGGCCATGTGTCTCCCTAACCTGTGTCCCTGCACCCCAGCACAGGGCCTGGTACATGGTGAACGTCTCAGGAATATTTGTCCTCTCAGTGACTCAGTCTATGTCCCCTCCTTCTCTTACTGATACTCAACATTAAACACTTCTTTCTGCAGTCAGATGCCCTACCACTGAGCTATACCCCCTAAACGCTTCTTTCTGGAATCTTCCCTGACCTCTACTCTGATGCCCCTTGCTCCAGCCTCCCTGGCTGTCCAACAGTCTGGTTGTGCTCTGTCAACAAGCACCTGCTGACACATCACCTTGTTAATTTTTTCTTTGAGATACACTGTGCTTTGATAATATCTCAGGAGTATGCGTCATCTTCCAGATCAGGACATAAGTCCTTCCCCGGGGCTGGGACTGTGTCTTCTGTTCCTAGTGGTCCTCCCCACCTTCCCCTGGCCACCCCAGGGACCTGGTTTGGCCACACCCAACATCCAAGAGCATCGTTGCCAATGGAAAGAGAGATCGTCTGACTCAAAGGGTTTAAGCTGGAGCTATCGGGAGATTTCAGATGATGAGAAATGCTATGAAGTCTTTATCAGGTGGGAAGAAGCCCACCAAAGGGGCTGAGAATCTACTCACTCAGTGGTGTCTAAGAGGACAATGCCAGGTCACACCCACCAGAGGGACACGCCACAGTCTCCCTCTCCAAGGGAGTCCCATAAGCTGCCCTTACTGTCGGAATGGTAGCTTGGACCCGGGGGGTGGGGTGGGGGTGGCCCACATCAGTCCCCGAATTTCACCACTGGACAAATCACTTTTACTTCCCTTTATAACTCATCCTCTCCTTCCCAGAGGAAGACAAATGGGCCTTGTAGTTGGAGACACCTGGTTATAAATTAAGACTCTGCCAATGACAGCCTGCATGACATCAGTACACCCCTTTGAGCCTCGGTTTCCTCACCTGTGAAATGAGGGCAATGACAATACCTCCTCTGTGGATTATTGGGAAGATGAGATGGTCTTACTCTTGCAAAGTACCCAGGATTCCTTTCCTTTCCCCACTTCTCGCCCGGATGGTATAGGGAGCAGACGCCACCCCGGGGGTGAAGAGGAATTCTCAGCAGACAAGTGGAAGAGCCAACTCACTTTTCATTCCTCAACCCACAGGAATCTCCTGAGATGATTATTAATGTGGAGATTTCCTGGAAGCCACCTCAAGCCTACTGAATCAGAAAGTCTGGGAGTGGAGCTTGGAAATCTGCATTTCTAACAATAATTGTCCATCCCTATTTTAGCCATAATGGAAAGAGAGGAAACCCTGCTGCCGGTCGCCAGTGGGACAGGCTGAGCAGGCCTGGCTCCAGGAGAAGTCATAGCTGCTGGATGAATTTAGGTCGTTGAAAGTCTGGAGTCTGGGAAGAGGGATAGAAGTCCCCATTTATAGACAGACTGACATAACCTTGGAGCTGCCATAAAATGGGGGTGACAACAGTATTTCTCCTAGGTGAGATCATTTGGGTGAGCATCAGGTGAGATTCACCCGGAGTGTCCGCCCCCTCCTCCCCCTGGAAAGGTACCATCCTGCCAGCTCTTGTCCCAGTTGTGCCCAGACCCATACAGGCTCAGGCCCCAAAGCTGAGCTTCCTTGGAGACTCGGCATCCAGCAGAGCAGAGAGGACTTTGACCTGCAGCCCATGTGACAGAGGCTGAAAGAGAACAAGGAGGAAAAGATGATCCTGGACGGACAGAGGCACAGAGAAGGAGGCACAGGAGGCAGCCTTTGACCTGACCCTGCAGGACAGGAGGGATGTGGACCAGCAAAGACGAGGGAAGGCGGCCTGAGCCCCAGCCCAGAGCCAGGCATGAGAGGCAGAGATCAGGTAAAGTGAGGATGGAGCGTGGAGGAGTGTGAACGGCATCAGAAAGAGTCAGGATTTTCTCAAGTCAAGGTTTCAAGGCCAAATTCTTCCAAACATGTGTTTCCTCCAGAGTGGTTTTTATTCTCACTTTTTAATTAGATGCCAACATTTAGAAACTAAGAGTGGTGGCATCACTGCCTAGACGCTCAGCATCTCAGACACAGTGGGACCAGCAGTGCTGCGTCCGCCTGCCTGGCGCCATCGGCCAGTGGGTCCTCGCTTGTTGACTTTACCTGTCCAGCCCCCACAGGCAGCACGAGGTTGAGACCCCTGCCCTGGCTTTTGGTGACTCCGAGAGGACCTCAGTCTGGGGAGGGATAGTTACACCTGGGGTTCAGAAGGTCCCGCTGATGATGATTGATGTGAGTGACAATGACACTGATGATGAGAGAGAGAAAGAGGAGAGGAAGAAGAGTGGCTGACGTTTACTAAGCTTTCACGAGGTGGAGCTGCGCCCCATGGCCTTCCCACACATTAGCCCATTTTGTTCTCACCATGAACTTAGGAGGAGGAGGATATGCTGTTACCCCATTTTTCAAACGAAGAAACTGAGGCACAGAGAGGTGAAGTTGCTTGCCTAAGGTTACACAGCTGGTAAGTGGCAGAGCCAGATGGACTGGCTCCGGAATCCACGGCATGGATGAGATTGAGGGGGTGGGTGAGTCTCCCCAGGCCTCTCACTGTGTGAGATTATCTGGTTTGGAGGGTGAAGATGTGCCCTGTGTCTGTCCCCGATCTGGGTACTAATGCCACGTGTTTCCCCCAACTCCTCGCAGGAAGGCTGGTTCTCCTGGTCAACTGGTCGGGCAGGGAAGGAGGACAGAGGTGTTCAAGAGCCTGGTCAGGTGGCTTGGCTGTAGTCCCCAGCTCAGCCTCCCCTGCTGCTAACTCTGGACCCCACCATGGGGACCACATGACCTCAACAGGAAGGAAACAGACCCAGGAGGATCTCATGCCACACCTGCCACGGCTCCACCTGCCCCACAACTCACCACACCCAACCCTCCCTGCCCAGTGCATTTGCAAAAGAGAAACACCGAACACACACAAATAATAACCAACCCCGTGTGTTTCCTGGCATCGGGTGACTGTTTGGTCAAGAGCTTCCTCCCTCATCATGTACCTGCCAGACACTCCTAACCCCCACCCGGTGCTGCCGGCTCGGGCGGCTGATCACAAGCTTGATCCCCAGGACAGGTGCCTTGTGCTCCCCAGGGGAAGTATCAAAGGATCCGAGGAGGCCAGATCCTGAGACCTGCCAGCCCCGGGCCCCCGTGGCCACCCTCTGCCAGCTCAAAGTCACCTTTGCTCCAACTCTTCTGCTGGCCAGCCGGCCAGAGTCAGCCCAGACCCCCCTCCCGCTCAGCTCGGCAGGAACCAGGAACCGTCCCTATTGGGCAATCATTAATCGGATTCTTGACATTCCTCTGCCTTGGGTCAGCTTGGGAACATGCTCCCCAGAGGAGGAGGAGCGGAGACCCAGGACTGGCATCTGGACATGCAGCTGACTGGCAAGGTGGTGCTGTCCGCCGCTGCCCTGCTCCTGGTGACCGTGGCCTACCGGCTGTACAAGTCGAGGCCCACCCAGGCCCCACGGAGGGGCGGGAACGCCAAGGTCAAGGCCGAGCAGGAGGCAGAGGGCTCTGGGCAGCCTGCCACCCACGGGGCTGTTTCTGGGGCGCCACGCTGGGGCCTGAGACGCAGGAGGGGAAGCGAGGGGACTGGAGAATTGCCCAGCTGCAGCTGGGAGAATCCTGAGCGCTCCGGAGTCCTGGCAACGGGAGCCTCTTCCAAAGACTCAGAAGCCAGGGAGACTGGGCAGCCCGGGAACAAGGGTGCTGGCGGAGGGCAGGGTGGGCCGCGCCTGGACTCCCACCTGACAGCTCCTCCACGCGGTGGCCAGGAAGCCGGAACAGCCTCTGGCGGTAAGCCCAGACTGACCCATCACCCCCATTTGTGCAGTGAACCCAAAAGCTCCCCAATCGGCCTCACAGCGGCGGACGGCAACAGTGGGGGCGGTGAGCCTACTCCATGGCTGAACAGCGGGCCCCCCAAGCAGCCAGGGGCCAGAGAGCAGGAATCCCCCCACCAACGCTGGGCAGCCCACACAGGAGACGGGAGCGACATGAGTAAGAGCTGGGTCTTTACCCGCGTGACAGGGGTCCACAGGGAAGAGGCCGGGGCCCTCCAGGCTGCCTCAGACATGGGCCTGGCCTTGCATCAGCAGGAGGGAGCCACCGATGCCTCTTACACCTTCTCGTCCATGGCCCGGGTTCGAGTGGTGGAGAATTTCATACCGGAGAAGGGGGAGGGCATCAGGTCCCCGCTGAAGGGCAAGGTGTACGATTACTATGTTGAATCCACCTCTCAGGCCACCTCCAGGGGTACGTTGGCCCCCAGAAGGGCAGCCCTGGCTGAGGCTCCATCCCCTGTTTCAGTGCCACACCCCCTGGGAACGGGGGCAGCCTCCGGAGGCCATGTGGATGACAGAGTAGGTGGGGCAGAGGCAGCCGCCTCCCCGCAGCCTGAGCTGTCATCCTCCGTGCAAGGCTTCAGCAGGAAGGAGAGCCTCCTTCAGATCGTGGACAACCCAGAGCTTCAGCTGCAGCTCGATGGCTTTGGGAACTCTGCTCCCTCCTGCCCAGACCAGAGTGCTCCGCCCACTGGCCCCATATCCCGGGATTCTCTGGGGTTCGGCTCAGCCGGAAGCAGTGGGAAGCCCCACGTGCAGTTTGTGGCTGGGACCAATTTCTTCCACCTCCCGCTCACCCCAGGTTCAGCCCCAGGTGTTCACCTGGATCTGGGCAATTGCTATGAGGTGCTAACTTTTGCCAAGAGGCAGAGCCTGGAGGCCCTGAAGGAGGCCGCCTACAAGGTGATGAGTGACAACTACCTCCAGGTCCTGCGCAGCCCAGACATCTACGGGTGCCTGAGCGGGGCAGAGAGGGAGCTGATTCTCCAGCGACGGCTCCGGGGCCACAAGCACCTGGTGGTGGCCGACCTGTGCCCCCAGGAAGACTGCAGCCGCCTCTGCTGCTATGACAGTGAGCAGGATGTCTGGCACCCACTGGCCCGTCTGCCCCCCGAGGCTGTGTCCCGGGGCTGTGCCATCTGTAGCCTCTTCAATTATCTCTTCGTGGTGTCCGGGTGCCAGGGGTCCGGGCGCCAGCCCTCCAATCGCGTCTTCTGCTACAATCCGCTGACGGGGATCTGGAGCGAGGTGTGCCCACTAAACCAGGCCCGGCCGCACTGCCGGCTGGTGGCCCTGGACGGGCACCTGTACGCCATCGGGGGCGAGTGTCTGAACACAGTGGAGCGCTATGACCCCCGCCTGGACCGCTGGACCTTTGCCCCGCCGCTCCCCAACGACACCTTCGCGCTGGCGCACACAGCCACGGAGTGTGGCGGAGAGATCTTCGTCACCGGCGGCTCCCTGCGCTACCTGCTGCTCCGCTTCTCCGCCCAGGAGCAGCGCTGGCGGGTCGGCCCCACGGGGGGCGGCAAGGACCGCACGGCCGAGATGGTGGCGGTCAAGGGCTTTCTCTATCGCTTTGACCTCAACCGCAGCCTGGGCATCAGCGTGTACCGCTGCAGCGCCAGCACCCGCCTCTGGTACGAATGCGCCACGTACCGGACCCCATACCCGGACGCCTTCCAGTGCGCCGTGGTGGACGACCTCATCTACTGTGTGGGGCGCCAGCGCACCCTCCGCTTCCTGGCCGACTACGTCTCCCCCAGGTTTGTGCCCGAGGAGCCGCAGAGCTTCCCCTCCCCGCAGGGCACCCTCCTGCCCACCGTCCTGACCTTGCCCGGCCCTGAGGTGCCCCAGACCAGGGTCTAGCAGCCCCTCTGCTGGGCTCCTTCTGCAAAACTAGAGGCAAAAATCACCCTCTGCTCACCACTACATGGGGTGTTTCTAGGAGATGCAGCAGTCCAGGAATTTGAGTCCCACTTACTGGCTAGGATTCCTAGCAGAGTCTTTGCCCTCATTGGGCTACAGAAGCCCAGTGTGAAAATGGAACTTGAGACTGGTGTTCTGGGGCCAAGGGCACCCCTTGTCTGCAGGGATGGCCACCACCTTGCTTCAGATCTGAATCTGAGTGGGCGAGGCAGGTACCAAGACCCCAGCAAAGTTCAGGGGCACAGCCTTATCACAGTCAAGTTCCAGGGGTCAGTTGCTGCCTCAGGCTGACCCTGCTGGATCTGGACCAGCTCTCCATAAGCTGCTGGTGCCTCTTCCAAGACAGTGTCTGCTGAGCCCCAACCTCCAACGTTCCCAGAAGCACCCTGGACACACAAGTGGGGAAAATTGAGGGAGGGGGTTCTGGCAGGACCAGGAAGGAGCCCAGGGGAGCCCCAGGGGGGCCAGCCAGAGGGAGAGACAGCTAGAGAAGCAGAACAGCTAAAGTTGGAGGTGCCCATGGAGACTGTTGCCTGCAGAGTAAATTGACTAAAGCCCACTTCACTTTTTCTCATTGCCCAGAATTCTAATATGCCAGAAGGAGGAGAAACTTCCATTTTTAGCATCCATTTGTAAAGGTACATCTTGTAGGGTCTACTGAGAATACATCTGAGTCTATATATTAGGTCTCGGGAGAGCAAGGAAAAGATGTGGTCCCATGGCCAGCCTCCTGCTGGGCATTGTTATCGGACTGCTTCATTCTCTCCCCAGATCTGAGAAACTTTCATAATACAGCTCTTCGTGCAACCCAGCCCTCCCTTTGGGAGCTGGGGACAGCCACAACAACCCAGCCCTTCCAGGTGGTGAGATGCGATAACATTACTTGCCCTTCCTTGCCTTGTGGTTACCTGGTCAGACCAGAGAGGACCAGGGAGGGGCAGGTCCATGATGGAGCTGAGGAGCTAGAAGGTTCTAATAGTGCATCGGAAGACTGGGATCTCCTTTCACATCAGGTTTGGTAAATTCTTAATGAGAAGAAACCCTCCAGCCTCGGGAAGTTACCTTTTCATCCCAGAAGGAGGGAAGATAGACTGGTCCAATCTATCACCACAGCCCTGTTCCATCTCCAAGGGAGACACACATATGGACAGGAAAGCAGTGATGCTCTTGGTCCCAGCCAGAAGCCAGGGGAGCTGGGACTACTTCTAAAGTGACAAGCAGCATGAGGAAACGGGTAGAGAAGGGTGGTGCACCAGGGCAGGCCTGGCAGGTGGGGAGGTGGGCGTGCTGACTTCAGCCTCCCCATCTTGAAAACAGAAGGACAATCTGTGTCCTTCTCTGCCTGGAGGGTAAAGGTGAGCACCTGGAGAAAGCTCTGCCCAAGCTCCCGGGGGTCCTGGCAGGCACATATGTTCATTGCAGCTGCTGGGGGGGAGCTGGGGGTCTTTTTGGAAGATCCAGGATTGGAACGATTAAAAAGGGCACTTTTCTCGGACCACACAAGGACACCTTCCCTATTCTGGGATCTGGGAGGTCAGGTTGCTTAATCTATTTCTAAGTTGGAGGCCTGGAAAGGAAAGTTAGCTGGGACTATGGCTGAAGCCTGGGGAGAGTGACCTTCCCGCCCCATCCCTAGTCCCCACCAAGGCCATGCTCAAGCTCAGAGCCAAGACTCAGGCATGAACTTCCAAGGGACCCAGGGGGAGGGGGAGATGTGATGCCAGGCAGAGAAAAGAGTTTGCTTGGGAAGAGAACCCCATCTGGGACCTGGGGCAGGGGGAGCCAGATCCAGCCCCAGGGGCAGTTCTGCCATAAAGAGCCAGACAGAGGACAGGATCTCAGCCAAGCTGGGTCGAGTGTAAGGGAGGGCTCCAAGCTGACAGTGAGCTAGGGCTCACTCTAGGGAAGCTTCTGGAAGCCCACTGCATACCTATAGCAGGGACTAGGGAAATGGATCAAGGGATAAGGCAGCACAGTTTGTTCCAGCCCCAGTGATGGTGGGTGTGGTCTCTATGATGAGAGGGAGAGAGCTGAGACTTGGGCCTGGGCTGAGATGAAAAGTATGCTGCACACCTCATCTGCCTTCTATGGTCCCATGGCAGACATCACTAACCGATTGCCGTACCTTTTCTGATTGAGCCATTTTAATGGCCTCAGAACTGTTTCAACACAGGGTCCCAGGTGGTCATTACCAATAGATTAGAGCTAGTGTGTTTCTCATTCTTGGCCTGGATCTCCAGAGCTGGATTTAGGGATGAAAGTAATCAGGGGGTCAGGGCCATCGCAGTAAGGCAAGGTAGTTCAGGGAGCCTGCGAAGACACCTAGGGCCGTGAGGGTCAGGGTTCATTTACAGAACGTTTTAGCCAGGTGCTGTTTCAGCACATCTCTGCCCTAACAGAGCTCACATTTTCACCATAGAAAACAGGCAATTTAAAAAAACAAATACGTAAACAAACAAGGAGAACCCAAGCTGCATATGGGGCACAAAGAAAGAGGAGGCAGGGAAGTGGGATTGCGTGATCAGGCTCCTTGATAAGAAGACCCTGGGCAGAGCGCTGAGTGGAGGTCTGGGAGATGCAGAGGCCAGGGCTGGCTCAGGGCCCGGGAAGGGCTTGGCCACACTAGCTGGGGAGTCAGGGTGGCCTCCCAGGATCCCCATCTTGGTGTGTGAAGAGCCCAGCTCTTCTGCTTTAGCCTTTCTTGGAAGGGAGAGCACTCCATGACACCAACATTTACAAACGCTTTATTAGACAGGGGTAAGCTACCCCCTCGAGAAAGCAGCAGAGTTGGCACATTTAGGGATGGGGGTCAAAATGACACACGGACACCACATCTGCATGTGGAAGGCCATTCTGATCCCTTGCAAGCACAACTCACTCCATGGGGTCAGAGTCTAGCCTTTCCACGTGACCTTTTTGTGTAGCCCTGTCTGTTGACCTCGAGCCCTCAGTCTCAGAGTAGCCTGTGTGTCAGCTGGCTTCTCCACAGGTCATCTGTCCTGCTTTCCCAATGAGTTCTTTGTTCTTTAGGGAAAAAAATCCTTTAGGCTTGAGTTGCTTTCCGCATTAGGCCAACCATGCCATTACAGAAAAAAAAAAAAATTGGAAAATAGAAAAAGGTATAAAAAATCTCCCCAGTTTCACCACCCAAAGACAAAACCCCGCTGCGGTGCAGGTCCCTGCGGGCTGTTTTTCCTGTGCATGATTTTTGTTTGGCTTGATTCTTGCCAAGGTGTGATTATGCCGAATATACAATTCAGTTGCTTCCTTCTTTCACTTCGCTTTACAGAATAAGCATTTTCCCATGTCACTACAAACCTTCAGTAAACATCATTTCAATAGTTGCACAATATTCCATCCAGTGAATGTATCATGGTTTATTTAAACAGTTCCCCCTCCTTTAGGTCTGTAGGTTTGTTTTTTTTTTTCTCTTGTTGGTTTCTTTTTCTATCACAAATAAAACGTCCTTTGTTTTCGCATCCCTCTCTGTCTGAGGCCTCCATCAATATTTACAAGAGAAGCTCAGCCTTGGTTCTGTCTGGAATCATCAGGTTATTGAAGCAACCATAGCAACCACAGCAGTTGCCAGGAGCTGGGGCCTGGGCCCTGCTCTGACCGCAGGGCACAGAGCTGCCCTTGGAAATGACCAGTGAGAAAGGTCATCAGACCAAGGCTGGAGGCCGTCCAGGTGCTCCGCCCTGTGGGATTCCTGGAACCAGGATGCAAGACACAAAGCCCTGCTCTGAACAGACCAGAGACTGGATGGCACATTTTCTACACCTACCCTCGCTGATCCTCACAACAAGCCCAATTTACAGGTGAGAAAACTGAGGCTCGGCAAGTTCAAGGAAACGTGCCTCCATGGCAAAGTCCAAAGACTCTCAGTTTCCTTAAAAGTATCCTTGAACACGGCCTGCACACTCCCAGCATGATGCTCTTTCCAATCCCCTGACGTGAGACACAGAGCCAAGAACTTGGCATCAGCTGTCTCCTGGGCTGCACCCAATCCCTGCCTGCCCCCATCAATCAATTATGCTCTATCTTTGACCTTGGAACTCAAAACAAATTATCTTAAGCTCTCTGATCCTCTATATCTGCATCTGTAAAATGGGTCTGCCCCTGGCAGCCTCAGGAGGATGTGGTAAGGACTAACAAGAGAACACATGTAAAGTACCTGGCCCAGGGACTGCTCCGAAGTCAGTCTCAGAAGACCCATGGTCTTCTGATGGGGAGGGTGCTGTGAGCCAGCTCAGGGGAGGGGCTCTCGTCTCCCGCTCCCCTTCCTCCAGGTCCTGGCCCCAGAGGAAGGAGGTTGCCTGACATTTAAGCTCCAGAGGTCCCCCCTCTTGTTTGACAGGGTCTGAGGGTTGGGGGAGGATGCTCAAGTTATTTATGTTTTAGACCATCTAGGTTTTGAGACTGAGCCCCTGTTGTGAAGGAAAAGCCGGGCTGTTCTAACAAGATAACTCACAAGTCTAGGAATGTGAAGGAGAGGCTGGGCTGGGCTAACAAGATAACTCACAAATCTAAGTATTGGAATACTGATCTGAGTTCTGCTGGACTAACTTGTAAATCTAGGTTAATTAGTGTTGGTTTGCTGTTCATGTATTTTTGCTAGCCAGCTGGGTTTTCAAAGATACATATCTGGCTTTGGAATGTTGGTTTGCTGCCTCCCTGCCTCCACTTTTGTGATGATAATGCTGCTAAAGCTGTTCCATGCCTATTGGCCGAATACCCCAAGCTTGTACTTTACCCTATAAAACCTCATGCACATGTCTTGGAGGTGCTCAGAGCTTCGGAGCAAAAGCCCCTCTGGGCCCGCCGGCGTAATACATCTGAGTACTCCAACCCTCCGAGTGGTGCGTGTTTCTTGACTGGCCTGTTGTTTCCGTAACACCGTACTCCTCCAACAGGGTGGGTAACTGGCTGACTTGAGCTTCCCAGGTTCAGTGCGTGAAGCATCTCCCCACAGCGTCCTACAGCACTGAGAAACTCCAGAAGCTGCTCAGAGGCCCCTGGAAGCCTCAAGAAGGTGCCAGGTGGAGGTTGGCTCCTTTCTCTTACAGATGGGGGGCTAAGAGCTCCTCTGAGTGACCGGGAGTCTGGTATGCTGTGTCTGGGCTGCAGATTTTCAGAGCCACAGACAGGTGCCCAGACTTCCCACCCTTGTCATCCTTACCTGGAAGGGCCTCAGAGCCCCCTGGAGCTGTGACTCCAGGCCGGAGGAGCCCCCTAGGCAGACAGGAGGCTGCAATGGAGGAAATGATGGAGGAAACGGAGATGACTCAAGGAGAGTCTACAAACAGCTTCAAGACTCAGGTGTTTTGAAAAGTGGGATGTGGGGCAAAATAAAACAAAAATTTTAAAAAAACGATCAAATCTTGTTGCCTTTTTATGTGCGGGGAGAGGATGGAAACACAGATCTTATACCAGTAACAATATCAACCGTGTTCCCTGCCTTGGGCTGTGGGCCACCACTTACCCATCATTCCCCCATCAAATCCTTACTGAGACATCGCTGTCTGAGAGTGATATAGGGGAGGAAACAGAAGCAAGAAGTTTCATAAAAATTAAAAGTTACTATTTAATATCTATTCTCACATCTACCTTTTTATTATTTAAAAAACTGGAAGAGAGAAATTAATCATCAGCCATGCACGTATTGGGTATGTCGACTGAAATACACGTGCACCCTAAAAATTAAGAGTTATGTTTTATTTGGTGGGAGGACTCGAGCCGGGATGACAGCCTCTCAGATCGCTCTGAGGTGCTGCTCCGAAGAGGTAGGGGAGGAGCTAGGATATATAGGAGCTTTACAACAAAGACCAGGTAGTTGGAACAATAAAAGATTACTTGCTATCTAAAGAAAAGCAGGCATCTCAAGTTAAAGAATTTAGTGCTTTTCTATGTATGGGAGGAAGCAAACATTTGGGCTCATTGAATTCATTCCTTTGACAAGCACCTAGCTATCTAAAGCCAGTATCTTGTCCTTTCTTATTCTGAGTCCCCTCAGGGTGCACCACTGAGTGGCTGCAGAGGCTGGGCTGCAGGCTTGTCTTCCCTGGGGGGGTGGCAGCCTCTGATGACTTGATAGCTTCAGCATTCTTTGCTTACTGATATGGCTTGCAGTATTTTTCGTTCACAAGTACTAATTGAGGGCTAACAGGCACTGTGCTTATATGATCTCATTTTAGCCTCAGAACAACTGTGTAGACGGAGCTGGCCAAATTCTCCCCTTTCCATCAATTTCATCACCCTTGAATCTAGCCGTGGGACTTGCTTTAAATAGCTTGGGCATTGGGTTTACTCGCTTGTGGTTTTAGAAACTCTGAGATCACACTGGAGGCAAGTGGCCCTGCTCACCAGTTCCCTCAGTCACCAGCCAGCCAGGCACTCGAGCCACTGACCACCAGGTGACCACAGACTTCCCGAGTGAGCCCAGCCAAGACCAGCAGACCACCTGAGTGAAGCCCACCCCAAAGCGCCAATCCACTGACTCCTGAGCAAAAGAGAGGGTTGGGGGTTTAAGCCTCAAAATTTCGGAGAAATGAATCATCATTTATGGGTTTACTGGGTACTAACTGTTCGCGACTCAGTCGTAGGTAAGCGATACAACAGTCCTGTGATACAACCACTATTATCACCACTTTATCACAGGAAAGTGGAGTTCAAGAGAGTGACTGCCAGCCTCAGGAGGATGTTGTAAGGACTAGATCATACCAGGGGGAGAAGCTAGGACATCACCCCAGATCTGCCTGACTCCAAATCCTGAGTCCTTCATCATTCGGCCACACGGTCCTGCTGCGGGCGGTTAGGTTCTTGTCTCGTCGCAGAAAGAATTGAGACGGAACGTGGACGTTAAGAAAGTGAAGCAGGGACTTATTAAAGGATAGATCATACACTGTCAAGGGGAGAGCGGGCAGGCTCAGGGGAGCAGCTGTGCCTAGTTTCTTCGGCAAATTGGTTACAGAGAGTGTAAAAATGAACAGGCAGAATATTCATTGGGGAATTCAAGGGTTTGGGGTCCTTGTCCCTGATTTTCAACCCAACTCCACCTTCCCGAGGTGGGTAGGGATTTTTGTCCTTATTTAGTCTGGACTGGAAGTGTCATGGCGTCGGTGCATGATGGGGACTTCTAATCTGCAAAGCTAATTTTATTGTAATGAGGGCATAATGAGCAAAAGGTTACATTCAGATGCTGGATATTCCTGCCTTTCTCCCACCTTTCTTGGCCTTCAGGGCACTTGTCACCTCAAAATGTGTGACTGGGTGTCAGCCCAGAGGTTCCTGCTTTTATTTCTCTGCCCAGGGACCCCTGTTGTTTAGATGACGTAGGGTTTCCTGTATTTGGCCCACAACCCTCCTTTTTGCCCAACTCCTACCATTTGGCCTGCGTCCCCTTTTCTCTGCTCATATGACATCTGCCTGCTCTAACAGGCCTGGTTCTGTTTTAGCCAGAACCAGGGCATGGAGGTCCCTCCTGGGGGCCTGGCCATGGGGCTTGGTAATCTGCCCTCTGCTGTTCCCAGGAGGGCGAGAGCCTCACCAGGTTCCATAGAGGGCAGCTACGAGCCAGCTCACAAGAGGGTCTTCTCAGAAAGAGTAGGTCAGCTCCTTGAAAAATAACCACTAGCACCTCCTGAGGGCCGAGCTCTGCTGGGAGCACTTGACTTACAGTCATTCATTTATTTCTTAACACAACCCTGTGTGTTAGATCCTTTACTGTTTTACATCTGAGGAAACTGAGGCACAGAGAGTTTAAGTAACCTGCCCACAGGTGGGCAGCCAACATGTGACAGAACCCGTGGTACCCCAGGGCCGGCCCACTGTCATCAGGAGATGAATCGGCTATGAGAACAGGGGAGGCTTTGCCTCCTGCCCTCCTGCACGTCGGGGTCAAGGCCTTGTCTTCCTTGCTCACTGAGTCTTGTTCACATGAGCAACTCTGGTGTCTGATCAAGGTCCTGGCTCAGGGTAGGAGCGTGGTGACACTTAACTGAAAAATGGAGTAGAAATGGCAAGTTCCAGTCCAACACACTGCTGGCTGCCAGGCTGTGTGGACCCCCTCTTCCTGGCATGCATGTTATCCCTGGAGTGAAGGTTGAAAATCCAAAATCCTGAGGCCACTCACCAAAAGCCAGGACCCTTCTCATCACATTACCCGACCCTTGAAATCACTCAGAAGTTTACACAGAGGTTTCAAACCCATTCTGTCCCATTTCACAGATGAAATAAGTGAGGCTCAGAGAGATCTCACAGCTGTGATGTCAATACCCATCTTTCAAGGCCTTAAAAGGGTGGCCTCACATCCCTGACCCGTATGTTCCCTCCACCTCCACAGGAGTGCCCCACGCTGCACACAAAACTTCCCTAATTTTCACTCCACCGCCTCGGCCTGCAGGTCCGCTGGCCCCAGGGAGTTCCCCATGGGCAGCAAGGATGCTTCGTCTGCCTTCGTCCTGGGCTCCAGCACAGAGCAGCCACACAGCTCAGCTCCGAGAAGGCCCCAGCTGAGTTGTGTCCATGTTCAAAATGCACCGTCAGGTACCGCAGCCGGGTGTTCAGCACTGCCCAGCTGGGTTGCCTTCCTGCCTCCAAGAGGGACTGTTTCATACCTTCTGTCTTTTCCTCAAATCCCCCCACCCACACTGGCACACAATATCAGGGTGCAGGGAGCCCCTCAGTTCTTACGAGGCAGGGCACACTGGTTCTGCTGTAAGAGTCGGCACCTGCACACGGTCCATGTAAGGAGCAGGCTGCACTGCCTGGGGAGGTACCACCCCCTGGTGGGCCCGACTGGCAGGAGTTGGTGTATAAATACCCCAGCTCCCTCAGCCCTCTCTGGGGAGCTCGTGCTCCGGCTCTGCTCCCTTAACAATGTCCTTTAATAAAGTCACTCCAGTCCTCTCTGTCAATGCTCCCACCTGCTCTTCCCATCTCCAAGAGACTTAGAGGAGGCACAACCTCCTTTCAACTCAAGCCCACCTCCTCTTACCTTCTTTAGGACTGCACATCATGGACAGTCCAACTCCAGCACCAACAACCTCCTTTATTTCTAATGGGCTCCCAGCTTAAAAGAAAAGTCACTTCCACTTGATTTGCCTGATAGGTCAATAAATAAAAACCAGGAATACACTTAGAAGGTTAAAAACACTACACAAATACAATGTGTCTTTATTTGTAATGAGTGTCAAAGTGATGTAGCGTCGCTGCATTCTTGAAAACAGTTTATCCTCTAAAGAACTGTGATGGTTTCTCCTGCAATCATGTTTATACTATCACACTCAGTAATCTTTACTTTGTAGAAAACACGAGGGTTAGCTGTAGCCTGCCCTCAATTTGAATCATAATAAATTCTGAGAACGCTCTCTAAAAAAAAAAAAAAAAAAAAAAAAAGAAGCCTGCTCTCACAGAATGCTTACCATGTGATCTGAAGGAGCCAAAATCTTGGACTGTACTTAGAACCTTTTAAACCCATACCGGGTATCTTTCAGCCACTTGATTTCATTCCCAAGCCGGGTCTCTCTCTCCCCTGGACAATGCAGTAGGGTGGAGGGTGAGGGATGATGGCAAATTCGGTCAATATCAACCTCAAGAAAACACAGGGAGGTAATGTCTTTACTCCAAGGTGTCTTTAAAAAAAGAAAACATTTTTATTGGGATAAAATACACATAGCACAAATTTACCATCGTAACCACTTTAAAGTGTAAAATTCAGTGGCGTTCAGTGTGTTCTCAGTGTTGCATGTCTATGTTTTATCTGACCCACAATGTAACACAATCATTAACATGTTTTATTCCTATGTTCTGTTACAAAAAATATACAAACATTTGTTGTAGAATAAATATATGATTGGAAAAATACAGAGAAGTTCAAAGAAGACAGTAGAAATCACTCTCACTCCCAAATAATCAGTTTTTGGTTTTGACGTCTTTATATCCAGTCTTATTACCCATGATTTTTAAAATTGAAAATGGGATCTTACTCTATACTTGCTATGTGACCGACCTTTTCTCCTATCGGAATATTGTGACTACTTTCGAGTTGAAAGAATGTATCGCCGAGTTCCTTTTTATTGTGATAAAACATACAGAACATGAAATGTACCATTTTAGCCATTTTTTAAGTGTACAGTTCAGGGGCAGTAAGGACATTCCCATTGTTGTGCCATCATCACCACCATCCATCTCCTGAACTTTCTCATCATCCCAAACTGAAATTCCCTGCTCCCCTCACCCTGCGTCCCCCTCGTCACCCCCACCATCCCTGCGCCCCATAAGTAAAAGTTGTCTTTAACTTTTTGAAAAGCATCCCTTCCAAGGATAGGCAAGTTCCTTGCTCCATCAGCACAGATCATTGGGAATGTGCCTTAAGCACAAAGACATACTGGTTTTCATTCATTTCAGAAAGTTCCACAAACTACTTAGAACGCAGTTTAGCGGGATGCTTTGGGGCAAAAGAATCGCTCCTTTCTCATTACCATGGAGAAAGAGAAAGGGAAAAGCATTCTCTCCGTTCCCTATAAACTTCCTCCCTCCTCACACTAAACTAATTATTTTTGGTGTTTTAACAAAAATACAGTTTGGAAAAGGCCGAGGGATAAAACATGTTAATGATTGTGTTACATTGTGGGTCCTAATTATGCAACTGTGGGCCCTCACAGCAATGTGGAGCTGAGTGGCTGCAGCGATGTAGTAAGCACCTCCACCAAGGTGTGCACGCCCAGGACAGGGACTGTGTCGGAGGAGCCCTCAGGTTGCAGGTACACAGAGGACAAGCAGAAGGAGAATGGAGGGTTGGAAGACCAGGGCTCGTGGTGTAAGAAGGAAAGTTCCCCTTCCAGGAGGCGGGAAGGTCAGGACGGAGAGTGACGAGGCAAGTCAGCATAAGTTGACAGACAAACTTCTGTTCCGCCCTTCCGTCATCAGATAATTATTAATAAGGTACTGGGGCTCTGATTGTGAACAGGTTGGGCACATTCTCCCGGGGAAGCCAGGAATACAGGTGAACAACTATGTAAAACAAAGACAGGTTAGCAGAAGCTCAGGGCAGGAAACAAATGGAGTGGGATGGAGAGTGACAGGAGGGACGTGGTTCCTAGTTCTCAAGGTGGCTTCTTGGAGGAGGTGGCAATGAAACTGTGTTAAGAAAGATGAGGAGGACTTGGCCTGGAGAAGAGAGACAGAGAGAGAAGAAGAAAGGGAAGAGGAGGGAACACCAAGAGCAAGGGCCCAGGTTCCCAGCCCGAGAGAAGATCGGTGTGGCTGGGGAGGTGGTGGGAGGCGGGGCAGACAGGTCACGAAGGACATGGTCACCTGTCAGCTGGAGTAAGAAGTGTGGATTTGATTTCAGCCCAATGAGAAGCCTTCAGAGGACTTTTTTCGTTTTGTTAGTCATTAAACTTTTAATTTCAGAAGAGTTTTTAGATGTACAGAAAAATTACAAAGATAATACCGAGAGTTCCCATATATCCATTAGTGTCAACATCTTATACCAATACGGTACTTTTGTCACAGCTAAGGACCGACATGGATGCGTTGTCATTATCCAAAGTCCGTACTTTATTCCGATTGCCTAAGTTTTTCCCCAATGTCTTCTTTCTGTTCCAGGCTTCCATCTTAGATGTCACATTGCTTTTAGATGTCACATCTCCTGAGGCTCCTCCGGGTGCTGACGACTTCCCAGACTTTCCTTATTTGGGGTGACCTTCACAGTTTCGAGGCATACTGGTCAGGCACTTTGTAGACTGCCCTTTAGTTTGACTGATGTTTTTCTCATGGGTTATGAGTTACTCACCTGGGGTTAAGGGTCTTGGGAGGAAGACCACAGAGGTAAAGCCCTGTTCTCATCACAGCACATGCAGGGTATGTGTGAACAGGACTTACCACTGTGGATGCTGACTGTGGTCACCTGGCTAAGGTAGCAATTGTCCGGCTCCTCTGCTGTAAAGTTTCTCTCTTTTCCCACTTTCCATGTTCTTCTTTTCATAAGGAGTCACAGTGTGCAGCCCACACTCTCAGGACGGGAAGCCATGCTCCACCCCCACGATGGGAGAGTCTCTTCATAAACCGTCTGAAACTCTTCCATAAGGGAGATGTGTCTCTTCTTCCCCAGTTATTTACTTACTCAATTATTTATGTCAGCAGAGACTCATAGATATTTACTTTGTTCTTTGGGTCATACTCTGACAATACAGTGTTTTATTTTCTGGCCTGAACTATTCCAGCTCTGGCTACTAGGGGCCCTTTCAGTTGACTCCCGCGTCCCTTTGACGTAAACCTATCGTTTTGTTTCTTGAGCAGCTCCTCATTTTCTGGAGCACTATGAGATGCTCCGGGCTCATCTTATATTTTCCCTGCCCAGTCCCAGAATCCACCAGTTCTTCAAGGAGCCCCAGTTCCTTCTATTAGAGAATTATATTAGAAACCAAGATCTGGGCACTGAGTCTTAGAAGCTTTTAAGCACAAACTTGCCATTACCTGATTGCCATTCTAAATGTGTACCTCCGGGTGCTGTGGACAGAGCGTATTGGTGGGTGGCCAGAAAGGAAACTGTGATCCCAGCTAGGAGGATACCACAGTCATTCAGGTGAGAGAGGTGTGGGGACCCACTCGAGCCTTCAGAGTTAATATGAAGATTATTTTAAACTAAAGACACTTGAGATGATCGGATGCACAGAAGTCTTCTGAAGACTTCTTGGAGCTTCCTTTGTCTCACTGAAAGCAAAAAATTCTGAGAATGAAACTATCATAAATTCCCTTCTCCGGGGGAGATTTAAGGCCATGTAACTGATGGAAAAGATCGCTTGCACCTGCATAAACAAACATTGTCACAAATTTTCTTATCTCCTGTTTGTTCTCAAATCCATTTGTTCTTCCCCTAGAAGCCTCTTCTCTCTTTTCTTTCCCAAACTTCAGCTATTCAGCCAACTACTTCTTTTGTGAGCCTGTATATATATGAATCCATTTTGGGTCTTTTCCTCCTGTTAATCTATCTTTTGTCAGTTTAACTTGCATGCCCTCAGGACTTGAGCCTAAGAGGTTTTTCCTTCTTGATAGAAGCAATGTCCTGAACTCCACAAGGACACAAGATCAGCTAGATGTGAGTTCCTGTGATGGCAATATACCCATCAGATTGTTCCTCTGCCCAATCCTCTTCAGCTCCCAGCCCAGCCTATCTCTCCCCACTGACCCCTCTGATACATTCCCTTTCTCTTCACCGATCCTGAATTGATTTCTGTTATTTCTGTTACTTACAACCAGGAAGCCTAGCCAGTAGAGTCTAGTAGCTCTCCCCCTTGACCTCTACAATGGAACCCTAGAAGACATCATTTCACCCTCCTGCACCTCCCACACAGAGCCCGCACATGGGCCATGCTTGGCAAATGCTCGTTGAGCTGGATTTGTGCTATTCGATGAATGGAACAGTTGGCTGTGTAATGAGGCACCATCGGCAGGTCTATGGGGTGGGGGTGGGGGGGGACCCTGGTAACCCACTTAAGAAAATAAACTGCAAGTTCTTTTCCCACATTCATTTGCATGGAAACAATTAGTGGGCTAATTAAAATAGAGTCTTTTCTGTTCATTAAAGTAAGCCCAGCAGGACCTCCAGTTGGCAAGACTGTGTTGGCAGAAAGTTGGAGGTTCTCTGGTAGTAGAAAAGAAACCATTTTCATTTCATAGCAAATGTTTAATAATTCAGGTGACTGTGAATTTTGGCTGACCCTCCACTCAATAGGCTTGCAATAACCAGCTGGGCAAGCACGCATCCATCAACATCCATATCCCAATTCAAATGAGTGAGAATTTGTAACTCTGCTCCCAGCCTGGCCTGGCTGGAGTACGCCCTGCTCCATAAAGGAAGGGTTTGTTGCTCAAATTAATAGTACAAACAAGATTTCAGAAGGGAGTGTTTACCCTACTTAAGAGAACACACTGTTTTGAAGTAATTAGTACTATTTGCACACAATGAATGAGCTAATTGCAGATAAGCTTTATTTCTGCTTTGAAGAGGGATCCGGCAGGACCTGTACTTGGCAACACTTTGCCAATGGTTAGTTAGTATCACCACATGCTCCTGAAAGGCACAATGCCACAATTCACTGAAAGCAATCCCCTATATTCAGATTTCTAAGTAATTCTCAGTAATATCCACCAGAGCTTAATGTCGGCATCTATAAAATAGGGGTGGTACCTTTTCACAGGGTTGTTGTGAGGTGTTAATGGGTGTGTTTATGCTCATAAATAGCAGCTCAGTTCACTCTGGCCTCCCCCCAAATTTGGTCAAACGAGCAGACAGATTCTGGGCTCAGCTGCTGATGGGGACTACCGGGCATCCTGCTGACTCTTGATTCAACAGCCTCTGTATTTATGGGATGAGAACAGTATCAGCCTTTGATCTGGGCTCTCCTACCTACCAGCTGGGCAACTTGGGATCAAACCTTTCTCCTCTGACAAATGAGGTAAGTGAATTCGCTTTGCGGTTTTAAACTTAAAAACATAATAATAATAATAAATTTCTTTGCTTGCTTATAACTGTCAGGGAGGAAAAACTGTTCCTCTATCCTCTTAGGGGAGTGCCTGAGGACCTGCAAATTAAACTAACAAAAGACATTAACAGGAGAAAAGGCATATGATGTTTATTAACATATATGTGCATGGGAGTTCACAGAAAAGAACAGAAACTCAAAGAAGCAGTTAGACTCTGGGATTATGTACTCTTTTAGCATAGGAAAGAGGGTTTGGTCTTCAAAAGACAATAAATTGTGGGAAAGTGACTAGGAAATATGTGGGCGGAACTAGTATAAAATAAGGACTATTTTAATAAGGTGTGTTTATGTGAATTTATCTTGGTGTCCATTCCCCATCTTTGATGGTAAGAGTTGCTCTTCTCTCCCTGATACTGGGGGAAGGGGAAATCTTCCTCAAAAGGAAGTTTATGCCCTGCTTTTTGGTGGATAAGGGGAGGGCAGAGAACTCTGCTTGCATCTGGTGATTCTCAGTTGCCTTCTGCTCAAAATAATCCCATGTCGACGTGGCATATTTTGGGGTGGGATGCTCTGATCTCCTTCAGTTCCAAATGGAACCTTAACAAGAATGGACCAGCATGGAGTTTTACCAAGTTGAGAGGATCTAGCCCAGAGAGTCTTCCAGCTGAGCTGTCTTGACCATGGGACCTTGAAGCCAGGGGATCCTCTGAGAACCCAGGGGGAAAAACAGTCCTCTCCTCCTTCATTCATTCCACAAAGAGTTACTAAGCACCCTCCCCATGCCAGATACTGTCTTAGGCATTGCGCAAAAATAATAAATAAATAAGTAAATGAACAGGATGATTTCAGATGGTGAGAAAAGCTATGAAGTCAATACAATAGGTGATGTGATAGAGAGGGTCTTCATTTGCATTTCCAAGAAGCTGACTCTGAGGAAAGGACCCGATCACAAATTAGTTCATTAAAGAGGTGATTCCCAGCAATATGGATAGGCGGATGTGAAATGAGCCAAGGAAAGGAAGAAAATTGGTCAAGGGGATGCACAAGGCTCAATCCTGTTGGAGAACTCAGGGAGCCATTTGGAGCACACGTCAGCCTTCTCTCACCTGAAGGGAGAGGGAACTGGTATATTTATTCACCAGCTCCTATCAATCGCTGTTTGAGGGCTACTCTTGGCGGAGAAGACAGCGGGCAGGAATTCCGACACTTCCACACTGCACATGGGCAGTGCCACTCCAGCACCCAGAGAAAGCCCTCGGGCAACTGAAGATGCTGGCAGTTGGAAGTCAGACCAGCACACAGTGAAATGGCTAAAACCAAGGAGCGATATTCAGAGGAGTCATGGTGTCCTTACAGAAGCAGGGGAGGGGGTACCCATTCAGTGGTTTTCAACTACTAACTTCACTGGAATTTTTTCTTGGAGGGAGGTGGGAGTCAACTATGAGAGTATGACTATTTTCTCTTTTTCTTTCAAAGTATTTTCAAATTTACAGAAGAATTACAAGAACAGTACAAAAAAATCTTCTTTCCCCAATTCTTTTTCTTAGAATAGCTTACTTCTAGGCAGGATGCTTCATCACTCCCAAACTCTTTGGTGTTTATTTATTCCCTGCAAACAAGGGCATTCTCCCACATAACGGCAATACAATGACCAAAGTCAGGAAGTTAATATTGATACGTTACAACCATCTAAGTCCCAGAACCCCAATTGTTTCAGTAATGTCCTTTATGGCAGCATGATCTAATCAGGAACCCACATCACTGAAGCTCTCTTCAACGGCCATCCCTCCGATTTTCATGACCTTGACCCTTTTGACGATTTCAAGTCAGTTATTTCACAGAATGGCCCTCAATTTGCGTTTGTCTGATTTTTCCCCATAATCAGATTTAAGTTATGCATTTTGGCAGGAATATCACAGAAGTGCTGCTGTATTTTTCTCACTGCATTCTATCCAGGGGTCCACAATTTTGATTTGTCCTACTGGTGATTTCATCACTTGATTACGGTGGTGGCTGCCAAGTTTTCCCATGTAAAGCACTCTTTTTCCCTTTGTAATTAATAAGTATGTTGTGGCGAGGCACTCTGAAACTATGTAAATATCCTGTTCTTCATCAGACTTTCAGCCACTAGTTTTTACATCCATTGCTATTTCTTGGCAGAATTAGTTACCATGATGGTTGCCAAATGGTGATTTTCTAATGCCATCATTCCTTCTACATTTATTATTGGCTTTCTACTATAAGACCTTTCTCTTCTCCCCACTTCTTTATTCATTCATTTATGTATATCAATGTAGATTCATGGATTCCTGTTTTATTCAGTGGATTATCATCTGTTGCTAATATCATCATTTTGATGCTCAAATTGTCCCAGATCTGGCCAATGAGAGCCCCTTAAGCTAGCTTCTGTATCCTTTTTGATGTTTTTTCATCATGCTTTGAGCAGTTCCTTACTTTCTAGCACAACAAGATATTCCAGCTTATTTTGTACTTTTTCCAACTTGGAATTAGCCATTCCTCCAAAAATGCCTTATTCCCATTGGTGGAGAAAGGTATTTTGAAAACAAGGTCTGGATGTTAAAGGTGATTATTGCTTTGGGATGTTGGTGGTTCCGAGCCCTCTCACTGACCGCTTGCATTTACTTCTATCTCTATTTTTTATCTGGGTCTATCTATCGAAAGCATGAGTTCATACTGATACCTCCAATTCCAATCCAATACCACAGAGTTTATTCTAGTTTTTCCCCCTTTCCCTATTTGTAACCCCTCAGACAATGAGAAACTTGGTTCCCATTATCCTCAGTATCTTTAATGATCTTGACCTTGATATGATCTTGCATAATAATCTCCCATTGCCACTACTGCCCAGGCATGCATTCTCCCTCTTCATCCTGCCAGGACACCGTTGCCCCATGCCGAGCCCCCTCAACACCCCACCCCCACGCAAACACCCTCTTCTCTCTGCTCAGGCTCCAACAGCTCCCACCAGCTGCCACAAACCCCTGCCCCTCATTGCAGACATCTGCCTTGCTTGTGCCAGACTGATGGCTTTTGGTCTCCATTACTCAGGAGGGCAGATAGGAAAGAAGGAAGGTGTGAACTGGAATTCTAATTTCTGACCGTGCAGCCTGTCTTAGGTTGGATCCTCTAAAAAAAGCAAAGTCTGAGAGCAGGATGCATACATATGTGACTGACCAAGGAAATGCTCTCAAAGGAAATTAGCAAGGTGGTAAGAGAAGCAAGAAGGAGAAGAGAGAAGGAGCCACACCAGGACGAGAAGTCAGTCTGATGCATTCACAGAAGCAGCACAGGGCCTGGGGATGGGAAACCTCATCAGGAAAGAGAGACGAGGGGATCTGGGTGGGGCACCAACAGTCCCCGCTACACATTTGTTTTCTTTTACTCTGAAGAGAACCAAGCTTTCTGCTTTGGACACACTACAGATGCGCGTCAAGGGGCAACAAAGTTTTCTCTAAAGGGCTAGTTCATAAACATTTTAGGCTTTGAAGGCCATATAGTCTGTTTCACAGTTACTTAACTTTATCCTCCTAGCCCTCAAGCCAGGGTAGAAAATATGTAAATGAATGGCGGTGGTTGTGTTCCTATAAAACTGTATTTACAAAACAGGTAGAGGGCCATGTTTGGCCCTTGGGTCATAATTGGTGGATCCCAGCACCCTCTCCTGCCAAGTTGTGAATCCAGATGAACCCAGGGACTTTGTGGTGACAGTTATTGAAGGCTCCCTCCAAAACACCAAGATTCACTTGTTCAGGGTCCTTCTGTTGCTTTCCAAGGTCTAAGCAAGACTGTCAGAGAGAGAGAAAGATTAGAGATCAAGAGCTCTAAATTTTCTCCCAGTTTGAGATCTGGACCTGGATTAAGGGGCAAACTGATCACTCAAGGGCCAGCGCTCTCTAAAGGGCCTGAACCCAGCACTGGAATAATAAGATGATGGAGAAAACTAAACTGAGTGGCTTCAAAAGATGACAGAAGCACATGCAAAAGAATGAACTGAACCCCCGCCTCACAACTTATACAAAAATTAACTCTAAATGGATCCAAGTCTTAAATGTAAAAGCTAAAACTATTAAAGTCTCATAAGAAAACAAGAGGTGTGAATCGTTGTGACCTTGGATTAAGAATGGTTTCTTAACCATGACACCTAAAACATAAGTACTCAAAGAAAAAACAGATCTATCGGACTTCATCAAAATTTAACATTTTCAGGGAGGGCAAAGCACTCAGCCCAGTGTCTGGCACGTGAAAGACACTCACTGAACATTAGCTGTTGCAGAAACAGGAATGGGCAGTCCACACTGGTCACTAGGCTGCAGGCTTTACTGCTGATGTGCCAGAGAACCTGTCATCACGAGACCTCGGAAGACCTTCCATCTTTGGCCTCTCTCAGCACAGTTTACATAATCAGACCAACACGTTCAAGTCTCTCTTTGGCATCTGGCACGGGAATTAATTCCTACATGGTACTCTGTGACATGGAATGCTTTCTCTGATCGAATAAAGGAAGGGACACTCATCTGACCGACTGGTTTGTTGGCTGCTTTTTTGCAAGTAATTCTCGTAAACGAGGAGAGGGGAAAATCTGTATCTGCACTGACTCCTATATAATGCAGCCAGCCAGGACGCTGGCCAAATTTTCTGGGCTAGAAATGAAAAAGGTATATTTTTTCTCTTCTCGACAGAAACCAGTCTGCCTTTAGGCCTGTGTATTTCATACAGGTCACTACTGGATCTCAGTCTCTGGGTTTCGGGGAGCTTCGGTCATAATTTCAAATCTTTTTCTCAATGTTGTTAAAATTACTGTCTGTGTAAATGCAGATTTGTTTTATGGCTCCTGCTGAGATGACCACTTCAGATGACAATTGCCCCTCGCTGCTGGCTGCTCGGGGTTCCTGATGCACCCTCCTTCCCCCAAAAGACTGATAAACAAGGAGATAAATAATGTTGGGTACTGATGGTTTCACCATTCCTGGCCCCAAAGCAGAATATTTGCAACTGGTTTCTCCTTGTGGGTATGGTCACACCAAGAATAAAAAAGATTTTTGAACGCTGGAGATGGAAGAGTTAAATTATTATTCACTCTCCTGTTGGCCAGGAATTGTCATGGTTGGTCAAGGGATCAGAGAACAGATAAGCCTCTCTGCCCTTTCTTTGGTCGGCTGCCCAACTGGTCGCTTCGGGGCTGGGGTTAGGACCATCGTGTGACCGAGGTATGGACGTGCCTGGCAAAAGGCAAAGCTCATCTGCTCAGAAAAATTATCAGAAAGTCTAGAAAATGATGTCCCTCTTGTTTCTGTATCCACCATGTAGAGCTTTTATCCCATAAGGGCCACATGGTTCCCTGCTTTGTAGAGAATTTAGTAAGCAAGACCCCGCCCAAAATCCTAGTGCTCAATCCACTTGGCATGACTCCTGGGCTCAGAACCCAGCCTGAGTGCTGTGTTACAGAACCTGCAAACGGTTTGTTCTGTTAAGGAGAGCAATCCCTAAGCCCCTGCTTGTGGTCCACGCCATCAGTGCGTAAATGATGCAAGTTCAGTTCCACACATACTGCCTGAGACCCTCCAACTGCTAAGGCTGGGTGGGCAGCCTGTATGTGTGTGTGTGTGTGTGTGTGTGGTGGGGGATGAGGTTTAGGGATAATAAATTAAATATAGTGACTGCCCTCCAAAACTCACCTTTGGAGACCACGAGCTGACTTTAAGATGCTCAAGTCTGGGACAACCAACGAATTGACACCAGATCCCTCACTGTCATCCCCAGGGGGCTTAGTGCCACTTTATGGAAGCACAAGAGCCATGAAGGAAAGAGAACACACAGTGTCGGGGCCTTTTTGAGATGCTTTCACACCCTCCTCCTCCCCTTCTATCACTTTCCTACGTCACCAGGGTAACCAGTACATCACCCACATTCCCCGTGGGTACAGCAGCCAGGCCACCGGAAGGGCAATGCTAATGAAAGGTGCTATCTGGAAAACCAATGCCAAGCCAAGCTGACATAAGTAGCTGTATTTGTGGTCCTTGAGGTTTGGCAAGCGAAGATGGGGTGGGGGGACAGTTTGGGGGGGGAGGGGGGACATCCTCTCTCGAAGCTTCTGGAACAAAGAGAGCAATTTGGATGGCTTCCAGTTAGAGATAGTAACTTTCCAAGTGGCTATCTAATTAGTGCCTGCCCGCTTCCAAGAGATCGCTGCACACAGCAAATAAACAGAGACGCTTGGCCTCCCCTCAGCTCCAGCTCATGGATTTTCAGGATGTCAACAGCTTCGGATTCGCCTTTGTTGCCACTATTCCAATGCCAGAGGGTGTTTTCCACCCCCCCCCCAAAAGTGCCATTTGCATCACAGCATTTGGAGTGCAGCTTAATAATGTTGTTGACATTCCAAATACCCCCAGAGCCACTTAAAAAGAGTCATTAGTTCACTGAGGTTGATGGGAAAGGGAAAACATGTATGCAGCAACAAACACCCTTTTTGTCTTGTTTTTAACTTGCTGGGGAGCCAAGCTTACTTCTTCTATGATCTTGAGCAGGGAGATTAACTGCGGCTAGCTTTGTTTTCCTCATTATAAAAGAGGGTTAATAACGCACACATCCTGAAGGACTGTCGTGAGGATCTATGACAAGGCAAGGGCGTAACTTGGTAGAGGCTCAATGGTACATGGTGATGGTGACAAACACAATGGCAATTGTGATGAAGATGATGATGTTGGTGATGATGATGATGATGAAGATGATAGTGATGGTAATTACTTCCCCCTCAGCGACCTTGTTTCACAGAGTGGCGAGAACTTAACAACAGAACATAAAGAGGAGTATTGGTTGATGCACTCATGCACCGGTGGTCATTGTACAGTGATTGATGCATAATGATGGTAATTACCACGTGTAGAGAATGCATTTTCAAAGAACTTTCACATGTGTTATCTCATTTGCACCATTCCACTGCTCCATGAGGAAGTTACTATTATTACCCTCAGCTTACAGATGGGGGGAAAATGAGGCTCAAAAGATTAAAAACCTGGCCTAAGGCCCCACAATTGCTAAGTAAAATAGCCAGGTCTTGAACTTGAGCCTTGAGACGGCAAATCTGATGTTCTTCTGGTGGCACAGATACTGCCTTCCAAGCATCTCAGGGAGCATGGAGAGAAGCTTAGGACACTGACTGAGGTGGTTTCAGCACATGGAATTTACTAGCAGAGGAGCTCAAGAGCCGAAGATCGGCAACAAAAAGAGATGGGTTTCAGAGGCCGGTGACATCAAACACTCACTGCCTCAGCCTGTAGGAGAGATGGGGAGTTGATATGAACTCAATGAAAAGTCAGAATTCCAGAGTACATTAAGAAGCTGTTTCTGTTATCTCTTGCTGGGTAACAAACAGAAGTTTAATGGCTCAGAATAATAGCCTTTTTATTTTCTCTCACCGTTCTGGAAGGGGAGAGGACAAGTCGTTCTTCTATCCTATGCAATGTCAGCTGGGCTGCAGGTATCCAGGGGCCAGACTCAGCAGAAACGTCCAAGGTGGCTCACTCAAGGGCTGGCCGTTGACCTTGGCTGTTGGTTGAGATCTCAGTTGGAGAGCCTCCGCTGGGTTTCCTCCACGTGGCCTCTCTGTGTGGCCTGGGCTTCTCACATCGGGGCAGCGGGTTCTGAAAGGGAGACTCTCAAGGGCCAGCATGACAAAGGAGAAGGAGAAGCTGCTAGTTTTCTTAAGACCTGCACTCAGAAGCCCCAGAAAATCACGTCTACCATCTTCTATTGATCAAAGCAAACACAGGACCAACCCGTGCTCAAAGAGAAGGGAAACAAGCATCACCTTTGAATGTGAGAAGAGGCATGAGTCAGCATGGAAGGAAGGTATTGATGATGGCCAGCTTTGAGACTAGAAGCCGAGCTGTATCATTTTCAAGTACAAATTATCCTGGACTTCTGTAGTATTATCTCATTAAAATAGTAAAATCACTAATAGCACCACTTACTGAGTGATGCCATGCACAGGAGATTTACATGAGTCCTCTCTATTCTCACCACAGGTAGGGATTATAGAGAGTAAGGGATTTGTCCAAGGCTTCTCACCTAGACACAACACTCAGAGGGAGGAAAAGGGCCATCTCTGCCTGGAGGTCCTTTCTAGAAGACTGAAAACTCTTCCTGGCAGTCCCCTCCCTCCCTAGCAGGTTTCTTCTCACTCCTTCTTGGACAAGATCGAATTGTATGTCCATTCTTAAGAAAGTTGCCAGTGAGAGCTCCAGGTACAAGCAGATGCTTCTCCACATCAAAACTGATATTTGTGCTCCTCTCTGGGGGACCATCCTGAGGGTTCTAATGACCCCGCTCCCACACCTAGCTATCTTGTGGGCCAAAGGTGCTGATCTCTCAGCTCAGATGACCACTTGGGTAGTGATGGAAAAATGGATGCTAGGGAGGGAAACGCAAAGACTCTTCTGGCTAGAAAAGGGCAAAACCAGGACCATACCCCCATCTCTTTCCACTCAGGAGCTCATGTCCTTTCCATTACACTACACCATCTCAGAACAGGTAGAATGAGAAAGGAATCTCCAGCTTCTCTCCTTTGCTGTCCATGCTGATGACTCAGTAATGCCCATCAGGCCCTTGAGCAGGACGTGTTCCCTGTGCCTTTGTCTCCAAAGGTCCCCTCCACCACGATGGGTAATTGAGCACAACTCCCACAGCACAGCCTCTCGAGAGCCTAGGAGAAACTGCTCTCCTGCTGGCCTGAACTTTGTGTAGGTTTGAACTGCATAGAGTCAGGCAGACTCTGATGGGTGCAGGGAACTCTGAATCTCTGCACAGCCACAAGAATCGGTCCCATCCACAGCTTTTCTCTGTAGTGTCTGAGCAATAGTATATATCTTGAAGGACATACCTCCTCCCTCCACCAAACCAAACCCAGACCTTCAAATTATAGCTCTTGGGATAGAAGTCTCAGTTTGGGCAGGGACAGTGGATAACCAAAGAGCCCAACTGTGTGGGCTGTAACAGCCAAGCCGGCTTCTTCATGCACGTGCCTAGAACATCACATCCCGTGTGACCTCTCTCCCCAGCAGGGTAGTTGCACATCTTACATAGCTGCTCAGGGCTCACAAAAGCACAAAAACAGAAGCTTCCTGTCCTTCTCTTGGCTAAAGTCAGTCACTGGGCTGGCCTCAATCCAGCATGGGATGAGACTGCACGAGGCTGTGACACAGGGAGTCATGGTTCACGGCGGCTGTCTTCAAAGACTATCAGCCACATACAAGATAGAGTAAGAACGTCCAGCAGCTCAAGCTAATACACTGAATCCAGATTCTGTGGCAAGCTCACCTCGATGCATTTAATCCACTATTTATCCGCTATTAAATCAGAAATGTGATTTAAAATTACATTTCTGCCTCCCTGGTTTAATGCCTGTAGAGATCATGCCCACTCATCTCCACATCACCCGCTACTGTGAACTGCTAAAACATGACCGTTCTTCGGGCGTGCGAGGTGCTGGGATCTAAGAGGCAGTGGTGTGATGGAGGGGGTCAGGAGGAAAGACGGCTTCCCTTGAAAGGTGGAGGTCATTCCAGGATTTCCAAACAAGGCAGAATTCAATGACGGGAGACGCTCAGTGAATTTCAGGATTGATAGTCTATCAGTCCTTAAAAGCCACCAAAACAAATCTCAGTTCCAGGACTCAGAGACGCACTGTTTTAAGCAAGCCCTAGCTCTCGCTTAAAAGACCTATTGAGGTTGTGAATTCAACCCATGTGTATTATAATTCAATGACCTGTAGGTTTGAGCAATGCAGCCATCTTCAGCTACGTTTCACCTGTGGCTAACAGAGATGAGAAATTATTTTTAAGGCAGCCATAAACGTTCCCTGGTCCTCTTACCAGACCTTGAGACATAAATGCAGAACCCTGAGCTTATTATTTTTTCTTAAACTGTACTGTGGTACAGTTATAAATAGTTAGAACACTCCACAGTGCTCATATTCCTCATTCTTGCTCTACTAGATTGTCACAGTAGACTGTTGGCCTGCCAAGACTTGCCTTTAATAGACCATTCACTCTGGGTCCTCTCCTTCCTGCCAGCTGGATCCTCACTGCCTTCAAATACATCCGTGTCAGGCAGCCAACCAGGGATTTCCATTTCCTTGACAATCTGCAGTGTGCAACCTAGGATTGTACACTAGGATTCAGTTACAGATAACAGAAATCGCTCACACGAAGTTAGGCAAGAGGGATCTGTCATCAAAGACTGAGAGGCTTAGGGATCACTGGAAGAGCCGGAGAAGCAGGCTCTGAGCTGAGCTCAGAGTGAAAACCTCCAGGCTCCAGACTCCTTCAGTCTCTCCTGTGATCAGAAAATCGTCCTCCTCCATTGCCAAGGAAACCAACCATTTGGGAAGCTGCTTAATGTCACTGTCTCATCATGACCTCTCATGCCCTTCCTCCTTCCCTTTTACTTCAGTTCTAAATCCAAGTCTTGCACAGGAGATTTTGATTAATAGAACCTAAATCACACTGGAAAACACTGGCTGCAAGGGAGTCTAGGAAATTAATTTTTATTTTTCCAGCCTCCAGATAGTACAAGGAGGCACACTAAAAGGATGTTGGAGTAGATGTGGAACAAACAGATCCATGTCATCCACAACACAGCCAGTGTCTTCAGATCTGAATCATTTTTCTCCTGAAAGTCTCTCTCAGAAGTGCATTTTTAACCCATTGAGGGAAATTTCATCTCCATGTCAGCTCAGTCCCACCAAGGACTTAGAAAGGGCTCCATGAGAGTCCCATGCTAAGAGTTCTAGCTATGGAGATGAATACAGTGAGGTTCCAGCCCTCTCAGAGCTCACAGTCCAAAGAGAGATGCAAATAAACAAAAAATAAGCTGGAGAAGACATACAGCAGAGGCAGTGGGAAGGAAGTTGATTCCATATGATGGGGTGTATGACATGCTACAGTCTTTTTTTTTAACATTTTGTTTTATTGAGTTATAGTCAGTTTACAATGTTGTGTCAATTTCCAGTATAGACATGCTACAGTTTTTATATCTTCATAAATCAGAAAACCTTTTTCAAATCTCTACCCTACTGGGTGGGCAAGAAATGCAATTTCAACCAGTACTGAGACCTTCTTGCTTATTCCCAAGGGTTCAGTCAAGACCCCAGAGTCTTAATAGCCCAGAACATTGTAGGGAAGTAACCACTTGCCTATTCCTATCCAAGCCCACACCATCCTTTAAAGTCAGGCGGCTGCACTGTTTCCAAGCCAAACCTGGACATGGTGGCCTTGATGAAGATACATGAAATCATTCTCTATCAGTCCGCCATCTTGCTGGGAAGACTTTAAGAAGTTGGTGCTCTGTACTCACTATTTGGGATTCCATAACAACCCATGTGCCATTCCCAGCCCTGAGGAAAGTTCTCCAAACTCCTCCTACCTGCCCACTGCCACCTCCTTTCTCTAAGATCCATTCATCCCATTTCCCTTGATGATATCCCCACAATGGGAAATCAGAAATAAAATGCACCCAACTGTTTTTTTTTTTTCCTGAGGCAAGAATAACCCTGATACCAAAACTGGACAAGGACAGTAAAAGACAGGAAACTTTAAAACAATCTCACATTTATGATCATGGATGCAAAAATTCTGAATAAAATATTGGCAAATGGAGTCTAACGGTATATTTAAAATAGCCATTCACCATCATTAAGTAGGCTTTATCCTTGAAATGTACAGACAATAATAATAGCTGATCTTCATCAAGGGTTCACTACATGCCAAACACTGTTCTACATTCCTTTCTAATCCTTAGAATCAATGAGAATATACTCTCAGGCTCTCCGTTTTAAAGTGAGGAAATTGAAATACAGAGAAGCTAAGTAACTTGCCCTAGGAACTCAGCTAGGTACTTCAACAACAGAAAATCTATCAAGTGATTTATCACAATAACAGCTTAAGAAGAATTACCATTTTCTCATTCCAATAGATGCAGAAAATCAGGTGGAAAAAAATTAAACTAATTCTTGATTTTAAAAAAATAGTTCTGACCTCTGAGAATCCATTCATCCATAAAAGCAATAAGAACACTGGCAAAAATTATCCAAATCAAGTTTTTCAGAGCTGTAAATTAACCAAAGGTTATGATAATTCGAGGAGCATTTATTCAAGAAAAAGAGCTGACTCTTGAAAAGATCAGCGAGGTTTGTGGCATTTTAACTTTCTCTGTTCCCATTTTTTTTCTTCCTACCTCCATATCTTTGAAAACCAGGAGCCACAGAATCATAGTAGCTATGAAAACCAGTCACTGGAGGAGGAAAAATGTGTTTGGAATATCTCAAAAACTCCATGCCCAGGAAAGTGTCACTATTTGACTTGTCTTGAAGCTCCCTAGAAAAGCCCTACTTGCAAGGCTTGTCATTATTTGACCTGACTCAGAGCCTGCTCAATGGAAAAAGCCCTAAACCAGAGAATTTGTCAAAAACAATTTAGTGGCAATTTTTTAACATCCCAGCTGCCTGAGGTGGTGACACCAATTGAAGCAAATTTAAGAGCCTGGCCAAAAATCTTAAAAGGAAAATCTGAGGAATGAGATGTTCATGAGGGGCTTTGAAAATCTCCGATGTATTCCTAGGAATCTGGAAGACCACACACATGCACGTGTTTGTGTACATGCCCAGATAAGACCAGAGAAGGTCCTAATGTTTCTCACCTCTGGATGACCTTGAGGTCCTGAAAAAGCAGAAAGTCAAGGCTAAAGCAGAGTTGTAAAATGCCAGAGCACTGAAGGCACCCAAAGAGTCCCTTGGCAAAGGATAGAAGATTTATTAGTTCAAGGCATTTAAGAAAATCTTTGTCCAATTATTAACTGACCCCTAAGCTAAACAAGCAGACACTTCAATGGCTACACATGACAGGAGACATATTTTACATAGTCCAGAAAAGTCACTAAACAAACAAATAGGAGGACAGGGGAGAGACAGCAACAACAATAAACTCTGGAGAGGAAGGGGAATCTGATTTCTAGAGTTGCCACATTCTATTATAAAAAGGGTCCAGTATTCAACAATAAATTTCAAGGCACACAAAGAAACAGGAAAGTATGGCCCGTATACAGGAAAAATAATAGCAATCACTAGAAACTGTCCTCGAAGATATCTTGATAATGGACTTACTAGGAAAAAGCCTTTAAATAAGTTAGCATAAATATGTTTTTTTAATTAAATAAAATCATGCCTAAATAATTGAAGGAGGGGTTGAGATCAAGATAGTAGGGTAGGAAGATCCTGAGGGCACCTCCTCCCATGGACACAACAAAATTACAACTTCTTACATAGCAGCTGTCTCTGAGAACAACCTGAAGACTAACAGAATAGACTTTTCCACAACTAAAGATGTAAAGAAGGAGCATCAGTGAGACAGGTGGTGGGGTAGGAGTTGAGGGAACAGAGATGTGATCTAGACAGGACCCACACCCCCAGCATGGCAACCTATAAGAAGGAGGAATAGCACAACTGTGGAGGTTCTCCCCGAGGAGCAAGGGGTCTGAGCCCTGCACTGAGCTCCCCAGCCTGGGGGGTCTTTCACTGAGAAGACGAGCCCCCAGAACATCTGGCTTTGAAAACCAGTGAGGGTTATATTTGGGAGAGCCAGAGGTCTATAGAAAACTGAGACTCTGCTCTTCTAGGGCACATATAAAAACTCACTCACTTCAAGTCCCAGCACAGAGGCTGCAGTTTGAAAAGTGCCTGAATCACACCTACTTGCTGATCTTGGAGAGCCTCCTGGAAAGACAGGAGACAGCTGGGATCCCCTCCCCTTTGGGGACTGAGACACTGGTGGCAGCCATTTTTGTGACCTTGACTCACCATGCTGACACTGGCACTGGTGGGCATCATCTGGGAATCCTGCCTCTAGCCTGTTAGTGCCAGGGGCCTGTCCTGCCCACCAGCATGCCTACAGCAGTCACCCCCATCACCAGAAAAGGGCACACACAGCCCACCTAGAAGAATTTACTAGAAGGGCTTAGTGGTAGATTTGCATTGACAGAAGAAAAAAATCAGCAAACTTGTAGATAAGTCAGTTGAACTTATCCTGTCTGTGGAATAGAAAGAAAAAAAAAGCGGTATGAGCAGACAATCAGAGACCTAAGGGATGCCATTAAGCATATCAATATATGAATCATGGGAATCTGAAAGGAGAGGGAGGAGAAAGGAGCAGAAAGTCTATCTGAAGAAATAATAGTAGAAAACTTCCCAAATTTGGTTTTTGAAAAACAGTTATCTGTCATCTAAGAAGATCAGCAGGATAAACTCAAAGAGATCCACAACTAAACACATCATAGTCAAACCATACCAAAAAACAAAGATAAAAAGAGAATCTTGAAAGCAGTAAGAGAGAAGCAACTCACCACATACAAGTGATCTTCAATAAGATGAACAGCTGAGTCCCCATCAGAAACTGCAGAGGCCAAATAGGCACATGAAGAAATTCTCAATATTGCTAATTAACACACAGACATAGAAAACAAACTTATGGTTACCAGGGTGAAGAGGGTGGGAAAGGATAAATTGGGAGTTCAAGATTTGCAGATACTGACTGGTATATAGAAAATAGATAAACAAGTTTATACCGTATAGCACAGGGAACTATATTTGATATCTTGTAGTAGCTCATGGTGAAAAAGAATATGAAAACAAATATATGTATATTCATTTATGACTGAAACATTGTGCTGTACACCAGAAATTGACATAATATTGTAAACTGACTATACTCCAATAAAAAAAATTGCTAATTATCAGAGAAATCCAAATCAAAACTACAATGAAGTATCACCTCACACCAGTCAGAATGGCCATCATTTAAAGGCCACAACCAATAAATGTTGGAGAGGGTGTGGAGAAAAGGGAACCCTTCTACTTCTACACTTTTGGTGGGAAGGCAGTTTGGTGCAGCCATTATGGAAAACGGTATGGAGATTCCTCATAAAACTAAAAACAGACTTATCATATGATCCAGCAATCCCACTCCTGGACATATATCTGAAGGAAACTCTAATTCAAAAAGATACATGCAGCCCAATGTTCATAGCAACGTTACACAATAGCAAAGACATGTAAACAACCTAAATGTCCATCGACAGGTGACTGGATAAAGAAGCTGTAGAATATTTATACAATGGAATACAGCTATAAAAAGCAATAAAATAACGCCATTTTCAGCAGCATGGAGAGAACTGGAGATTGTCATTCTAAGTGAAGTAAGCCAGAAAAAAGGAATAAAATAACGCCATTTGCAGCAACATGGATGCTCCTGGAGAATGTCATTCTAAGTGAAGTAATCCAGAAAGAGAAAGAAAAATATCATATGAGATCGCTCATGTGTGGAATCTAAAAAACAAAACCAAAAACAAACAAACAAACAAACAAAAACAAAGCGTAAATACAGGACAGAAATAGACTCATAGACAGAGAATACAGACTTGTGGTTGTCAGGGGGGTGGAGGGTGGGAAGGGATAGACTGGGATTTCAAAATTGTAGAATAGATAAACAAGATTACACTGTACAGCACAGGGAAATATACACAAAATGTTATGATAACTCACAGAGAAAAAAATGTGACAATGAGTGTGTATATGTCCATGAATGACTGAAAAATTGTGTTGAACACTGGAATTTGACACAACATTGTAAAGTGATTATAAATCAATAAAAAATGTTAAAAAAAAAAAACAGAAAAAAAAACCCTCATGTGTGGAATCTAAAAAAAAATGACAAAAATAAACTTATGTACAAAACAGAAACAGACTCATAGCATAGTAAACAAACTCATGGTTACCAGGGGGAAAGGAGGTGGGAAGGGATAAATTGGGAGTTTGGGATTTGCAAATATTAACTACTATATATAAAAATAGATTAAAAAACAAATTTTTCCTGTATAGCACAAGAAACTATATTTAATATTTTGTAGTAACCTTAAATGAAAAACAATATGAAAATGAATATATGTGCATACACATACGACTGAAACATTACGCTGTACACCAGAAGTTGACATATTATAACTGACTTTATTTCAATTTAAAAAGAAAGAAAGAAAGAAAAAAGAAACTGCAGAGGCCAGCAGGCACTGGGATGACATATTTAAATGGCTGACAGAAAAAGACTGTCAACCAAAAATTCTATACCCAGAACTATTCTTCAAAACTGAAAGAGAAATTAAGACATTTCCAGGTAAATTAAAATTGAGAAAACTTGTTACTAGCAACCAAAGAAATACTAAAGGAAGGAAGTCCTTCAGGGTAAAATAAAAGGATATTAAATAGTAACTAAAATCCATATGAAGAAACAAAGAAGGCTGATAAAGGTAACTGCATAACTAAATATAAGAGACAGTATAAAAGGATTTTTTGGCAACTCTTTTTTTCTCCTATCTGATTGAAAAGTCAACTGTATAAAGCAATAGTTACAAAACTGCGTTGAAGAGATTATAATGTATAAAGGTGTCATTTGTATGACAGTAGCACAAAGGAGAAAGGAGAAAATGGAACTACGCTGGGGCAAAGGTTTTGCATCATATTTAAATTAGGTTGATATTATTCTAAACTAGAATATTTTAATTTAAGAAGTGATTGTCATACCCAGAGCAACTACTGAGAAAATAACTAAAAAATGTAAGTTAAAAAGACAAGAATGGAATGAAAATGGTACACTAGATAATATCTATTTAACACAAAATGAGGCATTAGTAGAGAAATAGAGGAACAAAAAAGACATAAGACATAAAGAAAACAAATAACAAAACGGGAGATGTAAATCCTACCTTATCAGTAATTACATTAAACATCGATTAAACACCCCAATCAAAAGGAAAATATTAGAAAAATAAATTTTTTAAAGAGAGGGGATGTATGGGATTTTTTTAAGAAGTAATGAAAATGTTCTAAGATTAGATAAGTTGATGGTTGCATAACTGTCAATGTACTAAAAACCACTGAACTGTATTCTTTAAATGGTGTAGTCTGAGTATATTATTTTATTTCAATAAAGCTATTGCTGTTTTAAAAATTATAAACAAGAAAGAGAGGAAACTTCTTTAACTTGGTAAAATGTATCTACCTACATTCTATAATGTTTAATCTAAAGTAAACACCTTATGTGTAATGACAAAACTATAAAAAATATTATAACTAAAGTCAAATATAAAATAAACATGCTTGCTATACCTGTTTATGCAGTAGGGGACTAGAGATCCTAGCTAGCAATATAAAAGAAGAAAACTCTGATAAGGAATAAAAAGGAAGGAAGAAAGGAAGGAAGGGAGGGAGTCATCATTGGCAGGTGGTATGATTGTTTGCATAGGAAATTCAAGATAATCTGCAAACAATTGAAACTAGCAAGACACTCAGCAGAAGTTTCTGGATACAAAACTCAACAGTGTGCCTATATGCCTGCAATAATCATATAGCAAATGTAACTGAAAGAAAGTTCCCAGTCATAAAAGTAAGAAAAACTACAAGTTACTTGAGAATAAATCTAACAAAAGACGTGAGAGACCTTTATGGACAAAATTATAAAAAGTTACTAAAGGATGTAAGAAAAGAACTGAAAAAAATGGAGAAATATAACGTGTTCATGCATGGGAAGCTTCAGTATTATACAGATGTCAGTTCTCCCCAAAATTAATCTATAAATTCATTGCAATTCCATTCTAAATCCCAATGGAGCTCTTCACAGAGCTTGACAAACTAATTCTAACATTAATCTGAAATGGTTCAGGGCAGAGAAGAGACAAGATGAAAGAACATGGAGAAGAAACTTTCCCAACTTAAGTAAGAAGACTAATTATAAATCCACGTGAAATTAAAATAATAGGAGAGGCATGCAGGATAGACAGACACATTAGTGACACAGACCAGAGAGCTCAGAAACAGTTCCACGTATTTTTGAGGACTTGGTACATGTCAGAGGTGGTTTTATGCATCAGCGAGGAAAGGATGTAATTATTCAACAAATGGTGTCAGGCAACTGGTATCTCTACAGGGAACATTTTTAATTGGATCACTACCTCACCCCACACCTAAAAATAAATTCCATATGGATCAAAAACGAAATTTTAAATTAGGATGAGGAAATACAGTTGAATCTCTTTATGGTATGGATTTAGGAAAAGATTTCCTAAACAGATAGCAAACGATAGAGATGCTAATGGGGAAAAATTAAATTTGACTACATCAAATATTCAAATTTCTGTGTGCTAAAACCATCACAAAATTAAAGCACAGCAACACATTTGGAGAATATAGTTGCTATAGTATAGAAACGGTATTCAGAATATATAATACACCTATAATTGAAAAAGAAAAAGACAAATAACCTGACTTTTTTAAACTGAAAAGAAAATATTAAAGAAACACAAAGAGGAAATACAAAAGAATACTCAAAGGGCTGACAAATCTATGTTAACTATGCAACTTCACTACTAATCTGAGAAATTAGGTTTAAAACAGAAGATTGAATTCTGTTTCATATGGATCATACTGTTCCCACCTCCCAAAATGTAGTTCAGTCCTACTTGTCCAGGCAGGATCTCTCATGCTGTTGAGATTGTGATCAGAGACAGTCACCCTGGGCTGTTGTTCTATCCAGCAAAGTTAAACATGCACCAATTCTATGACCCAGCACGTCTACTGCTAGGTTTACGTAGCCCTAGAAATCCATGCACAGCATTGATTGTGAAAAGGGAACAACAATGTTCTTCTATAGGGGAGCATTCTCAACATACATCATATACACATGTCATGGACATTTAACATAAATGAACTAGATCTGTGAACGTCAGCACAGATAGAGCACACACGGTGGTGTTGGGTGGATAATGCAAACTGCAGAAGGTCAAAAACTGTGTCACTTATGCAACATGTTTAAACACACAAAAGCCACTACACACTGTGTATTAACACAAACACACATAGTTAAAATGTGAAATCATGAACAGAAAGGACTAAAACAAATTCATGAGCTTAACTGCCCCGAGGAATGAAAATTGGGACTAGGAGAGGGACAAAAGGACTTCAGCTTTATTAGTCATTTTAAAATTTTCTTATGTTATAAAAGGATGTGAATCACTTAGAGCAAATATTAACATTCTTGAATTCAGAGAGGGTAGATAGAAGGGAGTCCCTTCCATTCCTCTCTCCCTCCCTCCCTCCTTTCCAATTTTTCTTTCTAATAATAAATAAATAATACTGGCCTCTCCATCCTCAAGCTCAAAGAAGAGGATGAAAAACTAAAAGCAATTTGGTTTTTTTCTAAACTCCTTCTCTTAGATATATTTTGTGTTTTTTTAAGTGAAAGCAAGTTTATTCAGAGAGATACACATTCCATAGACAGAACTGTGGTCCGTCTCAGAAGGGAGAGCAGCTCTCTTACATATATTTTGGAATAAGGATAATGAGGCTTCAGAAAGCCTTCAATGAAGATGTAATACTTCAATGGGGTTTTGATGGATGAGTAGAAGTTCCCCTCTGTGCACCAGGAAGAAAGGTGGAGGATGGACACTTCAGGTTGGGGAAAGAGTGTGTGCAAAAGCTCAGGAACCTAAAACGACTGGCATATTTATGACTGATAAGCAAAACGGGCAAGGAGGTGGAGGAAAGAAGCAGAAGTCCCCAGGGCCAGCTCCTGGAGGGACTGGCGAGTCGGGCTAAGGATCTCGATCCAACCTCGTGGGCACTGGAGACTCAGGGTTAAAGTGTTCTACAAGGCAGGGCCCTTTGGCCTCTGCCTGCCATTCACCAGGACTTAGAACAAATTCCACACCACTTGGAATGGGTTAAGCAGAGTCTGCCATTCCATTGGAGGGACCCTCCCTCTTGTCACTCTCCCTTCTTAAAGTGCCACTTTAAGAAGCCATATCAGTGGGGGATGTAATAGACTACTTGGCACTGAGTGACCAGATATGAGGGGCCAGCAGCTTGCAGAAGTTGCCCATGAACACCAGCTGTCCAGTGTCTGAAGACAGCAGTGCCCAGCGGCTATTACAACCCCTCTACCAAGAAGGAAAATCTCCCTGGTCCCTTAGAAAGCTGAGCTTGGGTACAGACGCCCACTGAGAAGAGTGGGGTGAGAGGAGCTCAGTCCTCTCTGGTTTATTGTCCAGCCAGCCCAGAGTCAGTGCCATGGTCACTTTGGCTCATTCTGTTCATCATACTACAGGCAGCAAATGACCATGGCCAGGCTTGGATTTTTAAATCCTAGCATCAAGTAAAAGTTGGGTTGTGGGCAGAGGGCAGGGCCACACTATGACTCTCACTCTTGCCTTTATGGACCCCTTCCTCCATAAAGAATATTAAAAATTCTATTTTACCACTGTGTTGGCATAAAGGTGAATATATTAATACTATATATTAAAATATTTTCTTTGGCCTAAAAGTTAATTTTTTCTTCTGAGTTTGAAAGAAATTGAAGTATCTTTATGGGCCCCCTAGAAGTATTGTGAACCCTAGGCACTGTGCCTAACGAAGGAGTCACCCCTGGGAAGGAGGCACAGGGAGATTATGCAGGAGGCATCACAACAGTCACCGGGGAGGGTGCTGATGCAGTTGCCATGACGATGGGAAGGCTGGGACAGGTGAGGAAAATGTTGGGGAGCCAGGACTGGAGTGAACACAGACAGTCCTCACAGAAGGATAAAGATGGAGGGAAGGGGAGGAAGGTGCAGAGTCCCGGCAACCAGAGAAATGCCTCTGCCTCCCTGCCGTGCTCCACTCTGCCTCCCACATCCCATGCAATATAAACGAAGACAGAGAGCAGGAAGCTAATTGAAGCTGTTTGCAGCCTGAATGGAGCTGCTTCTTCATCCCTCCAATGGGACTGCCTTGCTTGGGAACCAGGCATCCATAACACTATTTAGGAACTGGCTCTATTCTAAGCGTGTGGCTGCTAAATGAGTTCCCGGGAGAGTCCCCTATGCCGGAGCAAGGACACAGGCATTCTGGAAGTCTGAGCCAGGCAAGGGGCAGGGAGCTGGCCCCCAATAAGGATGTTCCTTACAGCTTCATCCATCACTGGGAAGTCTGCCCAACTGGCATCGATGTCCTGTGTAGAGCCCGCGCCTCAACCAGAGCGGGGACACAATCCGGACTGCCGGATGCTGTCAGCATGTCGCTTCTCCACTGAGCTGAGCCAGCAGCTGGGGAGAGAGGGAAATGGCTCCCAATTAGGGGCTGCCTCAAGCTGTGGCAGGACATCGGCAGGTCTCTCCAGCTACCTCTACACACACACACACACACACACACACACACACACACACACACACACACACACACACACTCCTTTCTCCTATTCTTTCTTGGAAAGCTGGATCAGCATTCACTGGCTCGAGGTCTATTCCAAATCCCTGGGCTCATCTCCCTACACAGCAGAAAGAACACAGGGATCTAGGCTTCCTGTGTCCCAGTTCTACAAATTAACTTAATACCCCCCACAAAATAATGTGACTTCCTTCAATCTGCTCCGCTGTCTCCCCAGTAGAAGCACTTTGCCAAGGGAGCATTTGGGTGCCTACCTACTGATCATAGCCCAAGTCTTGAACAACCCCAGCTGTTCTCGAGCTTCAGCGTCCATCAGAACCACCTGGAGAAACAGATTGTGGGCCCCGCCCTCAGGGTCTGTGACTCAGCAGGTCTGGGGAGGAGCCTGAGGACCTGCATTCCTAGCACGTCCCCAGGTGACACTGCGCCTGCTGCTGGTTCTGGGTCCTCACTTTGAGAACCACTGCCTTCACCTGTCTCCAACCTTATCCTCTTCTGCTTCTGACTTCCTTGACTGTCTTCCAAATCCTTCCACTTCTCCCAACTTGTCTGTTGACCTAGTCTTCCCACACAAGCCCTTGGCTCCTCTAGGCTCCAGTGGAGCCATGCCACCTGCAGCCCCCTAGCTAATGACTCTTCTGACCCAGTACTGCCTGAGGAGGATGGCCCTGCCTCTGGTTCTCATGGGCCCTTTTGCTTTTTAAAAGCCCATTTACATGCCTCACCTCAAATGCTTGAGGGACCCTCTGTCCACACTACGTGCTCATCACACAGCCAAGCACAACCAAAGGGCACTTCTGTGCCCAGCCAGGGGGCACTCGTGTTGGTCTACCTGTAGCCTCACAACAAGCCCTATTTCATATATCAGGCACGTCACTTAAGTGACTAGTCCAAAATGCCGGCTGCATGATACAGATGAGTGTCCAGTCAGGTCTTCTGATGTCAGAGTCCCTGCTGTTCCCATTTCCTGGTGGCTTCCGCATCTGTTGGGAATGCTTTTGGCTGCAAGTAATAAAATCCTTGACTAACAGTGGCTGAAACCCATAGAGGTATATTTTCCCCATGCATTCTTATGTGTTTTCTCTAAAGTCCAGAGGTGAGGCATTGTGGGGTTGGGCCATGGGGCTCACTGACAATTAGGGTGCAGGGAGCCTCTGTAATTCTTTGACCTTGCTCTCAGGATTGCAAGAAGGCAGACAACACCCAGGTGTATGACACCCCATGACTGTGTTAAAGGCAGCACATGGAGGGGTAAATGAGAGGCAGAGCTTTTCCCTGGCTTGTCAAGGAGGAAGCTCCCTCCCCCAGCAGATTTCCCCTTCCATCTCATTGGCCAGAACTAGACAGGCAGGGAAGTTCTGCTATCAAAGAAAAAAGGCAGTGATTGCTTTGGGGCAAGCAACCACAACAGTGTGCCACACCAGCATCCCTCAGAAGTAAATGCCCACTGGATTCTGGGAGCAGTTGAACGGCCAATACATTCAAGTCCACTGGACTTAAGACCATTAATCAACATCCTATTCGCCTTTCCATACTCAGCATCTAACACAGTAAATTCCTCCATTCAACACGTCTGATCTTCCCCAAGTGCCTGCTTTGTATCATACACCACAGCAGTCATTGAACCAGCACAGTCTGGTGGAAAGAGTGTGGGCTTTAGAACCAGAACAACTGGTCTTCGAATCCTACTGTGTGACTCTGAGAATGTCACTTCACTTCTCTGAGCCTCACTCTTGTTACTACAGAGTAGTCATGAAGACCTAGTAAGATAAACATATAAGAGGCACAGGACACATGGTCATTCAATGGATGAGAACTGATGATAATGACATGAAGACGGCACCAAGAAAGCGCCAGTGAGGAGGTAGTGAATGTATGTTTTCACCCGCAGATTTCCCACGTGGCACTGCAACAAATGTGTTGGATCTCACTGCTGGGGGGAAAGGGCTGAAGGAGTCATCGTCATTCAGAGCTTCGATTCCTCGTGAAGGCCACCATCAAAAAATACAGAATGATAATAACAAGAATGATAATCCTGGCTACCATTTATTGAATGATTACCGTGTGGCTGGTACTATGCCAGAGCTTTACAATATTAACCCTTTAATCCTCATAGAAATCCTAGGAGATGGGTACTAGCATGAACTCCATTTTTCAGTTGAACAAACTGAGGCACAGGGAGGTTACAAACTTGAACCCCAGCCCCAAGCTCCGGAGCCTGAGCTCTCGCCACTGTCACACTGCCTCCCTAGGACAGATTAGAAGCATCTTTCCTCCTCGTGGTCTCCGTATGGCAGATGCCATTTGCTCACCTGGAGGATATCCAGATGAAATTGGATTTGGATATATTCCCGCCAAGAGAAGCAGCAGGCAAAGCATCCTCACACACACCCCTCCCTGCACAGCCCCCCAGAGGCAGAAGATACTCCACTCTGCACCTCCAGGGGAGTGTGAACAGAATGCCATGGGCCCAAGTGATGCCCATTGTACCTTCAGGTCTTGGCAGTATTTCCTTTTTATTGCTGTTGGAGTCCTGCATCCCCAGGCCATGCTAGCATCAGATACAAACACAGATGTGCCAGACTCAACCCCAGCCCCCAAAGGGCTCGAGGTCTAGAGGAGGATGCAGAAACTGCCAACAAAGACAGATATTTGCAAGATTGGTTGCAGAAACCCAGAGGGAGACCTCTTACTGAGCCTTGAACAGGGGATGGTCAGGGAAGTCTTCAGGGGGATGCTGAATGCTGGCAGATGAACAGAGACCAGCCAGGGGAAGCATTCAGGAGAGATAATAACAGCAGCAAACGCTGTGGCTGGTACTTTTCTAAACTCTACCGAAGTTACCTCACCAGGACTCAAAAACAACCCAACAAGGTAGGTACACCGGTCATCCCCATTTAACGGAGAGGAAACTGGGACACAAGGAGCCTAAAGAACTTGCCTGAGATCAGAGATAGTAGTGGTGAAGCCAGGATCTGGTTCCAGCCTCTTGGCTCACTGCCCCTACATATGCTGAAGAGTGGTCCCTGCAGCGAGCAGTACATCCAAAGGCCAGGCGCCAACAGCAGGGACCACCCGGGGACAACCAATTAATCGTGGTGAGGCTGGAGTCAGCAGAGTGGGAATTTGTCCAATCGTGCAGCCGGTGTGAAAGCATGGTCAGCTCTCTCCACGTCCTGGATGATTGACAGCTGAGCCAGTAGAACCCATCCCCAAAGACCTGACCCTGATGCCAACGCCACCTTTGACGTAGCCCCAGCCTCTGTGAAACTTTCCCTGGCTAATTAGGAGAGTGGAGACTACCCAACCCACTCAGCAGGATTCTCTGTCCATTCCTCACTCAGGGCTCTGACCCCTGCCTGGTCTGTTATCCATAATGCATTTGCACCATTTATGTATGCTCTTTATGAGATCTTTTAGTGTATGACCTCACATCACATCTGGCTGATTTGCTAAGCACTGAACCAAAATCCAGACTCACTCAGCAAATAAATTAAGGGACAACCGTTCTCCTTGCGGGAGAATTAACCACAAAACTCTCCAAACAGAAACTCCTTTTCAATGCCAGCACAATACAGAAACATTCTATTTTCAGATTAACCCACAAATGTTTGTTCTATTGATTTCGTTGATTTATTTATATATACTGTCTCATTCAGCCAAAAAAAAAAAAAGAAGAAGAAGAAAAAGAAAAAAGGCTTAAGGCAATTTTCTAAATACATGTAACCAGATACTGAAAAATGATATGGAGTCAGGATAGAGGAAAAGCAAACACAGGAAATAAAACAGGGAGTTTTACTAAGTTATCAAATGTCATATTCTTTACAGTCTGCTTGAGGTCAGTCACTTCTTGGGTTTGAGCTTCCTAGTAGCCAAAGCAAGAAGGACAAATGTATTCATTAGCCAGATTTCCGAGGCTTATAAAGGAAAAACAAAACAGTTGCTCAAAGAAGGAGGAGGAGAAAGAAAGAGAAGCAGAAGTAGAATGAGCAGGAGGAGGAAGACGAGGAAGAGAAGCAGCAATGGCAGCACAGGCTGTCTGGTCCTGGATGTGTTAATCAAGCACACATTGGATTTGGTCAAGGCTTTAGGGACATGCAGAGGGGAGCCCCAAACTCATCCTGACCTGGTCTGAGCATAATCCCCAATGTAATGCATTCAGCCAGGTAAAGACCATCCAAAGATCAGATCTTCATGCTGCCTGAAAAGGGGCCCTGCCCCAGGCCACCTTCCTGAGTGGGCAGGACCAGCAGAGGGGATGGTGGATGCTCATCCTCCTGAGCCCAGCAAACCCAGCCCTTGAGCATCTCTTTCCCCCTGAGCTCTGATCCAATCGCACCTGAATCAGATTAGGGCTTAACAAATCCCAGCTTAGTTGAGTCTCTACCACCAACTGGTGGTCCTCCAGTTACCCACCCCTGACAGCAGGGCTGCTTGTCTCTGAGCAAGGATGGACAGTGGTCCCCAAGACCCAAACGGGCTACCTGCCTGACCAGTGAGGTCCCTTTCCCTAGGATCCTGGAAGTTCTTACTCTTAAGATAAGAAGGAGGAGGCCATCCTCTTTTGAAGCCCTTCCAGATGCCAGCATTATGCAAAACACTGACATCTGTCTTGCCTGATTCTCCCTCTGATGTAGGTTAGCATCTACAGCCCCAATATCTCCTTGGAGCCCAAGCTCTTCCAGAAGTTATTAGGAACCTGTGACCTCAAAGATACCTCAAACTTGATGTTTCCATGATGACCCTCACTGTAGTCTCTTCCAGCCCCCATCCAGTCCTCTTCCTGTGTTTCCTGTCTTCGGGAACAGCACCATTATCCATTCACTCAGGCCAGAACCTGACAAGTCACCCTTACCCCTCCTCCAACCTCTTTCCTATAATGAATCCACCACCAAGTGCTGTCAGTTGACCTCCTAACTGGCTCTTGAAGCCTTCACTTCTCTCTCCTCCATCTTCCTTGATCAGCCTCCTCCTCTTGCATGGACCACTCCAAGAACTTTCCAGCTCAACTCCTCACATCAGCTCTGGTTCCTCTAGCACTGCCTTCACTCTGCACAGAACAGTCTTGTCAAGACACAAAACACACCAGATCACGTCAATCCCACTTAAAAATCCCTCACTAGCTTCCCCTTGCGCTTAAGACAGAGACAGCAGTCCTCAGGGTGGAGAACAAAGCTTGCCCCTGCCCGCCTCCCCAGCTGCCCCTCAAATCCCACCCCTACCTAGGTCTTCTCCCTCACAGACCACCTTTCCATTCCTCCACCTGGCCAGGCTGTCCCTTCTGCCCAGGACACTCATCACACCATTCGGCCCAGTCAAATCCTGATGGCCTAGCCATCTCCTCCTCCAGGGAGCCTTCCCTGACCTGCCTCATGAGTCAAATCCTACCCAAGCTTTCCTAATTAACCTTCCTTCCTCTGGAGTTCTATATCCAGTTGGGAGGATGGAAGCCTGGCAGGCTGGCTTCAGAATCTGCTCTTTGACCCCTTGACATGATGTGTTGAGTATCACATGAATGGTTTATAGGCTTTTATAGGAAGCTGAATAATGGTTCCCAATGATATCAGATCTTCATCCCTGGAAACCGTAAATGTCGCCTTCTTCGGAAAAGAATGTTCACTGGCATGATTAAGTCAAGGATTTTGATATGGGCGATTATCCTAGATTACCCTGGTGGGCCTCCAATGCAATCACATGTACCCTTATAAGAGCAAGGGAGAGGGCGATTGGATACACAGGGAGAATATGATATGAGGATGGAGCAGAGAGAGATTTAAGGATGCTGGCCTTGAAGACTGGAGTGATGCGGCCACAAGCCAAGGAAGCCAACAGCCACCAGGAACTGCAAGATGCAAGGAACAGACTTCCCCCAGAGCCTGTGGAGGGAGTGCAGCCTCAGTGACACTCTGATGTCAGCCCAGTGACACTGATTTTGGACTTCTGGACTCCAAAACTGTGAGAGATTAAATGTGTGCTTTTCTAAGGCACAGAGTTTGTGGTGATTTGTTACAGCAGCTGCAGGAACCTAATACAAGGCTCTTTGGTGATGAAACAGGCTCAGAGAAGCAAAGTAATTTGCCCAAGATCACGCAGCTAGCGCATCCTGGTCCTCAACCTTCTCTTGGGAGAGAAAGTTGACTCCCCAAATGAAAAGCCCAAGGAGGCTGAGGTCATTGGGGGCAATGAGGCTGGGCGGCCCCCAGAGGGCGAGCGGAAACCAACCCCCACTAGGGCGACCCGAGCAAATTCCTGTCCTGCCTACACCTCTTTCTCTGGGGCCACAGAAGAGCCTGGCACATCCCCTCAACCCACTTCCAGGAGGGGACCCTACTGAGGGGTGCATGCTCCCCAGCACAGCCCCCCTTGAGAAATTCAGCAAGAGGCGAGCAGGAGTGACCCGAAAGCTTCCGGCTTCATCACCACAGTGCTCCAGGGCCATGCAGCCTGCTTGCTAATGTCTCACTTCAGCAAGCACCTGGCCCCTGCCTCTGGCTTCCTCCTTCCCTTCCTGCCACTCCCACAGGAGGGTTGCGAAGATGGAGAGTCCTGGGGCCGCACAGAGGATGAGTCTGGTGTGGCCAGGAAAAGAGAAGTCAGGGAGGACAGTGCAACAGCCCCCCCACATACCACACACAGGCTGGGTACTGTCACGTGGGACACCTCAGCAAGCCCCACAACATGCCTGCAAGACATGTGGCCCTATTCCCATTTTGCTGTCGGGGAAATTGAGGCTCAGAGAGGCAACGAGCTTGGTGCAAGGTTACCCAGTTAGCAAGTGGCCAAGATGGGATTCCACAAGGTCCGCTGGTTGCGAGTCTATCGCTGTCCCCACCCACCCCTGACTCCAGTGCTAGTCCAGGAGAGACTGCCCCTCCCCTTAATAAGGAAGGTACCTGGGTGACCAGCCTTTGCATCGTGTCTCCTCCTCTCCCCCACTCCAACTCCACCAAGACTTCCACTCTGTCTGAGTTTCCATTTATCATCCAAAAAATGAAGAGGCCGCCTAACTAGCCCAAGCCCTCTCAAAGCACGCTCGTGCACATCAAACACAAGAATAGATGAGGAGTTGTTTTGAAAGTCAGACTGCCATGCCTGGGATTATTATTGTAAATACTGTACACTCAACTCTTGATTTCCCACACTAATTGGAGGGAGCGGTGGTGCAGATAATTAAAAATTACATTTATATTTGGCACCAGAACATGTTTTTGTTCTTGTCTTTAGATATGGGATGGTCTGATGTTCCAGGAATTCAGTGTAATTTCATAATCCTTCTGCAAAAGAAAGAGAGAGAGAAAGAGAGAAAGAATTCCAGACACCTGCCTTGATTAAAATCAGAAAGCCATCCCATACTCAGCCCCAGCTGGTCACCCTGTCTCCACTGATAATGAAAAATGTCACCTCCATTGTCGATGCAGCCTAGCAGAGCTTCAAAATAAATGACATTTGTTGTGTTAAGTCACTAAGTTTGGGGATAGTTTGTTATACAGCACTAGATAATTGACACTTATTCCTGGGAGGTCTGCGATGTCTCCAAGATTCCTGTGAATTCCTATCCACTTTGGGGTCCAACTTTTGCTTCTTTTAATCCCACCATCTGGCCTCCATCACTGTTCCCTTTCCAGACCCAAAAGCCATCTCTTTCTCCTGATATCCTCCAAATAACTTACAAGGCTTTTGTGAATGTGACAGATTTTACTGAAGGTCTGGAGGAGGTCTGGAGGCAGGGGTTTGCAATCTCAGGATCTCAAATGACTTATATTCGGATGCTAGAAATCTCTCTTCTTAGAAAAGATTTGCTCACCCTACCGACAGCGTTCCTCCTTAGCTTCTATCTCCTGCCAATTTGCCTCCCTTCCCCGCTCCCTGATCTCTCTTCTCCAGATTCCCACACCTTCAGTGCCCATGCCTATCACGGGCTGCTAGTTTAGCTATCTGCCACTTCCAGACACTTCATCCTCTCTGAGTCTTATCTTCCGCCCTCAGAAGATTGTCAGAGTATTTTCTAAAACAAAGATTGTTTTTTTTCCCCCTAAGGGGACTCTGATGCCAGATGTTAAGCTAACAATTGCACTCTTCAATTCTGCTAAATAAGTGAGGGAGGACACTTCAAGCTGTTTTTTCTCCTTCTGAATTTTATTCGGGGCAGTTAATTCTCCAGCCTCCTTTGCGATCTCGAGTGGACATGAGACACAGTTATGACCCTCCAGATGCAAACAGAAGTCTGCTGGGGATTTGTGGGAATGTTCATTCTTTCCTGATATAGGCCCCACCCCCTTCCTCCTGTGTCTTCCTGCCTAGGAAGTGGACATGACGTCTGGTGGTGCAGCAGCCATCTTGCAACCAAGAAGATGAAATTCACACCCCCAGGATGGCAGAGCAGAAAGACAGAACGAGGCTGCACTCTCAATGACTTCCTTTAGCTGCACCTGGACTGCTTAATTCTGGACTCCACTTTCATTGCAAAAAATAAACCTCTGTTTGTTGAGTTTTCTGTCTCTTGCATCTGAATGCAATCCTACCTCATTCAATCAGTAATTGCACCTTGATTTCAAAACCCTTTCCTTTAACGGCTGCCGCTTCAGGTAAATGGATGACGGTGTCAACCACAGAGTAGATGTTAAACAAAGCAGGCAATGATGTCAATTAAAAGTGTTCAAGTCGTATCACCTGCGACATCTGAGAATTGTCTGTAAGTGGAGAAGAGCAGCTGGGAACCTCAGTCTCGTTGCAGAGCAGTCCCAGCCTGAGCCCCCCTGAGGGTGGAGAAGGTGCTCCCATTCAGGTCAGGCCCCCTGTGACACACCCAGCACAGAGGGGGCCCGGGTGCTCCTCAGTGGAACAAATGTGTGATGGCTGAACACAGAGTCCAAGAAGTGAGCAGAGAGCAGGCTTAGAGCACTCGACCAGTCGCCTTGATTTGGGGTGGCCCGGAGGAGGCGGGCTCATCTGCGCCCTTGGCGGACAGGCAGAGCCCTTGGGAAGCAGCTTGGCAGATGCAGGTCCTCACATCGGGCTTCTGTCTCAGCTCAGCCACTGAGTAGACGAATAACCTCAAGAAGGCAAAATATTTCCTCCACAAGCCCCAGCTTTCTTGTTTATGAAATGATGATATTAACTGCTCCATCTTACACAGTCGCGGGCATTGCCTGAGACAGTGAGTGCAGGGCATTTGCTGCCCGTTCACAGTAAGTGCTCAATAAATGCTCACGTCCCTGCGCTTTCCCTCAAGGAGGTCCTTTCAGTGCTGGAAACTGTAAGGAGACGTGGACCGAATGCATGATGGTCACTCAGCAGAGGGAGTCCTGCCTGGGCTCTGGGGTGAAGTTGGCCGGCAGTGGGGATGGTGAATAGCGGGGTTGGGGTGGGGGCTGTCCCTGCCTGGAGCCCAAAGCACTCTGCTCCCTCTTGGGTGTTGCAGCCCCTGCTCAGATCCTCGTCTTCAACCTGATGTGTCACGATTTCTCTACATGTCTCACTCAACTGGGAGTTTATCTTTGTCCCTCTAGGATCTGGCACATACCAGGTGACAATGTTCACAGAAGGAGGAATGGACAGAAGCCACAGGTGATGGACCTGGTAGTGACTTGGGCCACTCGGAGCTGCCTCAGGCAGGACGTAATGCTGGAGGACCCACCAAGCTGCAGAGGATTTCTCGGGGTATGGAGAGGGGTCATGCCAGTGGGGGACAGAGGCAGACAGATGTGGGAGGGGGCAGAGACCAGGCCCAGCAATCAGGTGGGAGGGGTTCTAAGCCAGAGAGGGCTGACACCCACAGCAAGACAGGAGCCAGTCAGCAGGTGGTGAGTCTGACAGTCCCCGGGGTCAGGGTGGCTCAGACCAGGGAGAGAGCAGGGGGTTGGAGACCAGAGCCTCCAGCACGACCTCGCTGTGCAGATTGGGCAGGCCTGTGCCATCCCTGTGCCTCAGTTTCTCCATCTGCAGAATAGGCAACTGAGCAGGATGTCCTCTGAAGGCCTGTCCAGCTCTAACAGCGGAGATCAGGGAACGGGCGGCCCTTCAGGGGCTGGACAGAGGCTCTGGCCAGAGTGCAGCTCCAGCCCCACACATGGTACACCGAGGCCCCTGGGGCCACTCTAGCCCGCTCACCAACCCCCAGGACCCCCACCCCAAGAGGATGTGAGCAGAACGCCCTCAGAGCAGCAGCAGTGAGAGGATGAAAACATTAATAAACAAAGTGCGAGGAAATTTCCGCTCTAAGAAATGAAGGAGCTAGAGGGGGCCCTCACCTCCTCGTGCATTCACTCCCTCACGCATTCACTCCCTCACGCATTCATTCGTGGTGATCCAGGCAGGTGGGTAATTACTCATCTGACCCAAGGGGTCCCCTGCTTTGTGTCAGGCCCTGGGCTGGGCACCAGAGGCGCTGACATGAGAAAGATACTCTAGAAACCCACAGTCTAAAAGCAAAAACAAACGCTGAAACAAAAGATTCTAATCTGGAGCCGTGGGGGCTGTAACGGGGGCCGAGAGGTGTGTCCTGGTGCAGCGGCGTGAGGGGAGACCCCACCCGCAAGCCCCGAGCCCCGAGCCCGGTTTCCCTGGGACTGTCCCACCTTTAAAGCTGCCCTGGGAACCTCTTTAATCCCCGCCCACCGGGATGGTTGGTCACTATCACTGGAGGGGGTGTCCCACAGCTCAAAGCTTGTAGTGGAGATGAGGATGGCAGGTACCCGAGAGAGGGTTTGAGAGAGGAGGGCAGAGGCAAGATGAGGTCGCCATTTCTTCTCTCCACTTCCTGGGCTCCGTATCTGGGTGGGATCCCCCATTCCCGCCCAAAGCAGGACCGCGAGCTTCCACCTTCCACATCTGGGGGCCAACGAGAAGCTACAGTTGCAGCAAATGGCAGCTTAATCATTATTAAACATGCTTCTTCAACTGAGAGCGCAGTGGGTACTGAGAGCATCACCCTCCCATCCCTGCCTTTCCTCGTATCGGTCCCCAAGCTCAGCCGGAGTATCTGGACTCAGAAACCCCCTGGGAACCTCCCCAGCCGGGTACCACAGCCCTCACGGGGGCAGCACCTCTCCCGCTTCACCAGCCCCAGACCCTTGGCTTCCCTTGGGTGACGTGACCCACGCTGGCTTCCCTGTTTCAGCCGTGCTCCTCCCGCTGCACTTTGATATATTGGCCTAATATTCCTGGAATTATGCTTTGCTCTGTGTTTTGTTTTCTTGAACAGTCCCTGGGAGGCCTCATTACTTTGCTCCAAGCATGGGGCGCTTACTGTCATCAGGTCACCCTGCTAACTCCAGCAGAGCTGGGGCGATGCCTGAGCTGATTGCCGGGGGGGATTCGGAGCCCGGCGCCCAGTGGCTGAGAAGGCATTAGGCGGGGGGGGGGGGGGGGGGGGGGGCTCAGAAGCCTCACCTGTCCAGGGAGATGGGAGCTCATTAGCAGCCTTGTCCTCATGCTTGCTGCTGCAGGAGCGACCATTGCAGAGACCTGGCTCAGCCAGGACGAGGGGCGACGAGACCTCCCCACGGAGGGCCCAGCCCTCTCCCTGACTTGATTTCCTTCTTCCTGTTTCCAGAGTCTCTGGTTTTAAAAATGCTTCTTTAAATGACCACCTGCCCTTCTTGTTAACTCCATCCAACCCCTGCTGTAGGGCTGTGCAGCCTGCTCGGGGTTCCCCATCTTTTAGCATCTCGCATTGCTCCCCTTTAAAATGAGGGTGCAGTTTTCTTCCTTTGCATTTCTTAGGCATTGACTGTTTTGTGAGCAGCTACTCCATGCCAGGCACCGTGCCAGGCTCCCACGCCGCAAGGCTATTCTAAGAGAATAATAGTAGAAACAATAATAATAACCAACCCCCAACATGCCAGACACAAGGCCAGACATCCCCCTGCCCCTCATTACCTTCATCATCAACATCATCGTCATCATCATCATCATCTACCTGGCTGACCCCAGGTGTGTGCCATACATGAGACAGCACAGTGCCTGGTCCACTGTGAGCGCCCCATACATGGCAGCCATTGGGGTGCTTTCTCCAAGTCCCACAAAACCGGGGGTTCGGACAACACTTAAGGTGGGAAAGGAACTAGAATATCTTGTCTTTGCCCCCTTTTCCATCCTCCCCATTGTGGCCCTAACTCAGGTCTTTCATCTCTCACCTGGATTTTTTCCCCAGACTCCTAACAGCCTCCTAGCCTCCGGCCTCATCCCCTCCATTATGGACTGAATTGTGTTCCCACCCCTCGAAATGCATGTGGTGAATCCTAACCCCCAGTACTTCAGCATGAGTGTATTTAGAGATTGGGTCTTTCAGGGGGGAATTAATTTAAAACGAGGTCTTCCATTGAGCCCTAAGCCGATCTGACTGGTGTCCTTACAAGAAGAGGAGACTGGGACACAGATAAACACACAGGGAAGGCCAGGTGGGGACCCAAGGAGAAAATGGCCACTTACCTGACAAGCCAAGGAGAGAGGCTTCAGAGGAAGCCAGCCCTGCCGGCACCTTGACTTCTGGCCTCCAGAATTGTGAGCAAATAGATTTCCACTGCCTCCCCGTGGACAGAGGCAGCTTCTTCCTAACTTCTGGTGGTGGCTGGCGATCCTTGGATGGTAGCTGCCTCACCCCAATCCTTACCTCCTTCATCACACAGGCGCCTTCCCTGTGTGTGTCTCTGAGTCTGTGTCATCACATGATGTTCTTATAAAGACATCAGTCGTGGGATAGAGGGCCCACCCGAACCCAGTGGGAATTCCTCTTAACTCAATTACACCCGCAAAGGCATTATTTCCAAATAAAGTCACATGCTGGAGTTCCAGGTGGACATGGATTTGGGGGGAGACACTATTCAACCAAATACAGCAGGTAATATTCCCTCCCATTCATAGAAGAGGAAACAGAGGCACAGTGAGCGACTTGCTTGAGGTCATGGGGCCATAAAAGGGGAGGTACAGGATCCAGGCTCCAGGCTGCCTAACCTCCAGACCCCACCCTATCCACACACCACCTTGGCTCCTCTGAGGACTGTGACTGTGGCTGTCACTTGCCGGTGGGCCATTTTACAACTGTCATTTCACTTAGCCCTCGTGCCAGCCGTCTAGGGCTGGGGACACTGTCCTTATCTTACAGAGGAGGGCATCAAGGCATAGAGAGGCTAAGGGACTTGCCCAAGGCCACACAGTGAGTGAGGGAAAGAGCCAGGATTAGAACTCAAGTCGGTCTGATTTCAAGGCTGTCTGCTCACCATTACCTTAAAATGCCTCTGTGTGTCCTGCTGATTCTGGACAATTTAAATCTGGACAAGTCACAAACTCCTGTCCCTGCAACTCAAAGTTCTCCATCCAAAGCCAGAGATCCTCCCAATCCAATCCATGCTGAAGGGGGCGCACCCATCCCTAGAGACCTGGGAGAGTGGGGTGGAGTGGAGAGGCCAGGTACCCCCCACCGTCCCCCAGACACACTCACACACACTCCTCACCAGCCTGCCACCTCCCAGAGCCAATTAGTGAAACTGTGGTCTCGAGGGAGCCCCACGAGGTGATAAGACTTATTGATCAGCTCGAGTGGCGGAGTGTTGAGCGGGAGAGAGGAGTCACTTAAGCAGTCTTCTCCTTGTTCCAAGTGTGACAGGGACTCCGGGGACAGAGAGTAAGTTGTATTTACTGTGACGGTAATTGAAAGGCAGTGGCAGCCACCCCACATTGTCTCCACTGATACCTAATTGCTGGACCAAAACCTGCTGGAGAGCTGGGGCTGGGGAGCAAGGGGGAGAGAGAGGGGGAAAAAAAAGTTAATATATCCCAGAATCAATAGAGAAAGCGTTCACAGTGTCAGGCACAATAAATGGAACTGAACTACTGGAAGCTGCAGAAAATTAGCCTCCGGGCTGACTCGGTTTGAAAGCTAAAAGCTGGTAAATGCAGAAACAGAAGGGAGTTCTCAGCCGCCCCTTCTGTTGATGCTGTTTTTTTGATGGCAAATGGTGGCCAGGTGCCAGCTCACAAGCGTGTGGACTTGGCCGAGAATGGAGCAGACGGACCCTAATGTAGCCCCCTGGGAAAGGACTCAGGGCATGGAAAGCCAGCAGGAGCCCATGACCTTGGACCAATCACATCAGTTTCGGTTTTGTTCATCTCCAGATTGTGCACCTGCTAAAGGGGCAGAGCACTGGGTGGTAGAAAGAACGTCAAGATTGGGGTCTGAATCCCAGGCGTGCCACCTCCTCGCAGTGGGACACTGGGCAGGTGACTTAGCCTCCACTAGAAAGGGGAAATTTATGATGCCTGGCTATCGTAGGCTGAAACACGCACCCCCTAAAAGCAATCCACTCCCCAATCCCTTGAACCAGTAAGTGCTGCCTTATAGGGCAAAACAAGAAAAGGGTCTTTGCAGATGTGATTAAGAATCTTGAGATGAGATTACCCTGGATGGTCCGGGTGGGCCCTACATGCCATCACAAGTGTCCTCATAAAAGCAAGGCAGAGCGAGATGTGACACAAGGTGATGGAGCAGAGATGCCAGTCTTGAAGACTGGAGGGATGCGGCCACAAGCCAAGGGATGCCGGCAGCCACTAGCACTGAAAAGAGAGTCTCTCCCACAACATCTGGAGGGAGCACGGCCCCGCTGACACCTTGGTTTTGTCCCAGTGATGCTGATTTCAGACTTCAGCCTCCAAAACGATGATAGAACAAGCTTCGGTCATTTAAACCACCACGTTGTGATCGTTTATTTCAGCAACAGCAGGAAAACAAATGCCTCTGCTTTGCAGAGGTGGGAAGATGAGAAATAGTTATTAGAACATCTGGCACATGACAGACTTCGGAGTTCAGACGTCACAAATCTCCAACAACCAGCAGTTGCCATGTTAGACCCCGGAGCCCCACTTTAAGGAAAGGTCTTGAATTTCTGTGTGAAACCCCTGAAACTTCTCCAACAGATCAATGGAGCAAATTATCGGTTTCCTTTGGTTAGGATGTAGGTCCCCCGAGGATGGGCTTCTTTCTTTTGTTCGTTGATGTATTCAGGTGCCTAAAACAGTGCTTGGCACATAGTAAGTGCTCAGTAAACATTTGTGAATAATAATAATACAAAAACCCCCCACCTGGTACATAGAAGGTACTCACTAGATGGCAGCCATGGTGTCAGTGACAAAAGGCTCTTGGGGTGGTCTCTTTCCTCTCTAAGCCTCCACTTCCTAACCTGAGGAATGATGACCAGGATAGCACAGCTCCCAAGGACTGACCATGCAGCGAATATCTGGTGATGGAGGGCCGGGGGGTGCTTTGAAAACTAAAATGCTCCCCAGAGACCCCAGTCGATTAGCCATCCTGACCTCATGTAAGACTCATCACTTATCCCCTCCACACGCAACCCCCTGAGACCCTGAGAGTGTCCTTTGTTTGCTTTTGGGGTCCAGGAATCCCCTGTAAACTGTGACAAAATGCTCTGCATATGTACCTTTGTAACTTTCCCTGGTTAAATGTTCAGTCATTTTCAGATTCTCAAAGAGGGTCTGCAACCTTTAAAAAAAAAAAAAAAAAAGGAAGAGGGAGGGTACAGCTCTGTGGTAGAGTGTACACTTAGCATGCACAAGTTCCGGGGTTCGATCCCCAGTACCTCCAATGAAAAAATAAACCTAATTACCTCCCGCTCCCCACCAAAAAAGATTTTTTTAAATGTGTAATCCCTGGAACGACCTGCCTCCCACATCTCCAGTTGCAGCCAGCCCCAGAGGCCAGCCTAGAGATCACCCCTGGCTGTGCCCCAAGACAAGACTGGGAGGCAGGGTGCAAAATGCTGGCTTCCGTGAGCCACAAGAGCAGGGCTGGATGCAAGAGAAGAGGAAGGGGAGCGAGGAGGGTCCGGAGCACCAGAGGCCAGGGAGAAGCCCAGAGCTGTGCTGGAGATGATTCGCACCTGCTCCTGAGAGCCAGTGGTTGTACATCTCTCCCCAGTTCCAGTTCTGAAGCAGCTTAACAACAGCTTTCCTGGGTGTTTACAGTGGAAATCAGCAAATGCTACATATAGGAATTTGTCTTTTATTTTGTCCTTAATCTTTTGCAGGGGAGATAATTAGGTTTATTTATTTATTTAATGGAGGCACTGGGGATTGAACCCAGGACCTCGTGCATGTTAAGCAGGCACTCTACCACTGAGCTATACCCTCCATCTTTGTCTTTTTTTTCTCCCAAAAATCTGGTTGTTAAACATTTTACCAGCACACCACTAGAAAAGCCCCACCTTGGAGACAAGCTACATCTCCCAGAGCTTTGCAAGGAAGCCCCGACAAGTGTCCCCATGCAGGAAGCCTGTGCCCAAGATTCATTCTGTGAATATTTACCAGGACTCAGTTTAGGCAGCTCTGATACCCACTGGGCTTGGAACAGAGGGGATGTCCCATCCCCAACTCATCATCTTTCCAGAAGGACCTCAGCCCCAGCCCTGCTGGCAGCAGAGGGTCAGTGGGGGCCCTTCAGGCACCAGGGGGACTCAGGCAGGGCTGGTCCTCCCAGCATGCAGGGATGGTTCCACCTGGGAGGCGCAGTGCTCTGGGTCAGTCTCCCTTCATCGCTCTGTGGAGCCTCTGCTCACTTCCCGCAGCTCCTCCTGGCATGGATTCCCACCCTGGGAAGTCAGACAGTCTGGGTCCAGTGGGTCTTGCTCCTTCCTGGTCACTCACATTTCTGAGCCTCCGTCTTCCCCTCTCCACTCTGGCACTGGGGGCTGGGGCTTTGAGAATGAAATGTGATAAAGTCTCAGAGAGCCCCGAGCCCAAACTCACGTTCACCGAGCATCTTCTGCACACCAGGAACTTGACATGTGGTAATGCAATTCACCCTCATGATGGCAACTTGTCAGGAGGGCGTTTAGCCCTGCCATTCTTCTTACAGATAAGGAAACTGAGGCTCAAAGCAAGTAAATTCCATGCGCAAAGCCACGCCACAGAGCTGGAGATGGCTTGGAAACCAGACCTGTCGCTTGACTCCCAGAACATCACGTGGTACCTTGGCGGTGAGATTCCAGCATCCTTTGCCATCACCTAGCACGCAGCACCTTGGCTGCGAGATTCCAGCATTCACTCCTCCTCCCGGGCAGTTATGAACTCTTGCTATAGAAACCAGCCCAACCGCAGCAGTGCCAGGTGTGTCTCTCCTTTCCCTAGGGAAAGGCACCAGTCCCAGGTTAACTGCTGGCTTGAGAGCAGGGGAGGAGGCCTGGGGGGTGGAAATCCGGTCCCAGCCTCGGCCATCATGCACAGCGCTGCCGCCTCCCCCGGCGCAGATGGCGCGAGCAGCGGCTGCCGCGCCGCAGGCTGATTGCTGCGAGTTCCACACCTGCCCTCTGACTCGCTAATTGGCACGTCCTCGTTAGAGCCATTTCACTGAGATGAGAAACATATATGTGTATGGATGTGAAGGGGATCAGCCAAGAAAGCTGAAATATCAAATTAATGGTGCCAGTTCCTCGGGAGAGCTGCAAAAATGGAAGACAGTGATAGGGGAGAGGGGGAGAAGGGAAGAAGCCAGGGCCTCACCAGCGCCTGGTCTGGCCAACTGCATCCCCTCCAACCGCGGTGGGTCTGAGTAGGAAATTCTCAAGGGATTAGAAACAAAGATGCTTGTTATAAAGCCAGTCCTGCAGCATCCAAAGAGCCTTGTCTCAGGCAGATGCAGACGGGCTAGACAAAGTGTGTCTCCTTGGGGGACCAGTAGCCTATGTCACCAACACCCCCTTGCACTGTCCGTGAGGGGCTTCCAGGAACAAGTGTCAGCTCCTGACTTCTGACCATAAACACCCGGTGGCAAGTTCTAGCACCTTCTGTAAAAAAAGGCTATCGTCTTGGAAAGTGGGGACGATTGGCTCTGGCCATCTAAGCAAATTGCACCCAGACCCCAAAAGGAAGAAGAGAACGCAGGCATCATTCACCCATCCATCCATCAGTTCAGTAAGCACGGAGGCCGTCTCTCCTCTGGGCCCTTGCACATGCTGTTCCCACTGGCCGGAACACTTTTCCCTTCAGGTGCCCACCTGGAGGACCATTTTCATCGTTCAGGTCCCAGTTCAAATGCTACTTCTTTCAAGAGATCTTTCCTGACAATCTATTAAAGCAGCTCCCCTCCTGCATCCCCAGGTTTAATGGCCTTCTCAGCCCCTGCTTCTATCTAAAATCATCTGTATTTGCTTTATTACTTGCTTATTTTGGAATCCTCCCTCTTGTAGAAGCATCATGCTCGCTGCTGCACTCCCGGCATCTAGGCTGCTTGCACCGGGTGCAAGAATGGTTGAGTGAGCGGGTGGGTGAGCGAGAGGAACATTTTGCTGAGCACTGACTGTGTGCCAGACCCTGAGCTAGGAATCCCTAGGAAAAATAGAATGACACAGTCCCTCCACCCCATGGCTCACAGGCTGGAAGTAACCATCAGTTGGGTCCTGAGTTTTAAATGTTGCAACAGAGGCATGAACCCAGCCCTCGGGGAACCTGGGGGTAGCAGGGAAGGCTTTCCATAGGAGGTGGCACTTGAGATGAGTTTTGAAGGAGGAATAAGGGTTTTCAGGCAGCTGTGGGATAGAGGGGATTCTGCGAAAAGGGAATCGCATGGTCAAGGGCCCTGATGGAGAGTGTTTGAGGGAAATACCAGTTGCTTGGTGTATTTCGAGCACAGAAGAGAGTGATGTGTCCCAGCTGCCTTGTAGGAAGATTTCCTAGCAGCAGTGGTATGAGAGGATGGGAGGGAGGGGCTTGGCATGATTGGCAAAGAGAAGAGTGAGAAGGCGGCTGTTGCAGGAGGTGAGATGGGAGAGGAATGAGAGGAGGCGATGGATCTGATATTGAGGGGTAGAAAGCAAAGGATTTGGGGGTGAGGGAAATGGAGGGAGCCCAGGATGACATCCAGCATGGGTCCTGGAGTCCCCACTGAGCCAAGGAAGCCAGAAACAGGAGCCAATGGTAGGAGGAATTCTGTTCTGGGTTTGCTGAGGTTGAAGTGCCTGTGGGATAATTCCCCCATCACCAGCTCGCTCCCTCCTCTGAGCTCTGCCCAACTGGAGGCAGGACAGAACCTACTGGTTTGCAGGGAGCAGGGAGCAGGGAGGGGAATGAGGCAGGGGCCCCTGGGTGGATGTGGGCAACACCACCCCCTTGATTTCTCTTTGGGGTGAAAGGAACCGGGAGGAGATCGATCATCTAGTCCAACCTCTTGTTTTCCAGATGAGGAAACTGAGGTCCAGGGACAGGATGTAATTCTCTGCCTCAGTCAGGAAAAGTGACGTTTGCAGCATTACCAAATAATTCCAAAGTATCAGTGGATGCAAGCCGCAACACTTACCTCCTACTTATTTAACTTGTCTGTGCTCTGGGGGTCTGGTCTGCGTCCTCCTCCTCCTCCAGAACGCAGCCTGCCCGAGCAGCCACTCTTCATGGAAAGGGGGGAAAAGCCCCTGGAGGGTCTCAAAGGGGCAATCATAACACCAGGTGACTTCCCAACTCACTGGCTAGAAGCAATCCACAGCGCCCCTAACCCCAGGGGGACCAGACGTGCGGTCCTACATGTGTACAGAAGAAGCTGGGAATGTTCGGGGACTGCACTGATGTTTGGGGACATGCAGTTCAGGTCACTCCTAGCAGGACGGATTCATGCTGGGCAGCATACTGAGTGTCCCCAGCACCACCCATTCCATCCTCACACCGTCCACGTAAAGCACCATATTGAGCTGAGATAACAGTCAAGGTCCTTATGGCTCAGCGAGGTGAAGTGTCTTGGCCCAAGAACATATGCTGGTAAGAAACAGAGCTGGGGTTTGAACCCAAGGGTTTCTCCCTTTGGGGGACCAGCAAAGAGGCTGGACTACCCCTAGGGGAAATTCAAGGAACAGCCCCAACCAGTAACCCCAAACATGAGGCTGCCTTCCCTGCGTCCTGCTGTATTTTCCTGGAACGCTCCATCCCCCGCTCTCGGGGGAGTAGCTGGTGAGAGTGAATTTGATCTTAAAATCTGTCAAGTCATGTGTATGGTGAGAAGAAAAGTGCCATACACTTTCCAGGTGTTTTTATTGGAAAAGAAAGGTGTAAAATCCAGTCACACTGTCTTCATAAGTGGGACGAGGCTGGCCAGCTGGAAAAATGACAGCTCCAAGCCAGCTCTCAGCATTAATTGCATCACAGCCAATACCCCCGGCTGGAGAGACACGGATGCAATTAGCAGGGAGCCCCTGACCCCCCAAGGGCCTGTTCTGTCATCACATTTGTCCAGTGGAATTAACACCCAAGGCCAGCACTCCTCACAGAATGGACCCCACCCTCTCAAAAAGACAGACTTGCGGTGCTTTCAACGTGCCAAGCACTGCGTAAGCCTCACCTGTGTAACCCGGGTCACCTGCCAGGACACCTGCCTCCTCCGTTTTGCTCACGTTGCATCCCTAGTGCACCTGGCAGAGTGCGGGGTATGCACTAGGTGTTCAATAAATGTCTGGGGAGGAGTGAGTGATGTGGCCAAGTCTTCCAGCTTGATGGATTCGCCTGCCCTTCTTGATTTAAATAAGGTGGCTCCAGGCACAGACAGGTGACTCCTCTCGCTCGGAGTCCAGTGCGTCTTGATTTCACTCGTTTCCTCTCATGGGTCCTTCCCTCCTCCCTGCCTTTTGTCAGCCCAAATGTGGGACATGGCCAGCCCTTCGCCTTGGTTCCGCCCAGGTTCCACTGGGACAAGACGCTTGTGTATCTCTGACAAGCTCTCACCACTCCTCCCGTCGCCACGCCCTCCGCCCCTTCCCGGCCTCCATCTCAGCCGCCCACCTGCTTCTCAGCCTCTCTCCCCCTCCTCCTCTCTCTGGCTCACTGGTCCTCCAGGCCCCAGGAGCCACCTGCTCAAGTCTGTTTCTAGCCCTTCCCAGAATTCCTCCAGCTTGCCTTCAGATATCCCAAAGCTCACTCAGCGCTCTGCTATACAGCCTTGTCTTTACCCCTAGCTGCCCAGAGCCCAGGGGGAATCCCTGAATCTGTGGTTTCTCCTTGGACATGGAATTCTCGGGTTTGGTTCTTGACCTGCAGGCTCCATAGAGGGAAGGCTTCAGTGCAGAGATTTCTTCTGCCCCAGACACAAGGTTCACCCCAGACATGGCTACAGCTGGCTTCAGGGGTGTAAACGCAACTTTTGTTTTCCAAACATGCATCTAGTTTTCACAAGAACCAGCTGAGATTGCAGTGTGATTCTTGCCATTTTAAAGACGAGGACACTGAGGACTGGAGGAGTGAGGTGACTTGTCCAAGGTCACCAAATGAGTAGGTGGGAGAACGGGGGCTCAAAGGCAGCTCTGTGTGTCTGAGGTCCATGCTGGTGCCCATCCCTCACACAGCCCACACAGGGGTTCACACACACACACACACACACACACACACACACACACACACACACATACATATAGGTCATCTGGTCCTGTCTTCTGTCTCCACTTTGGTAATATTGGCCCCATTTTACAGACAAAGGATTTGAGGCTCAGAGCTTTGCCCTAGCAGATGGCAAATAGGGGACTAGGACCTGACTCCTACACCAGTGGGCTTCACACTGGGTCCAGAGGAGCCCCAGACTTCACAGAGAGGCTGCAGGGTCACCCCAGGGAAGGAAGATGATGCCCAGAAGGAAGCGTCCACCTTCCACCATCGGAACAGCTCTGCTTTTGTTCGTACATCTCCCTAAAGACCGTTTTGTGTTTTCACTCCTCCCTCCCTACTTGCTTTCAGCTGGTGGCCTTGCTTCTTACAACTCAGAGAATGTAGAAGTCATTCAGATTCAAACTCCCGCATCTTCTCACCACCACATCTTCCTCCTGCCTCCTGCATCTGCCCCCTCCTCCAATCCCCATGTTCAGAGGAGGAGGCACCCCCTGCCACACACAAACACCCACTGCAGGCCAGTCTCTCTGCCTGGACCCCGCATCCCCCAGGAATCCCCGCTCTGTGCCGCATCCCACTTCTTTCCATCATCTCCAGTCTCTTTCCTCCCTGGATCCTTCCCATTAGCATTCAGAAACGCTCACTCTCTCTGATTCAGCAAAACACCTTTCTAGACCCTCATACCCCTCATCTCTACCTCTCCTCTCATCAGCTTTTCCGTCTTCCATCCCCACCATGCCGGCAGCTCTTGCCAAAGCCCGAATAGCCCTCGTGTTGCCAAACCCAATAGGCACCCTTCCGTACCCATGGATCTCCAACTCAGTTGACTCTTCCTCTCCTAGAGACATTCTTTCCTGCATTTCTGTGACATTAAAGTCTTCTGGTTGCCTGTGTCTCCTTTGTCACTCCTTCTTCCCCCAACTCCCAAGGAAGAGCCTTCAGGACTGGGTCTGGAACATCTTCTCTGCCCACACTACCCTTTCTTTAGGTGACTTCATCCATACTTGTGGCTTTAAATGCCACCTGCTGACTGATGGCTCCACAATTTCATCTCTGCCTCATACCTCTCTTCTGAGCCACATGCTCGAGTCTTCAGCCCGCTTCCCATTCCCACCTGGAAACGTCTTAGAGGTGCCCCAAGCTGGCTTGTCCACTATGGAGCTCTTGATCTTCCCCCGACCCTTCAGGCTCCTCATCTCAAGGATGACTTCTCCCACCACCCAGAAACCTGGGAGTTGTGCTCAATGCCCCCACACTCTTTGCATGCCCTGCCCAACCCCTCAGCTGGCCCCGCCCAGCCCCTCAGCTGGCCCCGCCATCTCTAGCTCCAAAAGCCAGCTGGAGTCATCTGCTCCATCGCTACTGCCTCGTCCAAGCCCCCAACTCAGTTGCTCAGACACTGCCAAGACCACCCCCAGCTGATCTCCCCACTCCCCCTCTCGCCCTCCCTCCAATGCCTCCTCCACAGAGCAGTCAGAGGGCTGTTATGAAACAAAGTCTAGTGGCTCCCTGGCCCCATAACGTGGCTTTCGAGGCCTTGCTGATGGGGTCAGCATCCATGTCCCCGTGCTCATCCTAAGTCACTCTCCCACTTGCTGGTCTCCACCCGAAACTCCCTTCATTAAGTCAGGCTTTCTCTTGCCTCAGGGCCTTTGCACATGCTAATCCACCTTCCTGCCCCCAGCTCCAGGGTCACTGGCTCACTGCCACTTATCCTTAGGGGGAGGGGGTCTTACGTCCAGACTCAGTGAAATGGCCCTGTCTTGCAACTTCTCCAAGGCCTTCCTTCCCCATGACCTAATCCAAGCAAGGCCTGTCTTCCACCCTGGACTGAGGGCTCCATGACATCAGGGGCTCCATCTGTCTTCTCTTCAGTGTGGTACCCAGTGCTTAGCACATGGTGGGCACGCAATCAATCCTTGTGGGTGAATTAACGAGTTAGGCCAACCCTCAGAGCTCTCTAAGGGCTACTTTGGGGCCACCTATCTGGCCATGTGAAGAAGATGGGCAGAAATTATCTGGGGAAAGTGAGGTTCAGGGAGGACCAGTGACTTGCCCTCAGAGACATAGCTAGGGTATGGGAGGCCGAGACTGACTCACATCCTCACAGCAAGCCCTGGGCTCTCCACCAGGCTGCCTGGGACAGAGAGCATCCCTGTGCCTGCCCCCAGCTGACTTTGATGACCAGCTCCAATTAGAGGGGCATCATACATGGCGACTGGTTGTAGATTTAATTAAGCAAACCCTGTCCCAAACCATCTCTTGTGTAATTGGCTGCATAAGACACACTTTCCTTTGCCGTTTGGTCACAACTTAATTTGCCAGGTCAGCAGTTCTGCTTAAAGTCTCAGGCAGCACCCAGCCTGTGAATACCTACCAGTTGATGGATTCGTAAGCGCCTCCCCCGGGGCGGGTGCTCGACAGAGGAGGAAACTGAGGCCCAGAGGGAAAGTGACCAGCTCCAGGCCACGCCACCAGCAGGGGCTGGGCTACCATCTGACCTCACACCCCACGCCTTCCCCACTGCCCCACCCCCCAAACACTACACGTGGCTGGTTGTTTATTGGCTTTTATTTTTTTTAGTAAATGTACAAAATGTCTCTGAAATTTACCAGCTTCCTCCATCCCAGATCCAGAATATTAGCTTCTCTTTATATATACAGAGATCACAGCCCTTATTCACAGTGTATTCGGAATAGTTTGCCTCTGTTCCTGTTCCCTGCCTCTGCACACAGCCTCCCCGGGAGAGCTCCTGGGGGTCAGGGACCCTGTTTTTTCCTGGTATCGAAGGAGCCCTGCACAAACCTGAACCAGAGGAAGCCGGTCATCCAGGAGCGCTTCCTGGATGCAGTTGTTACTTTCAGAACAGTCACCTTGCGTATAATTAATAGTGAGCGTAGTGAAATATTTATGGGAGAATGATGTGATGATCGAGATTCGCTTTAAATGAATAAGGGATGAGGTGCAGGGAGAGCGGATGAGGGTGTGGGGAGACAGGACTGGTCAGGGGTTGGTGGTTGGAAGGGCTGGGGGTTGGGAACATCAGGGTTTCCTTAGACACCCTGTCCATTTCCATGGAAGTTCAAAATTGTCCATAATCAAAATGTTTTTAAATTAAATCTTCTTCCCCAGATGATACTAATCATGGTAATGGGAGTAGCTCAAAGGAGAGATTGCAGCGATCATTTATTGATCACTTACTATGTGCCAGGAATTGTGCTGAGTGCTTTACACGTCATCGCATTGGACCCTCCTGCTGTCCCTGTGAATGTGGTGTCTGTTTTATACCCGGGAAGCAAAGGTTCAGAGACGGAGACACAGCAACTTGGACTCAGACCTGTCAGGAACCAGCGTCAGGGTCTCTAACTTCATGTCGCATCATGGTCGTGGTGATGTTGCAGTGGCTGAGGCAGCCTGGCCTGTGTTTTCAGGGGTGCCCCAAGACCCAGTACCTGATGCCTTTGGACATCCAGATTTTCATCCTCTAAGGGGAGTGAGGCTGATTTTCAGAGTCAGCCAGGAGTCACTGGAGCAAGGATCATGTGAGCCGCAAGGGCTGGCAAGTTGGAAAAAGCTGCCTTGGGTCAAAAATGGGCTGCAGTGGGGAGGCTGTAGCTCAGTGCTAGAGCACATGCTTAGCATGCATGAGGTCTTGGGTTCCATCCCCAGCCCCTCTGTTAAAAAAAAATAAATAAACCTAATTACCTCCCCTCCAAAAAAATTTAAAGAAAAATAAATAAAATAAAAAACAAATAATTTTTTAAAATGAGCTGCAGCTGAGAAGTCATGAGCCCTGGCCTCCCGGGCACCCAGGCTCCCACCTCGTTCCCCCTTACTGCTTTGAAAGTTTGTCCCCATCTCCTGGGCCCCTGTCTCACCTTGGTTCAGGCTTTGGCCTCACTCAGTCAGATTACCCCCTTCTTGGCCCACCTGCCTCTCCCTTGTCCCCAGTCTGGTCTGACCTCTCCATAGTCACCAGGGACTCAGTCTAGATCCACAGACCAAACCTGACCGGCTCCATCCCTTCCCACAGGCTTTCCATGCCCATGACACCCAAATTCCTTAGCATGTCCCTCGAGGCACTGGGTGATCTATCTGCTCCCCACACTCTCGCTCCTGATCTTTCAGCCTCATTTATCACAGTCTCCCCAACTCCCCCCCTCCCATGCACTCTCCTCCCTACCCCAAGTGGACTGAACAACTACCAGACAAACAAATGACCCACATTCTCCTATCTAAATGGCACTGCATGTCCTGTTACTTTATGTCGCTTGGACAACACCTCCTCCCTCAGCTGCTCCCTCCCCCAACCTGACAAACGCCAACTCATCCCCTAAGACCCAGCTCAGGTGTCACTTCCTCCAGGAAGTCTTCCCTGATGCTCTAAGTTAGGGCACTATGCTTGTCTCCAGCCCTGCACACAGCCCATTGGATTATATATGTCTGCTGATCTGTCTCCCCCATCATCTAGGAAACTTCTAGAAGTCAGGGACCCATCTCTGTACCCCAGACCCAGCACACATTAGGTGCTAAATCTAAACACAGTAGGTGCTAGATGTCAGGTCATTTAGTCTCTTCATCTGTAAACCGTGATTACTTCTACCTCACATATCAGCATGCTCATTCATTCAGCAATATTTATTGAGCTCCTATGTGCTAGGCTCTAATCTAGCCCTAGGTTCACAGCTGAGAACAAAGCCAGCAAAACTCATGGAGCTGACATTCCTGCAGACACATGACATAAAATAAATCAGTACAATGTATAGAATGTCATATGGTAATGATGAAAATTAAACGGGAGATGTGGGGCAAAGACAGTTTAGATAGTTTGGTCAGAAAAGTCTTCCCTGAGAAGAGACAGTTGAGTCAAGTCTTGATGGAGGTGGGGAATGAACCATGCAGTAATTTGCAAAAATGCAGTCTCGGCAGCAGGGAAAGCAAGTGCAAAGGCCCTGAGGTGGGAGCATGCCTTGTGAGAGCTGGGGCAGCAGAGAAGATAAGTAGGGGAAGGAGGGTGGAGAGAAAATGCAGGACCAACGTGATGAATCTTTTGCTCAGACTTTGATGAGAAATCATCTGAGCAGCCGAGTGGTGTGATCTGATCGCCAGACAGATGGAGAGCAGGCCCAGAAGCACTCGGTGCCGGCCTGACGCCCAGAAACCTCTCAGTAGGTGTCGGCTGTGGTTGCTCACATCACCGTTTACCAAATTAAGGCATGACTATTACCTGGTTCCGATGACACTTTCCAAAAACATTCTGCCAGCTTCTCTTGAAGGAGCCCTCGGCCCTCAGAGGGGGTTTCTTTGAAGGACAAACAAGCATGTTTCAAAGCAAGAGCTCTGCCATATCTCTTGAGAGAGAAACGAACGTCTCTTTGCCTCGTGCTAAGGCTCTGCTGGTGACTGGGGAGAGAGAGTTTAAATGACGGCTGGGGTGGACTCGGCGTAATCGTGTACCCGGTGGGCAGAAGGCAGGACCAGGAGCCCCAGGGGACACATCTACTGGGGCTGTGATCATCGAGGGTGAATGTGACCCTGGAAGGGCTGGAGGAGGTGGAGGGAGGGGACACGTGCATAAGGACAACCAGGGCTGCCACCCGCCGTCCTGTGCATACGGCTGTGGAGGCTTCTGCCAAGGAGACAGCTGGACCACCACGTGCCAGGGCTGGCTTTACCCAGGACTGAGAGGAAGAGCTCCCTAAAGGAGGCCTGGGGAAAGCAGGAGATGGAAAAGGAAGATGGAAGAGGGAGGGAAGGTAGGAAGGGGCTGCTTCCAAAGCAAGAGGCATCTGGCAGCCTGATGGAGGAGACAGGACCCCATACAGGGGAGCTCCAATCTGACAGGGGAGGCCCATCACCATCCCCTGCCCTCCTTCCTGAATGCACCCCAGGAGATTTCCGCTGCAGGGAGAGCCTCCCCAAGCGAACAGCCAAAATAAAACATCTCTAATGAAACCAAGGCCAAGACGCAAACAAAGCAGAAGTGAAAGGTAGCGGCTGGCTGCTGACTTCTACAGAAGTTTCTCCTAAGGGGGTGATCATGGTTTGTTTTAAAATTCCAATGAGAACCACGGGAGCAGAAATAAAATGAGCCTCAGCCAAACCCAGGGTGGGGTGGGACAGCCTGGCCACCAAGCTGTGTCCTCATCAGGTTTAGCATTTTTTTCTAATCATGAAATTCAGACACGTTCCTCCCAGAGTCTAAAAAACAGATAACAAAGAACTCGGTCTGGGTGACCTTTTCTTCCCATCTTTATCCCACGCTTTTTTACATGGTTGAGACACACCTCATGCATCCTTCCGCTTATTCATTTAAGGGTGACTTGTTAAGTCGCTTCTGGGCCCGGGGGATTCTGCAGCAAACAGACAAGAGACCCCCAGCCCTCCTGGAGCTGATGGTCTCCTGGGGAACCTGGCAAGACACTAATAATTACATACATAAAATAGTTCCAGCGGGTGATAAGTTCTGTGAAGACGCTAGAACAGGAGAATGACAGAGTGGCTGAGGGGCGCGGGGCAACATGATGGGGTGATCAGGGAAAAGCCCTTTGGAGGGAGAATGTTCTTGCTGAGCCCAATCACAGCAGGGCCAACCAAGAGTGGAATCCAGAGGAGAGGCGTCCCAGGGAGAGGGCACAGCAGGAGCAAAATCCCGGGAACTGGTTCACAAGCAGGGTTTCCAAGGACTAGAAAGGATGCCAAAGTGGCTGGAGGCACGTCCCTGTGCTATAAAACACTCAGGAAGAACTACCTAGACATCAAAAGGCAATGAGCCTGGGTTGGGTGACTGGGGGACTTTGAGCAAACATGGGCATCCACAGGCTGGAATTTATCCTAGAATCATAGCAAATAGTCTCCCATTTTACTGATGAGGAAACTGAGGCTCAGAGCTGAGAAATAGTTTGTCCCAGGAGACCCAGCGGTTTTGTGGCAGGCTGGGATTCAAATCCCCGCCATCTGCTTCCTGAATCCTCGGGTAACTATGGACCACTGCCTCCTCGGACGGAGCCAAGGGATTAAAAAAAAAAAACAAAAAACTGACACTTCCCAGAGTTCCCATTCTGCTTGATGATTTGGGGGAAGGATGCTAAGTAACTTAACCGATAAGTTCTCCAACACATTATTTTTGTACCAAAACAAACAGATTGATGACAGGAGTACAAGGAAAAATATGTGTGACTTTTTAAGGGAAAATTCAAGACAGAAAAAAATCGTTTGCCTCTTCTAATTGTCTGAGAGCAATATGCCATTATACAGATGAGAAAACTGAGGCTCAGCTCAGAGAGCAGAAAAGACTTATCCCCAGGGCTGTGTCCCAAGGCAGGAGGCTGGCCCCTGAGATCCTGAGATCCTCTGATCAGTGACCAGGTAACCTGAGAAATTGTAGGAGGCAGGAAGGAAGACAGCAGATATCAGCCCACCTGCACCGACTGTTGGCTCCCAGGACAGGCCAGAGAGGATAAAATCAACTTCTGTTGACCAGCATCACATGGTATCTGCTCAGGAAACCCTCACCCAGAACCAGGGGCTCCAAACCTATGGTTGTAAAGTCAACATGGCGCCCCCCCCCACAACCCCACCCAGAGATAAACCATACAAATGTCCCAGAGGAGAGAAGGCAGGCACTGTGCCTGGACACATCACCAGCCCAGCACCCCCACTCCCACACCACACAGAAAGGAAAGGGTGCAACACAGCAGTGAAACAGCACTAGACAAGACAGATCTGGTTTGAGTCAACAAAGAGACAGAACAGACAGGTGGATGGATGAGCGGGTGGATTTCAAATAGGGAGCTAGCCATTATGATAGATATTATAACCATCAGAGCTCTATCAGAGAGAGGGAATAGATTACACATCCTTATATGTATATTTATTTATAGATCATGGAGATCAGCATAGTTTTGAGATACACAGGTTATATGTTTCAGCCAGTGGGTAAATGCAGTGGTGGGCTACAGCCAGTACACACCAGCCGGAAGGAGCCAATTATACACATTTCTCCCTAACTCTGTTCAATGACACCATGTTGGTTATTTGCAATCAGCATTAGTGGGAGTGTTTATACCATTGAAATACACACTACAAATCAGGTCTTACTGTTTTTCGGAGGGCTGATTTAGCAGCCGCTACTCATTGCACATGGTACGAGCTGGCTAGTTGGATAGATCTCAGATTTTATATATATACACATATATATAATGTTTATAATATATACATAAACATATATAAATGCCTGCATATACACACATATATGAGAGATTTTGTGTGTAAAGTAGATAGATTATGCTTGTTTAGTAGATAAATAAACAAACATAAAGAAATATATTTAGACATATAGACCAATGGAACAGAATAGAGAGCCCAGAAATGAACCCACAAACTTTTGGTCAACTAATCTTCGACGACAAAGGAGGCAAGAATATACAATGGAATAAAGACCGTCTCTTCAGCAAATGGTGTTGGGAAAACTGGACAGCAGCATGTAAAACAATGAAGCTAGAAGACTCCCTTACACCATATACAAAAATCAACTCAAAATGGATCAAAGACTTAAACATAAGACAAGATACAATAAACCTCCTAGAGGAAAACATAGGCAAAACATTATCTGACATACATCTCAAAAATTTTCTCCTAGAAGAAATAAAAGCAAGAATAAACAAATGGGACCTAATGAAACTTACAAGCTTCTGCACAGCAGAGGAAACCAGAAGTAAAACAAAAAGACAACCTACGGAATGGGAGAAAATTTTTGCAAATGAAACCGACAAAGGCTTGATCTCCAGAATATATAAGCAGCTCATACAACTCAATAAGAAAAAAATAAACAACCCAATCCAAAAATGGGCAGAAGACCTAAACAAGCAATTCTCCAAGGAAGACATACAAATGATCAAAAGGCACATGAAAAAATGCTCAATATCACTAATTATCAGAGAAATGCAAATCAAAACTACAATGCGGTATCACCTCACGCCAGTCAGAATGGCCATCATTCAAAAGTCCACAAATGACAAATGCTGGAGAGGGTGTGGAGAAAAGGGAACCCTCCTACACTGCTGGTGGGAATGTAGTTTGGTGCAGCTACTATGGAAAACACTGTAGAGATTCCTCAAAAGACTAGGAATAGACTTACCGTATGACCCAGGAATCCCACTCCTGGACTTGTATCCAGAAGGAACCCTACTTCAGGATGACACCTGCACCCCAATGTTCATAGCAGCACTATTTACAATAGCCAAAACATGGAAACAGCCTAAATGTCCATCAACAGGTGACTGGATAAAGAAGATGTTGTGTATTTATACAATGGAACACTACTCAGCCATAAAAACTGACAACATAACGCCATTTGCAGCAACATGGATGCTCCTGGAGAATGTCATTCTAAGTGAAGTAAGCCAGAAAGAGAAAGAAAAAATACCATATGAGGTCACTGATATGTGGAATCTTAAAAACAAAAACAAAAACAAAAACAAACAAACAAAAAAACCACAACAAAGCATAAATACAAAACAGAAATAGACTCACAGACATAGAATACAAACTTGTGGTTGCCAAGGGGGCGGGGGGTGGGAAGAGATGACTGGGATTTCAGAATTGTAGAACAGATAAACAAGATTATACTGTATAGCACAGGGAAATATACACAAACTCTTATGGTAGCTCACAGAGAAAAAAATGTGACAATGAATATATATATATTCATGTATAACTGAAAAATTGTGCTGAACACTGGAATTTGACACAACATTGTAAAATGATTATAAATCAATAAAAATGTTAAAAAAAAGAAATATATTTATATACATTTATACACAGAATTTATAGCTGGCTGAACCTTATGAAATTGTTGTTATTCAACTCTTTTTGTTCTATTGAAAAAAGGCAATTTCATATGGTTATAAAGGCACGTGTGTGTGTGTGTGTGTGTGTATAATCATTAGAAAGCATCCCAGACTGAGACTCAGAGAGGAGGCAGAGAGACCTGGGGTCCAGGAACAACTCCACCACTTACAAGCTGTTTGATTCAGGCAAGTGGCTTGCCCTCTCTGAGCCTCTGTTTCCCTGCTGGAAATGCGAGGGCACTGAGACCCCCACTCCAGGGCTGCTGAGGGGATCTCAAGAGGGCACAGCCCAGGTAAGGACTCTCAGGTCAGTGCCAGACCCACCAGCATATCCCTAATTCTAGCTGGCCCTGGGCATTCATGCCCTCCCACTCCAGAGTCTCCAGAGGACTTTGCCTGCAGAAACAGGCTCTCCTCTGAGGGAAGCATCACCTTTTCTGATCGCATCCCTCCCCCAATGCTTCCCAGTTCAAAGAGTGATGTGGCGCCAGCTGACAGATGTCCCAGCCCCATCCCACCCCCGGCGCCATGCTGTGTCTGCGGGATGACCTCCCTTGACCATCAATCAACAGAGTGCTGACCAGCGCTCACCCCTGAGAGAATCCATCATCGCCTCCCTGCGCACCCCTCTCCTTCCAGCAAATTCCCTCAGGAGAAGGACAGGGTGGGGAGCCTTTCCCTGGGGAGGAGACAGTGTGGACCCCAGAAGGAGCCCTGGGTCTCAGTGCAACCGGTGTCCCTGGGCAGGTCCACTGGTCCTCTGGGCCTCGGTTTCTCTACTGTGCATTTAGTCTAAAGATGTTAAAAATCAACTAAAACAAAAGGAAAAGAAAAGGAAACCCTGCCAGACGAAGAAAGCTGCCTCTGGGTGATCCAGCCCTGGGCAGAGAGGTTGCAACTCTGCTCTTGACAGAACTCAGCTCTCAAGATTCTTGCCTCAGTAGCTGGTGTTAAGGAACAAATACAGATTCAAACTCCAGCTCTATGACTTACTGGCTGTGTGACTTTGGGCAAATTACCAAGCCTCTCTTAATCTCAGTTTCCTCATCAATAAAATGAATAAAACAACACTGGCCCCAGAGGGTTCTCATGAGGATTTTTTAAAATAACATAAAAAAGACACCTGCCATTTTTAAGGCACTGGTTCCATGCCAAGCCATGTCATAAACATAATATATGATCTCATATCTTTCTACAATAACCCTGTGAAGTGGGTACTATTATTCTGCCCACTTTACAGAGGAGGAAACTGAGGCTCTAGGAAGTTCAGTGACGTGCCCAAGGCACACAGCTGGCAAGGAGCAAAATCAGGATTTGAACCCAGGCAGTCTGACTCCAGAGGCTAGGGGCTTACCCACGATGTCACACTGATAATCGTCCCCGACACGTGGTAGATGTCTGTCCACATCAGTCATCGGAGTAATGGTCATTCATTTTTAATTCTTTCCTTCCTTGACTAAAAGGACCTTCTGTGCTGGGACACTTCCTCCAGGGCTATGCCTGGAGGCTTTTGGATCAAGTCTGTGAAGGAGAAGGCATTCACTCTTCTCTTTTGAAGTAGATCAAAGACTGAAACAGATCAAGGCTGTCTCTGGGTCTGACACAGTCTTGCTGTCCTCTGACCTGTTTGCCCTGAGCTGAGTAGAGCTTAGGACCCTCACTGGGTTGGCGACATGTGGGGCTGTGCAGAGACCCAGGGAAGGAAGCAGTGAGGGCAGGCGGAAGCAACAGGTTAAGCTGGTAGGCAGAGCCTCACCCTGGCCCCATGAGCACCCACTGGAGAGGAAAGCAGGGGCAGGGGGGCACCAGAGAGACCAGGAATCAAATCTGGGCTCTCCACTGGCCAGCTGTGTGACCTCGAGCAGGTGAGCTGACCTCTCTGGGCCTCTGCTGCATCCTTGGAAAAATGGGGATGTTGAGGCCCAGCTTGCAAGGTTATGATGCCCGAAAGCCCCTGGCACGTAGCAGATGCTCAAGAAATGGTAGCTGTCATCATTTATTATTTTATGTAGGCTAGCCACTGTTTCCGAGCCAATTACGGTCAGCCTGCTTCAGACCCAGCAGCTTTTGGCCAAAATCTGGCTGGCTGGTTTCAATACACCCAGGAGTTTGAAAGCAACCAGAGGCTTTGGGGAGAGTTGTTTGTTTCACTGCTAGTTATTTGCAAAGGGTCTGGAGGCTCAAACTCAGCCCAGGCAGCTGGTTCTTCCAGGGACCAGTCTGGACAGAAGAGCACAGGCTGTGTGCAGGGAAGGCGGCTGTTCCTTACACATGAACAGAGCAGCCAGGTATAGAATGGAGCTTCAGCTCTTTTTAAAACACGGGTCTGTGGCCACAGTCAAAAACCAAGCCTGGCTTAGCCCCAGAGTCAGCTAGGGCAGCACTCAGCCTACGTCTAACAGAAAGGACAGGTTGATGCTGACAGCTCAAGACCCTGTTCCAAACCTGTCCTGTTAAAAGAGCCATCAGCCAACCGAGCTGTGGCCTTGTTGTAGAACATTCCAGGTGGGGTGATCGGAGATGAGATGCTGCCAAATTCTATAACCGATCCTGGAATCATCCTTGATAGGTAGACAGGGCAGCAGGGAAATAGCCAGAGAAGGGCCAGTTCTCTGCTCTGAGCAGATCCCAGCCCCACGTGGGTGAGCCCCAACTTCTGGCCATCAATTAAAAGCAAGGAGGGAGCAACAGACTTGGAGAGAAGATGAAGAGGAGAGGGAGAAGCCGGTGGGCTTAGGGCTTCATGGGGGGCAGGACTGGGAGGGACCCATGTGACTGGGAGAGGGACAAAGCAGGACACCTGGGAGGCAGTGTAAGTTTTCTTTCCACCTCTGCTGTGTGATCTTGAGTACCCTGTTTGACCTCTCTGGGCCTTTTCTGCCTAAATCTGAAAAACTGAGAGCGTTGACATGACTGAGAAGTATTAGATGATAACTGGGTTTGGTTTTTTTTTTTCACTGCTGTATGCACAGCACCCAGCTCAATGCCTGGCACACGGCAAGTCCCCTATAAATAATTACTGAATGAAGGCGTCTCTCCCTCCATCCAGTCTCCATGTAATTTTCCCAAAGGCAAACTTTTGATTAGAGGAGCGTTCTGTGTGGGTACAGACTGTTCCCGATGCAAGAAACGGTCAGTGTGTAGTTGATTTTAAAAAGCATTGATCCAACACATTAGGATCCTAATGAGGCAGAGACAGGGAGAGAAGCTTTCATTCCCGCAGCCCTCTCTGGAGTTGCCCATCCCCCCCAGCCACCTTAGGGCTGACAGCTACTGCAACTGGAAAGTTCCTCGGGCCCCAAAGCCAGGATCGCAAACCCAAACCCCTCAGGACTGGGCAGGTAGCAGGAGTGAGTGGGGCCAGGTGAGGTCTGGGCTGAACCAATCTGTGTCCTCCCCGCCACAGGGCAGCTCCCATCAGTCAACTGTTGCCGAAGGAAACGCAAGCTTGGTACAGTCAACCCTTATATATATTTTAAAGATGAAAATCTAGATTTTTGTGTGAATTGCTTGATTTTGAAGTGTTGGTAACTAATTCAACAAATTAAAAAAAAATCCTGGATGAGGCAAACAGGACATTCTGCAGACTGGATCCAGCCAGGCCCCTGAGGTCCAGCGGGTTGTGAATAAGAACCTTTTCAAAGGGAGAAGACTCAGTCCCTGCCCCAGGGGACCTGTCCATCTGATGGCAGAGACACAGCCCTGCCCCTGGGAATCCCCTGGTTCTGATGGGAGAAGCAAAAAGAGACAAGCATTCCAGAGACTTCTAGAGCAACATACAAAATGTGCAGAGGAATTTCATGCAGACTGAGACCAGGCGCCAGGAAGCCACAGGATGGAGGATCAGCCCGGATGAACCTGGGGTGAATCAGGGAGATTTCTCTGATTTTCCTGCAAGCTCTTAAAGAAAAGGCAGGATGCGAGTTGACAGGGGAGAGTGTCCCAGGTGGGGACCATGGCTGATGCAGAAACGCAGAGGCAGGGCAACACAAGGTGCTGGGGTAGGAGGCAGGCAAACCTGGCAGCTGATTGCAGAGATGCAGCCTTGGAACATCTAAGCCAAAAGGACTCCTAGGGAACACTTGTTCCTGTGGTCCCAATACACAGGTGGGAAAACAGAGGCTCAAGGAGGGGACAAAGTTGCCCAAAGCCATGCAGTGAGCTGTGAGACAGAAAGGGCAGGAATGAAGTCAGACTGGGAGTGGGAAGGGGACCACAAAACATACCTGAGGGATGACAACTTGGCAGTTCACATGGATGCAGAACCTCTGGCTAGGGACCCACTCCCACCCGCTTTGGTCTGTGAGCTGGAGCCAGGTGGAGGGCACTATCTCCAGCCATGGCTGACCTTTGAATTAACCTTTAGACTGCGCAGACTAATGGTTCCATTCATCTTCCACCCAACAGGCTCCAGAGGTCTGACAAGGGACGTGAGTCTGGTCCAGCAGGGATGGGGGACTCAGTGAGAACCGGAAGGGTGTCTGGGACACAGGAGGCCATGCCTGACAGGAATCAGGGCCTACGGGGGCTGGGAGAGAAGCTGCATGGAGTCACCCCGATGGAGAGTTGGCTGTCCAGTGCCAGGAGTTTCACCGGCATCATGTCCCTGACTCTTCTCAGAAACCCAGCAAGGCCAGGACTCTTGGGGCCCATTTCACAGATGAGGAGACAGAGATTTGCCCAAGGCCACCCAGCCAGAGTGGCAGCTCTGGGATTCTGAGCTTTCAAAAAGGGAAGCCTGGTTGTGTCACATCCCTGCTTGAAGGCTTTCCCTGAGCCCCACCCATCTCTCCTGCTTCATTACCCCTCACTCCCGTCCTCGTGCTGGTCCACCACCCTTTCCTCCCTCGGGATCTTTACATTTGCTGTTCTCTCTGGAACACTCTTCCACCATCTTCTGCACGGCTGGAGACATTCACGGATCTGCATCGTTCAGGGCAAGGAGAGCACCTGAACCAGAAGAGGCCAGGGGTCTGGGTCTGGGTGGGCCTCACATGCCAGCCAAGCTGCTTGGACAATTGGGAGTCAGCCAAGGACATCCTCCCTCTGTGTTAATAGTTGAATTTTCTTTGTCACATTCTTGAAATTTTTTTAAATTGAAATATAAAATGTATAAGGAGAGGTGGTGTGGAACTTAAGTGACCAGCACAATGAACTGTCACAAACCTACATCCATGTAATTTCCACCTTCATCAAGACATGGCTGGTTTCCTGCATCCTGGAAGAGTCTCATGTGCCCCTTTTCAGTCAAAACTACCTCACTGAGAGGTAACACTATTCACCATCAATCAGTTTTGCCTTTTTCTGACTTTCATACAAATGGGATCACAGAGTGTGTGGTCTACAGCAGACTGCATTTTCCAGAAATGCTTGCAATAGTGTGTCCCACTCCTCTTCTCACCGTGTGACACCGACACTCCTCCCATAGAGTAGCTGGGTCTGTGCCCTCCTCCCACCCTTGATTCTGAGTGGTCCCTTATGACAGCCTCGACTAAAAGAGTGTCCTGGGAATGATGCTGGGTGACTCGGAGTAGATCGCGGCAATGCCACGCACGTGCTCTCTTGGGACACTCGCTCTTGGAACCCAGCCACCGTGCTAGAATGAAGCCCGAGCAGCCCGTGCGGGAGCTCGTGTGAGCAGAACCCATGGCCCTGGCTGAGCTCCCAGCCAGCAGGCAGCGTAAAACCTGCCAGCCATGGGAGTGGCTCCTCTCAAAAGTGAGTTCTTCTGCCCCCGCTGAGCTAGCCAGTGATGCTTTGCAGAGCAGAGACGAGACAAGCCCCATCATTGCATCTCATGAGCAAGATAAACAAGTGTTTTTGTTTTCTTCCACTGAGTCTGGAGGTTTATACAGCAACAGATAATTGAAATATGGTCCATAGAAAGGTTTTTAGCTGGAGATGTTCAAAGAAATCTTTTTCCCTTGTATATAATGAAACACAAATTGGCTTAAGGAAAAAAAGAGAAAAAAAGAACGTAATGGTCCTCATAACGAGAAAGGTCAAAGAGGAGGTTGTATTAGTTCCCTAGAGCTGCTGTAACAAAGTTCCCCGACTAGGAGCTTAAACCACAGGGATCTATTGTCTCACGGTCTGGAGGCTGGAAGTCCAAGATCAAGGTGTCGGTAGGGCTGGTTCCTGCTGAGGGCTGTGATGGAGAGTCTGTCCCCGGCCTCTCTCCTTGGCTTGTACATGGCCAACGTCTCCCTGTGTCCTCCCATCATCGTCCCTCCCTGTGTGTCTCCATGTCCGAATGTCCCCTTTATATAAGGACGCTTGTCGTAATGGGTTGATTAAAGGTCCGCCCTCCTCCAGCATGATTTCAGCTAGCTGCTTCTGCAGCAGCCCTGTTTCCAAATAAGGTCACATTCTGAGGCTCTGGAGGTTACGACTTCAACATCTGAATTTGGGGTCAGGGGTTGGGGGGACAATCCAACCTCTAACAGAGTGGGTCAGTCATGGCCAGGTCCAGGCCTTCATGGCCGCCGCCAGCCTCTTACCTCTCAATTTGCTTCTCTTTGGTTGGGTTTCTGTGTTTTCTCTTCTTAGGCTTCTTGTGATGAGAAGATGCTCCAGGCCTGCGGCTCAAGGTCTGAAGTACCAGCAGAAAAGACAGCTGCCTCTCCCTCCACAGCCCCAGCATGAGTCTCCTCCTATGTCATTTCCTTGGATTGGGCCACAGAACCACACTGAGGCCGGTTACAGAGGCCAAGGAAGGCCGTGCTTTAATTGGTCGAGACTGAGTCCCACATGGACCCCTGGAGCAAGGCTGGGGTGGGCATCAGTGATGGGGCCAGAGAGTCAACCACGGAGACAAAAGGATGCTTTGAGCACATGGCTCTGGCTGACTCGGGCCAGAACCCTCCCGTGAGCAGAAAAAGGCAGGAGAGTGTGATGTCTACGTGCTGACGTCTCCAACAGCCAGCCACACTCTGGCAGGAACGGTCCCCCAGTCCCCTAAGTCACATTCACACTCAAAGAACGGCAGGCTCTAAGCCCAGCCCTGAGATTATGAGAAAAAAATATTTAAAGGCACTTATTAAAGATACTCAGAAGACCCTTCGAATGTCAAACAGCTGTGAGCAAACCCTAATTTGATGATCTGCTGTGTTAATGAATCCCAGACATACAGATTAAATTCTCTTTCAATCGCACGTGGTTTTAAAATGTATTTCTCTCCGGCATGTCTGGTTCAAAACAAGGTTAGCAAAACACCTGGGAGGCGAGTCTGCTGATCCAGGGACTGACTGAGCAGGGGCTGAAGGTAGCCCTGGCTGGGGCCTTGGGGAGCTTGCAAGCTGGATAAAGAACAAGACACCTGGAGAGACAGGTTAGTGACAGCAAGGACCAGTGCAAGCCAGGCCGTGCTGTGTGGTCAGTTTGGTGTGTGTGGTTCTCTCACTTAGCAGGTAATTTACTGAGCCCCTCTGATTCTCCAGGCCCTGCCCTCCTAACACATCCAGGTGAAGGGGCGATTAATAGGGAGGGAGGTTGCTATTCAACATAATCTCAGAACTTAGTAGTGCTATTAAAGAAAGAAACACCACGATGTGAGACAAGAGCAGGTTGCGATAGGGGGAGGCAAGAGAGAGGAGGCTGTCCAAGAAAAGGAGTGAACCATGGAAAGGCCAGAACAGCAAGTGCAAAGGCCCTGATGTCAGCACAGTCCTGGCCGGCTCAGGAATCGAAGCTGGTGGAAGGGGAGCAGGGAGGTGGCATGTGGCAGACGCACACAGCCGGAGACTCCACAGCTGGGGAGTGTGGTCCGAACAGCAACACAGATATAGCTTAAACACACCATGAGGGGAGGCCCAGGTAAGAGATAGAATGGGAGCTCTGATTCAACCACTCCTGGAAAAGCAAAGCTGCATACATGTTCTGGAGGGAGGCATGGCGGGGCTGCCGGACTGCCCGTCACACTCTGTTTCCTGATCCAGGGCTGGTTACGTGTGGGCGTCCACTTTGGGAAAAGTCCTCAAGCCACATGCGTAGCATCCGTGCACCTTCCCAGGGGTACATTATCCCTCAGTAGAATGTTTACTCAAATGAAAGACTTACATGTGTGGGAAACAGCAGTGTACTTTTTGCAAGAATGCATATCAAATAAAGATGGATCTTAGAACGTTAGAGGGGTGGACTGGGAGGGATGGGGATGAGAGGATTTGTAAAAACTTTTCCTGGAGCTCTCAGACGCTGTTGCAAGTGATGTATGTGAAACAGCTCATTCGTATTTTACATTCTCAACAACGCTATGACCTTGGGAAAGCTTACGTTCATGTAGGGAGGGTGGACAGTTATCTATTTTTAACAGCTGTGTTGATCGAGTACCTGCTGATAAGTTGATGGATGGATGGATGGATGGATGGATGTGTGTGTGTGAGTGAGTGAATGAACGAGTGAGTGAGGGAATAAGCAAGAACAGGCAAGTTCTGGTGCCTCTGAGTGGCTCCTGATGTGCAGATGGGAAGTTGAGGACGGAAGCTTCCAAGGCCACTGCGTGTGCGTTTTCTTGACCCGCACAGGGAGGACCCCCCGCCCCAGGCGCTCCTCAGTCCACTTCCGGTCCAGGCGGGAGCCGGCCCCTTCCATGACTTCCGCCACCTGCACGGGCCCCCGGACAGGTGCCCCAACAGCCCGCCACCCACCAGAGCCTGGTGACAACATAACGGATTGGGAGCCAGGCGAAGCCTGGCTGCTGGAATGACAAGGGGAAGAAGGTGACAGCTTTCCTTGTCCCCCATCTATTTTGATTTCTCTCTGAACCTTGAAAGACAAGGGTTCCGGCAAGTCGCTCCCACTTGCTGATAGAGACTTGAAGTGTCTTGAGTGGCTTATTGACGTCAGAGCCCTGAGCTCTGGACCCAGAGGCGAGGAGCCCGGCTGGGATGAGAGGAAATGGCCGGGCCTGGGCTCCAGCCCCTCCGAGTGGGGAGCAGCTCTTACGGGGGGGGGGGGGGGGGAGGATCCCAGGCCACATGTGAGAGAGCTCTCTGTCATCACCTGGCTGTGTGACCCCATCAGCCCACCTAGGGCCTTGGTTCTCATATCCATAAAACAGGTGGGGTCCTCCCCAGCCCTCCCCTGTCCCTGGGATGCGGGGAGGATGCATAAACCAGCAGCCAGATAATGTTTGGCCACTGTCCAGGCTGATACTTTGAGTCGAAATTGCTCCTGGGGGTCCTCAGAGGATCTCAGCGCCTCTACTCCTGCCCCTGCTGCCTCCAGGGTCCCCACCGGGTCAAAGACGGACTCTCCACATTTGGGACGAGGCCAGGCCAGAGTTAAATCTCAGCGCCTCTGTTCTCCAGCTGTGTGAGCTGGGCAGGTCCTTTCTACCCTCTGGGCCTCAGTCTTCTCTTCTGTCCAATGGGGCTAGGAGTGCCCATCACTGGGCATCACGAGTGAGAGGCTGGTACACATTAAACACTTCTTACCAAGCATCTGGCATGTAATAGGTATTAGCAGGTGGGACTCACTGTTACCTGGTGAAAAAAAAATCCTAGGACAAGGGTGGGCAAGTGAGGCACCTGGGGTGTACACGTTAAGGAGGTGCTTACCCTCCAGCCGTGCAGTGAGAGTGTGAGCCTGCTTAAATTCCAATCGGCTTCACCCTGCCTTAGTCCTGCCCCGTGAGTCAGGCAGGGATGACTGGCCGCAAAAGAGGCTCAAGGAGTGATGGTGGGGCAGCTTCCATCATTTATTAAGTGCCTACTGGATGCTGGGCTATGTGAGCCCTGACGATCTTAAGGTTCATTGTTACCACAGGCATCCTCATGGGAGAAGATGGGTGTCAGCTCCATTGCCAAGGTCCCCTGCCCGGAAGGGCCAGAGGCCAGATCTGAGCTGGGTGTCCAGTGATTCCAGGGCTGAGCCCTTAACCATGTGCTGGCTCAGCTTGCTTCCCTGGGCAACATGCAGGGAGGCCCCAGGGTTTCTGGTCCCTCCGCACCCACCCCCATCCCCTCATTCCCTCTGGACTGGCTGGGGTTCCTCCCTGGGGTGTCCCAAGTAATCCTCCTGCTGTTTTAACTGGCCACCCTGACTCCTGGCCCAGGGCTCAAGGCCTCAGCTACAGAGACTGCGGCCACTCCTACCATTCCGATGTCCTCCCCTGGAGCAGACAGGGCTCAGCGTCTTGTGGGCTGATGGTCTGTGGGCTCAGCCACCTGCTGCCAGTCTGGTGCAGGGGCAGGGATGGTGAGCGAGCATTGCTGAGAGCCAGGCTCACCCACAGCACCCTGTTTCCTTCCTTCCTGGCGCATCCTATAATCCACAGTTATCTTATTTATAGATTGATTGACTTCTTAATTGTCTGTCTCCCCCGGCTAGTAAGTTCCATGAGAACAGGGCCCAGGCCCTGCCCTGTCACACTGGGTCCCCAGGATGTAGATCCACACCTGCCTGGTGGTAGAAACTCAGTAAATATTTGCTGGGTGAGAGGATGCCCCAGTGAAGGACGTGGGGGTCTTCCCATTTGCAGACGAGGGAGTTGAAGCTCCGAGGAAGAGCATTTGAACCCGGTGCTCGGGACCTGCAAGTCCTTTACTGTCGTCCCTCTCTGATGCCAGCTGCCTCTCTCAGGGACCGTGTGTGAGAAGGGAGGGAGCGGTGTAAACCGACACCTGCAAGTAAAATGCAAACGGCAACACAAATATCGCAGGACTGCTTCCATGACATCCCGGCCTCTGGGATAACTCCGTCTGTCGGAAGCTCTGCTACAGACTGGGTCCCTCGGGTGGCAGCTGGAGGGTGGGAGAACCCCCAGAGGAGGCAGAGAGGACCACGTGATGACACTGGTCCTGTGGTCTGAGGACTCTGGGGTGGTGCACACAGTCCTGCAGGCTCCAGCCCCACCCTTCCCGCTCTGCAGAGAAACCCAAGTGCTAGAATGAGGACCCTGCTATGATGATGAGGTTTAGAGTCCGCACCCCTGCACCAGGCTTTGTACACATGATCCCATTCAGTCCCCACACAACCTGGAGCAAGAAGGATTTGCGTGCCCATTTTACAGATGAAAAAACTGAGGCTCAGCAAAGTTAAAGAACTTGCCAAAGGCTACAGAGCTAGCAAGTGACCAGGCCAGATATACCTGCCATCAAAGCTGCCCATCTGAACCCCTGCATCATGCTGCCCGCTCACCCCTTCACCTCCCTGTCCTCCTTACCCACACATGCCCGTGTGGTTCCTGGAAGTGCCCCCTCTGCTCCCTCTGGTGCTCCAAGGCCTTACCATCCTCCAGCCTGGTGGAAGCTCTCCTCCTCCAGGGAGCCCTCCTTCTATCCCCCTCCTTGGCGATCCCAGCAGCAGAGAGAGGCTGTACCCACAAATCTGTGACTGCACTTCCTCTGCATTTCTTGCCTCTGTCACACCTCCCTATTTCTTCAGCCCCCGCCCTACCTAGTCCAAGCCACCCTCACCTCTCACTTGGAAGACTCCTACCCCCTCAGCCGCACAGGCCTCATTTCTGTGTTTCCAGTCCATTACACCATTTCTGCCCCAGGGCCTTTGTACCTTCTGTTTCCACTGCCTGAAGCCCATCACCTCTGGTGGTTTGCTTGGAAATGTCATAAATCGAAATCTTAGCTCACAGTACATCCTCTCCATGGTCACTCCCTATCCTGTCCCTCAGGTTACATTTAGGTCCCCAAACCCCCAGTGACCTGTTTGTTTTCTTGTTTTTCATTCATATCACCCTCTCAAAGTACGATCCACAAGACCGGGACCTTGTTTCTCTTCTTCATTGCATTCTTCTGGCACAGAACAGGCACTCAATAAATATTTGTTGAATGAATCAACTAATCAATTGAACAATTAATTAATCACAAAAGAAGGTTCTATATTTTTTTGGAAGAAGCAGTGTTTCCAGAGCTACATAAAAAGCCAGTGCCAGTATCCCAGAGAGCTGGTGGGTATCACTCAGTCAGTCAAATAGTCGGTCAACAAACACTCACCCTCTCCCCGGAACTCAGCATCTGGGAGAGGAGAGAAGTTAAACAGTAAGAGACAGAGTCCATAGAAACTTGGGCTCCAAGCGAGCCAGGCATCTTGACCATCTCTGCCTTGTGTGTCCAGCCTTTGCCAGACTGAGGGACTGGGCTGGGGAATCCATGCATTCATTCAACTCCTGCTCACTAGAAAGTGGTAAAATGATTTACCCTGTGGACCTGGGTTCAAATCCTGCCTCTGCTACTGACTGGGAGCATGGTTCTCAAGAGTTTGCCTCATTCTCTGGGCCTCGGTTCACCCATTCTCAAATGGGGATGACAATAGTATTTCCTCCCCGCTCCGGGGGGCTGCCATGAGGAGGCATTAATACCATGAGTGACACACCGCGGAGCCTGGGGCATGTGAGAGCCACCCAGCATTACCAGTCACCTGGGAGGTGCCAGCTGGGCCCTGGGGGTCCGGAGAGGATCTGGACCCTCCCCATGAGACGTAGCAAATACACAGAGAGCCACGGAGTGTGATGAGTGTCACGGTGGACAGAAGTAGGGACCTCAAACCCACCCTGGGGACCAGAACAAGGGCCCAAATCTGTCAACCTCCCCGCCCACATCCCCATCTCATTTTTCAGCCTTAAAAAAACAACTTCCCATGGGCGTGACTTGCGGGCTTGGCCCCTCCTTGCGCACGTCCCCCAGGGCTCTGAGGCCTCCTTCCGGGGCAGCAGCCTGCCCTCCCCTGTCTGCTGAAGACCTACGGTCTCCTCGGAAGCGGGAGGGGTCCCTGGGTAAAGGGAAGAGAGAAGGGAGAAGCCTCCATCCTGCCCCGGCACCGGGGACTTCCAGGGCCTGGCTGGGGAGGGCTTCCGTCCTCAGGGGCAGGGCTGCCCGGGGCCTGAGGGAGCTTGTTCAAGAGTTCTTTGTTTTAAGGTCCCACAAAATGACAGAGGGGGAAGGGGCATGCCGTAGACGGGGAGGGGGTGCCAGGGAGCCTTGCTTCCCCTCAGCAGCCTCTGAAAAGAGCACAGCTCAAAAACTATTCAATCCACCACTTCCCTGCCCAGAGAAACAGCCCCAGGAGGCCTGGGGAGGGGTGACTCACCCAAGTCCAAGGTCACTGGCACTCATGTCTCCTGACACCCTCGGGGACACCCCAAAATGAGGGAGCAGCGCTAAGCTCGAATGAATGGCTGGGAGTACACAGTCTGGCAAACATGGAGTCCCCGCCTCGGCCAGGCTGTGCCCTCCCTGTGTGTCCCTCTCCCCGGACGGGTCCGTTGCCCAGAGCCCTGGGACAGGGCTGCGCCCAAGCCTTTGACTCTGCTGCCCCCTGGTGGTCACTGGCTTCAGTCTCCAGCTGCAGGTCCCTGAGTCAGCTGTTGCCTGGTCCAGGGATGAGCCAATGGGAGCAAGAATATAGGGGGATGAGGGACTGGGGACCGAGGAGATGGCAAGAAGGAGGTGAGAGGGCTACAGAAAGAGATGAAGGCTTGGCCTCCTCCCTTCTACAGCTAAACACACACACACACACACACACACACACACACACACATACACACAAAGATATTGTGGGAAGAGTAGAAGCCAGTCAGTGTGGAGGTCAGGACAACTGCGGTGGGTTACAAATGGCAGCAAATCCTTGGTGCTCCTGGTACCCAGGGGTGGGGTCTATTTCCCTCTCCTCAACCCTGGCCATCCCTGGACTCGTTTCGGCCAACAGAACGCAGCAGAAGTAACACCATGTAAGTCCCCAGGCTGGGCTATAGCGTCCCCCTTTGCCTTTAGAACACTCCTGGGAACCCAGTGGCAGTGTGTCCCAGGAAAGAGGCCACATGCAGGAAAACCAAGGTGTTCCAGCAGTCAGCCCTAGCTGAGCCCTCAGCCAATCCAGCACACAGCTGCCATAGGAGTGAGCCACCTCGGAAACTCCAGCCCCAGTGTAGCTTCCACACAACTGCAGCCCTGGTTAATGCCGTGTGGAGTACAACCACCTAACTGAGTCCGGTCAATCCACAATCATGATAGATAACAAGTGACGGTGGTTTTTTAGGCCACTAAATTTGGGTGGCTTGTTATGCAGAAATAGGTACACAAAACAGGGCCCCCCTTTAAAAGCTGTGTGACCTTGGGCTTGTCACTTAGCCTCTCTGAGCCTCAGTCTCTGCATGCGGTAACAGTGCCCAGAGTAGCTGTGAGGATTAAATGAGAATGTGTGTGCGATGCACTGAGTACCCGGAACCACTAACAACTAAGGTACTGAGCACGTCCCTGGTGCCAGGTAGTATGCTTGGAGCTCTGTGCACAGCATCTTATTAAACGTCACAGCAGCCATCTGAGGTTACTCAATTTTACAGTTGGGGAAGCAGACTTCCCAAGTAACAACTCCCAATTCACAATGAGGAAACTAAAGTACAGGGAGGATAAGTAACTTGCCCCAAATCCTTAGCTGGTAAAAAGAGCCAGGACTAAAATCCACATAGTAAGCACAAAATAAAAGACAGCTACCATCATCATCTCCATCATCATCATCTCCAGCATCAACATCACCATCATCACCATCACCATCACCCTCCTCCTTCTCATTATCTCCATCATCACCTCCATTATCATCTTGTCAGCATCATCAGTATCATCATGACCATCACCATCATCCTCTCCATTATCATCTCATCAGTATCACCATCACCACCATCATCACCATCCCCATCATCATCACCATTACTATCTCATTAGCATCACCAGTATAATCATGACCATCAACCCTCACCACCATCATCACCATCCCCATCATCACTGTCACCATCAACATTACACTGTGTGTCCACAGGAAATTGGCAGGAAGGAGCAGCTATGTTCCAGAACAGCAAGAAGTCCAGAGTGGCTGGAGCAGAGGGAACTAGCAGGTGACAGAACCTTGTAAAGAAAAGCCTTGTAAGGACTTTGGCTGTATACTGGAGCCACAGCTGGGTGTTGAGAATTGTACCGGGATCGGACTCAGGTTTTTAAGAGTTCCCTCTGGTTGCTGAGTGGAGAGGAGACTTGTAGGGTGGAAGCAGGGAGACCAGTGGGGTGAGACAATGGTGGCTGAGTCCAGGGAGGTCCCAGTGGAGGTGAGAGAAGCAATCAGAGTCTGGATATGCTCTGAAGGTGGAGCACTGGCCGGGACTCCATGACAGATTGGATATTGCTTTGTTTCAGCTTCACAGCCCCTCTGAGAGTGGGTGTGCTTATTCCCATTTTAGAGCTGAGTCGGCTGAGGCTGAGGGCTCAAGTGTCTCGCCCCTGCTCACTCAGGGGGAGGGCAGCCAGGTGTAGCGCTGCAGGAAGTGGCACTGCTTGTGTTCAGAGCCCCGGAGATGAGCTTGGGACCCCAGGCAGAGGGCATGAAAGGGGCCGACACCTGCCTGCCCAGCACCCCATAAAGCGAGCTGAAGCATGAATTGATGGCCCATTAATGGCCCAGAGCTCAGAGCAGTCATGTCCTCAGCAGTTTATAAACTCATAAAAACGCCGTGGTCACAGCCACACATCCCTGCCTCCTTTAGCTGAGAATGAATGAGCTTTCCTGGGGGAAGAGGCAACAGGTTGCAGGGATGTCGCTGCGCTGGGGCGTGACTGGGCTCCCATGCCCTTTCCTACTTCCCGCCAGTGCTGCCCCGAGGGGTCAACCCGTGGCCACTCCCCCACTTCCCATCCCTCTCTCCTGGCTCAGTCTCCCCTTCCTCACTCTCCAAGGAAGCCCCCTGGTGGGGATAAGGGAGGGGAAAGGAGAAGGATATTTACATCTAGCAGCACCTACGAGGTGCCAGGCACTGCCTGTGACCATCGTAGCTTCCCCGTGAGGTCAGCATCCAAGCCCCAGTGGACAGATGGACAAACTAATGGTCTGAGCACTGAAGGGACTCAGCTGAGGCTGGCTCCTGAGTCGCCCTACCCTCTGAGCCATGTGTGCCCCCCAGCCCTCGGTGCACGGAAGGATAAAAGGCATGGCGTGGCACCGTGTGTGTACCAACGCACGCCTCCCACAAGCTACCCTGCCCTGGCTTGACTCTGGCACCCTCGTTACAGGGACACACTGCCGCGGGACCAAAATCTAGATGGCACTGCGGTGGCAGCCTTCACCACCGCGTCTCCTCCCCACCCACCCATTCAGCAAGCGTTAGCGGTGTGCTCCGACCGACCCCGCTCTTTCCCTACACCAGGCGCAGTCCCAAGCTCCTGGTAACCCCACCTGCCCACCGGCTTTGTGGCAGGTGTTTTCTCTTCCCTGATTTATAGGGAAGCTGACTGAGGCACACAAGGGTTTAGCAGCTTGCGCCGCGTCTCGCAGCTGGTGAGCGGCAGGGCCAGGCTTTGAGCTCATGCTTTTCTGATCCGAGCCCCCTACACTACCCGGCTTCCCCTCCCGCCAGGTCGGGACTGCTCTTCCCTGCAAGCCACCCCTCACTCCGGAGCGTGGGGTCTCTGTCCGGACCCCTGCGGAGGGGTGACAGGGCGATGCCTGCAGACACTGGAGAAGTCCACACCCCCACCCCTAGGGCCTGGTAAGGCTCTGCTCCCACCCTCGGGCGGCCCCCCGGGGAGCAGTGGGTACTGGAGAGACGTCCTGAGGGGCGCAGGTGTCCGGAGCCGAGAAGGCACGACAAGCGGGGCCCTAGTGCCACCTCGTGTCCTCCAGCGGTCCTGCAGCTGGATTTAGTCGTGGGCTGGGCTTTTTTATTATTACTGAAGTGTAGTCGGTTTACAATGTGTTCATTTCTGGTGGACAGCATAGTGATTCAGTTATACATATGTATGCATTCCTTTTCATTTTCTTTTCCATTATAAGTTATTACAAGGTACTATCGTTCCCTGTTGTCCTGTTGTGCAGCAGGACCTTGTTGTTTATCTATTTTATATATAGTAGTCAGTATCTGCACATCCCGAACTCCCAGTTTATCCCTCCCCACCCCTTTCCCCTCCGGTAACCATAAGTTTGTTCTCTATGTCTGTGAGTCTGTTTCTGTTTTGTAAATAAGTTCATTTGTGTCATTTTTTTTTTTTAGGTTCCACATATGATTTAAATCATACGGTATTTTTCTTTCTCTTTCTGGCTTACTTCACTTGCAGTGACGATCTCCAGGTCCACCCATGTTGCTGCAAATGGCATTATTTTATTCTTTTCATGGCTGAGTAGCATTCCATTATATATATCTCACATCTTCCTCAGCACTTTCCATTTTTGCTACCGTGGCATTCCACCTGACACTATTATTTGCCCCACATATTGTTCTCTGAATCAACACATGTGTTTTACTTAACTTCATCCATCAAATCCTAAGTCTGATATGCTAGTTGCATTTTTCCCTAATACACTTGAAAGTAAATACTAAATACATAACTTCAAAAATCGTATTCATGTGCCTCATAAAATTGTCTCCAAGCTTGCACCTTGGGCAGTGTGGCCCACTCAGGAGCTGACCACCTCTTCCGATGAGAGTGGAGCAGAACCACCTAACTGAGCCCAGTTAATCCACAATCATGACAGATAACAAGTGACGGTGGGCTTTTTAGGCCACTAAATAGTATTTCCTCCTGTATGCCCAGGGAGGCTGGCACCACCCCCTTCTCACTCAACTTAGAGCTGAGTGGCAGAGCCAGACATTAATCAAAGAATCGCAAAAATAAAGACGAAGTTACGACTTATTGTTATTAAATAATAAATTTGGTTTGCTATGAGGGAGTAGAAAAGACTGGATATGTCCACAATAAGGGGATATGACCTGGGTGGGGAAGTCAGGGAGGGCTTCCTGGAGGAGGTGGTGCTTGAGCTTGAGACTGGAAGGAAGAGCAAAAGCTAACTCAGTAAAGGAAAAGAAAGGGTGTTCTGGGCAGAAGGGCCAGCATTTGAAGGCAAGAGGGAGTCTTTCCCAAGAGTTCTTAGTCTATGCCTTGGAACTTGGCTCCCCACCACAGCCAGAGTAGTAATTCTGTCCATGAAGCCTCCTTCTTCAGCCTTCCTTGCCCCCAGCTCCAGCCTAACTCACCCAGCCACATTCTCAGGACCGCCAGGGGCTTTTGATCTATTCCCTTTTCATCCTTGTAACCCTCAAGTTTCACTCCCAGGATTTCCATTTTCAAGTCAAAGAAACTGAACTTCAGAGATGTCAAGTTACTCTCCCAGAGTCACACAGCTTGGCGGAGCCAGAATTTCCATGTTGACCTGGTGGCTGTGCTCTCTTACCGCATCAGGCTGCCTCTCAACAAGGTGCCCACTCTTACCCCTGTGGACTTCAAGTCAGGAGACCTGGGAGCAATGCTTGACTTAGCACTTACTTACTGAGGAAGTTTGGGCAGGTCATTGCCCCTCTCTGAACCTCAGTCTCCTCTTCTGTAAAATAATAACGGTGTACAATAGTAATAGCAAACGTGCATTGTTCCTCACATCAACCCTTCCCAGTAAGTGCTAGTATTATTCCCATATTACAGTTGAGGAGACAAGCTCAGAGAGGTTTAGTGTCTTGTCCAAAGTCACACAGCTGGTAAGTAGCAGAGCAGCATGGGGTCATCCCCTAGGTCTTTTCTGGTTATAATGTTCTCAGCCTGAATATCCCAAGGAATCCCAGCTCATCCCTGAAGCATCCGTCCACATCGGCCCCTCTCACAGTGCTGCGTGCCCATTCAGCCTGCTCCCCGCTGCCTGCAGTTGTGAGACTTCTCTCTCCAAAGAAGCAGGGGCCCAGGATGCTGCCTGCCTCACATTGCTGGGCTCATGATGAGCTGAGCCAGGTTCCAGGGGTTCTGGCAAACCCCATCACTGCTTCCCAGGCCACCCACGCAGCCTCCATCACAGAGATGTATTGACCCATTCAGAGACTCTGGGGCAAGCCTTTGCTCTTTCTGAGAGATCTCATTCTTCTGGCCCCTAGTCAATACACAGGTTTGTTCTGGAATCGGAAAACATTTCCTTACCAGCTCTGCGGCTCTCCATCAAAGCTGCCTTCACTCCCAGGCACAGCCCAGCTCCTTTGGGAGCCCTGAGGCACCTGGACCAACTTCCTCCAGCAGGAAGGGGCCGACCCAGGGTGTGAGTGCAGTTCTGGCCGGGGCCTCCGCTGGGCCCCAGGCAGACCGACCCAGCAGAGCTCTAATGAAGCCATGAGGAGCAGAGCATGCAAATCCTTCAGTCAACACCAGGAACTGGCTGAGGCTCTTTATGAAATATGATGGCCTGGCTGCTTCCTAATGAGAGCCCCCAGTCAGATGAGAGAGACCTGGCCTCTGCCTTCTGGGAGCCCCAATCAGATGGGGGAACCAAGCTTCTGCCTTTGGTAGCTTCCGCCTCGAAGGAGGCAGAACCCCAGGATCAAAACAGTGTTAAAACAGAGCTACAAATAGTCGAAGGCAAATAGATGCCCAGGAAATGGAGGCTGGGCCATGTGAACCCACATTTGACAAGAGCTTGGAATCAATCACGGCTGGCTCCATGGAGGAGGCAAACATAGCACTGTATTTTGAGCAAGGGAAACTGCAGACTGGCCAAAAGCATGAGGGCGAGCATCTTGAAGGAGGAATAGACCATGCAAAAGCTCCACACCTGGAATGAGCTGTATAGACTGTGCAAAGGCAGACCGTTGAGGAGTGGTGGAGTAGATCTTACTGTCAAAGAAGAGCCACATTTTATTGGACACTTAACTCCATGCCAGCTCTGTTCTAAGGGATCCGCAGTCATCATTTCGTCTGGTCCTTGCAGCAACCCTGTGAGCCAGATGCAAACATATTAATATCCTCATGTTAAGATGAGGAAACTGAAGCATAGAGAGGTTAAGTAACTTGCTTAAGGTCACACAGCTGGTAAGCAGTGAAGCTGGAAAGGTTCTAAGGAATGGCACAATGTAATCTCTCTGTTACAAATGATGCTTAAGGTTCAGAAAAGGGCAGCAAGTTGCTCAGTGTCCCATCGGGAGTAGGGGTGGTAGGCAGGGCTGGAACAGGGGCTGAAGTTGTGGCTTTCTGGACTGAAAGACTGGGAAGTGACATCAACACACGGGGGTTGATCTTCTCTAGACCTGACTGATCCAGGGAGGGGGTGGAGGTGGAGCGGGTTGGCAAGAGCCATGTGGTTGGATTGTCGTCAGCAGAGAGAGGAGCGGCAACACCAGTGAGGAAGTCTTAGATCCGCAGCAGCTATCTGCTGGAACATCATCTCATATTAAACTCTTAAACAGGCAGAAGATGTAGATGATGCATCACCAGAGAAGGTAGGCAGACAACAAATAAGCCTATGAGAAGATCCTCAGCCTCCTTAGCCATTAAGAAAATACCCATTAAACCCACAATGAGATGCCACTGTGCACCTGTTAGAATGGCTACAATTAAAAAGACCGATCTTACCAAGTGCTGGTGAGGAGGTGGAGGAGCTGGGACACTTACACACACTGCTGGTGGGAAGACAAAGTGGAACAGCCAATTTGCAAATGTTTGACAGTTTCTTAAAAGTTAAATTGGTGCCTACTATATGACCGGCCATTCCATTCCTATTTATCCAAAAAAAATGGACGCAAATGTCCACACCAACATTTCTGCATGCATGCTCAACTGAAGCTTTATTTAACTGGCCCCAAACTGAAAACAACCCAAATATCCATCACCAGATGAATGGAATAGGTGAATTTTGGTGTAACCATACAATGGAATACTCGGCAACAAAAAGGCACAAGCTATGAAGGTACATGGATGAATTTCAAAATAATTATGTTACAGAAAGAAGCTTGACAAAATGAGTACATCCTGCATGATTCCATTTACATAGAATTTTCAAGAATGCAAACTAATCAATAGTGACAGAGAGCAGATCAATGGTTAGAGGTGATGTATGTGTTCATTATCTTGAGTTTGGTGATGCTTTCCACAATGGATACATATATCAAAACTTCTCAAATGGCACACTTTAAATGTATGCAATTTATGGTATGTCAATTATCTCTCAATAAAACTTTAAAAAAAAAATTAGTCTCGTATTAAGCAGCTCAGAGGTACAGAGAGGCACTCCTGGACCAGAACAGTCCAAGGAAGGTACCTACAGACCCTCAGTGACCCACATAATCTCAACCTCTATCACAAAGCCCAGGATTTCAGGAGGAGGCTGAAGTTCATTATCCCAATCCTTTATAGTACAAAAGGGGGAACTGGGACTCTATTCATTGCACCACAACGACTTCCAGGTGCAGCACAGTGGGACCTGCATACTACAGGCACCCCTGCCTTTAGCATCTGTGGTAAAACACCACATGCCCCAGAGCTGGGCATGAGCCTGGTCCAGGGCCATTCGGGTGACCAATGTGCACGGATCACTGTCCTTCAATTCTTCATGCGTACATGAAGGTAAGAACGCTGGATGCCTTCTGAGGATGCTTTCAGGAAACCTACCTCAATCTGTCTTAAATCACGAAAGGAATCCATTGGCTCACGTAACTGCAGCCCCATGTTTTCTGATCAGGTTGGGTTAGATCCAGCAGCAGTTCAGGAATATGACTAAGACACTAGTTTCTTTTCATCTCTGCTTTCTGCTTTTTGAAGCATGGATTTCTCCCACAAAGCTGGCAATCTACGTGATCCCAGATGTTGCAGAAAAATGTGTTACAGCTCGGTGTTACCCCTCAAGTTTATGACAGCAACCTGGATCCAGGCGAGAGACCAAGCAGCACTCAAAGAGTTGGAGAACTCAGGTTTATTACACCAGCAGACCCAGAAGAGTTAGCACGCCAAGCTCCGGACCCCATCTGTAGGCTTACACAGGCTTTTATAGGCTTCCAGTTTACACTTTGCAACATCATATGCAAATAATGTACAACAAAAGTTGACTAATTAGGAACAAGCTTTGTAGAAATGGACCAATCAGGAGTGAAGGAAATAACCAATCAGGAGTGAGCTGAGGGAACCAATAGAATTTTAGGGGTAAGTAAGCCGTTTCAGAGGCAAAAAGTGAGATAGAGCCTCTGGGCCAGGGAACCAGATGGTGCCGGCAGGAGAGTAGTGGTCCTGCCTGGGGGTCCTGCCGGTCTTCTTATAGGGCTTCGCACTTCACAGATAGTGGCCAGCAATAGGACAGCAGCTGTAGGCATCCTTGTTCATACCCTGCAGGAACAATAGGGCATCTTTGTCCGGGCATCCCCAAGAGGCAACGTGCTAGCATTCTCCGAAGGGCAGCATCGTTTACCTGGGCAGGTGCAGGTCTGAGGTATGCATATCCCCTGGGAACAAAAGGATGGGGTTCTAGGAATGGGGGTGCAGGGGAAGGAGACAGCAGAAGTGGGGACCCTGAGGAATAAGGGAGGGAGAGAGAGAGAAAGTGAGCAGAAACAGCAGTCATAACCGGCCACAGCCAGATCTCTGGCTAATCCAAGAAGATTCCTGGGAATAAGTGGAGATTTTCAATTTATGGGAGGAGAGTGGCTAAGCCAGACAGAAACCACTCTCTGGGTTTGTATTTTTAAGTGTGTCTGAGAGGGTGCGTTTGAGAACAGAGACGAGTGTACGAAGCATAATGTGCATCCTTGGGCAGTTTTATTTTAAATTTCATTTCCATTTCGACAGAAGGTATCATCTTAACTTCAGAGTTTTGCCAGTTTGATGAAGGAAAATGACCCAGGGCTGTGGTTTTCATGGGCGCTGATCCTGCTGCAAGTAAGCTGAACTTCTTTTTGTACATTTAAGCACATTGAGACTTCCTTTTCTGCAAACTGCCTGTTCATACCATTGCTCTCTGTTATTCTGGACTGTCTGACTTTCTCTAATCAATTTCTGTAAGCGCTTCTAGGAAATCAGCCCTTTGCCTCTGATACAAATTGCAAACATTTTCCCCAGTTTGTCATTTGTCTTTTGACTCTGTTCATGATAAGACTTTTTTCAGCATGCAGAATACTTATTTTTATGTAAGTAAATTCATCAGTCTTTTTAAATGGCTTCTAGATTATTGAGTCATAATTAGAAAGTCCCTTTGTACCCCCTCCCCCCACCATGTTCAATGCAGCATTATTTACAATAGTCAAGACACGGAAGCAACATGAGTGTCCATTGATGGGTGAACAGATTAAGAAAATGTGGTATATATAACAACGGAATATTATTCAGTTATAAAAAAAAAGAAGGAAATCTTGCCATTTGCAACAACATTGGATGGGCTTTGAGGGCATTGTGCTAAGTGAAATAAACCAGACAGAGAAAGACAAATACAGTATGATCTCACATATATGTGAAACCTAAAAAAGATATAAAACAAAAACAACAACACTGAGCTCATATAGAGAGCTGACTGGTGGGGAGAGGGCAAAATGGATGAAGGTGGTCAAAAGGTACGAACTTCCGGTTATAAATAAATCATGGGGATGAAATGTACGGTATGGTGACTATAGTGAATAACTCTGTATGCATATTTTAAAGTTGCTAAGAGAGTAGATCGTAAAAGTTCTCATCACAAGAAAAAAAATTTAACTCTAAAAAAGAAAAAGAAAAAAAAACTACCGGCACTTTAAAATCATAGAGGAATTCTTCCGTGTTTCTTTATGATTTCATTTTCACATTTAAATCTTTGATTCCTTTGGGTTCTTTTTGGTTTTGCTTTATTTAAATTTATTTTTAATTGAAGTATAGTTGATTTACAATATTGTGTTAGTTTCAAATGTACAGCAAAGTGATTTGGTTTTATATATATATTCTTTTTTTCCATCCTTTTCCAATAGAGGTTATTATGAGATTGAATATAGTTCCCTGTCCTCTACAGTAGGTCCTTGTTGTTTATCTATTTTATATATGGTAGTGTGTATCTGTTAATCTTATACTCCTAGTTTATCCCTCCCCCATCCTTTCCTCTTTGGTAACCGTAAGTTTGTTCTCTACATCTGTGAGTCTGTTTCTGTTTTGTAAATAAGTTCATGTGTACTGCTTTTTAGATTCCACGTGTAGGTGATATCATATAATATTTGTCTGTCTCTGTCTGACTTATGTCACTCTGTATGACCATCTCTGGGTCCATCCGCATTACTGCAAATGGAACCTTCATCATTTAGTTCGGGGAAAAAGTGGAAATCCAATTTTTTTTCCCAGGTGGCCATTCAGTTGTCCTAGCACCATTCATTGAATAATTCAGCTTTTTTTCACTGGTGATATGGTAACGTTATCGAATACTAAACGCCTATCTGAATTGAGGTCAAATTCTGGTTTCAGTTCCATCTCACTGGTGCATTGGAGAATTCATGGCCAAAACCACATTGCGTTAATGAGTGAAGTATCACATATAATATGGTTCTTTCTGGCAGTGCCCTCTTTTTTCCAGAATTTTCCTGGCTATGCTTCCTGGTTAATTTTTCACAGGAACTTCAGGATAAACACTCAGTACGCTGAGAACTGTTGATATTTCCCCTAGAACTGAAGTATATTTATCAATTCGCCTTGAGAAAATTAAGTTTTCACGATGCTGACTCTCTTTCCCCAAACACGATGTGTCTCTCCACTCGCTCACATCTGCTTGTCTTTAGTTGTGTAAATTAAAATATGTATCAATAGTACACGTATACAGAAAAGCCACAAATCGTTAAAGGTACAGCTGCATGAATCTTCACAAAGCGAACACCCCCACGAAATCACTGCCCGGATGGAGAAATAGGAAGTGACCAGCGCCCCCTCCACACCCACCCTCCCCAAGAGCAGCCACTTTCCCTGACTCTGTCCCCGTCGGTGTTCCCAGGTTTTGAACGGTGTGATTTAAATCACGCTGCCTGTACCCTTTGGAATCCGGCTTCCTCCGCTCGACGCTGTGTTGGTGGGATTCATTCATGCTGCTCTACGTGGTTGCACTTGGCTCAGTTCCACTACTGAATGTTTTCTCACTGTGTTCAAGCATTCTGCTCCCGGTGGGTATTCGGGCTGTTTCCAGTTTAGGGCCATCAGGAGGAGTGCTGCCATGAACATTCTGGTCCACGTCTTTTGGTGCAGATATGAGCCCTCCTAGATGTCACATGGCTGACTCATAGGGTGTGTGTCTGAGAACTTTGCCAGATGCCCTCTAACAGTTTCCTAAGGTCCTGGGACTCATTTCCACTCCACCAGTTGTCCGCTCAAATCCGTTTTTCCCTTCTTCCTGGCACACAGTGAGGCTACACTTCCCAGCCTCCCTCACAGTTAAATAAGCCATGTGATGCCAAGTCCTCACCAATGGCCCATGATGGGGGACTTTGTGCCCCTTCTGTGCCCCTTCCATGCCCCACAGAGAGTGCACCTCCTCTGCGCTCCCTTCCTCCTTCCCTCTCTCTGGAACCCACAGTGACCCACGTCAACCATGCAAACAATGGCCATGCCCTGTGGGAGGGCAGAGGGACCTGTTGGATCTGGGTTCCTGAAGACCTCTCTGGAGCAGAGCTGCCCCACCAACTAAGCAGCTGTGGGAGAGGTAGGCTTCCTTGTTCTTCAGGCCAATGTACTTTGGGTCTTTTGGTTATAAGAGTTAGATCTTTTATCCTCAGTAATCCAGGAATTGGTCCCTGAAGTGGGCTACCAATATGTGACGTGATCTTAACAGCCAGTCAGTGGATGAGAGTGATTCCTCACGTTATGAAGATGTTCTATATCCTTTCATCTGTCCTGTAATGAAGAAAGTAAAGTGTGTTCTCCTTGTATCTCATGTAACTTCTCCTTTATAAATGCACCTGCTATGTTATCTAGGGCACTGATGTTCATAAGTCTTATTATCTCCATGTGGAAAACACACTCATATATTCTAAAGTGACTTCCCTTGTATTAAATACTTTTCTGGTCTGAAATCCACACCATCTTCCATGAAGGTAATTACTACTTTATATTAATATTTTTATTTGCATTTCCCTGGTACACCTCTGCCCAACTTTGATTTTCAACCATTCTGAATTACGTTGGTTTAAGTATGCCTTTTATGTAGAGCGTAGAGTTGAATTTGGTTGTAGGCTCCAAACTGAATTTTTCTTCCTTTTACTGGACAATTTAAGCCCTTTACGTTTATTGCCATTTCTAACATCTGTTCTGTCTCTTTATTTTATGACATTTTCCCTTGTTTTTTTGGAGTTTTTTAAAGTTTTTTACTATGTGACTCATTCCCTTTGCATTTGTCTGTGGCTCTTCCACTGCACAAGGAGTTCCATACTTTGTTTATTATGATAACTTTTTGTGTTATTCCTGGTCCACGATTTCTCAGAATGTGAGAAAAATCAAAGTGTTACTTCTTCTTGCTCATCCCTCCTTGCTTTCCCCCACCTCCCCCTTTTAAGTCTCCTGCTTGGTGATGTCCTGTGAATTGTTACATGTTTCTATAATTCTTTTTTGATCTGTCAGCTCTGAGTGATGCTCTTTGGCTCCTAGCAACTGCAGACGAGGCGTCCAGCAAACACACACGTCCCTCTCCCACCTCCTCCCACCACTTCACAGCATCGAGAAAAAGATCGCTCACACCCCAACTGCCCCTCTATTCCCCACACTTGTGGGGTCTTCGGTCCAAGCTTAATCGCAGTCAGTGAACCCCCATTTCTCTGTCAGTCATCTCAGTGGTCGAAGTTCATCTTCAACTTGAGTTTCCTCAAGACAGACTCCACGAGAACCACGCTGGCTGCGATGGTCAGAATTGTGTTGGGGGCCCTTAGACTCGAAGGACGGCTCAGCTCAATGCAGAATCCCACCTCACACTTTCTTTCCTCACTTCCATCTCTACCATCTTACAGTGTCTCAGTATCGCCGGGGTGTAGTCCCCTCCTTACTACAGATTGGGGAAAGAGCTGGGGTCTCCTGGTCTGACTGTAGGCAGCTCCTCCTGCTCCTGCAATATTTGAGAGAGAGAGAGGGAGAGAGGTGTTCTCACTGCAGGGCGAGCCCCCCGCTGACCATGGAGTATGTTTTTGCCCATGTTTTCTGAGCCCCCCAGTGGCCGACGTCTCACCGTCTGCATCCTCCTGCGTAGATTCTGTGACCCTTCATCCCACGTGGCTTTTACACCAATCGTAGCCACTGTGCGTTATTTCTGAGTCTGTGCCTTCTGATTTCTAGTTTTACCAACGATAGTGTTTGTGGGGCCCTTTCTTCACCTTTTGTAGGGTCCCCAGTAGGAAAAATGAAAATTGCCATCTCATGCTGACAAGAACACGCTAGCTTTCTGTTGAGTCATCCCAGGGCTGCCCTTCCCCACCTGCTACACTCTAGGGGCCGGGTAATAGGGTTACAGCTCCCACCTTTGACAAGGCACCATCAGGCTCCTCCCAGGGCAGGAGACCCCCAAGGGCAGAAGCTGTTTCTTCCTCCATCAGCCTGGGAATTCTTAAAGGACACGAGTGATGTCGCCCTCTCTAGACTAGAAAACTTCCAAAGATAGAGACTATGTCTTCTCCCTTGGTCCCGCATAAGCATACAAGTTTATAGTCTATTGTGAGTCCCCGAAGAAAATGAAATAGGAAAAGGGAAATAAAAGTCATGGAGGCTCCTTGTTTAATTAGGGCAGCCTTCTCTGAGCAAGTGATGCTTAAGCAGAGAGCTGAGTAACACGAGGGGCAGGCCAGGTGAATATCTGGGGGAAGAGCATTACAAGCAGAGGAAACAGCAAGTGCAAAGGCCCTGGGGTGGGGGAGTCATGCCTATTTTAGGAACGGCAAGGAGTCCAGTCACGTGGCCGGAGTGGAGAGAACAAGGGGCAGGTGAGGTGTGAGGGATAAATGTGGCCAGGGAGGGTCATCCTGGGCCAGGATGCTGTCTTTGGCTTCCTCTACGTGGAGGGAAGCTACTGTAGGATTTTGAGCAGAGAAGTGGCCTAATGTGATTTACTTTTAAAAGGATCAGCCTGGAAATGGTATAGAGAATAGTCTGTAGAAAGGCGGGAGGCAGAAACGGGGTCGGGCTCTCTTGAATGAGCTTCCTGCCTTTGACACCAACAAGCATCCAGCAGCTGAGGTCCAGCTGCGCTGTGTGAGCCTCGGGCCTCTGAACTCACCCCACAACCCCCAACGCCCACGGAACCTCAGCTGAGGATCAGTTGTTCTTCCTAAGGGCGGGGACCCTATATCCTCACTCCCTTCTTTCCCCACTGCAATGTTTACCCTCTAATGACTAGGTATGGAATCCCTGGTCCCTGGGGGCTTTGAGGGGAGGGGGAAGCTTTTGTAGAGGGGCCCTGGGTGGGCAGCTCTCAAGTCTGGCTGAGCCCTCAGGTTCCAGAAGAGAAAGGCAAAGGGTGACCACTAGGTGGCAGCATTGCTCTGCCGAGAAGGCAACACTGTGCTTCCTGGAGCTGGGAGTTTCAGCTCCAGACAGAAGGGGGCTGAACCTCCCCTGCCCCCCACTTCGGAGGGACCCTTTATTGATGGGGATGATGGCAGTGAGTCTGGGGATTATTCCAAGGGGTTCCAAAACAATGCCTTTCACATCAATTGTCTTGCGTGACCGTCGCAGAAAATTTTCCCTATTGGGACCCAGTAGTCCATTTTACAGGTAAGAGCAGAGGTCCGAAGAGGGAAGTAAGGCAGACGCCACATCCTCCAAGGGCAGAGCCCCGGCCTCTTCCCCCATCTTCCCCCGCCTCCTTGAATCTGAAGCAGAGGCAGGGAGAGCAGTGAGGGTGGAGGTAGCAGGGGAAATTCGCCTTTACGTGTCCTGGTTTATGGGGTCCAGGAGGCACAGGCAATTCTGAGAATGAGAAGGGAGGAAAGTTGAGAGCAGTGCACGTTCTTGGGGACTCTTTTAGGGGCGGTCGGAAGCCCAGCACATCAGCTTGGAGGGGCATCTAAAGTTGACTCATGTAAAATGAAAACAGGACCAAAAGTGATGGCAAAGCAAAAGAAATTATGTCTGTGATTCCATGTCTTTATAAACACTCAGTTAATGATATTTTTATTCTTTTTAATCACTCAGAAAGAGAGTGTGGCTCCGGATATGGCGTCCCCTACAGACCCAGTCAAACCCTGTATTACCAGGCACCGACAACCTCTCCTTTAACATCGTCTGAAGGAGACCTGCTTAAGTAACTATTGGATTAATATCTCTCTCCCCCACCAGAGAGCTGGCTCCAAATAGAACAGGAACTGGTCTCTTTGTGCTCTAAATTGTATCCTTATCTCTTAGCACTGCTGTGTGGCCAATAGAAGGTGCTCAAAAAACAGGAATGAATGAATGAGTGAATGAATGAATGAACGAGTGCATGAATGCCTTGGCTTAATCTTGTGGCCTCCACGAGGACCCCCTGCCCCCATGTTTTGCAGAGCCCACAGGAGGAGAGCAATCTGCTGCTGCTTCAGGGGTGACTGTGTTCCACGAACCCAGAACCAAAGTTGGTTCCAGGTCGAAAGCTTCCCCAGCCCGGTTTGAACCTGTTCCCCCACTGATGGGCAGATAGAGCAGAACATGAGATGACCCAGTGACGCCAGCCCCCTTCCCCACTCCTGTTCCCCCAGCCCCTTCGATGCCTGGGAGTCCTGCCCAGACTGCTGGATGGAGAAGCCGGGAGACCCTTGCTTATAAGTTACATTCCAGGCAGTCCGCTGGGAAGATTAGGATCGCGCTGGTTTGGAGCCAGGGCTTTCCAGTGTCTCCCTGCAGGAAAAGTGGTTCAGGGATAAACAGACCCAGCAGCGAAAGGGAAGGAGAGGAGGAGGGATGGGAAGGGGAGAAGGGAGAAAGGCAAGCTGGGAGAGAGGGAAGGAGGAGAAAGAGGAAAAAAAGGCAAAGAAACAAAAGACAGAGAGACAGAGACAGAGCAACCAGAGAGGTGATGAGGATCAGAGTCGCGGGGCAGGACGTGGGCCACAGAGGATGAAGGGATGACTAAGACACCTATACAGCCAGGTGAGTGAGCACAGCCCCTCGCCTCTTGCATCTATTTTCCAGATCCTAGATGCCGGGAGACCATAGCCATAGTGTCTTTCTTGGAAAGATAAGACTGATGGTCCTAGTGGTCCTGAGTACCAGAGAGGGAAAATTCTTCCCAACCAAATCCCAGACTGGGGAAGATGTTTGCCCAAAGTCACACAGCAAACCTGTGGCAGATCCAGGGACTTTAGGACAGGACACCTGGGCCAGTGCTAAGTGCGATTCTCAGGGTCTCCTCATTGAAAGGAGAGAACCTACTGGTCCTCGAGGACAGATGTGCAGAGGTCACACTTTCCCACACTTTCTCTGTTTCCATCTGTTGCTGCGTTCACCTTGTTCTCACCCCCGAGACCCGTCATCATTTCCCCATCGCACCGTGATGCCTCATACAGAATGAATGTTTGCCTCCAGAAAAGAAATACCTAAATTACCATTTCACATTGTGGAGGGGCACAACTCAGACTGGGATTCGGGAACCCTGACTTCAGACCTGTCAGCTAGGAACACAGTGTGGTCTTGAGTGTCTCTGGGCCTCATTTTCCAGGAGGAGAATGGAGTCGTTTGAGCCCCCAAAGAGTCTTCCAGTGCTAGGAGTCCATGACCACGCTCACTCCCCTTGGGAGGAAATCGCAAGGGAGCGAGCGCTGGATGGAGCCTGGTGTCCCATGTCCCCGTAGACTGGGCTCCCACCTCACCCAGCAGGCTCCCTCAGAGCCAGCAGCCCTGGTCAGAACACAGCACATCTCTTACCCTCGACTGCATTTGAGCCTTCCCACAGCCCTGTGGGTTAGACTTTATGACAGTGCCCATCACACAGATGAGAAAACTGAGGGTTAGACAGAAGTGACTTAGAAGAGTGGAGGAGTCAGATGGATGGATGCAGGAGAGACGACCCCACAGTCCCGGCTCGTCCCTGCTCTACCTGCAGTGCGATGTCTGCACAAGGGTGGGAAGAAATACAGATAGTATTCTATCTGTATAGAACCACTGGCCCGTTCCCTGTACTTAGGCATCTTTTGGAGATTCCAGGAAACGTCTTGTTTTAATCTATCTTACGTGAAAAGATTTCTTGAACAGACAGAGAAACTGAGAAACCCAGAAGAGACTATGTAACTCTGGGCATCCTGTTTGCTCCGCCCGTGGGATGCAAGTTGCCAGATAAAATACAGGACAATGTTGGGGCAAATTTACACTAAAAAATGAGGCATTGTTTATTTGAAATTCAAACTGACCGGGATGTCCTGCATTTTTATTTGCTAAATCTGGCTGCCCTTCGAGGGATACACCACCTCCCTGCTTCCCACATCCATCAGGATTCAAATGAGGGGATGACGGGAACCCAGATCCTGTGTCTCTTTCTTCCCCATTCGGGCTACGTTCACCTGGAATTCTGGGCCCTGCAGTGAACATTTGAACAAATACTCGGGAAACAGTTCTTTTCCAGAAAGCATTGGCACCCAGCTGTCTCTAATACACACCCCAACTCTCTGGGGCCATCAGAGGAGGGCGTCACGATGCTCTTGCAACATACAAATGGCCAATAGGCACGTGAGAAGTTGCTCAATATCGCTAATTATCAGGGAAATGCAAATCAGAACTAGAACTGAGCATCACCTCACACCGGTCAGAATGGCCATGATTCAAAAGTCCACAGACGATAAATGCCGGAGAGGCCGTGGAGAAGAGGGAACCCTCCTGCACTGCTGCCGGGAATGCAGTTGGTGCAGCCATTATGGAAAACAGTTTGGAGATTCCTTAAAAAACTAAAAATAGACTTACCCTAGGATCCAGCAATCCCACTCCTGAGCATGTATCTGGAGGAAACTCTAACTAGAAAAAAATACTTGCACCCCAGTGTTCACAGCAGCACTATTTACAATAGTCAAGACATGAAACAAACCTAAATGTCCATTGACAGATGACTGGATAAAGAAGTCGTGGTACAGTTATACAATGGAATACTACTCAGCCATAAAAAAGAACGTGATGGACCTGGAGATCGTCATTCTAAGTGAACTAAGCCAGAAAGAGAAAGAAAAATACCATATGGTACCACTCGTGTGGGATCTAAAGAAATGACACAAATGAACTTATTGAGAAAATAGAAACAGACTCACAGACATAGAAAACAAACTTACGGTTATCAGGGAGGGGGAAAAGGGGTGGTGGAGGGATAAACTGGGAGTTTGGGATTTGCAGATACTAACTACTATATAAAAAACAGATCAACCGCAAGGTCGTACTGTATAGCGCAGGGGACTGTGTTCGACACCTTTAATGGCCTGTGATGGGGGGGGTGGAGGAAGAGATATATATATGTGTGTACATGCATGTACGAATAGCCGAGGCACTACGCTGGCACAGCATTGCAAAACAACTATATTTCAATTTTTTAAAAAAATTTTTAAAACAAAACCAAAAACAAAATGCTCTTCCAAACCCCTGAAGCTCCCCAGGCCTCTGTGTCAGGGCAGCCAGTCTCGGACTCAGTCAAGGCCTGACCTTGTGATCTCAAGGGAGCCCTGTTGCCACTCTGGGCCTCAGTTTCCTCATCTGTGAAATGGGAGCAGATTCTCTTTTCTCTGCAGCCCTGGCCCAAGAGACTGAGGCTCTGGAAACATCTCCAAGCCCCCTGCCCAGGGACAGGGCACTGTGCCTCCAGGGGCCAGGCTCTGGTCCCTGTGCTGGCCTCACGCCCCTCCTCTTCCCGGGTCAGGTGGAGGGCAGAAGGTGGGAGGACAGACCAACCCTCCTACCGGGAGATGCTGCTTCTGCCTCCCTTTCCGGGGAGCAGGTAGGCTCTGATAATCACGGTGCGTGCGTCATATGTCCCCAGCCCCCAGCGTAGATGCTCCCTAGAGCATCAACATCCCCACCAACGCTAATTAAACACTGTCCGGGCACCAAGCCCCACGTGAAGCGTTCTATGCGGATCATCTGGTCTAATCCCCGCCACCACCTCACACCCCCTGGGTGCGTCCATCACCTGATGATTAGAGGTTTATTTCAATGGGCGTTGTCTGTCTCCCCCACTGGGTCATGGGGACATGCAGCCAACCTTCCTGCCTGCTTTGATGCTGTGTTCGCAGGCTGGAGAGCAGTGCCTGGCTCAGAGCAGGTGCTCAAGACCTGGCTCTGGAGGGAATGTCTGGATGGGGAGCGCCACTACTATCCCCTTCTACAGATGAGGAAACTGAGGCTTAGAAAGATGAAGTCAGTTGCCCAAGGTCACATACAGGTGAAATTTTGAACTCCCTGCAGTCTGACTCCAGAGTCCATCCTATTAACTTCCACCCTACGTAGGGGCAGCAGCACAAAGAGGAATTGATGAATACATGCACTTATGAATGAATGAATGCTTTCTCACCCAGCCCCCTGAGGGCCCTAGGTTTCTCCGACAGTGTGGGGCAAAGCAACCCCTTCAGATCTGGAAGCTAGCGCTAGACCTAAGACCCTGACGTTGGACCATCAGCTCATGGGTTCCACTCAGAGACAGGCAGCCATGGCCCTGAATCACACAGCTCGGTGGGTGGAGGCCAGACAGTCCATCCTGCAGGACCCGGCGCTGGGACTCGACAGCCCTGTGCTTGGTGACAGAGCGGCAGCTGGGAGTTAAATTTCAGCCTTGCTCTTTACTCGCTGTGTGACTTTAAGTGCGTCATCGCCCTCCCTGAATCTCCCCCACTGTAAAATAGGAATACTGCGCCCACATCCCCGGGGCTGTTCTGAAAATTAGGAAGTGAAATGGAGCAGCTCAGCTGGAGAACATAGCGCTGCTCAGCAAACCCCACCAGCCCCTCCCGGCCTCTCGGCCTCTGCCCCACAAGCAGTGACTGGGGCCCGCCAAACCCCAGAGCCAACCTGACAACGCTGTGAAGTCTAAATCAGAGGAAAATAATTGAGGTTAATTCCTCAGCATCTCACGCACACAACCCACCTCTCCTCCCAGCAGGCCGGGGAGGATTTAGGAGTTAATGGCGGCATTGTCATGTAAAGGGCTTTGAGATCCTTGGAGAGAGAGCCTTGGGGACCTGAGAAGTATGAAATGGGAGGCATAATGGTATTAGCACCCAATTACTCTGGGATGATCATTCCTGGCTCCCCTGGAGCTAAAACTGAAGTGCCACCCCCTCCCTGTGACCCTCTCCATCACCCCTTCCAGGACCCGGCTGGGGCAGGCAGGTGTCATCTGCTTGCTGTGTGGCCTTAGGAAGTTCCCACACCTTCTCTGAGTATCTTGCCTCATTAGCTGTCTTGAGCGTCCTGACAAATCAACAGACCAGTCATGCACCATGCTTGCCCCTCCACTCCTGCGTGGCCCCAGAGGGCTACACCAGAGACACGGGCATGGGTATCCACCCAGGAAGGAAGCCAAGGTGCTAGCTCCCAGCGCAAGCTCCATCCCTGCCCCACATCTTTGACATCCACTGGGGCCCCAGACACATGGTCCAGTGGGTACCAGCATTATAAGAATAGCTCCCATTTACACTGCTGCGACGAAGTCCCTTTCATAGCCGCACATTTACTCCGCATCACAGCTCTGTAACGCACCTAGAAACCTGCAGAATTACCCCCAATCTATGGATGAGGAAACTGAGGCCAGGGGCACATCCCGGTCCAAGGTCCCACACCTAGGACCCAGGTGAGCCAGGATTCAGATCCCAGAGGCCTAGCTCCTCTGCCACGTCCTCAGACTCAGAACTTCCCGACAGGGATATCCGCCAGCTTGGCACTTGTCCTTGCTGATTAAACCCGAACAAAGCTTTATTGAGCATATACTATATACAGGGAGGGCTCTGTGCCAAGCACCATCCCTTTGTACCTAACTCGCCTCCTGGAGAACGGGGTGTTTCATCCCCAGTTTACAGGTGAAGAGTTGGAGGCATGGGGAGAAGTCCTTTGTCCCAGGCCTCACGGCTGCATCGCGGCCACGCCACCATCCACGCCACGGCACCGGATCTTACATCCTTGTCAGGGCTTCTGCCCTCTCGGTTTGTGTGCAGGAAGGTGTTCATTTCAGCTGGTCCTGACTTAGCAGCCTCATCCCGCCCGTCCTTTTCTCTGCTGGGTCCTCAGTGCCTGGAACGGTGCCAGGCACACAGTAGGTGCTCAATATGTATTTGTAGATAAGGATTGTAAGGAACATCCTGCAGGCTGAGGAGCCCTCCGCACGGGGGTGGGAACTTTAGACCTAGCCTTCAGGAGGGAAGGAGGCTGGTGGTGGAGGCTTCTCAGAGGAGAATCAGCAAACACATCTGGGCCAGGGGCCCTGCCTGACCCAAAGTGGCACGGTTCCTGGGACAAACACGCAGCCCAGAGCTTCTGGCACAATTGGTACCCAGAGGGGAATTCAGATCCCCTCCCCTCGGGCAGCTGGGAGTCTTGGGGTCCCAGAGCCCTTGCTGCCGTCCGTTGGCTGCCCTCTCCCCCATGAGCACGGCCGACCCACCTGTCTTTCCCATTCAAAGCAACGCATCCCTTCTGGGCAAATCCAAGGCCTCCCCTTCCTTCGTCCGATGCTGCCAGCGTTCTCCTTGCCTTCACCCAGCTCCCCATCTTCTTCCCCCTGCTCCCCCGCCCCCTCCCTGCCCCCCCCCCGCCCCCCACACTGCCTCCTCCACCCATCAGAAGTTAATTCCTCCTCGGAAACTTTCCTTGGGAGCAATTTCCACTTCTTATTATGCCCGCTGAGCCGGCCCAGCTCGGTGCTATCTGGCTCCCTACAGCAGGAAGACGTCTGACGCTTGCCTGGAATAGCAGAGGTGACCGAGTTGGGGGGGTGCCGGCTCCTGGGATTATGATAAGGGCTGGCAGGCCGTTTGGTATGCCAGCCCAGGCCACACGCTCTCCCTTCCATATTGGGGTGATAAAGATGATTTTCCATGCTGGTCCCTATCTCCTATCAAGACCAAACATTCAAATGCAGCCCTACGTTTTAAACCCCCCTCCCCCTGCAAGATACTACCTCCTCCGAAGGAAATTGAACCTTATGATTCGAAAGGGGAAAAAAAAATTAATTGAAGTAGCCAGGTCATTCCCTCCCTGTGACTCTCAGATTTAATGAAAAAATGGAACCGGTTTTGAAGCCAGGTGTGCTTGTGGGGCACGGAGGGAGAGAGAAGGGGGCTGGGAGGCATTTATTTGGTCGGCTCAGAGGAGGCCCTGCTCCATCAGGAGGGTGTGGGACGACGCAGCGCATCCCAGCCCACGTGCGGATGCTCCGACCTCAAAGTTGTAAAATCAGGCAGGAGTCCTCAGCCCGGGAGGAAGATCTTGACCCAAAAGGGAGGTGCAGGGTGGAGGTGGGGGGACAGGGAGGGAGCGTGACTTTGCTTCCCATCTTCATAAAATTTTACCAAAGGAGAACGAGGCTTCGGGAAAATTTGGGTTCTTTTTCTTCATTATTATTATTTTTTAGAGTTTCAGAATTGTTTCCTGGGTTTGGAGCCTGTCAGCAGAATATTTATTGTACTTTATGGTGCATTAGTAACGAGATTGTCTTCCCTTTCCACAGCCGACTTCAAACCCCCCCGTCTATCTGGAAGGAGAGTGTATTAAGAAGGAGGATTTCTGTTTTGCCAAAGTCAGCAGCTATGGCAGAGACGTCCCAGCTCCCGGAACTCCGACTGTGATGGCATCGCCCATGGGGCCTTGGGGAGTGGGGGAAGAGGTCCTCATTCTTCTGGGCCACTGCCCACCCCCCCAGGACCTCCACCTCACCACCTCCCAAATTCTTCAGCTGGCCTCAGGGAGCCCCTGCCCCTTGGGTCAGCCCCCTCCAGCAGGGCACCACACCCCAGAAAGGCCTCAACACCAGCCACAAATTACAGCCCAGACAAGTGTGGATTACGGCCAGCAGGAAAGAGCTGAGGCAAGGGCCGCCAGGATGGGGAGGTGGCCCATCCACCCCCTCCCGCAGGAGCAAAGGGACAAAGGGCCGGAACAGAGAGGCTGGCTGCCCAGCCGGCTGCCCTGCCCACAACAGCTTCTCATACAGGTTTTGCAGGTCTGCCTCAGAGGCGGGGAGAAACGTGGCCACAAGCCATTAATTACAAATTGGTTCAGGGAGCAAAAAGGCTGGAGAAACGATTTACACATCCCAGCTCCAACCTCAGGTGGAAATTCCTGCTCTGGCCAGGATGGGCCCCAGAGCAACTGGCAGGCGGTGAGCAAGGCCGGCAACCCCTCTCATCTGCTGAGTGATGCCGAGGGGGTCACTGCCTCCCTGGGCCTCACTTTCCCCATCTGTCAACCGAGCGGTTGGCTTAGATCAGCTCTGGGGCTAGTCCTGATTCTGATCATCGTAATCATAATTAACTAGTAATAGTAATGACAAGAAGCGCCACGTGGTGAGAGCAGACAAGCGGCCGGCGCCGCGCTGTCACAGGTATCATGCCACTGAGTTCTCCCAACAACACCGTGGGCTGGGTATTATTATCCTCACCGTGCCGATGAGGGGGCGGGAGCAGAAGCAGCCAGTGCGGTGACCCCCGGCCACGGAGAGAGCCTTGTCCTCAGGCAGGCAGCGGTGGTGCCTGGACCCCTGCCCTGCCTGAGTCCACGTCCCCCTTTCGTGACTCTCGGCATCACCACCTCGGACTGTCTAAGATTGTACATTTCTCTTCCAACGTTTTCTCATCAACTAAAAACAAAGAAAGAAATGTGTCTAGAATCTTAAAGCCTTCTGGAGAAGCTCCCAGCTGCCATGTTACCCTCCAGGGCCAATGCAAACGTCAGCTGAACTCCAGGGCAGCCCAGGTCTGGGTCTTTATTCCAGGAGGTGGCGAGAGTGTGGAGAAGTGCACTGAGCCCAGTTAGTGGAGGCTTCACCTGCCCACGGACCCTATTTTCACACTCACCATCTTCTCTCCTTTTCTAGGACTCCCATCCCACCAGGCTCACCTCTCCCCTTACTGGGCCACCATCTAGGGCAGGGCTTTTCAGCCTCAGCACCCCTGACCCACTGGGCTGGCAGTTCTGTGTTGTGGAGGCTGCCCTGTGTGTAGTAGGATGTTTAGCTGCTTTTCTGGCCTCTACCCACTAGATACCAGTATCCTCCCCCTGCCCCTAACATGGCGACAACCACAAGTGTTTTCAGGTATTTACTGAGAGTCCCTCAGGGGACAAAATCACCCCCTAGTTGAGATTCCCCTGCACTAGCAGTTAAAAATACAGGGACCAGGGTACCCTGGTTCAAATATCCCTGCTGCCCCTTAAAGGGTCACAATTGGCAAGCCGCTTAACCTCTCTAAGCTCAGTCTCCTCATCTGTGAGATGGGCATGTTAGTGACATGCAAGGACATCAGCCCAGCACCTGGCAAACGTGCTTAACCAAGGAAGTGGTCCTGGGATGGGAGGAAGAGAGAGCATCGCCCAGAGAAGACGAACATCAATGATGGAAGCCACTGGAGCTGGGTCTGATGCCTGCGTGGGCTGAGAACAGCACAGGCTGAAAAGCTATGGACTTTGAGACCTGATCCTAAAGGCCCTGCCAGTCACATTGCCCAGTCCTTTATCGAAGACCCCACCTCAAGGTTTGTTTCCTTTTGCTAGATCATCAGTTCCCAACCAGGGCAGTTTTCACCCCCATAGGATATTTAGCATTACCTGGAGATATTTTTAATAATCACAGCTGAGCAGGGAAGGGGCGAGAAGCTGCCTCTGGCATCTAGTGGACAGAGGTTAGGGATGCTGCTAAATATCCTACAGAGCACAGGACAGCTCTCCACAACAGAGTCATCCAGGCCAACATATCAATGGTACCTAGGTTGAGACATCCTGCATCAGATTGATTAAACCCACTTGCTTTCCCTTTTTGCCTTGGCCACTAGGAAGCTCAGAGTGAAGTTCCCAATTGCTATACCTTCTCTCAGCCTAGGTTTCTGATTCAACTCTTTCCACTACTCCTATCTTTAGTTACTCTATATCTGTTTTTATCCTTCCTTCAATAGGTCTGTGGGATTTTTGTCTCATTTTAATCACGTTCTACTGTTACATGAAAAAGGTATAAAAACTAAACCAAAACTAACTCTTGTTGGTTTTTAAAGTAACTTAAAAGAATTTTATGAATGAAACTATGTCTGTAGTTTCATTTAGAACTTATTTCATTCTCTCAACAGCTATGTAAAACAAACAAATGAGGAAACAGGCTCAGCCAAGTGACTTGTGAGTAAATGAGAAAGCAGAGACTTACACCTGAATTAAATGAGTTGTTGGAGGTTAAATGAATCACACTGATTTGCTTAGATAGGGAAGAATAATAACTCTTAGTGTATCACCTGAATGAACCAGTTAATTCTCACAGCAACTCTTTACAAAAAAAGAATATTATTACATTATTCCTTTTTTTAAGATGAGGAAATCCCAGGTTCTCAACCAATGTGGAGGAGGTATTCTTTCCTCCTTGTCCAGAAGCTGATTTGGTTAATTCTGTGGTCTACACAGGCTAACTAACCCAGAAGATTGGCACATTTGATGCAGTCTGCCCGTGTTTCAGCCAGCCCCATGGTCCCAGTGCCCCACTCCAATCCACGCCACTAGGCTACCTGATAGAAACACCAGACTCAAAACCACAGAAAGAAGTATATCCATACAAGGGAATATTACTCAGCCACAAAAAAGAATGGGGTCCTGATTCATGCTACGACATGGATGAACCAGGAAAGAGTTACGCTGAGAGAAGCCAGACACTAAAGGACACACATTGTATGATTCCATTTATAGACAAGGGTCCCAGTAGGCAAGTCTATAGAGACAGAAAGGAAGTTAGGGGTTGCTTCAGGCTGTGGTCAAGGGAGGCACAGGGAGTGGCTGCTAGTGTGGACACGGTTTCCTTTCACAGGTGGAAATGTTCCTGAACTAGATGGGGTGATGGTTGCACAACAGTGTGAATGCACTAAATGTCACTGCACAATACAGTTTAAAATGGTTAAAACACGGTGTATTGTATGTATGTATGTATTTTCCCATAATTGTTTTAAATGTAAGGAAAGAATGAAAGAAGGAAACAGAGAGGAAGGGAGGGAGAGAAGGAAGGAAAAGGAAGGAGGGAAGGAAGGAAAAGGAAGGAGGGAAGGAAGGAAAAGGAAGGAGGGAAGGGAGGAAGAAAGAGAAAAAAAGAAAAGAACCAGTCTGACTCCTCTGGGCCTGGAGTGTATGTGAGCATTGTTTTTTTTTTTTCTTTTCCTTCCATCTCTCTATTCTGAAATATTGTTTGTACAACAAACCAACCAAAAAAGAAGGAGGAGGGGAGAAGGAGATGGAAGAAACAAACAAGCCCAAACCACTGAAACAGCTGAAGTCTCGCTGACGTGGTGAGGAATCAACAGGTCAAAAAAGGTGATCTGATCGGTCTGTCAAAGGCTTATTTTGTCTACACAACACAGCACAGCTGGTTCCAAGTTTGGGGTTTTGTTTTCTTTTCCCTCGCTTTGACTGGCTGCTTTAACTTGGTGAATATGCAACTTGAGAATGACTGGGGAAAAATAATATTTTTCCTCAAGCCCTGGTTTCCAAATTGCCCAATTAATAGAAGAGGGAAAGTCCTTTCTTTGAAGGAGCTGGCCTCAGGCATTTGGAGCCAGAGTGAGTTTTGGTCCCACTCCAAGGGATGGGAAAATGACGCAAGGGCTTCACTCTTCCCTGGGGCCCCAGAGAGGAGGGTTTTATATAACAGGTGTGCCAGGGGGCTCATCACAGCACGATGTGTCCTGGGGGGAAGGAGAAAAAGTCTCAGTTGGGACTAGCTAATGAAACTGCTGTCTGCATTCAATGGGACATCACACAGCTATCAAATATGCTGTCTGGACTGGGTGGTGGGGGGAGTTGGGAAACAACTGAGAACATGAAGATGTATTTTCATCTAGATTTGAGTAAAATAGCACTTGAACCCTTAATCCGATTGCAAATATAGGTGCAGGGAAAACATTGGAAGCAAATACGTGAAAACACACAGAATGATTTCACAATGGCCAGTCCTCATTTTGTCCTATACACTTTGCCAAGAGCGAGTGTTGCTTTTATAATCCAGAAACATTTTTTTCCCAAATATTTTCAGGGACTATCAAGGACCAGCCTTCCCTTTGAAATGGCTTCCATCTTGCAAGTGGCCTAAACGCTTCTTTGCTCTACGCCTGTCACCGCCGCCGCCGCAGTGGGGGAAATTCAGATCACAGACAGAGAAAGAAGCATCTCGCGGCGGGCTGCTCCTGGCCACCTCCCAAAGATGCGGCCTCTGCGGAGAGCAGTAGGGAAACCCAGTCCTAGAGAGGCCATGGGGCTTTGCGGGGACACACAGCCTCCCTCCAGGAGAACATGGTCCTTCTTCTCCATTCCCCAGTTCCAGCCATGATGGACTTCTTCCTCAGAGAGAATCAGGACCATCCTTTTCCATCTGAGTGTAGGCGGTTCTCCCCGCCCCCCTCCCCAGCCTCCTCTTGAATGCTCTCCACTACTGCATCGGCCACTTCCCTGGTTGTGTGCCCTTAGGCATGTCATTTGAATCACCACCATTAAAAAAAAAAAAAAATACAGTCTGTCCTCCAGAGATGCGGACACCGAACTGGCGAATGCTGACCCTGGGGATATGGAGGGTTGGCTGCATTCACTTCACTGGGCTGTTTTATGTAAGGGACTCGAGCAGCCATGATTTTGGTATCTGTTGGGGGTTCCTGGAACCAATCCCGCACGGACACTGAAGAGGGACAAGTGTAGTTGTTCCAGTGAGAGTCCAATGAGCAAGTCCGCAGGGCTCCAGTCCTGCCTGCGATTCTAACCCCGCGCTCAGGCCACTCTGGTCTACTTACTCGCCTACCTGGACGACCCTCTGAGGCAGATGCAGCCGTACTGATGGAAAGAGCTGCCCAAAGCTGCCCGGCTGGAAAATGACAGAGTTGGGATCTGAACCCAGATCCCTGGACCCAGGGTCGAAGTCCCTTTGAATTGTTTCTCATTTGTGTGTCCTTACTGTCCCTCTGGCTACCCTGTGACTTGACAATCCACATCACCTCTGGCTCAGCAAACATTGGTGAAGAATCTGTCACGATGATAATCGTTGCTCGTGGGACCACTTGGTGTCAGCCGCTGCGCTAAGGGCTTTCCACGCATCATCTGATTCAATCTTAAATCAGTCCCTGCGAGGGGGGCATTATCATCCCCGTTTTACAGATGAAGAGATGCAGGCACAGAGAGTCACCCAGCATCACACAGCTGGTGAGCAGGGGATCTGGACCCAAGGGTGTTGGACGTATTAAAGGTTAAGATTATTAGCTCTGTGGCTTGGGACTTAACAGCCAAGAACTAAATAGGACCAGAGGTAATGGGTTCAAAACGGACTGCCCTGGGTAGGTTCAGCCACTGGAAATCTTGATCCCAGCTTAGGGTTGGGCGGCTGCGCCCTGGGCCTGTTGCAGTTGGTACCCTGGGGCTCCCTCCACTCAACACAGACTGTGGGGGCAGGGAGCCTCAGCCAGCTGTGGATGGGGGGACCTTGTGACCCAGCTGCAGGTCAGTGGACATCGCCCAGCTGAAGGAGACAAGGTAAGATGCTCTCTTCCTTACAGGCCAAGCAGGTGGCCCACTGACAAAACATAGATGCTCACTTCTTAACCCTTCACACATCATGGCACACATGGATACTGACATAATAATGAAATATTATCATTGTGTATTATAACTATATTATAATGAAACTGATAGTACTTGGGGTAAATCGGCAAGTCCCACTGGCAGCTGGAGGCCCCTGGCTCAGCCCCCCTACTCCCACCCCAGGCTTGAGGGGATCCAGATCTTGGTATGGAAAGAGGGAAGTTGGTTCAGGAGCACCCAGCCCCTGCCGCCTCCCATCCCCACCCTCTAGGAGTTACTTTTCACTTGAAGGGGAAATTAAGAATTTGCCTCTAAAGGGTTTTAAAAGGACTCCCCAGTTCATTCCAGGGACGCTCCACTCTAATGCAAATTCCCAGCTTTAATGGAAGCCATTGGTGTCCATGAGCACTTGAAGAAATGTTTGACTTTCCAGTGAGCACACTTGGTGGTTTTTTTTTTTTAACTATTTTTTTTCTTTTGGAGGGGGAGGTAATTAGGTTTTTATTTATTTATTTGTTTGTTTATTTTAATGGAGGTCCTGGGGAATTGAACCCAAGACCTGGTGCTTGCTGAGCTATCCCCTCCCCCCTCCAGTGAGCACATCTGAATGGCACATATTTTGCAATTCAGAGCAACCAACCCAGGATCAGTCAACACTTTTTGGTTAACATATCTTTCAGGGAACAAAGAAAATTGAAGTCTGCTCCTTTAATCTGTATCCAGCCACATCTTCCATGACCCAGCCCAAATCAGTCTTTAGGGTCCAGACACATAACACACACACACACAAACACACACACACACAAACACACACACACACACACACACACACACACTCTGTCTTTACAACTCTGTGGGTTTCTTCCCTAAAAGTACTCAATAAAGGAAACACAGCTCTGTGAACCTTCTCAATCAAGCCCAGCTCTGGAAATTCAGAACAGAAGAAATCTTCCAGGTTTCAAATCATGGATACAAGCGCAGGGAGGGACCCTATGACCCTGTCATTAAACAGAGGAGAACACTGAGGAGCACACTGAGGCCCAGAGGGGAAGGGACTCGCCCAAGGTCATTCGGTGAATCTGCACGGGAGCCCAAGTGGGCTCCAGGCCCCCTGCTCCCAGCCCAGCACTACCCAGAGAGGTATAAGAACAGAGGTCATTGTCTACATCACAAGGAGACAAATAGCACTTCTCCATCCCCAAGGAGAGCCAATGCAGGGAATCTTCGCAGGCACAATGGCCACAAAAAGTTTTCAAAGCCTTTCCTAACCTAATATATGTAAAGAAATCTTTGGAGAGTCATTCCCCATTAATCAGCTGTCAGCAGCGTTCTGAGGGAGGCGAGGCGGGGTGGGGAAAGGACTAACTCATTTCCCAGAGCCTGTCTTCGGGATTTCAAAAACGAGTTTAGCAGAGCCAGTCACTTTGGGGGCCTCTGAAAAAGAGATGAGAAATGCCTCTCACGCCCTGAAATACTCTAACCTGGCACCGTGATCCCTCTGATCCAGTGACGCTCATACGTTAGCGTCACCTGGAAAGCTGGTTAAAACACAGGTTGCTGCCCCCCACCCAGAGTTTCTGACTCAGCAGGTCTGGCGAGGGCCTGAGAAGTTGCATTTCTAACAAGCTCCCAGGTGATGCTCTGCTGCTGGTTCAGGGGACCACACTTTGAGAATCAGCATTCTCTGCCATTGAGGCTATTTAGAAGATCCGGACAAAAGGGCAAAAAAGCTGCTTTATTCATCTGGGAGCCGGATAACACAGTGGTTGCGTCAAACACAAGACTCCAAGTCCAGCAGGGGCATTGGCACCAGGGCTCCACCATAAACTTCAGGAGTGCTGGCCTGTTCACTGCTGCTCCCTGGTGCCTGGTCCCAGAGCTGGTCCATCGTAGGTGTCAGGTAAATGTGTGTTTCTGGATGCCATCTTGGTTGTTGGGTGGAGGCAATTCATCCCACGGCTTTCCCACCTCCTAAGTGGACAGGAAGGGAGGGATGGACACGGGTCTTGGGGAGCATCACAGGTCAGCCGTGAGTCTCATTTCTTCGCCTTGACATTGGGTTGAAAAGTAATTAGATTCTGAACATGGGCCGGAAGTCTGTTTCTATTCATTGTAATAACTTTCATGTGGCTGTCCTGATTTTTAAAAGTTATAATCCTCATTATAGGAAATTTAGAAAATACCTGGAAGCCAAAAGTACCCCTTAGTGGTACTTACTCATCTTTTGGATAAACATTCTTCTAGGGCTATTTCTCTACACATAAGTTGTTGGTTTTGTTTTTTTTTTTTAAGTAGGATCATGCTGTTTGGAAGCTTCTTTTTTCGCTCAACGTGTCATGATCATTTTGCCAAGTCATTAAAAACTCGGAGAGGTCTTACAGTTCAGTTAAGAAGACAGAGGACCGAGCCAGACTGAGTTCACAGTAGCCTCTGCCATTTACCAGGTGAGAGACCAGGGACAGGTCACTTAACCTCTCAGTGCCTCACATTCTTCACCAGTACAATCAGGATGATGAGGTCAGTACGTATCTCAAACAGTTGTGAGAAGTAAATGAGCTAGGCTTTTAGAATGGTTGCTAGCATGGAGAGAAAGAGACGGTACCCGAGTGTCACTTTTCACTACGGGTGCTTGTGATGGTTCCAGTGTATTGGATATGTGGAAGATATGGAAGTCTCACAGTGTATTGGCAATATCCTCTTGTTAAAGATTTTTCCCCCTGTTTTCCCTATTATAAAAAAGATTGTGATGAGCGCATTTATATCTTTGCCTATATGCTTAATAAATTCCCAGAAGTACAAAGTGATGGCCCAAGGATGGTTCTAAACATTTCTGGAGCTTTTGAAACATACTTTCCAAGTTGCCTTTCAGAAAGCTGGTACCCGTGTCCTCAGCAACGAACATTATATGACAGTCCCAGCTTCCAGAACCCTCAGCAACCCTGGTTAGCATGAATTCCCCCCTCACAACGGCCACTGTGATGGGTGAGCATGGTTAAGGTGTTAATTTCTTTTCTTAGGTATCTGATAAGACCGACAGTTTTTCACTGGCTTCTAGCCCTCACCGCTGTCCGTGTCCTTTGCCCAGGGGTTGTTCCTCGTCCTTATTGATTTGCAGGAGCTCTTTATATAGCAAAGGCATTAACCTTTTGCCGCAGAGATGATAACAGTATTTTCTCCAGTTTGTCACTGATTTCTCAGTTTTACTTCTAGTGGATTTTTCCACTTTGTGTGTTACTTTGTTGTCTTCAGATCCATTTGGTAACCAGCCAGGGGAGCCATAGCTCCCTCCCCCATCAGTATCTTCCCTGCCCAGTTCCATCCGCCTGGGGCCCTTTCAAGTTTGTAGCCTGGGGCAGTCCCTTTGATTTACTGCCCCCTACATAATGAAAAACCCCAGATTGGAAAGTGGTCTCTCGGGTCTTTCCAGAAGTCCTAGATGACCCCAAATCTGCTGGGTTCCTACCCCTGCTGGCTGCACAGGTCACAGGTCATCACGCCCCAGTGACCCCCAAAAAGGGATAACTCAGACCCCCTGGTGATAGCAGTTGATGCCAGCTAACTGGTTTGGCAGCTTGCTTCTCTAAATTTCCCTGATAATTTTTGGTGGAATGTGGGTTATAACCCAGGACTGCAAGAAGAAAGACACTATCCAATTGAGGAGTGACGAGAGCTGCCCCTGATGGAACCCTCCCGTATGCCAGCCCTCGTGCATGCATCTCTCTTCAGCAATCCCCACAAGCTAAGTGTTTCTGTGCTCATTTTTCAAATGAGGAAATGGAGTTCAGAGAGGTTAAGTCACTTGTCCCAGGAAACCCAGCTCCTGAGGACTGACACCGAGATTTAAATGGAGCTCATGGGGTTTCAAAGCATGTGTCCTCTTGCTGAGCCACTTACTGGACCCAGTTTGCCACCTGCTTGCTCTATGACACCAGGTAAACTTTCACACCCTCATCCCCAGCTGTCCTTCATCTGGGGAGCATCACAGCCTGCCTCTGCACTACACATTATTGAGGCGAGAGTCAAGCTTTTTAAACACGGACATGAAAACTCCATAAGCCATAAAAGTGTTCAACAAAGGTGTAAATCCGAGATGAAGTCCACAGACTCATTAATTCACTCACAACCTTACAATTTCTATCAACTTGCAGAACTTGAATCAATCATATATAGCCAGATACTTACATGTACAGGACGAATCATCAACCCCCTTCCCACCCTCACAAACACACTCATTCATGGGTTCAACAAACAGCCACTGTTCTCCAGGTCCTGGGGGGAGAGGCAGACTGTGTCTGTGACCTCAAGGAGCTCACGCTAATGCACTTACGCCTACTCATACTTACGCACGTGCCGTGTACACACACACACACACGCCATGCACATGCACACACACAATCTCGTCTCCACTTGAGCGCTCCTTCTGAGTGTCCTTCTCTTCGTGGCTGGGAAGCCTTGACTCTCGGAGGTCTTGGAGACATGGAATCCTTGAGTTTACTTGAAACCAGGTCCTGACACCTTCCCTCTGTTTCTAATGAGCCCGGCCTTCCCAGTACATAGCAAATCCCTGTTCATTTGAGTCCCCATACCTAGGGGTGCACAGAGGGCAAGTGTGGTCCTGCCCTTGCCGAATGTGGCAGCCAGAGGTACCTCAGCTTCTGCCCAGCAGAGCATCCTGCAGAGGCAAAAAGGAAGCCACTCAAAATGCAACTGGATCTGCCTGCCAAATTAGATTCTTCTTTGTCTTTAAACCAACACTACTTGTGTCAATAAGGCTAAATCGCAGAAACATTAGGTTGGGTAAGGAAAGCAAGTTTCAAGATGAAACCTACAGTATACCATTATATAAACAGGGAAAACTACATATTTTAATGTAAAAAGGTCATAAAATTATAAAAGCATGTGTATTACTTTCCTGTGGCTATGGAAACAAATTACCACGATCTTGGTGACTTAAAACAACACAAACTTACTCTCACACAGTTCTGGAGGTCAGAAGTCCTAAATCACACTGCCACTGGGCTGAAATCAGTGTCACAAGGCACATTCCCTTTGGAGGCTCTCTGGGAAAATCTATTTCTTACTTCTTTATGCTTCAGGTGGCTGCCTTGGCTTATGGCCGCATGACTCCAATCTCTGCCTCCACTTTCACAGAACCCTGTCCCCCTCTGTCTGTGTCAGGTATCTTTTTTCTTCTTTTTTACACTTGTGATGGCATTTAGGACCTTCCCAGATAGTCCAGGATAATCTCCCCGTCTCCAGATCCTTAACTTAGTCCCATATGCAAACATCCTTTTTGATGTCAAGGTAACATTTATAGGTTCCAGGGATTAGGACCTGATATCTTTGGGGGCTATTATTCAGCCTCCAACAGTATGTGCAGAAATGATAACAAATTCGTGATATGGGGGCAAATAAAGGGAATGGTACAGCAGAGGGGTGTATAGGGGTACCAACTTAGTCTGGAGGTGCCCATTCACTTATAGTGTCTGTGTGAAATACTTCATAATTTTTGTTTTGGTGGGGGGAGATAATTGGACCTACTTATTCTTTGAGGAGGTACTGGGGATTGAGCTCAGGACCTCATGCATGCTAAGCACGCACTCTACCAGTTGAGCTATGCCCTTCTCCCCAATAATTTTTTTCTTAATTTTAAGCCCAGCTGCATGTGACCTCGCACAATTTATTTCACTTTTCTGGACTTTCATCTCCTCCCCTGTAATATGAAGGTACTGATACCTACTTCATGGGTGTGTACAAGCATTCAGTCGTGTTTATAAACGTGCCCGGCAGGTGTCTGACTCGTCTTAAGTACTGAGTCACCATTATTATTATTGTTATTGTTGTCTTTCTGAAACTAAAGAGCTCTCTGTAAAGCATGCTCACATACACGCGCACTCACACACTTCCTGAGCGAGGGAAATAAGTTTTTCTGCTCCAAGCCCTGGTTTCTGAAACTCAGCATTGGCGGGGGGGGGGGGGGGTGCGAACCGGGCGAGCTGAAAACTACAGTGGTGGAGGTGGGGGGAGCCCCTTTGCAAAGGTACTTTTTGATCTGCTCTAACTGCCACTATAGAGAATTAGATGGAATTCATTTTTATGATGAAGGAATTAATGGTTATGGAGAGAATCGGGTTCAGGTAGAAGACTTGAATCCAAAGAAGGGAATAAAGCCTTGAAATTCAAATGAAAAATTATTATATAAGCATAAAGGAAACCTATTTTACACCTGTAAGACTAAATGTATAAATATGAACCAACTGCTCCCTCTGGGAAATGGGGATTGTGCTTTTAATTCACCTAGACAAATATGCGGTGCACTCTCCCTTCCATCTATACATTCTAATGAAGACCTGGCACCCATCGGGAGCTCTGGAGTACCCCCACCCCTGGAGCGGCCACCTCCTCCCTCTGGCTAGGCACCTTCTGGCTTCCCCAGAGCCCCCAGGAAGCGGCTGGGCTCCTGAACCTGCAAACTCCTTGAACAAGGGCATCTCAAAGGCTCCGTCCCAGTTCTCACATGCTCTGGCCCTGCTGTCCTTGTCCCCTGTCCCAGCCCTATGGACTCCGGTAGCAGGACATAATATCCTGTGCTCATTAGAATGTTCCGACTTCATTCATTCTTTCAATAGCACCTTCTGAGCACCTGCTATGTAACAGTCTCTGCTCAGTGCTGGGAATCATCTGGTTTACAAAAGGGGAAACTGAGGCAGCAGAAGAAATGTGAGCAGGAATGATGGCAGCCTTTAGAGTCAAGGAGGCTTAAGTTAAAATCTCTTCCCTACCATTTGATAGCTCTTTGACCTTGGATCTGTCTCAGTTTGACCTTGGACCTCACTGAGTCTCAATTTCCCCCTCTGTAAGACAGAGATGCTGAAATCCACCACCTAGAGTGGCTTTGAGGTTAAACAGGCTTGCCTGAATGCCTGGCATAGGGTCGGCATTCAAAAATGCTAGTTAGTAACATTGGTGCCCAGGGTCAAAGAGTAACATGATCATTCAACTTAGCCCTTTCTTGAACACCATCTGTGTTCTTCTAGACACCGAGCTCAGCCCTAGAACTGCAGAGATGAATACAAAAGGGACCCAGTGGCCCACTACACAGAGGAAGCAGGAAGGAAGAGAGTCAGCATGCACTGAGTGCCGACTGCAGAGCAAACACTAGCCTAGGTGTCTGCACCCAACTCACCACTGCCACTTTAGATGGTACAGATTAGCCGTGTTTTGGGTTTTGTTTGAGCATAGTTCTCTATGCATACATGACTATTCGTCCTGCCGATGCTTCAAGGGATCGAGAAAGTCTTAGCACACAGAAGGCACACCAAAGGTTCAATATCACCACAAATCACTGGCCTCACACGGTTGGTTCAAGCCCAGGTCTCCTCGCCTTTTCCCAAGTCCAGATATCCTGCTTGTGGTGAAATCACTCAGCCATTCATTCAGTGAATATTTGAACATCTGTCTACGAGGGAACTTAGGTGACAGCAGTGAAGACACAGAACAAGTGCTCCTGTACCCAGGAAAAAGAAAGACCCCTCCCCACTGAGTAGACCAGGACAGAGGAGGGGGCTTCCCAAAGAGAGGAGGAAGGAGGAGCCCTGGGGGCCAAAGGAACCCAATTCCATCAGCTTCCCCTGAGCAACAAGTCCATCTGAGGTGGGGACCCAGCAGCGTCTGATCTTTTCATCCTCATTCTCATCCCACCGTACGACCCCCCCGCAAAAGTCTGGGGGCCTGGAGGGAAAGTTAGTCAGGGCTTGTGGACTTCCCTGGAACGAGTGCACAGCCACGAGCTCAGGGCCAGCCGGAGCCGGGCGCCCCCGCTCCTTTTTGATTTGTTTAATGAAAATGCTTTGCCGGTTCTATAGATGCTCAGCTGTGATAAGGTAATTGTCCAAGGGCGCAGCTTACAACCCATTAACGCTGGACTGAGTGCAAATTGAACTTGGAGAAGTGATCTAAAGGGGCCCGAGAAGGCAGCCCAGCATAGTCTGATCCACCACTTGGTCTTTTGTTCAAGCAGCTAGGAAACTTCTGTGGCACACACACCTCCACCTCCTCAGATCTGCATGTGTACACACGCATACCTGCACACACGCTCGTGTCCAGACACCCTCACGCTCTCATACATTTGTATTCAGGTACCCACGTGCTGTCAGCCTCACATGTTCTTGCACACACACTCGCACACGCAGTCCCCTTCATCCCACTCCACTCCCCGTAGGCCGCTAGGACCAGATTGGAGGGGCATTCTCCTACTCCTGGGGCAGCCCTTTTCCCATACTGGAAATGGAAAAGAAAGAGGAATTACTAGGCAGAGGAAAGGTTTTTACAGATATTGGGAAACACACCATAAAGATGGCCTCAACTGCATTTCTGAAAGCCAGTGGGAAAGCAGTTAGCAAGAGAGGGAAGTCCAGACGGAGCAGAGGAGGTGGAGGGAAGAGAGGAGGAGGACGGAGGAGGGAGGGGAGGAAGCGGAGGAGGTAATAAAAAAGAATATGAAAATGAATACATGTATGTATATGTATGACTGAAACACTATGCTGTACATGTGAAATTGACACGTTGTAACTGACTATACTTCAGTTAAAAAAAAAAAGAGGAGAAGGAGGAAGATGAGGAGGGTGGGGGAGGCCTCAGAAGTCGGTCATATCAAGGTGAGTGAGAGAGGCACCTCCAAGCCTCAGCCTCACTGTCTTTATTTCTAGAACTTCAGGAGGTAAGAGGACCAGCCTGAGAAGGAGGAGAAGGAAGAGGGGGAGGAGGAGGTGAAGGAGGGAGAGGAGGATGAAGGGCCAGGAAGAAGAGGGGAAGCAGGAGGCTCACGGGGGTCCTACTTAGCAGTGGGCCTGGGAGCAGCCTGATTACGGTTATTGTTGTTGATATTTACGTGGAGAACTGGAATCCAACGCATACTATTTTATTTCTCTGGGGAAAATTAAAATGTCAAGCAAGAAAACATCCCAGTTTCCCTTTCCTTTCTTTTTGGGTTTGGATAAATATTTCAAGGTCACTCTTAGAAGAGTGCTACTTTTTAAGAGGGAAAAAAATATTAATAAAAGATTTGGGGGAGTAGGGGAAAAGGTGTTCTTTCTCAAGGGTGCCTCTTCAAATGCGGCACTGAGGAATTCCGGCATCCGGAACCTGGAGCGAGCCTCCAGAGGGTCCTTTGTTCACGGAGATTTCATTTCTCTCCCCACCCCCATGCCCACCCCCTCCTCTCTCATTATCAAACATTTGAAGACTGAATAATTCCATTTGTTGATGTCTCTGGCCAGAGCCTCTGAAAATGCAAGAGGCCCCGCCGAAATCAAAACCCCTGGTTTTCAAGGTGGATTTATCACCCTTTAAAGGAAGATTTATTGGTTAATCGCTTTCAAAAAGTGCTCATCGCACAGGGACCTGAAAGAAAGAGTGTCTTCTCCCTTGGGCTGGGGAAAGGGACCACTGGCCCCCCAGGGGCAGGGAAAAGGAGCCCCAGTGGTGGCCATAACTGACTCACACTTCCCATCAATTCACAGCCAGAGAAAGGCCAACTTCCCCAGCTGAAGTCAACCTGAGGTCTTGCTCCTGAGCCTTAGGACTCTTTCTTTCCCATTTTAATCGGGTTTGGAGGGTTCCATTTGGGGACTTGGGAGAGAGAATTCCTATTTTTAGTATTGTTGTGGACCTCAGAAAGGAGGCAGGGGGTGATCTCTGATCAGACCAGGAGAGATGGACGCAGGGGACCATTGTTCAAGCCAGAGAGGACTAGGGTAGAAGTGATGTCTGCAGGGGGCGGGGTCCTGGAATCAGGCTAGGCCGGCCTGGACAATCTCCTTTGGAGACAGTTTAAGTGGATGCCAAACAGAGGAGGGTCCCTTCCCAAAGGTCTTTGCCCAGCCCCATCTGACCAAAGGGTTTCCCCAGCGATTCAGGTCTGACTTGCAGTCCAGAGAGCAATGGAAGCCCCTACATACCTCAGGAAACCATGGAGATGGGGAAGGCCGTGGACAAGATGAACAACAAGGAGAGGAAACCGCTGGGGAGAAGTCAGACAGGCAAGGGTGAAAAGAGGGGGGGAGGCACAAAAAGAAAGATGGAGGAGCCCACGAGACAGCCTGGGAGCAGGGGGTACAGAGACGGACAGAAAAGTGTGCTGTGAGACAGATAGGCAGAGACAGGCAGAGAAAGGGAGAGAGAAGGAGTGGGAGGCAGAAAGAAACAGGGAGAGAGACAGAGAGAGATTGGGGTGAGACGCTGAAAGGGAAACTTCCCAGGCCACATCCAGCCCAACACACACCGCCACGCTTACAGCAGCGAGTTGATTCACATCTGTATGGGGAGTGAATCAGGGCAAGGCGGTTAGCAAAGGGATATGAGAGGAGGGGGAAAGATCCCCCGACTCCTTGCCAGCTGCAGCCGCCCCAGATCCCAGGTGGACCCCCCTTTCCCCTGCTGGATGTGAAATTGCCATTTCACCCCGCCACACTTCTTAATTGTTGCAAAAATCATTTGTGAAATTGGTCTCCAACAGGCGAGAACGGCCACGCTCATTCCGACAGACACCCTCCCTTCCTCCCCTCCGCCTGCCCCGCGGGAGCCCACGGAATCCCCCAGCCGTGGAAATGCTGGGTGGGAGCCGCCAACGTGGGGTTCTGGGGAGCTGGCTCAGGGGAGAGGGTCTCCTTCGCAAACAGACCCGCGGCTCCGAGTCTTCTGTAACAACGGAGGGCCTGGACCAGGCCAAAGGTTAGATGGTCCCCGCGGGGGTCACCTGAGGTTCCTATGTCCCCGGCGGCAGCCGACCGGTGGCCCTGAACTGAGGTGTCCAGCCATGTGCTCGCCCTACTTGGCTCGGGATACGCGCCTGCGCTGGCAACCAGGTCCGTGAGGTGGGACGGAGTCGTTGGCGGCCGTGGCGGGCACGCCCCAGAAGGCTTCTCTCGCCCAGAAATTGACCAAATCATAGGCTCGCACCTTCTTGATGGGCCTTTAGGGCTATACTAAGGTAACAATGAAGCAACTCCAAAACCTAAACTCAAACACCAACCCTCACTTAGAAACACATGTACTCAGACTGGCACACAAGCCGACAGCAGACCTACACACAAACCCACCTTCACCTGGACACACACAGACGTAGACATAAACCTAGACTCACACACAAGCCCACTGACCCATTCCACCCAGAGATACAGAGAAGTGCCTTAAATCCTTCTTTGCCAGGAGTGAAATTACTGATGGATGAATGAATGAACAATATATATAATATATGTGTGTGTATATGTGTGTATATTACATACCTATGTCTGTGTGTGTATATCTGTGTTGTATATGTATATGTGTATGTGTATATAAAACACCACCTTTGGAGGTCAAGGCAGGCCAGATCCTCCAGCAAGATGAGATATAAAAAGGACTCAGGTCTAACTCATCTTCCCCGGATACACAGACTGGGGCTTAAAACTTTATCTTCCAGTCTCTCTTGGGGGCAGTGGATACAGGATCCCAGAAATCCTTGGAGGGCCCCTATTACTCAGGCATCCTAGTCGGGGAGAGACACACTCCACTTTCCAATTCTAAAGCTACTTGGCCTCTGCCCCCTCAATTCTGGGGCCACTGGGGGGCGTGAGTTTAACAGCTTTTCAGAAAGCCCCCATTTCCATAAGGCCTCTCCCCTCCTCCCAGAGCTGAAGGAGCCCCTTGTACAGGGACAGAGGGGAGAGGAGGGAGTCTATCACATGCTGAGAGGGGCAAAGGTCACAGGTGAGGAAAAGGGGAGGGGAGAGGGGCATACTGGGGCCAGCCTGAGGAAAGCCCCCAGGCCAAGAAGAGGCTGACCCCAGCACCGGGAGAGGGCGGGCAGGGGGCAGGCTGGGGAGTTGGGGGCGAGTTTGAGGGCTGGGTTTATTTTATTGTATTTTGCCTCCAGCAAGGGGCCGGAGACACTCTTTCCCGGGGGAGACAAAAGACCTGCAGTCGTGGCGTCCTGCCCCGCTGGGAGGGCGGTTCACCCCCAGAACTCAGTATCCCCAGGCAGAGGCGTCTGGTCACTCTGACCTGGAGAGCGGAGAGCGAGGGGGAGAGCACAGAACTGCGGGACCTCTGATCACCCTGCCCCCATTCCTCACCCATTAATTGGGGCATCCTCCTCCCAAATCCACCAGCAGAAGAGCTCAGAATTCATGAGCTCAGGGTGGTACCAAGTCCTGACTGCTCCCACCCCTTGGGACCCCCAGATCTTGGGCGCACACTTGCTGTTTAGCCTCAGGGCACCGACTACCTGCTGGAGAGGGGTCCTGGGTGTGGGCTGGGGGCCAAAAAGGAGTACGGGTTTAATCCTGGCCGGAGATGGGTGAGGGGTGGGGTCCTGGCAGGGGAGGAGGACATGGGTCCCTAACACAGGGCAGACCCAGTTTTCTAAGCTCTAGACCCAGCCCTCACTCTGGCCTTCTCAGAACTGCAGGAGGCCGGGCAAGAACTGAACATCGGGGCTCAAAGGCTGTTTCACAGAGAAAGTCACAAACCCCTTCCTTTAAGTCTCCTATGCCAATTCTGGGTGGGCCCCACTAGAGGAAATTTCAGACTGTGTGAGTGAGATGAGCGAGAAGATGTGAAATACAGTGGACTCGGACTCTGGGAGCCTAGAGAAGAGGTGAGAACCCAAGGAAGCCACCAACGGGAGGCAGGCATTCCCATGCAGCCGGACTGCCGAGAGGGGCGGTGGGCCACCAGGGGCCGGGGACTCCACGGATCCAGCCCATTCGTCAAAGGAAGACACTGGACTAAGTTGGCCCCCTCCCCTTCTCCCTTCTCCTCCAGCCCCCAACCCCCCGCCTCTGCTCCCTCGGTTTTAACGGGCCGTTCAAATTCTCCCCCCAAAAGCGAGGTGAGCCAGGGATTAGAAAAGACGGAGAAAATATTCGTTGGAGATTTCTTTTCGTTATTGGTCCTCGGCTCCCTTGCTCCCTGGCCCCCTTCCCTCCTCATGAATAAAAGAAAAGTCCGAACCTATCAGATCTCATTCGCTGCCTCCTCCTCCTCCTCCGCGTACTCCAGTGAGCACTTTTGCACAACTTACCCAGTGGATCACTCGCCCCCTCGCTTTCTCTCTTCTCTTCCCAACCCCGTCACCCCTTGTCGCCTCCTCTCAAGCCCCGAAACTGGAGAGGCACCTTCTTCCCTCCCCAAGTCTCCTGAGGGGCGGGGGAGGTGAAAGCTGGTGTGTAAGGGAGTAGCGAGCGTGGTCGCAGAAAGAAGGCGTGGAGAGTAGTCGGAGAGGAGAGGGAGGGAGGGGAGTGAGAGCGAGAGAATAAATATATAAATAAATACGAAAAAGAAATCCACTCCGCAGCCTCTCGGCTCAGAAACTTTGGCCGGGAGCGCCAGAGCGCGTCGCCTGCCAGTCCCAGGCGGGGGCCCTGACTCGGGCCGCGTACACCGGCCCCGCGCCGCAGCCTGGCCCCATCTCCCGGTTCTGCCCGGCGCATCCGCCCGCACAACTTCTAGCAGAGCGGAGCGGGCAGAGGCGGCCTTGGGGTTGGTGTGTTTGTTTGTTTGAACTTCCTTGTCGCCACCTTCCCTCCCCCCAACCTCCGCCCCCACCTCACCCCCCTCCCCAGCTTCTGGACGCGACTGACTGCAGCCGGGGGTGGGGGGTGGGGGTAGGGAGTGTTCGCGGAGGGGAGGGGGAAGACGTTAAAAAAAAAAAAAAGAAGAAAGAAAGAGATCGCAGCAGGGGTAAAGGGAGCGGACGGGAAGCGATTTTTGCCGACTCTGGATTCGTCCCCGGCGTGCGCAAGAATGGCGGCCCTTCCCGGCACTGTACCGAGGATGATGCGGCCGGCTCCCGGGCAGAACTATCCCCGCACGGGATTTCCTCTGGAAGGTAAGAGCGCCTGGGCTTGCCTCTCCTCCCTCCTCCGCCAGGACCTCGAGGTCCTTGGAGAAGTGGCGATCTCCACGGGGTGGCTGCGGCGCCAGCGGCAGCAGGGGGTCCCCTTCTCTTCTGGGTGCAAGTCCGGGCGCCAGACCCAGGAAGTTTCTGGGACCGACACTTGTCCGTTTTCGCGTAGGTTTTACTGACCCGCGCGGCCTCAGCTTCACAGGTCGCGGGTTCTGGCCTTTACCCGCAGGACTAAACTCCGAGTAGATTTCGGCTCCTAGTCAATTTCAAGTCTTGGTGAATTTCTGCTCATTCCACTATTTTTAGATACTTTCCCCCTGACTTTCTCGCTCTCTGCGTTCGCCAGCTACACGCTTTCTACTCTTGTTTTGAATTGTTTTTACCCCTAAGATGGTCTTCCAATCCCCTTTATTTCGAAATACCAGCAATGTGTGATATTTTACATGTTTAAACTAGGACAGAAATTCCTGCTTTGGGGTTTGGAAACAAACTAATTTGAAATAATAAATAGTAACAATTTCCCCCCAAAAACTTTTAACTTGGGCTCCTGAACTTTGGAAATCTCCCAGGAGAAACCTCAAGATGGCAAGAGGGCACCGAAATGTCCAGACAAGGGAAAAGTGTTAATTTTGTAAGGTGTCCTCCCGGAATATCCAACACCCGGGGTGAGCAGAAAGGACGGGCGGTGAACCCGTTCCCGGCTCGAGGAAGGGCTGGGAGCGCACCGCCATGACCCTTTCCTGCGTTTTTGTCTTGTTTTCTTTTTAAAATAATGAAAAGCCTTCAACCTGTCAACTGAGGGATCACTTGGCTTCTAGGGGTAGGTAGCCCAGGGTGTGAGAGAGAAGTGGTTAGAAATAGGTGCGACTTTTATTTTTAAACTACTCTGCTTGTAATTGTATGAGTCCCTTGTGCGTGAGGAAGGGGAGAGAAGGCAGGGAGGAGATGGATGGGCAGGCAGCCTGAGATCTGGGGAGGGGGGGTCCCTCTGGCAGCTAGACGGCGCGGGTCTCTGAATTAGACAGAGGCGAAGAGAGTGGCTCCGTGATCAAGTGCGCGCGAGCAACCACGCAGGCGGGAGAGCGCACAAGCCCGGGGATTTGTCGTAGCACTCTCCTGTGGCGAATGCAAGTGAAACAGGCGGCCGAGGACGCACAGCGGATTAGGACAATATTTGCCCAACATGACGAAGAATACTGAGGAGAGCCGAGTGCCAGTCGCTAAAGAGGCTCTTGAATATAAAGTTGGGCGCTCGAGAGCTCTCGAGCGCTAATGGCATATCCCGCCACGGAGACCGAGTGACTCTGACTTGGCGACGCACGATTTCTGATTAAATCCGAGGGTGGCTTCAGACACCTACTTTTACAGAGAAGGGTGGGGGGACCGGCCGAGGAAAGGAGGAGGCGGTAGGAACGGCTCAGCAGCCCGAGCCCCTTCTCGCCTCCTCCCTTCCAATTAAACTGTCAGCTCCCTCTACTCGGGCGGCTGTGAAATCGTTCTAATCTGCCAGATCTCCGCAGCCGCCGAGTCCCCATATCGGGGGATCGAGGCCGGATTAGTGCACCGCGTGTCCCCCAACCTTCTGGGAGGAAATTGTGTGGACTTTGCATTAAGGCTTTCCAGGCGTTCTCCTCTCCCCAGCACACACCAGGGAAGGCTGTCTTCCTGGTTCCCAAAGTCATCCACACCCAGGGACTCTGGCCCATCTGTATACCAGACTCTCTGAACCTGCAGAGACAGTTCATGGATTTTTGAGGCCAAACAGGCATTTGATTTAGGATCTTGCTGACAATTGATCATGTCCCCAAATCATCCCAAAACGAAATTAGAACTCTGAGACGGGCTGGAAGGAAGGAGAGGCCCTCAAGAGACAGCCAGGTGCCCCCAGAGGCAGCGGCCAACGGCATTATATTGCCGGTCCCTCTGCTGTGCCTCGGCTGTTCAGTTACGGGTGGGACAGTTCTGCTGCCCAAGCCAGGGCTGTAAATACAAGTAAACAACCAGCCCCTTCTCGACCCCAATAAAATGCATATGTCTTGACCACTTAGAGCATGGAACAACTGACCAGATGGGCCACATCTTACCTGTTACTGGCTTTTCTAAGAGGCAGGTGGGCCTGCCGCCCAAGCTGCATCCTGGGCAACAGAGAGCCATTGGTCCCAGAATCTCCAGGCTCCACCAGACTCTAGGTTCTGTCCTCTCATCTCTCTCTCCTTCCCCTTCTCAGAGGCTTCGGACCCCCCCAGGTGTTTTCTCTTTCCACAGTGTGGCAGGACTGGGACACATAAACATCTGGGGGGACTCCTGCAGCCAGCTGTGTCCCCTCTCTCCATCCCCACCAGACCTTCTCTTGGCTTCATGAGTTTTTTTTTCCCTGACCTCTGAACTGCCACAGCTCCAAATGTGGGGAACACAGATCTGTTTTCAGGAGTCTTGGGGCTCAAACAAAACTGGAGTCAAAAGGGCTGTACTCTTTATGTCCTCCCTGTCCTCACTCTGTGCCTCTCTCTTTCCTCATCTCCTCCTCCTTTCTCCAGTGTCCACCCCACTTGGCCAAGGCCGGGTCAATCAGCTTGGTGGGGTCTTCATCAACGGGCGACCTCTGCCTAACCACATCCGCCACAAGATAGTAGAGATGGCCCACCACGGCATCCGACCCTGTGTCATCTCCCGCCAGCTGCGTGTCTCCCACGGCTGTGTCTCCAAGATTCTCTGCCGCTACCAAGAGACTGGGTCCATCCGACCTGGGGCCATTGGCGGCAGCAAGCCCAGAGTGAGTGTCTCTGCCTCAGAGCTGGCAGCCAGCCTTCTCATGGTTAGGGGATCCTGGCTTTAGGATTCCTTGTGTCATCCAGTAGCATCAGGGTGTCTATATGCTTCCATACAGTAGGAGTGTCCCCCAGCCCCAGACATCCCCCATTATTTGAATTTCTCAGGGATGGAGATCACTGAGGTTCAGATTGCCCAAGACTTTGAGGCCAATGAGTCATTCCTGTGTTGTCCCTATCTCTGCCCAGATCCTTTATCACCATCCCAGACCAGGGAAACTTCCCACAGTCTTGCTTGAAACAGTGAGGTGGGTCCTGGGGGTCCTAATTAGGTTTCCATTTTATTACCTACCACTATTCTATTCCACACCTCCCCACTCCCACCCCAACTGCCTTCCTGGGAGCCAGAAACAGGTCTCTTGGAAAGATAAAACCAATCTCAGAATGGAAGCATGGTGACCAGAGCCACCAGCCTGGCCTGGGGCTCTTGGGAGGTTGATATTAAAAGTATCTCCCTCCCCCCACCCCATCTTTCCACTCCTACTCTCCCACCTCCACCTCTGAAGCAGGTGGCGACTCCGGATGTGGAGAAGAAGATTGAGGAGTACAAGAGGGAAAACCCAGGCATGTTCAGCTGGGAGATCCGAGACCGGCTGCTGAAGGATGGGCACTGTGACCGCAGCACCGTGCCCTCAGGTGAGAAGGCAGCTGAGCCAGCAGAGCTTGCCCGGAGTCTGGCCAGGGCTCAGGGTGTGTGGGGCTGGAGGTGGGAAAGGATGGGGAGATGATGGATGACAGGTGACTTGAAGAAAAGTTGGAAGGAAAAGAGCCAGAGTGCCCATGAAGAGGGTGAGGGCACAGGAGGGAATCAAAATCGAAAGGAAGATGGGAAGAGGGAAGAAGGACAGAAAAGAAGTTGAGAAAGAAGGAGAAAGGGGGAAGAGGAAGGGAGTGAGAAAGAAAGGAAGAAAGAGAAGAAGGAAGGAAGGGAGGGAGGAAGGAAGGAAAGAAATGGGCAAAAAGTTATCCTATAAAGTTGGATAAGAGAAGCTCCCTTGGTGCCTTGTCAAAGCAGTGACTTAGAAAGGTGAATCCATCCTAGAAGGGTAGATCGTGGACTCCTTGGACTCCTTTCTCTAAGTCACCATTTCTGTTCTGTCGCTGCCACCAGCCATGAGTGAGTGGGTCGGCAAATATGGAGCCCCTGAACCATGCTGGCTGTGAGAGGGAAAGTGTCCTGGGTGTATGTGTGTGTGTACCTGAGCATTCAGGCATGCATCTGAGTGTGGGGACAGCAGCAGCAGGGGCTGTGGGGCCTCAGGGAGATCCTGGGGAGCTGGGTGTCAACGTGCATCTAGAGTATGTGATAGTGTAAAGCCCAAGTGTGTGCAAGGATGTTGTATAGGAGTGCTCTAGGTGGGTGCCTCTGCCCCAGTCTTGCCACTGTGTGAGTGCCCCAGGTGTGAGTCACTCCGTGGGTGACTCTACTTGTGCCTCCCAGTAGGTGTAAATGCTGAAATGTGTGTTGGGAGGGAGCACGGATGGAAATCCTCATGGGTGTGTTTAGAGGGGGAGTGGGCTTCGTGACTTCTCCCAGGGCCCCAGGTGGCTGCGCTCCCCAGCCCCAACGACTTATACTCGCTCTTTTGCCTTTGAATTTCTGAGGTTTAGTGAGTTCGATTAGCCGCGTGCTCAGAATCAAGTTCGGGAAGAAAGAGGAGGAGGACGAAGCGGACAAGAAGGAGGACGACGGCGAGAAGAAAGCCAAGCACAGCATCGATGGCATCCTGGGCGACAAAGGTAGGAAGCCGCCCCGGGGCCGGCTACGCCCGCGCGCGCGTTTCCCACGCGCCAGGGTGCGGCGGACCAGGGGCTCGCCTCTGCCGCTCAGACGGGCGGGCGGAACTTTATCGGGGCCTCTCGGGATGTGCAGAGAGCGCCCCCTCGGTGCGCCCCCGGGCCGGGCGGGGCTCGGAGCTCGCGTTTCCGATGCGCGGCGGCGCTGGCCCAGACGGCCACCGCATCCCCGGGGAGCCTGGCGGCAGGTTGGTGCTCCGTGCGCCGCAGACTGCCTGCTCTAGCCGAGGACTCCGGGCCGGGCCGTGTGTCCTCCGGGGCTGGCGTTTTGGCAGCTAGTCCCGGTGTCGATCTATTATTTATAGGAAACTTGGGCAGGGGGGCGGGGGCCGAGGAAGGAGGAGCCGGCCCTCCGCTCCCTAAATGAATTTGTTAACCAGACCCGCACACGCTCACTAAACGGTCCCTTGAAACCCCGCCTGACAGTTGACTGACCGCTGCAATCAATAAAAATTAGCGAAGGCCGCGTGGGCCGCCGCCTAATTCCCAGTCCCGCGATGCCAGGCCGAACAGAGACAGCGCGGAGGCAGGAGGGGACCGAGGGGGTGCTCTTTCTAGGTGCTTTCCTCTTAGGCTGGCGCCGGTGAGGCCAGGAGTTGAGGCCAAGTTCCCAGATGCCCAGGATCAGAGGATCCCCTTGGGAGAGAGAGATTCAGGCTCCACACGCTCGCTTCCCGCTTTTAGCGCGGCTGCCGCGTGGGCTGGAGTCTGAGCTCCGCGTCTGACTTTTTCTAGAGATCAGGACGGAAGACATTTATCTTTCAAGCGCCTGCACGCCCAGGAAAGGGGACTATGCTTTTGTTTATTGACAGGGGAAGCTTCTGGAGAAGGGAAACCCCTCCCTCACCACCACTCCCCTCGCAGGTCTCTTTGAGACTTGGCAAGCGCATGTCAAGTTGGGATGTGGGAAAAGAAATAAAAATGGAAGACCGAAAGTCACAAAGACGGACCGGGAAAAGAAGCTAAGCCCCCAACACACAACGCAGGGAGGCAGCAGGCAGACAGGAAAGGCAGTGGCCATAATAATCTGAGAAAAAAACCAAAAACCACAGTGGCTTTGCAAAAAGTGAGGGAGTGTTCTGAACAGAAACTTGTGAAGAGCGTGTTTTGCCCGAGTTCCCTTCTAGAGGTTTCTCAAGGCACCCTTCTCCTCCAACTCCTAGCCCAGATCTCCCTCCAGCTTTCAGCAGTCTCTCCCAACCTTGAAGATGAACTTCACAGACAAAGCCCGCTTCCAAAGACAACTCCCAGCTAGGCCCAGCCCCCACAGTCCTCGTCTGAGGGGGGAGGATGGGGGGGCCAGGGCAGCCCAGTGTGAGAGCAGCCTGGAGCTGGGGAGGGGGCAGGCTATTGACATTCAGGGCCCCAAGTGGAGCCCAGTCTCACCGGGGACAAAAGGGCAGGGAAGAAAGGGAGCGGGCTGTGCCTGGCACCCCGCTGTGCTGGGCCTGCCGAAGGGCCTCAGGTCTGCAGCGGGAGGGGGCCCTGCATTGCCCAGTGGCCCCAGGCTCGGCTGAGGCCCCGGGGATCCTTGTGGGGGAGCCCCCTCCTTGTTTCAGTTCAGATTGGAAAGGGACTTGGACTTCTTTTTGTGGGGCGGGGGACATAGAACATAAATAATCTTTCCTGGCCAAATACCGCACAGCAGACATAGCTTCTGAGAGGTACCCCGGGAGACAAGAAGGAGGTTTGCTTTTATTTGGAGAGACTTTGGGTAGGTGTGTGTGGCAGGAGTATGTCCAATTCGGTCTGTAATGAAGCACAATAGATACATTTCTTCTGAGGAAGAAGGAAAGGAGAGGAAGAGGATAGCAAATTGGGGAGTTTGGAGATGCCTTTGGCTCAAAGGAGTCCAGGGGTTTCCAGTGCTGATCTGGGTTTACAAAATCAGCCGACAGGCAACTTCGCTGGACAGAGGTTTTCCCCACAGTAGAACCAGGAATCTCCAAATCTCGAAGCGTGTAATGAGGAGGCTGGCAGTTCCAGATGGGGAGGCTGAAAGTACATGTGCTAAATCTGGAGAGGAGTGGCAGAAATGAAATGAAATTGGTGGCTCTGGTGTCCAGAAAGCACTGTGGTTTTTGAGTGACAGTGGGCGTGTTGGGCCCTGTGACTGGGAGCTGGATGGCTGTGGAAGCCCATGTGTCTCTTGGTGTGGCTGTTTGCCCACGGGCCTTTGGATCCAAGTGCCATGGGTCGTGTTCCACGCAAGTGGGATTCTGTGTGGATGTGCAGCGTGATTGTAGGTGGGTGTGAATGGGCAGTATGACAGTGGGGGTGAGAGAGGGTTGTCTTTCTGTCTGTGGTATCAGCTCCGGATTTGAGTACCTTGGCCAGTGGCGGGCATTCCAGGGAACCAACCAGTGGGAACCTCTCATCTCTCTCCCAGGCCCCAGATAGCAGTTTCATGGCCAAGTTAAAGGTGGAAAGACATTCCCAGCCTCCAACAGAGTGAGCCAGGTGGGGAGAGGCAGAGATATCCCATGGGCAGAACAGGGGGAGGGGTGCACACCCACAAACTTTGTTTTGGCTTCTTGCTCCTGACAAATGCTTTCTCCGAGGGTTGCCCCTCTCATGGCGGGGAGCCACCGAAGAAGGGGTTTAAGAGCTCGCCTCTTTAAGCGCTAAAGAGAGATCCCTCCCTGAGTCCGTTTTTTCCTATCGTCCGCTTGGCATTTAATAATGTTAAGACTTATTAGAGCTGGTAATGAAAACTGGGACTGCTGAATAGGAAACTGTGTTGGAGAGGGGTGTAATAGCTTCCAGGCATGGTAAGAAACTATTTATCCGCAATCAGTCCTCACTCTCAGAGTTTGAAGCACAAACGTTAAGTTGAAGGGTTTTAAAGCAGATTAAATTGAGCTTTTATTTCTGTGCACTTTCATCTCTGAACAGCTCACTCCTGCTCCCCTTGGGCTGATATTCATGAGGCTGTTCATATTTTTTTTTTTTTTTTGCTCTTATCCTTGTTAAGACTGAGTTATTAGGATTGTTGGTTGTGAGAATTCTCAGACCGCTGTGGACAGGGGCTCTGGCCATACTCTACACACCTGGAAAAAGAAATGGACAGTTGTTTGCCATCATGCACTGGACTCTCTCCTCTGAGGATCAGGGGAGGGACAGGCCAGGGACCCAGCTAGGAAAGGATTTGAGGAGGGATGGGAAAGAAAAAGATTTTCCCAACCTGAGCCCAGGGAGACTCTTGTGGGAAATTTGATAGGGGTTTGCAAAGAGTCGAACCATTTCTCCGTGGGAGCTAGGGAATGAGTGTGAAGAAATAAGCAATAATTTAGAAAAGCAGTAACAACAGGAAGAAACAGCACCAGGAGCCCCTTGCATCTGACAAAGCACAAGTTTAGGCTGAAACTGACCAGATCAGACTATTTTGGTTTCTTGGGTAGAAAGCCCAGCCGGGACACAGTTAATATGAAATAAAGGGGAAAGTCACAAGATTAAAAAGAAGAGTGTGCTTTTTCCTCTGGGTGGGGGAGAAGTGGGGATGTCACAGTCCAGTGGTGAATTTGCTGACTTCCGGGTGTGAAAGAGGGCGTGTGTGAGAGGCAGGTTTGTGTTTCTTTGCATTTTTCCTTAATTTATTTTTAAAACAGCAAAGTTACAGGTGTGGAGTGGGAAATGACGGAGAAGGATCGGAAAGGAGGGGAGAGCCCGAAGTGTCGGTTTTAGACACTTGTAAAAGGAGGTGGGAAACAATTTAATTTGGCAGCAGCGATAGCTGCTAATGCGGTTTTCGGTCGTTTGCTACACTGGAGGAAGCTGTTTTGATTGTGTGTACAAGGACCTGCCAAATTTAATTAGGCTCCGGGGGAGCGAATGAATAGGGGAAGGGGGGCACGGCTCTCCTCAGCCCACACCGTTTCTTCGGCTTCACACCTGGAAGGGGCATTGTTTACTGGATAGGCGAGATCGGGGACTGGGAGGGGAGGGGCCCTCAGGGAGAGGGGCCTTGGAAGAGGGAGCGAGGGAGGGGTCGAAGATAGTCCATTTATCAAGAAACAATCTGCATTGATTTAAACCAACAAGTTCCCTCCTCTGTAAATGTGTGTTTAGAGAAAGGTAATTGACACTCCACCAAATCAAAGGATTACCCCGGGTTGGCAATCTAATCAAACAGAGTCCAGGCGGGATTTGAGGCTGTTCAGAGTGGGATCAGCTTCGCATAATGGGGGCTCGGAGGAAGATGGGAGGGTGTCAGGCAATTCCCCGGCTTTAGGCAGCGCTCGGCGGTGGATATTCAGTGAGACCAGAGGGGGAGAGGGAGGGGGCGAGGGCTCCGCCGCGCCTGGGTGGTGGGGGGATGGGGTGAACAGAAAGGGGGTGTGTGTGTAGGGGGGATATCCCTGCGGAGGGGGCTCCGGGCGAGGGGGCGAACCCACACTGGGCTGACAAGACTCCCCCTTTCTTTCCTTCATTCCCCCCAACCGAAGAAGAGAGAGGGGGTGGAGGAAGCTGAGACTAACGAAGAACAACAATGAGATAACTATTACAAAGGCGAACACTGGCGCGCGCGCGCTCGCAGCCCCAGAACCCGCGGTAAATAAACAAAGTCGGCAAACTGTTTGCCAGATAAACTCGTGCCTAAATCGAGTGTGACGGGCAAGGAGAGAAGAGACAGAAGGAGATAAGGTTGGAGGGGGAATGAACGAACATAATCTAATAGAAGACATTTAGAAAACAAACTTTAAACAAGGGAGAACAGGCGAGCGGAGAGTAATTATCCGCCCCAGAGAGCCAGGGACGCCTTCGGGGGGCTGCGGGTGGGGTCTCGGGGACAGGAGCCGCCGAAGAGCCGAGCGCTGGGGAGGAGGGGTGCCTTTGGGACTCCACGGGGAGCCAGGAGAGGGTCCCCGGGGCACGCGAGGGAAGGGCTCTGCTCCCAGATTGAGGCTCCCCCGCGGCCCCAGACTCCCGAACGCATTTCTTAACAGGGTGGGGTCCCTGCTGCGAGGGCGTGCGGGTTTTCTGTTCACCTCCGGGCAAGCACCGCCACACACCGGCTGTTTGCAGGCGTTTGTACCTAAAAGACTCGTGTGCACGGCCCAGCCGTTAAAGGAATTAGATATTTACCAGTTTGAAATAAGCCTGGCTAAGAAGAAGAGAGAAGAGAGAGAGACATTGAAAAGATGAGGCTAGGGGAAGACTTCAAACGAATTCATCATTTGGAATGGTGGAAGGGAGATTTACCAGACAGTATTGGGAAGTTATTTAGATATTAATAACACATTTTCCTGAGGCGCGACCACGGCAGCCATCTGCGCTGCTCTCCGAGCTATTTGGCTGGGTGAAATATGGGCGTCTCAAATGTTGGGAAGAGATAACGCAATCAGGCTAACCCTGGTCCTAAGACGGCATCGCAGCGTTAAACCCGGATTAACCTCCCCCCTCCTACCTCCGCGGCCCCCTCCCCTTTCACAGCTTTCCAAATTTTTCAGTGGAATTTACATGGAAGGATTTAAAAGCACATATAACAGTAGCCTTAAAGCAGTAAGGTGATTATTTGAGCTTTTCTTTTTTTTTCCTAAAGAATATCTTTCTGAAAATGATAGTTGTCACACACTACATTTTATATAAATAATATTATATACAAACATATTTTTCTATATAGGGAGAGAGGACTCAGCAAATAAGATTTCCTTCTAGGTTGCCTCTTTGGAGTTTTTATTTGCCATCATCAGCAAAGTTGATGAAGCTTCATTCCTAATGGGCACCTAACCATACAAACATGAAACGTACAAGACCCCTGGCTCTGGCCCTGGAAGCGCATAGTCTAAAGCCAGACAGAACTCACACCACAGAATAGACAGTGCCTAGAGAGGGGAAGCCTTCCTGCGACATAGAACACAGAAGAGACACCCCAAAGGGGAGGTTCTCCAGGGGCTTTGGGGCCTTGAAGGCCTTGACTTGGGGGGGGTGCACATTCCAGGGATTCCAGAAAAATAGCTTGTCTCCCTCTCCCACTCCAGACTAATGAGGTAATTAGGAAACCCAGTTGGGGATGGGGATGAGATGGGATTGGAAGGTTGGGACGTCCCCCTCAGTTTTTGCGGTCCTACGCCTTCCTTCTTCTTCCCCCCTTCCCCCAGCTCTGGCTGAAAGAGGGAAAGGTGGAAATGGGGTCAACGCTTTCTGACCTGCTCTGGAGCAATTGGCCTCGACTGGGGTCGGGCAGGGGGAGGGAGGGAACTCGCCTTCCCAAATCGAATCAAGGCAGAACGGTGACCTAAGGGGGGAAACTTCCCCATTAGTAGATAGATCTCTCCAGAACTTCAAACAAAGTGGGGGGAAGGGAGAGGGGAGGCAGGGAAGGAGTCTGGAGAGAGCTGCGGAGGGAACGGGAGAAAGCGAGGGGGAGGGGCCTGGAGGAGGAAGAGAAGGGGTCGAGGGCAAAGGGGAGGTGGGGGCCAAAGGAAGGGGTGTAGGAAAGGAGATGCTAAAGGGGAGTGGGCTGCACTTGGAACTTCAGCCCCGGGGGAGAGGAAGAGCGTCTCTGGCCGCTGCAGCCTAAAGAGGGGTGAGGCGAAGTTGTGTGCACCCCAAGTCACGCTCGGGATAGGCCCCTACAGCATTCCAGGGCGCCTTGGGCGCCCGTGTCTAGCCTTCCGATCCGCAGCTAAGTGAGGGTGGGTTGCCAGGGGTCTGGGAGCCCTGCGAGCCTGCTGCGGATTAATTGGTCCGACTTCCCTGAGACCGCGCGGTTCAGCTCGTGGACCTTTCCAAGATTCGGCCGCCCAAGCCCTGGGGTTGCACAGGGCCTGAGCCCGGGTCGAGACCAAGGGAGGGATGGGCAGAGGCCGGGGAGACACAGAGCCACAGAGTGGGGACGAGAGAGAGTCAGAAAGGAGGGGAAGAGCGTCAGGAGAGAGAGCGAGCGCGCGCACGAGAAAATTCAGAGTGAGAAAGACCCAGCGTGGGACAAGAGAACCTGCCTAGAGCATTTGAAAACGCTGAGAAACGCGCAGGGGCTGAGGGAGGCGCAGAACAGCAGGGAGAAAGACAAAGAGGCGCAGAGTCACCGAAAGGCTGGCCTGGGACGGGCAGATCAGGAGAGACCGCGGGACCCGGAGACAGCCCGCGGGAGAGCGCGGGCGGAGAGGGCGAGCGCGCAAAGCCGGGCGGCGGCGGGAGGCGGGCGAGCCGCTGTCGTCCTTTTGATCCTCCGCGGCTTCCCCTTATCAGAAGCGCTTTCGGTGACACTGGCACAAAGGCAGTTCATCATATTACAGCGCGGCCCGGCGGCTCGCTGCGATCCCGCCGCTTAATTAGAAGCGAGCGAGTCGGGCCGGCGGGGCGGGAGGGAGGCCGACCTCGAGGCGGGGGCCCGGGCTCCACGCTCAGACCCGGGCGCTGGAAAGCGGCCTGGCCCCGTCGGGACTGGGAGCAAGGTGGGGGCGGAGAATCCTTATTCATAGCGTCGTTAAATAAACAGCCTAGTCCGGGTTTCACTGCCCGGAGAGTGAGGCTCCCGCCTTCTGGCTTTTAGCGGCCGCCCCTTCCAAGTTCTCAGCTTTGGGAAGGGATGGCGCGCAGGCGACCATCCCACTCCCCAGCTTCGAACCCTACAGACTGGAGCGTGAGTAAGGGTGAAGTTACAACACTGCACGAGATGACAGCTTCAGACAACTCTGAATCCAGTTCACACCCACCAGTTCCTGGCGCCTCCGATGGCCTGCTCTCCCAATCTCCAGTTGAATCTAGCAGGAGGAGTCCAGGAGGGGCAGAGTCCTTGCCGCGGGCCCAGGAAGTAAGGGTGCTGCCATCAATCCCACTCCCAACTTGCTAGCAATGCAATGTTGAACAACCCTCTCAGCCCCTCTGGGTCTCAGTTTCCTTCCATGACAGACCAGAGAATTGCACTAAGACAAAATTCTAAGAAATTGGTCATTCACAGAGGTTCATAGAGGAAGAATTTTACAGACAGTATAAAGTGATCTCTGGGCTTCTGGAGGCCATACCCCCATTAAGAATTTTTTCCTGGTGACTCCAGTATTCCTGAAGGAGACTCTGATTCCAGGAGCAGGAGCCCAGGAGGAGGAGATGGATGGTGGAAGGGGCTGGGTGGGGGAAGAGGTGGGCTTGAGAGCCTGTCCCTGTCTGGCCTTTGCTGATCCTCTCCTTTCCACAACAGAGGCAGCAGATCCCACCTTCCCACCCAACTTTGGGTGGTTGAAGGGGGTCCTTAATGAGGTTGTTACATACAGAGGTAAGCACAAATGCTGTGCCCGCCTTTTGTCAGAAAGAAAGGGAGGGAGGGAGGGGGAAAAGAAAAGGAAAAAAGAAAGAAGGAAAGAGATAGAGAAAGAAAGAGAGAAAAAGAGAGAAAAAGAAAGAAAGAAAGAAAGAGAGAAAGAGAGAAAGAGAGAAAGAGAAAGAAAGAAAGAAAGAAAGAAAGAAAGAAAGAAAGAAAGAAAGAAAGAAAGAAAGAAAGAAAGAAAGGAAGAAAAGAAAAAGAAAGAAAGAAAGAAAGAAAGAAAGAAAGAAAGAAAGAAAGAAAGAAAGAAAGAAAGAAAGAAAGAAATGTTCTTAGGGGATGAATTTCTTAACTCATTCTGCAAAAATTTCTGGAGCACCGACTATGTGCCAGGCATCGTGTTAAGTGCCCAGGAATACCCAAGACTTCAAGAAGGGTCCCTGCCTTCGTGGAGTTCTGAGACAGGTGGTGGAGACAGAAAATTAAAAGCCTGCGATAAACAGGCGTGCTTCAGTTCACGTGTTTGTGTGAGTGTTTACCTACATCTCCCTGTGCGCCCACCTCCTTGCCAGGCAACCTGTGTATGTCTGGGTGTTTGTGAATGCTGGGAGAGGGGGTGAAGTGTGTGTCTGTGGTGGTTCTAGGTATGAACACAACAGCAGAATGTGTTTGGGCCTTTTCTGAATTTGGCAGGCAACCGCCAACCTGATCTCAGAAGGCGCAGGCGTTGGCTAGAGCCTGGAAGTGCAGCGGGTTCGAGCTTGAGGAGGAGGGAGGAGCAGTCAGGCCGCGGGGCTCCCCAGCCTCTGGCCTTCACTGCGCTCTTTGTTTGACAGAAGATCAAAGAGGCCCCCAGATCCGAACAAAAAAGGGGGTGGGGCATCGACTGGAGAAGTAGCTTGGAAAACTCTCCCCAGAACTTTTCTGGGGTCCTTTCCGTGGGACCCAGACCCAACAGAGCCCCAGCCGAGTGGGCAGCCACATTTCCGCGGGGCCCTCACACGATCCCAAGACTCCACGAGGGCACGCGGTGACAGGTGGAAAGGGACCGCTAAGGCTTCGGGTTTGAATTCAGATTGCGAGTCACTAGGTGACTGGGGAAGGTGGAGAGGTGCAACATTCCGGCAGAGTTTCGTGGGGTGTATGTGTATTTGGGTGCTGTGTTGTATATACTTTTTCGTGGAGATGGGCTCCAGTCCTCCTGTACCCTGGAAACTTGTCCTAGAAGTCCGCACGGGATTTACCTGGACTGTGTAGACAAGAAAATCAGATTCAAGCTCAAGTTCTTCTCTAAAGCACAACTTTGAGGTTGGGAGGGGTCAGGAGGAGTCCTAAAGAACCTTCTAGAACTCTTTTGGTCCCAGTGAAAGCCTGCAGATGTGCCTTTATCTCCCGAGCTCCCTTGTAACCACGGACACAACTGACTGCTGGTCCAGCTGCAGAACCAGAAGCTGAGCCCTGAATTTGCACTTAGCATCGCCCCACCCCCATCCCAGATCCCCAGTTTTACAGGTTTTTCTCCACGCCTGGACTTTTTGAGCTTGGATTCACCCTTCAGAGGGTCAAAACCTCCAACAGAAAACAAAGATTCCAATGTATGTGGGAGACAGGGTGCAGCTAGGAGAAACCCCTTTCTTCTGCTGCTTTTTGCACCCCCCAACTTCTATCTCTACCCCTTCCTCTGTTCTCCCTCCAGCAGCCTGCAAATTCCAAAATTCAAAATCTCTGCACCCCGCCATCGCGTGATGGCAGAAGATTCTGAATTATGGCGCCAGCATTTCTGGGATTTATTGAAGGTCCTAGGAGTGAACCCTAAGGAAAGAGGCTCTGGAACTTTCTTTAATAGTGGGACTGAGTTTCCCTCCCTCGGGGGGTCGAATTGTGTTCGGGTTGGGACTTTCCTTTAGATGGCCTGTACTGGCAGGCGACAAGAGATGTAGCTGGTGGGCCATGGGCGATTACCGCAGTAAATGCTCCTGAGCGTCTCCTCGTGAAAAATAAAGCACAAAAACAAAAGCCCCTTTCCCCTCCTGGCTCCCAGTTGAGCTTTAATGCCGGGACCCCATCTCCTAGTGTGGAGCCTTGCATCAGTGACTTCCAGTGCCCGAGCCTCAGTTTCCCCATCTGACTAGTGGGGATGAGAGCCCCTCCCCACCTCCCGCGGCGGGAGGAAATAAGGGCCAGGAAAGGCTCTTTGGAAACCGGTCAGCGGGTCCGAGGAGGGGGAGAGGGAGGCTGCGAGAGTTTCTCCTCCGCCCAGCCGCCCCCTCCTCCCAGCGCCCTCTCGGCGCAGTCCCCGCTCGCGCCTCAATGGCCACTTTAGAAATACAAACAACTTTAGAAATAAAGTAACCAAACCCCCGAAAGGGGCTTTGAAGGGGCGAATGCCTGGTGGCGCTTTACTATGGTGTGGGCCGAGGCCCCGGCCTAATCCCGCTTTCATTTTCACCGACGGCCGCGGGGGAAGCGCTCCCGGCCTCCTGGCCCCTCAGGAGGCTGATTAGGCCACAAAGAGCCCCCATTATCCCGAGAAGAAAACCGGGGGGCGGCGCGGGGCGGGGGAGCGGGGGGAGCGGCCCGCCCGCGCCCGGGCTATTGACTTAGTGGATGAAGTCAAGAGCGGGCGCGCTGGGAGCCCGGGAGGGGGAGGGGACGGGGACCGGAGCGGGTAGGGAGGGGGCTGGCCCCGCGCGGGAAGGGGCGGGGAGACGGAACAAAACAGGACGCACAAAACCCCACAACAAAACCGAGCTCCGGGCCAGGGGAAGCCGGGCCCCGTGGGCTGCGACTGCCGAGCTTCTGCCGGGTCAGCTGCCCACGGCGGCCCACGGAGGTGGAAGGGGGGGGGTCGCCAAGGAACCTGGAGTCGGTGGCTTTCTTGGGAGGGGGTGGTAGAGGAAAGGAGAAAGTTAGAGCCCTCGAAGCAGGCTTGTCTGTCGGTCGCTAAGCGCCCTCGGGCCATCCTTTCTGCGTCTGTGAACCCCAGAGTTGGGGCCAGAACCCCCCCACCCCCCACCCCCCCGCCAGAGCCATCCGCAGCCGCGTCCACCTGCCGGTCTGATCAGTGATGTCTGGTGAACAGAGGCCGCTCCTCTGAGATGCTCTAGAGGAGGTGCCTGAGTGGGGGGCGGGGAGGGAGGAATGAAGGAGAAAAGTCCGAGTCTGAAGGATCTGGGTAGCTGAGTGACGTCCCCTGAGAGCCTCAGTGTCCCCATTTGCAAAATGGCCCCGTGGGTGACAACTTCAAAGTGCCTTGGGAAGAGTCAACAGTATGATTACATAAAGCACAAGACAAACTGGGAGACTGAATAAATATTACTGTCCAATCCCTTTCACCTCCTCTTCTCCAAGACCTCTTTCAATCCAGAGCCCAGCCCCTATGACTTTAAAAATAATAGGGGCTGTAAATCTATAAGGGACCACCATATTTGGGCTGGGGTGGGGTCGGATGGGAGCAGGTGCTCAGCCACGTGCCAATAAATAGTATTCTTCCTTAAGTGAAAGAGATCAGTGTGCCCTGTGGGCAGCTCCTCATTCAATAGAGGCCAAGGGGAGAAGGCGGAAACTAACAGAACCCAGCAGCCCCTTAGATGTGTGGACGGACTCTCTTCCCCTAATGAGTTGTGATCTCCTCTCCCCTCCCCCATAAAGGCTTTGGCTGGCCGGGTGGGGAGGTGGGGGTGAGCACCACGTGGTGACTGAAGGAGATGGTGGAAGTATCTCCCAGGTGTAAAGGAGGGAGGTGAAGGTGACACAGACCCCCAGTCACATCCCCTCCTCAACCATGGCTGCTTCCCCCTCGAAGTAGGGTATGTCCGGTCCCTGACCCAAATGACTTGGAAGTGCTTTGAAGGCATCTTGGCTGTTCATCCTTTCATCCCACAACAATGTATGAAGCCCTTCTTTTTTTGTGGGCTGCTCTGGGGATGATAGCACCAGAGCCTCAATCGTGGACTCCCCGAGGCTGAGTTAAGGAGCTAAGACTTATTTCAAGGGCAGGCGAGCCAAGGCAGGGAGTTGGACTGAGCAGAGAATGTACTGGAAGATGTGAAGAGACAGCTGGGTTGATAATGCTGTGACATGGGCGTGGGAGGGAGAACCGAGGACCAGTGGAGAGATTTTAGGAGAGGGCGGCCCCAGCCTGAGGTGGAGAGGAGGGGAGAAGCAGCTGTTCCCAGATTCTTCCCACCTGATGCCCAGGTGTGCTGAGCCCAGGGCTGGCTAGGTCAATTAAAGGGACCTTGGAGTTCCTCTCCAAGTTGAGACCCCAAAGAGTAAGACAGAGTTGAACAGGCCTTAGAGGTCATCTGGCCAGTTTACAGATGGAAAAGCTGAAGTCCAGAGGGCGTGGCATGAGTGTGCCCCCCAAAGGGAAAAATAACCCTGGTCCCCTGGCAGGTGTGCCCTGAAAGCTGGTTGAAGCAGGAATTTGAAAGCTTGGGATGGGGGCCTTTCCCATCCCTGCAGTCTGTCACCTTTGTATTTAAGTGATACGTGCTTTTAAGTTCCATTTTGGAGGGGGAAACTGAGGCACAGAGAGATTAGGAAGTAGGGAGAGGAGAATTCTCTCCTGATAGGGTCTGCAGGACCCTGATACCTTCACCCCGAGAAACCTGAAGGGCACAAATCCAGCTGTGCTTCTCGCCACATCTGAACAATGCAGCCCTCAGCACCCTCCCCATCCCTCGTGAACTCTAGATCCTGGGGAGATGATGGTTTAAGCTGGTACCCTCACTGCCACCCATGAATACCTACTGGGAATCTTGAGACTTGACAGATGCCCCAGATTTGGCCCTTTGAAGGTCTGTTCATCTTCCTGGGAAGAGTCCTTTTAGCAGCAAGAAAAGATGAAGCCCCAAGGGAAAGTAACCACATATCTTGGCTGGGTTGGAATTCAGCTCCTTCTGTGGCCCCATAAAGAGGCCTTGATTTCAGCGCTAACTGCTGTGTGACTCCGGACAGGCCACTTAGTCTCTCCGGTTCTTGTCCCTTTGTCCGAACAATGGCAGGGCACAATCAGCCGGTGGTTTTCAAACCGTGTTCCGTGGAGCCTTGGTGTTCTGAGCAGAAGTTTCAGGGGTGATGCAGCAGGTGAGGCTTCTTCAAGCTCTGATGCTCTGGGCATGTCTGCACTGGAGGGGAAGAGGTCAAAACCAGCGCTGTTCCCCCATTGATAGAGGAATCTCTGGTGAGACAGGGCTTTGTCCCAAGGAGGAGTCAGGGCTTCCTCCTCTCGGTGGCTACTTTGAAGGAGGGGAGGAGGGAGAAGCTCTGTTTACGCCTGGAATCAGAGCCCCAGGCTGTGGTTATTGGTCTTCAGAGATAAGCTGATATTTCTTATCTGGTGACAAATGGCTCCCCTCCTCTTCTGTTCCCCTGATTAGGGAACTTTCTCTCCTGGCTGGGAGGTCTCTCTGGCAAGAGCTAGGCTGGTCTCTACAGTGGGGTTTACCTCTTGAGTCCCTGCCCAGCTTGCTGTGTGACCAGGGGGAGGCAGCTGCCCTCTCTGTGCTTCATTGGGGTACTGGTGATGTGGCTGGGTGGCAGCACCATCCTGGCTTGGTCCTGGGAGGACTCAATGCCGAGTGGAGGAGATGGAAAAATCCACAGGCCAGGAGAGCAGAAGGTGTGCCGCAGAATCATCCAGCTGTTTTTGCAAAGCCTACACACTTGGGCACTTTCTTGATTTGGGATATCTGAGGGGAGTGGCTTTTGGGTAAGCTGTCCTGGCCACCTGAGTTGAGAGCTGCTGATCTAGTGCAACTCCCTGTTTCACAGATGGAGAAACTGGGGCCCAGAGAGGGGAAGGGACTTGTTCCTTGTTGCACAGCAAATAGAGAACAGGGTCAGAACAGGGACCCATCACCAGGCTGTTCGATCAGGCACCATGAATGGAACCTTCTTTCAAAGTCACTGGGTCCCTTGCCTTTTATTAGTGTCACTGGCCCTTATCAAGGGTATAATCTGCCAGGGCACCATGCCTGTCCTGCTGTCCCCAGCTCCTGCCCACACCACAAGGATGGCCTCCAGACACTCACTTTCGTCTCAGCTCTGGGTCCTCAGCCGTTGCATCCAAAGGCAGCCACACTGGGCCACAAAGGAGCTCTGGGCTCGAAATCAGTGAGACCCAGGTGCAGCCTTCCTGTGCTGTGTCCCCTGAGCAAGTCGCTTCACCTCTCTGAGCCTGAGTTTTCTCATCCATCCAATGGAGATAAAAATTACAAAAGGAGCAAATGAGTGAAAACACAGAAAAGGTGGCTGGCACCTAGGGAGCGTGCGACTGAAATGAGATAAAACACCTGGAAGTAATTTGTGTGGCATAGAGGCTCTGTGATGGTTTCTAAGAAGAGGGTTTCCCAGGTCAAACGCCCATTGTTTTATCAGGGGCTCTGAAATATATATGCGGATCTCTTTTCACATGAGTTTGAAAGAGATAGTATGAAAGTTAACATATTCTTGTAAAATTTCAAATCAGACAAAGGTATAACAGATAAAAATTGAGAATCCTCTCCTTCCCCAGAGATAATCTGTTGAGTTGGGGGGTCCAGTTGTCTAGATTTACACAGCTAGATTTTACCAGTATCCATTCCACCCATCCATCTAGGTACAGATGTGCAGTTAAAGGAAAGTGGCGTCACGTCTACTTAACCCGGGGACTACAGAGGCTTAGAGGTGACCATGGAGCCCCGGAATTGAATTCTCAGTTCAGTTCCCTGGGGAGGGATCCTTAGTCTTCCTGGGTCTCCTAGGGCTCAGGGTCCCCAAAAGGTTAGGCAGCGTCAGGGGCTTTGCAGGTGTCTGTCCTCTCTGAAGAGGGGTAGGCAGAAGTCCCCCACACCCCCAGGCCCCTCAGCGCCTCCTCCTCCCCCCGGTGCACCTGCCTGGGCTTCCGGCCTCCTCTGCTTCAGAGGGACAGGCTGGGCTTTACCTGACTCACCTCGGAGAAAAGCAGCCTGGTTTGAAAGGGGAAGTGGCATTTCAGGCACTTAATTAGACCCAGGACAAGAATGGAGGCTGGCTCTCGGGTCAGGCCTGGAGGGATTGTTGGGGGATTAACACCCAGGTAAACCCATCAAGGGCTCACCGGCTGGCCACTTGGGCTTGGCAGCAGGCAGCGGAAAGGCTGGGCCAGCAGCCCGGAGTCACATTCCCGAGGGGGGTGGGGTGTGCGCAGGAAGGCAGGGCTGGGAGGAGAAGGAAGGCCCCTCCTGCACCTGCAACCTCGACCATCCTTCTTCCCCTCCCCAACGCCAGTGCCCCGGGTAGCTGGAGCTAGAATCACTGCTTGATTCCCACAGTGTTGTACTGAGCACCTACTACGTGCTAGGCACTGTTCTAGGAGCTGGGAGGACAGCCTCAAACCCCACAAGGCCCTGGCTTCACGGAGCTTGCACAACGAGCACTTCCACAAGTAAGAAAATACTTGGAGAAGGTGGACAAGGATTTGAAGAAGATAAAGCAGAGTCATGATAGAAAGTGGCTGGCCAGGGAAGTGACAGTAGGTGGGTTATCGGGGAGGCCTGCCTGGAGGAGGTGATATTTGACCTGCAGCCTGGATGGCAGGAAAGAGGCAGCCATTTATTGACCATCTACTTAGGAGAGTAGCCCAATGAGAGCCGACTCTGTGCCAAGCATTGGGTTAAGCGCTTTACAGGAATGAATTCGTGAAATCCTCCCAAGCGCACATTGCAGGAGGGATCATTAAGATGCTCATTCAAAGATAAGGAAACTGAGGCACAAGTTGGTGTTCATCCATTTGGGCACAGACAGGTGGGTACATCTCATTGCAAGATTGGATGCCTGTGCTCTCAACCTGCCCACCTCTTGCTATGTGTGAGGAGCCATGTCAAGTGCTTTATGTATCTCTTCTCACTTAACCCTTAACCCTGTAGCCCTGCCCTGTGGCTATTTATTATCCCAATTTTGCAGATGAAAGTGGAGCTCAGAGAGGTTTGCTTGATTCCCCAGAGTCACACAGCCAGAGAACAGCAGAGCCAGTAATAGAATCCAGGTGCCATGAACTCTTCCTGCTACAACACACCAGCTTTTGGTAGGCAGCTGACTTTGAAATGCCCTCTACGGATTCACGGGGTCCCCGTGTCCCAGGGGCGTGGCTTCCCCCATCTCTAGAGCAACAGGCTTGTCATGAACAGAAGATTCAACCAGAAGAGGGCTTGCTGATTTGTTTTTTTTAATGGAATACCCCGCCCACATTTCTGACTTGCATTTGGGACTGTGAACTGAGAATCCCAGTGGGCCTCGGGATTGTGCTGGAAGGCAGTTGTTGGGGCCTCTGTTAAGGGAGCATCTTTCTTGTGTGTATTTTGTGGTTGTTGCAACTGTACTGTGTATGCATGGTTGCTGATGGATCGTATTTTGTGAGTCCGGAAGGAGGTCAAGGTAGGTGGGTCCTGGTTAGATTAGGTGGGGGGCTTTGTCTTGGGTTGTTGGTGTGTGGGGGTGTGTCCTCGTGATATGAAGTGTGAGGACTGAGTGTGAACATGATCAGGGCTGTGTGGTTGTATAGATACAGGGGTGCATCTCTTTGTGCTCTGGGGTGGATGTCCCTGGGTGTGTGTGTATTCATGGGGCTGCGTCATTTCCACTGGGCTCGGGGGCAGGTCAGTGCATTTGTCTGTGGTCCAAATGCACTTGCCCCCATTTTACAGACAGGAACAGAGGCTTAGAGAGCTCAGGTCATCTGCCCAAAGTCACCTAGCTAGCCAGGGGTTGAGCCAGGAAGGGAAACCAGGGCTGCCTTGAGCTCATCTCTCTTCTGTCCCCCTGGAAAGAGTTAAGTGACAACAGAAGGTTCACACGCCAGCGTGCATGGATGCTATTCTGTCTTCGGTCCCTGTCCCGGGGCCTGGCGGACGGACGTGTGTGCAGTCACATGCATATCCCCCTCCTCACTCTGGCGTCTCAGCCTCTGCCCATTCCCTGGGCCCCCAGCCCAGCCCTGTTGCACACGGGCCTTTCTTTCTTGGGGTTGCAAATACGCCAAAGATTAACGCCCGCAGCTGGCTGCAGCCCTGAACAATGGCAAGACCTAGGAAGTGAAGAAATCACCAGAGAGGCACCACAGCCCTGTCCAGAGGGGCGGTTCACAGGGTCTGCCCACTTGACTTGGTGTGACCCAGCCCCCCTCCCCCTCCCACCCCGCCCCCAGCTCCGTGCACCCAGCTGGAAAGGGGAAACAGTCTGTAAAGAAATTCTCGCTCCAAAGAACACTTCCCACAAGTCCATCACCTTAGACCAGAGATTAGGGGAAAGTTAAAGAAGAGGAGGGGCACCCCCTCCCAGGGGGAAATATCCAATAAATAATCACATGAGAGAGAGAGAGGGGAGGGCGGGGGTGGGGTCTGGAATCCCAGCTGGACGCTGTGACCCAGCCTGAGATGTGTCAGCTCCAACTCTTTTCTCCTTAACGGGCGACAAAACACGACATAATAAAGCAAAACCAATGCACAGAGATGCAAAGCCTTTTTTTTCCCTGAATCCACTCACCCACTTCCTCCTGGCGAGCCGCAAAGGTGACGGATGCCCCCCTGAGGACTTCACTACTGGGGCTAGTGAAGGAAAAAAAAACAAAAAAACGAACACTGGGTGGGCTGGAAGGTAGCATGTACTAATTTGCAAGGCTGCGATAATTAGGAATGAACAGATCATGCTCATTTCCAGCTGGGATGCGGCTCTGGAAAACAAACTTGGGATGGTGGAGGACTCACCGTGTGCCAGGCAATAGCCCCGTTAACCCACAACCCTGTGAATATCACAGGTGTTGCTAAACCCATTTTACAGATGAGGAAACTGAGGCTCAGGGTGGTAAAGTCACTTGCCCAAGATCAGGTCTAGAGAAAGAGGCAGGAGTTTGAATCCCTGCCTCTCTGGCTTTTGGGTCCGGGACTCAGGTCAGCCTCCCAGTGGCTCAGGAGGGGCTAATCACAGGGAGAACTAATCTTGCCTTGCACGTGCCTGTCATGACACAGTGACATCAGAAGCGCATATGTATTCCTTTCTTTTTGGCATAATTATGATGATTTCATGTAACTCTACTCTTTCATCTGGAGCTGGTCAGGTTTGTGCAAGCTCCTTCTCAACTCATCTCAGCACCGCCAAAAAGAGAATACTATTTGAAGGACAGGCGACGTAAGTCCCTTCTAGCAACCAGAAGCCGGTCTCCCCAGATTCCGGTTTGCACGGTCAGAAACAAGGGCTGCAGCCCCCGTCCTGGCCCCTGACTGGGAAGCTTAGAAATGCAGGTGGCGCGTCCCCTCCACAGATGAAGCCACTTAATTACCACGCAATCAATATGCAAACAAGTGCCAAACTGGGTTTGAATCAAATTTCTCACTGGGGACCCGGAGGGGGAGGAGAGTCCGGCAGAAGAGGGGCCCGCCCTGGTGGGCTGGCAGGGAGGGGACCGGTGGGATGAAGAAATGAGCTTTGACTGGGACCCAGGCACCCAGGGGCCTCGGAGCTGCCCTCGGGTGTCTGGCGTGGGGCCCCCCACTCCCACTGAGGGAGCCCCGGTCCAGGGCTCAAGGCTGCAGTCGGTGGGAGGGTTTCCAGGCCTGTCAGCTGAAGTCTGGCGGCCTCCACTAATTCATTTGACTCGGAAATCTCAACTTGACCAGATCCCCCCTCCCCTCTTTAAAACAAACTCATTAAACTTGTCAACACTCATTAGGCCTGTAAAACATTGAACTAGAGCCACTGGGGAGACTTGGAGGGTGTGTGTGTGTGTGTGTGTGTGTGTGTGTGGTGTGTGTGTGTCTGGGAGCCAGCACTGCAAATCTGAACTGGGACCTGGGAGACCCACCTCCGAGGCTTGTCCAGGGGGCAGAAGTCAGATTCGTTTGTTCCTCTGCTTCCTCCATCCTCTTGCATCTGCCTTTCATCGAAGGCGGAGCAGTGTAGGGGGCCAAAGCCCAGCCCCAGAGTCAGCCTTGAGTTGGAGTCTGGCCAGCTGCCAGTTCTTTCTCCTCTGAGCCTCAGTCACCCCATCTGTGTTATGGGTGTTATAACAGTAGGAGCCCTCTCTGGGCTGTTTGGAAAACAATGTACATAAGGCCTTAGAACAATTTCTGGCACGTTTTAAAAGCACAACTTCTGTAGCTAGTATTTTTATTAATAATACCCTAAGGCGGGGAGGGTATAGCTGAGTGGTGGAGCACAAGCTCGGCATGCACGAGTTCCTGGGTTCAATCCCCAGTACCTCCATTAAAAATAAATAAGTATGTAAATAAATAAACCAATTTACCTCCCCTCCAAATAAATACAAATTTAAAATTTTAAAATAAATAATATCTTAAAATGTAAGAAGCAGCTTAGTTGGAAATGTGGATTTGATAAGATTCGAGTTTGGACCTCAGTTTCCTGCTGTGGGACTCGGAATCAGGGATCATTTCCCTGAGCCTCAGTTTCCCCAAGTAAAATAAGAAAAAAAAATATGCGTTGGAAAATAGGAGAGTGGTGAGAAGTGAGTTAACACTCAGTCAAAACCAGCACAGAGTCTGGCATTGTAGGAATATTAGGAATAGCCTGTCTTTCCCGTTCTCGTCTCCTTCTCGATGGAACCCACCCCCCTCCCCTCCCCCTGCAGCAGGGAACCGGGTAGGCGGGCAGGGGGATTTCTGGGTCTCGCGTTGTTTGGGGAGAAACACTTCGTACAACCTAAGGCAGAGCTGAGGGGGTTGAAGCCTTTCAGGAAACCTCACCCCGGCCTGAGGGTGGAGGTTCCTGTGGTCTTCGAAGCAGAAGCCTCACTTAGAGAAGAAAAAACTGCTTAGAGGAGAAAAAACTATCCACCCACCCAACTCCACCACCCCCATAATTGAAAAGAAAAGAAAAGAAAAGAAAAGAAAAGAAAAGAAAAGAAAAACCACCTACAGTTGTTAAAAACTGCCGGATGGAAAAGACACAAAATGACAAGAGACTGGAGGGAAGGGTCCTGCCTGGCTGTTGTGTCTCAGCCACACTTTTCCTTCTAAGACATTTCTCCTCGCACCCCGACTCCCCTACAGCAGCGAACTCAGCCATCCCTGCCTCCGCCAAGGGGACCCCGCGCCGGTGGCCCTGGGACGCTCAGACGGAGGCAGACCTCGGGGCCGATGAATAGCTGTTTTGTCTCGGCTCCTATCTAGGGTTTGTGGCCCTCGTTGTGATGTGTTCTTTTTCCTTTTAAAGTGGGGTGTCTGTGGGCCTTCTCCTTTCTCTCTCTTTCCCATTCCCCTTCTTTTTGAGAATGCCTTCTTAAAAAAAAAAGCCACGCCAGCCTTCTGCTATTTTTCTTCTCTCTCTGAAAATGAGACCATCAGCTATTGAAGCAGATTGATGAACTCTTCCCAAAAGTTTATTAAGGGAAGGTTAGACAAAGGCCCCAGGGCCCGCAGGCAACTGAGCAGTCAGTATATATACTGGGCCCTTTTGTCCCCCCAGGGCCGACGCTTGAATACCCCTCAATGGCCCTCTTTAGAGTGACAAGATCAAGCCAGACAAGGGCTTGTTAAAAGAAACTGCGACTGTTTCTCTGTCCACGGCCCAAAGCTCTGTCCCCGCTTCTCCTGCATTAATGTGCGTCTGCAGCAGGAGGAATAATCGGCTGGAATTCTGTCGGTTTTGTGTGGGTTTTTCTTTTTTCCAAAGTACACCCTTCCTCCTCCTCTGCCCTGCCTCCACCTGCCCCTCCCATCCCGCCCCTCCCCCCAGCCGTTCTCCAGCCATATGTTGCCTGCTGGAGTCTTCGAGGGAACCCAGGGTGGGTATTTCTGGAGGAGAGTGAGAGAACAGGGTTCTCCAGCCTCCGTCTCTTCCCGTCTGTCCTCATGGTAATAACCACCTTGATTGAACACTTACTCTATATGTACTGGGGCTGGAGGAGGGACTGGTGTGTGTCATCGCTGGGGTGGGCTTTGATGTGGAGGTTGGCGCGATTTCCCCCAAGCCATGGACAGGAAAGTGAGGCGAGAGAGGAAAAGTGCCCTTCTCCGGAGGCATCCAGCTGGGATGCGCTCCTTGCCTGGTTGAGGCTTGAGACCTTGCCCTGCTCTCCAGTGGCAGCATCAGGACCGTGCTTGGACCTCCAGGATGCCGGGCCGGGCCGGGGCATGGGAGGAGATCTGGCTGAGGTGCTGGACAGGAGGTGGCCTCCGGAGAACCCGTCCCTGAAGATCACTCCGAGAAGCCACAGTAAGGGAAAAACCAGGTTCCCTCTAACTGGGTTGGGAAGCGTGTCTGTCCGTATGTGTTTGTGTATGTGTGTTCATGTGTGTGTGTGTGCACTTGTGCACATGTGTGGCATGTATGTGTACATGTGGTGTCCTGAAGATTCGCCGTCCTAGTGGGTTTACATCCATGCTTCCATCTCCAGTGCCAGATTAGAACTTTGAGGCCCAGGACCTGTTAACTGCATCTTGTTCCGTTTTGATCCCCTCTACCCAGTACCATGCTGTAGGCAGAGTCGGTGCTCGGGAAGTGTCCCCTAAATCTGGAACTTTCCTGAGACCCATGAGCAGTGGAGGGGAGAGGGGCAACCAGGCTTCTGCTGAAGGCTGAGGCGAGCCCCTCCTGCCCGTCCCCCTGCCCTCCTCCTCATCCCTCTCTCCATCCCACACCTGTTTTAATTTGGATACCGACGGGGCCTGAAAAGGGAGCATCGCTAATGATCATGGGCTAGAGAATCGAACTCAGACGATTTATCTTCACTTTCTGAACAGCTTCCCTCCAGCAATGCCAGGGACGGTGTTTGCAGTCAGCCTCCCTGGAGAAAAGGATGGACAGGGGAAGGGAAGGGGCTTAGGCAAGTAGCAGGTGGAAGGAAAATGCAGATGCCTGGGAGGTAGGAGCCCGGACTCTGCCTTGGACCTTCCCTCTCTGGTGGGGTGGTGAGCTGTCCTGGTTTTAGCACTGAGAGTCCCACATCCCAGAAAACCACTCCTAGGCCGGTCACCCTACTCCTTGGGGTACAGGGACAAGCCTCTTTGGCCTTGAGGACAAGCCACCATCACATAGGATCATCTCAGTCTCATCCCAGCTTTGCTAAAGGCCTGGGCAGGACGAGAAGAGGGACTGAGAAGGGACTTGGAGCAGCGCACAGGGCTCTGTGCTTGCGAGGCGGTACCTGGGGTCTGGGGCATCCATGCTTGTGCCAGGTGGGTGGAAGTGGAGCTCGGGGCCGGAGCCTGCTGGGTGGGTGGAGCCTCTGCCAGGGGAGGGGCCTCCAGAGCCGGCCCGATTCCCATTTGGTGATTTGACCCTTTGCTTTAGACTAACCAAGTTTCAGCCCTGACTCCGACTGGGTCATCACCGAGTCATCACCCGGCCTAGGAAAGGATGGTGACACCCCTCAAATCCAGTCTGCTCAGACTAAGACAGGCCTCCAACAAATGTTAAACTCCTCCCTCCACTTCTGCTCTGCTCATCACCCCAGACCCCTCTTTTTTTTTTTTTTTTTTTTTCTGGCTTAAGAACAGAATTAGAGGGAAGAAAACGGGAAATCCAGATGCCAAATACCCAGAGAGGCCAAAGGGGGAAGGGGGTGAGTGAGGCATGGGGGTGCCGGGGGAGGTGGCTGAAGAATCATCGTAATTTAAGAAATCTGCCTCTCCTCCCTCCCCACAAGATAAGAGTTGCTATTTCATGGATGGTTCAAGTCAAACTTCCCCCGAGGAAGGGCTGTGACCCCTGACCCCTGTAACCTGTATTTAGCACGTTCAAAAGTCCCTACTAGCCCCAGAGAGTTGACCTGAGCTGGGACCAAGGCAACAGGGCAGGCAGGGCTATAAACAAGCCCAGCTCCTTGGGCTCTGGAATCCTGAGCGAAAAAACAGAAGGGAGCTCAGAGGTGGGGCAGGACCTAGGCGGTGAGCTCCTGGCCAAGGAGGGGGTGGGTGGGGGCGGAGGGTTGAGTGGGGGGCTGGGAGGATAATCAGGAGGTGGAAGGAGTTTGGGGAGGAGAAGTGGGCAGCTGACCCCCCGAATAAGAAAGCCTTTCTTCTCTTGGACCCTCAGTTTTCTCACCTGTAAAATGGAGCTAAAAATACTGTTCTCATAGGGGTTTTGTAAGGATTAAGTGAAATAATGGGTGAAAGCAGCTCACGTGAGCCTGGAGCATCACAGAGGCTCAAGAGAGTGCAAGGGGAAAGGTGGAAAGAAAAATGTGATACAGCCGGGGGCACAGGATGGGGTGATGAGTGAGGACTGAACTCGTCGACAGCCTGTTGTCAGTTGATCAGTGTCTTTGCTGAGCACTAACCAAATGCCAGGCACTGGGCTGAAGCATGAGATTCAGGCTTTGGGGTTCATGAGATGGAAATGAATTTGTCTTTATTTTTTTCAAACTCACATTTCCTGTGCATTTTTCCAGAAACTTTCCGATTCCTCCTCCCACCCACCACCATGCCCCCCACGTCTGCCGCAAACCAACTGTGCTGTGTCCACATCTCCTGCCTTAGACTGCATTTCTTCCCATCTTCTTAATGGCCTGTCGCATCTTTCCTTCTAGATATTCTGGGAGCCCACAAGAGGCTGGATTCCGTGTCAAATTGGCCCTTTCCCTGACTCTTGTAATCTCTGAGCCTCAGTCTTCCCATCTGTAAAATAGAGTGAATGACACACAATAGTATTGGAAAAAGCCAAGTGCCGGGTACCATGCTTGCACACAGTAGGTTCTCAGAGAGTGCGTGCAGGTGCAGAGGCAGGCCTGGAGCCCAGGCTGGCTTCTGGCTGCCCTCAGGAGCCAGGGCTCCAGCTCCCGTGGCCAGGCTGGCCTTTGAAGCTCAGTGCAGCTCTTTATTACCGCAATTAATTACCCGGGACAATGGTGCTCAGCCCTGCCCTCTGCCTGCGCCTTCGAGTGGCAGGGGGTGGGCTGAGGGCGCGAGGAAGAGGGAGGTTAAGTGGCTGCCTGTTTGTTTATGGGCACAAGAAACTTTATTGGTTTTACACTCCAGCCTGTTTTGAAATCAAAGAATGTTTCCAAAGAGGAGGGTTGAAACCAGCCTCTCGGAGCCCAGAGAGTGTCTTTTTTTTTTTTTTTGGTCCCCGGTTGAGCCCAGCCTGACCTCTACCTGCACCGGCATCCTCAGAGTCTGCTCAGGATCTGGACAACTGGGGTGGGTGCTTTGCCAAGGACAAGGTGAGCACCCAAGAGCCAGGAAGGCAGCCTGTCTTCCATGAGCTGCGGGCAGGCCAGGGAGGACCCCGAGCTGGGAGTAGGGAGGGAGCTTTGACTTCCTAGAGCCTGAAACGAGCACTTCTAAAGCATGTGACCAGGGCCCTGGCCAAGTCACTCATCCTCTCTGAGCTTTGGTGATTTTGTCTTCAAAACCAGCCTAAAAATAATGATCCCTGCCCAGCCGTCTGTAAGGTGCTCTAAGTGATGCTCAATGGTGTGGAAAAATTAGGTAACCTTTCTGAAGTCTTGGAGTTTGTAGTGGCTTCTTTATTTCTTCTTTAGTTCATTCATTCATTCACTTATTTTCTTGCCCTGTGAGAGAGTCTATAGCTACAGGTCAAGAGTTCTGCTTGGATTAGAAAACAGAAAGCTGGTTTCTCCTATTTACAAAACAGAAACAGACTCACAGACGTAGAAAACAAACTTAGGGTTACCAACAGGGAGAGAGGGGAAAGGGATAAATTAGGAGTTTGGGATTTGCAGATACTAACTACTGTATATAAAATAGATTAACCACAAGGTCCTATTGTATATATAGCACAGGGAACTATATTCAGTATCTTGGAATAATACATAATTTAAAAGAATATGAAAAAGAATATGTGTGTATAGCTGAATCACTGTGCTGTACACCAGAAACTTCCACAACATTATAAATCAAATATACTTTGATTTAGAAAAAAGGAGGGAGGAAAAAGCCAAACAAAAGAGTAATACTGTGTTACCAGTTTTGGATATAGGTTAAAAAAAATAAATCAAATAGGTATTTACCCTTTAGAAAAAAAGAAAGCTGGTTTCTAACATCCAAAAACATTTTATTAGTTCTTTATTATAAAAGAATTACATGCTTAACACTAAAAGGAAAGTCAAACACCCAAAGAATATAGAAAGTTAAAAGGTTGTCACTCCCTTCTTTTCTTAATCTGTCCCCTGGAGTTAAATATTGAGAATAATTTGGAAGTTTGATCTTCTAGATATTTCTCTGCAGGGAAATGTGCACATCCACACATACGTTTATCTTGACAGAGCGGGCTTGTGCAGTGTGCACTGCTCTAGACTTACAGTTCAAGTGTCAAGGACATCCTTTTCTGGAGGCTAGAAGAAGAGGGTGCTTCCTCCTCGAGGCCTCACCCGCAGTGGGTTTTGTTGATTGATTTGTCGCTGCCCAGCTGGCAGGTGAGAGCTAGAATGCCTGGCCCGGTGCCTGTCACTCTCACCTTTTCGCTCAAGGAACCATTCGGCTCCTATGTTGATGGTAAGACTAATGACCAGCGAAGTAGAATGTTCTTTTCAGCTTCCTGCTAAAAAGTAGCTCAGCTGGAATTTGAATTTGGGTTTTCGGACTCTAAGTCGTCTGGAATTTTCTGGGGTGTGCGGAGGAATTGGCCCCATCATAACATGCAACTGCTGATGAGTTCAGAGGACAGACTGCAGATAGGAACTGCCTGGTCCCACAGTGAAAGACAGGCACTGCTGACACTCTCCCAGAAAAGGTTAGAGACTTTAACGTGGCCTTGAAGCTAAGGCCGGCTGCTACCAGCCCGTCCAGGACGGCTCCCTGGTACCACAGCCTTCCCTTCTCCCTCCCAGTGAGAGCGCAGAGAGAAAGGGGGATGTAAGCCCACATCGCAGCCACCAGCTCTAAGGACGTGGGATCCCGGGGCCGAAATCCCCTCTCCCATCTAGGGTCCTGAAACTCACAGTTCCCCCCCAGTCACTGCACTCAGATTGGGATTTGGAGCTGAAAGAAGCTCCTCCTGCAGCAGATCCTCCTCATATGTCAGCTCTGGAAGCGGCTAGTCTGACCCTCTCATTTTCACAGATGGAGGGGCAAAGGCCCCAGAAAGGTTAAGTGACTTGCCCAAGGTCACACAGCTAATTAGTGGCAGGGCTGGGACAGATTCCATCTTGCTGGAAAGATGATCTCGTTCCTCTGAGGCGGTGGTGACCTCTCTCCTGGCCCCCACGCAGCCTAGAGCCACATCTGGGTTTTTCCTTCCCAACTGCTGAGAGTCTTCCACACCTGGAGGAGGCCAGGAGGCTTCACAGATGGGGAGCTGGTGACCTGGAAAAATGAAGGCAAAGCCTGGGGGCTGGGGGAGGGAGAGAGGAGCTGCTCTCAGGCCTGAGGGTGAGACCGCCATGCTGGAGGTCCATTTACGAAGCTAACACAGACCTCTCATGTGACCAGCACTTTACAGTTTACAAAGCACTTCCAAGGCTGTGATCCTCATGACCCTCTGGGCGGTGGCCTTGTCACTCTGCTTTACATATGGGGAAATTGAAGCCCAAAGAGTGACACCGGTAGCTCAAAGCCACGCAGTAAACAATGGAGTGTCAGACTGGGGCTGAGAGGCAGGGAGCTTTGGGACCAGTTAGTTCTCTGCCCCCATTTTACAGGTGAGGAAGGTAAGGCCCAGAGGAGAGGGGCCAGGAGCTCCCTATTCTAGGACCTGCTCCCCTAGACACACAGTGTTCCCTGAGACAGGTGAGCCCCTGATCACAAGAGGAAACAGAGCAATGAGTTACCTTTCCCAGGGACCATTCCCATCAGGGATGAGGCCCAGCCTGAGATACCACCCTTTGCTTCTAGTGATTCTAAACATGCCAGTGTAGGGGGATGGCTAAACTCTCAGGCTCCAGAGTCAGCCGGACCCGAATTCCAATCCTGACTCTGCTGTGTGTCCTTGGGAAAACTACCTCATCTCTCTGGGCCTCAGTTTCCTCATGTCTATGGTGGAGTTTCATTACCGATAGTGGCTGAATAGGTTAGGTGATGTGATGCGATAACGTGCACGCAGCTTTAACAGAGAGCCCGGACACCGTGAGTGCTTGATCAGTGTGGTGGCTGATTATTTTTATCTCCGGGACAGACTGAGGGGTTGAGATTGGCCCAGCTCTCCGCCCCAGTGGCCTTGACAACACACCTGTGGCACGTGTCCTTCCCAGGTCTCTAGCCAACACGGAAGTTGGAGGAAGCAGCTGTCTCGTGTCTGGAGTCACACAAACATGGGCACGGGTAGGCTCGGGGGGCATTCCAGCTGCAGAAGTGGTGAAGTTGCCTGTAGGAGAAAGAAAGGAAGTGGTTATCAGCACCTCCCTTCTCCGGAGACGGTGCCAATTCAACTCATTCTGTTTCAAAATAATAATTTAATCTGGAGTGGGAAAAAAAACCCACCACCACCACCCAGCTTTGCAACTCCAAACCTCGGGCCTTTCCCCACCCCCTCCACACACAGTGGTCTGGTTTCAGTCCAGGGGGGACCCTGAGGGCTCTGGCCCGTGGGGACCTCACAGGCGCTCCAGAGAAGAGGTCCTGGGTGCGGGGTGGTGTACTCTCAGCCTGAAGCCCCAGACGGGCTAATGGCACTGATGAACATACCTGCAAATGCTGCGTTCTTGCTACTAGCTGCCCACTAAGATCCTCAAGGGTGCAGAGGGGCTTGCATTCCTGCCCTGCTCATCTCAACCCCCAATCAGAGTCGACTCCATGCCAGCCAGTGATGATGGACAAGGCTTTAGGGTGAGGAAAGGGGCTGGTGGGGCCCAGAGATGAATCTGGGAGGCATCCACCAATCATGGAGCCCAGACACCTCCCCGTTCATTCCCTGGCACAGTCCCTGGGGCCCAGCCCTTCACCCAGGTGGTGCGTGGCAGCATTCCACCTGAAGACGGGCTTTGAAAGTCAATTATTTGAAACCGGGGAAGCCAAGGCCTCACGGGCCTCTCAGAGCAAACAAGCTTTTGGCAAGTTCAGAGAAAAGGAAACAGGATTGAATATCCCCTTTGACTCACCTGGGGGGAAATATCCAACTGCTAGGTGGTGGGGGCATATGGAAGCTTGGCTCCTGTGGTAAGTTTAGGGGGCAGGCGTACTTTAGGGGTCATCCAGCAAGGCCCCTGAGACATTCTAAAGCTTCCCCATAGCAGCTGATTCTACAGCTTAGGACTATTAAGGTTGGGCAGTTCTTCCTTCAGTCTGACTTTATTCCCTCATGCTGCAGATCAAAGATGGTGGGACCTCAACTACTTGCCCTTGACTCAGTGACTGAGAGTTGAGGAGCTGGGTTCAGGTCCTGACCCTGCCACAGCCAGCTGTGTGTGCTGTTAGCCACGCTGCTGCCCTGGGCCTGATCCCCATCTGTAAAATGAGGGAGAATAGTAATACCCAGTCTGAGGTTCTTGGTCAAGTGTAAAATCCTACAAAAAGGGAAGAGGTGGGGAGAAGCTGGTTCTGTGGCTGAGCTTCATCTCCATCCTTCAGAGAGATGCAGGGGAAGGAAGGATGCTTCAGACTACACACACCCCTGGCTTTGCAGCAGTCCCATAAGGGGAAACCCTCCTCCCAAGAAGCCTAGATCCTCACACAGCAGTGGAATGCAAGGAGGACAAATTCCAGTAGATGAATTCTGGAGGATGCAGCTGGAGGGACTAAGGTTAGATTTAAGGAAACACACGTGAGTCCTGTAAGTCATGAGGTCCTGGGGGTGAGGAGGAAGATTAGGAGGACAGGGGTGGGAGAACGTGGTAGAGGCAGGGGGATGCTGTGAATGACCTCCTAGCCCAGTCCCAGGAGCTCCTGCCCACTTACCAGCTTTGGCTGGGACCCCTGCCCCTGAGCCAGCCCAACCAGCACCGGGGGGATGGGGAGGAGTCAGTCTTTGCTCTTCTCTTTCCCTCAGCCAAGGTCAGTGGGACACATGACCCCTCCCCAGCTCCTGATTCTCCCTTCTGCTCTAAATCTCTTAACCATGCTGCCCCCAGAGCCGAACAGGAGGTGGGAAGATTTGGAGCAAAGCCCAGAGCCCTAGAGCAGCAGTTCTCAGCCCTGGCCGCAAATAGGGGAGCTTTTTAAAATCCCAGTGCCCAAATTGCACCCCTAGACCATTACATCAGAATGGAGGTGGGTCGTATTTTTAAGAGCTCCCAGGTGATTCTAATGAGTGGTCCAGGTTGAGAACCCCTGGCCCAGAGTCAGAGATGGGGATGTTCCAGCCACATGGATGCCTGAGCCACACCCTCCCAGCTTCAGCATCCTCCCCTGCAATGACCAGAAACCATCAGAAACCTCTTAGACTGGCAGGAAGCTGAGAAAGGAGAGCATGTGAAAAAGCGCCTGGTACCTAGTAGGTGCATATTAAATGCTTGTTGAAATAATAATGGCTCCCAATCATGGAGCACCTGCTTTTGTATGCATTTACATCAGCTTTTTTCTGGACCCAATGATTCCTGGGTTGGCGCGTGTTTTCCCAGGAGGACGGTTGCCTTTGTCCTGGTTTTGGGCGAGCAGGTGTGTCTGGAGGCCCTAGGGGAGGACCCTGGCTGGTTCTTGTTTGGGCACATCTTAGGTAACCTTCAGCAAACAGTGACTCAGCCATAGCCAAGTCCCTTCCCCGGCCAGACTCGTCTTCCTCAAGTTTCTTCCTGCAACATGTCAGGGCCCAAGAGATTGTGGCAAGTGCCTGTGTCTTGTTTTCCTTGGGGGCCCTTGGCAGGGATGGAGGCGAGGGACAGCGGCTGTCTGTTTTGCCTCCCCTTCCTCAGATACTTGCTTTACCTGAACACCCACCTGCCTCCTAGGTGCTGGGGCTCAGAGGGGCTAAGTGATCAACCCGAGGTCACCCAGGATTCAAACTCCCAGTTCTCAGTCTCCAAAGCCATCTCTCGCTGGCAGCCTCTAGTACCATGTGGTGAACAAAGGAACAATGCTCCGATCCCCAGCCTGGCCGACACCGCTCAGTTCCTGGCTCTTGGCCTCACTCTCACTTTTTTCTTTCCTCCACCCAGGCTCAGAGCACCCTCAGACTGTGGGTGGCAGCCAAAGGCATTACTTCCAGGCTTGCAGGGGAGGGCCAGGAGGAATTTAGGGCATTGTAAGAACTCAGAACCTGCATCCGAGTCAGTGGTTCCAGGACTTAGGAAAAATAGTGGCCAGACTGGCCACACCCTCTGCAGAGCCCTGCCCGGGAGCCCTGCTACCTGCCGCCACCCCCATCCCGCGCCCGCCCTGTTGCTGACGTACCCTGAAAGTGTCTCTGGGACTAGAGGGCAGCCTGACACCAGTCCCGGCTCTCCCACTGAGCTGCTGTGTGACTTCTGGTAAGTCACATCCCCTCTCTGGTCTCGGTTTTCTCAACTGTCAGACCATGAATTAGGTGGGGCTAAATGATCTCTCAGGTTGCTCCTAGCTTGAGCCAACTGACTCTCTCAACACAAAAAGGAGGTTTCAAACATGAGAGGCCAAGTTCATCTGGGGGGAGCCTCCTCTTCCCAAGCAGAGAGGTTGGTGCCTGCATCAGCCCTGAGATCAACCCGCACTCTGCCTCTCTGAGCCTTGGTTTCTTGATCTGTCAGTGGAATCGTAATAGTTGCCATGTGTTGCAATAGTTAAGGGAACTCATCCACAAAAGAACCTTAACGGCACCTGGTACAGAGAACACACTTCCAGGGAGCTGTCCTGATGGCCGGTAACGGGTTCGCTGCGTTCCAGAACCCTTATCTGTAAAGTGGGGTAATAGTGCCTGCCTGGTGGGGATATTGCCAGGAGACAATCAAATGAGATAATAAGAGCCCGGACCTGGCTGCCTGGCCATGGTCCCAGTTATTGTGAAATGACTTGTGTACAGCTGGACACACCCTGAGCATTCTGTGTTTGTATGTTTCTGTCCCATGGGTGTAGCTGAGCCTTTCTCCCGTTTCCATCCTCCTTAATGCGAACAGTGGCAGAAGGAGCTGGGAGGTGGGGTGACGTGGGGAGTGTTGCCCTGCTTAGGGTGCCAAAGACACTCTGTCCCACACCCCCTGAGTACCCAGGCTCAGGGACCTGCTGTGCCCCTCCCCGCCGTGGTCACATCAGCCACACCCTCGGTGCAGCCCCAGCCCAGGCCCTGTTCTCCAGCGAGCACCCGCTCCACCCTCCTGTTTCCCCTTGGGCCAGAGCTCTCAAACCCTAATTTATGAAACCTGTCGACTCAGAGCCCAGATCTGCAGTCCCCCAGGGGCGTCCGTCTGTCTGTCTGTCCATCCGGCTCAGATCGGCGCTAGTCTGGCTCCAATGCCTGAAGAAGGAATGCCAGCCAGCCGGTGGGGCCTGTGGGCTGTAGAGATGACAGCCCCGGCCTGTGTGACACCATCCACCTGGCTCCTTGTCCCATCAGAAACCACTTAAGGGGATGTACCTTAAATGCGGAGAGCGAAGGCAGGGCTGGAGATGCTTTCAGAAATGGAAATGCGGCCCATTTGTTTATAATTTACTCCCTGACACTTAACGGGAACCCGATGGGATAAAGGCCCTGCCGTCACCCAGCTCCCACCTCAAAAGTGCTGGAGCCGGTCCAGTTCTCTGGAGGCAAATGCATCTCAAAGTGGAGCAAACCGCTTTGCTCCCCCACCTCCTGCCTCCTGCTCGCTCTCCCGCCTGCTCCCTCTCTCAGCTTTTGAAAGACTCCTCACTGTTCCCAAGATCCGTGGGGCTGCCAGCCTTTCCAAGCTGTGGGGCAGGAAGGCAGGGGGCCTTGCTTTCAAGGCAGGGAAGGGCAAGGAAGGATTTGAGAAGGGACTAGCATATTCTGGGCACAAGACAGGCCAAGAGAGGGGGCCAGTGATGGAGGAGAAATCCAGTTTTCAATTTTCCTCAAGAGAAAAATGAGTGTATGAGAGACAGAATAATTTTCCAGTGTGCAGGCCCTAAGTAAAACCTCCTTGAGACATTGTGAGTTATTAAAGAGGAGGAAAGAAAAGAAATTGTAAAATCAGTTTGCCTTTAGCAGAACGGTACAATGAACTCTTATTTCCAGGGGAATCTAATTAGAGGGCAGGCGGTCCAGCCTGTAGGGGGGTGAAAGCTGGAGGCTGGGGTTGGGGGGCTCCCTGGGCTGCGTGGGAGGAGGGCTGAGAGGGTAAAGGTTGGGCTTTGGGGGAGGCACTTCCCTTCCCAGCATCCCGGGAGGCTCAGCTGGCTTGGATTCGAATCCTGAATTTTGGCTCTGCCTTATGTCTTTGAGTTGGCTTCACATGAGCATCTGCTACCTCATTTAAAAATGGGAATGATAAAATGAGAAAATTCCTTGTCCGTATACTTGTCAGGATGAAATGGGGGAAGGTCTGAGCAGAGCCGGATACACCCCGGGCACTCTGTGTTTGTATGTTTCTGTCCTTCCTCGTTCACCGCCATCACCAGCCTCCCCACCTCCATCACTGACAACTTCCGAATCTCTAGGCACTGTGATAAACCCCTTCACTTTCAGAATCTCCCTTCACCACCTCCCTCTCTTTCGCCACTGACCCTCTGAATCTAGCCACCAGGTCCCCTAGCCTCCTGGTTTTACACGTCTAGTTCAGAGGTCGCCAAACCTTCCTCCTTCCCTGCCCTCTTGCGGGATACTTCAGATTCTTTTAGTGGAAGATCAACTTTTTGTTCAGAAATATACAGCAGAGAGTAAAAGTTCCAGGAACTGTAAGCACACGTGCGCACACCCAGCAGGACCATGGTTAACAGCGGATGTGGGTCTTTCCATGTTTATTTCACAAAGCACAAGATCCAGCATCTTCTCACGAGGTCCATCCCTAGCTTGAGCGCAGCATCCCCTCCCACCAATGCCACCCCAGGCCAGAGAGCACTGGTCTTTTCAGCAGCCTTGTCAGGGTGATTCGGAGCAAGCACAGAATGGCATTGCAGGGAGAGGGGAAGATGGCAAAGGAGTGTAGAAAAGAGACATTGGCTTGTGAATGTCCTACAGTTTCCAAGGTCTTGTCACTGCGCTCACTTAGTGAAAGGGAGATAGAGTGGCACAGGGGTCTGACCGTGGTTCTGACTCCTGATGGACCCGGGTTCAAGTCCAGGCACAGTCGCATAGAGCTGTGTGACCTTGGGTAAGTCATTGCCCCTCTCTGAGTCTCATCCTTAGAACCGGTTCGATATCAGCGCCTGCCAGCTCTGAGTGTTGTGGGGTGAAGCCAGTGATGTGTGCCAAACTCAGAACCTGGCACCTGGTAAAAGCACCACAAATGCCTGTTATCACTGTTGTGTCCTCATGGAGAATGCCACTTGTTTCTCAGAACTGAGAAGCCTGATCTCTCCCCATCTCGAAGCATGATTTTGCCCTCTGAGAACCCTGTCTTTTCAGATTCCTCCCTCTCCCTGCTAGTTTAATGTAACTAACCCATGGCTGGCCACATTTGGGGAAAATAGCATTATTTATTCTATCGAGATTCAGCAAACTGGGCCCAGGGCAATAATTGCCCCAGGGTGCAAGCAACAGATTTTATTTTTATTGATCAAAAAAATTTTTTTATCAAAAACACATGAAATGAGAAAAGGCGTAAGCAGCAGGCTCAAATTGGATTTTAACTCCTTTAAAAACTCCAGCAACCCATTTCCAAAGATGTCTGATGCTCTGCCTTGAGATGCTCACGGTCCAGGGTGGCCCAGGGGTCTTAGGGCCGTTGCAGCAGTTTTGCCGCCATCATTCAGACACCTCATTTGCATTTGGGCTGCCTCTGAGTGGACCAAACATCTGGATAAGGATGCAGGGATTCAGTAGAGTACCGATGTGTTGGTTTACAGAGCGTCGATCCTCCAGACCTCTTGGAACTGTTCAGCTGGCTAGCTGGGGCTTGCAGCGGGGTGCCAGGTGTCTGGCGATGCATAAATACATCTCTAATGAGATGATTGTGCAGGATGATCTGAACATACCCACCGATAATCACGTTGGCTTGAAGAGCGAACCTTCGTCGGCATCTGTTGCAAAGTTGCAAGTTATGGCACCGATCTCAGTGTATGGGGGTTGCATTTATTCCTTACATGTGCATTTATCCCCTCATTCATTCATTCCACAAGTCTGTGTTGAGCTCTTCCCATGGGCCAGGCCCTCTTCTGGGCATTGAGAATAAAGCAGTGAACAAAACAGATAAAAAACCCTTGTCCTCGTGGAGCGGAAGCATTGTCCCTTCAAATAATTCAAGCTGGGAGCTGGAGGAGGGGTCGGGGAGGAGGCAGGTGTCAGGTGTGGTCCCTGACTTCAGCCTTTTAAAGTCACTCTCCTGATGCTGAAGCAGCTGTCCCCTGCTGACTGTGCAAATCTGATTGTTGAACTCGAGGATAAAGGTGGGCGGGGGGGAGGAAGAGGGCTTAGGGCGGGAGCTGGGGTGAACAGAAGGAGTAGAAAGAGGTGGGTTCAGAGGCTGGGGTGGGTGGAGGACAGGCTGGGCCCTGGTCAGGGTTCCATGCATCCCTGGCTGAGGTCTGGCACAAGTCTGATGACCCAGCCACCATGGTAAGTTGCAGGAGCAAGGACTGCAGAGAAGAAAGTTCACCTGTGGAACTGTCCCCTGGCTGCGTCCCGACTGGGCTGTCTTCTCCCCGATCCCCCCACCCCCACCATGTGAAAAAGATCTAGCGTTTTGGTGCCATGAGGGGCTGTGGGCTTGGCACCCTCTCTCAACCCCTCTATTTCCACCTGACAATAGTAAGAAGAGTTGCGTGGTTTCCCCTTTCCCTAGTGTAGCGTGGATTTTGTTAGCTATTGCTCCTTTTCTCTGAATTACTACAGAACAGTGGTTCTCAAAGTGTGGCCCCCAGCAGCGGTGGCGGCGGCTTCACCAGGGAACTTGCTGGAAATGTGACTTCTTAGGCTCCACCTACTGAATCGGAAACTCCCCCAGGAGCCCAGCAATCTGTTTCCACAAGTCTTCCAGGGGATCCTGATGCCCTAAAGCTTGAGAACCCCTGGTGCAGGAGACGCTGGGGACGTGTCTTGGTTTACTTAAAACGCATTCATTGGCTTAGGCGTGGGACCTGCCTGGGCTGCAGGGAGACTTTGCCACTGAGCAGCTGGGGTCTCCGCAGCTTTCTGAGCATTTCCCCAAAAGCCCTGGCCCCAAGAAGTGATGGCAGGGATTTTATGAGAGGACATAATGTGTGCTGAGTTCCTGGTACATATCAGACCCTGAATAAACGGTCAACTCCCTCATCTTTCTGTTAACTGTATCGTATCGTGTGACGGAAGCAAACCGTAACAAGATGAAGGGGTTCAACAGGACAAGTGCTGATCACCTTTGAAAAATCAAACTCACCAACTCTAAGAGCAACAGAATCATGGCGCCTTAGAATCTTGGAACCATAATATGTTAGAGCCGAAACGGGACAATTTAGTCCCAGCCCTCTCTTTACAGGTGAGGAAACAGAGGATCGTAGAGGCTGTGTACCTGGCCCGAGTGACACAGCACACCAGAGCCGTCTCTCATCTCCCTCAACCCCCCTCTGACCACACTGCTGCTTCCTTCCTCTGTCTGTCCTGTCCTCTGGCTTATTTTGCAAAAGGAGCCCCAGATGGTCTCCTAGCTGCTTCTTGTAAATATCTTTTGGAAGCTGGGCATCGTGTCCATTTCATCGTCGTATCACCCGTAGCTGGCTCAGAACCCACACGTGTTTGACACCTGTGTGTTGAAAGGATGAATTATATCTGGGAACAGGAGCCTGAGCAGCGGGGAGAGGGCATTAGACCCTGGGGACCCCCTGCCCTTGATGGGCACAGGTGATGGCCTCCCACGGACCCATCAGCATCCCAGCACCGGGACCTGGCTCGGAGCTGGTGTCTGCTTCAGGACCAAGTTTTCCAGGGCTGGGGCGTCCGCCTGACATAATACGGAACAGTAATTAAGAAATAAGCCGCCTTGCCCAGCTTCACAGCGATCATTTGGCTAAGTAACTACCATGGTCCAGTGCCTCAAAAATCACCATTAGAGTACGCTCCTTATGGCCATAAAATTTCTCGTTTTCTGCCTTTCATCAGCCTCCCCCTGCAATCTTCGCCTTGCTTTATTTATACATTCGTCCTCAAACAATGGCAATAAACTCTTTCCCAGAGTGTTGCAAATCAGAAATTTGTCCACATTTTTCCACCACCTTCCACTGTGGACCTGCTCTGCCTGGGAACAGCCCGGCCAGGCCAGCTGGAGAGGCCGGGTTGCCCTAGATTGATGGGGGCACGGCAGGATGGGGTTGCTGGGGAGAGAGGGTGGGGAGGGGGCAGCGGGAGAATGTACCATGAAAGGCCGGGCTGCCCAGCGACCAGCCTGAGACACAAGGGGCCCCGAGACTGGCTCTGGCCTGGCCGGGAAGGGTGGGGGAGGGGAGGGGAGACAGGGAGGCGAAAGGAGGAGAACGCCTTCCCCAGCCCCTTCTCCTTAGAGAGAAAGGGTCTGGGGACTACTGGGAAGCGGGGCTGGCCCCAGGCAGAATACAAGGGGGTGAAATCCATCCTTCCCTGCCTCTACTGGAGTCAGATGATCTTGGGGTGTCCTGCAGCCCACCCTGCACCCCTAACTTAGAATCTCAGTCCCTTCCTGAGCTCCTCATTACCTCCATCCATAAATCATTTTTCCATCCAGCAACAGACATTTAGCAAAAGCCCTACTGTGTACCAAGAACTGTACTGGGTTCTGGTGTGTGAAATGGTGAATAAATCAGATACAGTGCAGGTCCCCTTCTCAGGGCTGTTCTTAGAGTCCCAGGATGACCTCTGGTTTTCAGGGATGGGGAAAAGGAGGTCCAGAGAAGGGTTTAGACCCTCGCAAAGTCAAGAACAAACATCAGAGTTCCAATCCAGAACCCCCTTGTCTTTCCAATCAGCCTACGGGCTCCCTGGGGACCTGCCTCTGGGCAAGGTAATTGTCCCCTCCTCTAGCTGGGGTGCCCACGGCTGCCTGTAGCAGGTTTGGAGGGCACTTCCACAGTGACTGTCTGTATTTTAGTCTGGAGTTCTCGGAGGCAGCAGTAGGTGGAGAAGTGAATTAAGTTGAGACCCTTGATGTGGGTCTACAGAGGGGAAGTCTGTTCTGTTAGGTGGGCTTCCCAGGTAAAGCTTCTTTTTCTAAGGAGGGGGGCTGGCCTCCCTTAAGCGACATTCAAGGTCCGGCTTGTTTTTCTGGCAATTCTACTTCACTCTCAGATGCGCGCTCTAGAGTCAGCCGGCAGCACTGCCCGCCTGTGAGAGCGGTTCTCTTCCAAAAGGCAGGATGCTGAGAAATCTACTTGTTTCCGTGGCAGTGACGTTCATTGCTATAGCTTTTGTCTTTGTGGGTCTTGGGTCCCCCAGTAGGTGCACCTTGATATTCAATAAAATGTTAGGTTTCAGAGTTTTCTGGGAGGCCCATTTAAAGAAAGATGGAGATGAGGAGAGATGGAGACGTCGGATGGTTAGAAAGGACTCCTGACGAAAGAGGAATCAGCCCAGAGTCCCAAGAAAGAACCTTTGACTTTGGGGAACCTTGAGTTATTTCTCCTTGTTGTCTGTGACGGCAAGCTCCATGGTTTCTTTGTTTAACTGATGGCTCCTGTTAGAGCCTGTTATTAAGAACATTCTAGAATGATAGAAACACAGAGCTGTGCCCAGTCACCCCGCCCCTGGGGTAATGCCCTTTTATAGGAGAAGTATAGCTTCTGTCCTCAAGAAATTCCCAGTCTTATTGTGAAGGCCCAGTCTCTACTCCAGGGTGTCCCCAGCTTGATGAGGGAGGCCTAGTTCCCATCCTCAGGAAGTTCAAATAGACCTTTTACAAACTGGATGATGAGGTGTATTGGTAAACAAAACACAAGCATTAGAACTTCATTGTCGGTCCCCAGCAAGAGTCTATGCCCAGTGCTGAGGATGGCACCGGGGGGGCAGATGCCACAGGGGTTCCAGGAAAGCGAGCACCCAGGGTGTGGCAGTCATGGAGAGCTTCCTGGACTAGGAGGACTTTGAGTCAAGACTTGAAGGAGGGGGAAAGTGAGACAGTAAGAAGTAGTGGAAGGCACCTCACCAGGCCACAGCAGCGAGTGAAGCCCTGGAAGTGGCCTGCAGGGGACACATATTTGGGCCAGGGCAGGGAGGGCCTTGAATGCCAGGCTCACAAGTATCACCTTGATGGTTAAGATGGCGCCTCTGGATCCAGCCACCCGGGTTTAACTGTCACTCTGCCACTCAGTTAGTCCCTTTGAGCCTTGGTTTCCTTATCTGTCACGTGGGGCTCATAGTAGCACTCACCTCTTAGGGTTATCCTGGGACTAGATGCCTTGTGATGGGAAAAACACACAGGCAGCTCAGAACATCAATAGCTATTTTTGTGTTTATTCCTCTGTGACTTTCATGCCCCGTCCTGCTGTCAGAGACTGTGTGGTCACAGAGCCCAGTCTTCGGGGTACCGGGAGCCCTAGTTTTAAGTCCTTCCTCAAGGTTGAGCCTGGAGGCAGGGGATCTGATGGAGGGAGGGAGACAGGGGCCATCATCCTGAAACCATTTTCCATCCCACCTCCCCTGCTGCCTTTCCAACGGCTGCAGCCTTCCAGGCTCCAGCATGGAGGAGGGGGAGAGGGGGGTGGGGAGAGGGGCAGGAGGATCCGGGCAGGCTTGACTTCCCAGGCATATGGTCCTTTCACAGTGGCTTTGTGGGGCGCTGACGGGTGGTGAGGCTGCCTTTTCCCGCTGCCGCCGTGCAGGGCATTTTCGTCTGGCCGCTGGGGCCCCAGCTGCTGCTGTTTCCCCTTCGCTGACTTTGAGGCCTCCCCCAGCTCGGCTTCCTGAGGTCTGTCTCCATCTCTGGCTGTTTAGTGCCTGCCAGCATTTGAGTCCCGGCTAAATCACTTACCTGAGACCCTCGTACCCTCTCCTCTCCTTGGGTACCACTTGCATCTGGGATGGCTTCCCCCGGGGATGGGATGTGCGGTCTGTGGATGTGGCTGGGTTTGTGCAAAGCCCCCACCAGAGGAGAATAAGGAAGGAATGACAAAGGGGTATTCATTCATTCATTCACTCGTTCATTCATTCACACATGCATGTATTCCTTGCCTTTGTGTTTGGGGCCAGGCAAATGTGGTTGCCTCTGGGGGCTACAGAGGTAGGTAAAGTTCTTATTGTATTCAGGCTTGAATGGACTTGGGCTTGAATTCTGGGTCTGCCTCCCACAGCTAGAGATGCTGCATGTGTTCCTTCACCCCCAAGCCTCACTCTCCTCCTTCCTAAAACGGGGGCAGTGATGGGAGTCAGGGAGGATGTAACAACAACAACAACAACAACAACAACAACAACAACAACAACATATATTGAGTGCTGACTGTATACCTGGCGGTGTTGTAAGCCTTGTCTTGCAGTAATTTATTTCATCCTTGTGGGTGACAACTCCTTGAGGTCAGTAGTATGATTTTCCTCATTTTACAGATGAGGAAATTGGGGCCCAGAGGAGTAAAGCAACTTTCCTGAATTAGTAGGGGAGCGGGCTGTGATCACAGCATCCAGGACTCCCCTTGGTACTTCTCAGGTCCCATCCGTGTAGCCACCCCAACACTCTAAAGGGTAGGTGGCTGGCCCTTCTTACTCCCAGTGGGTGGAGGGGGAAATGGAGATGCCAGGAGGACAAATGACATGGTCAAGGTCACACAGTAGTTCAAGGACTGAGCCTGGAGTGCCAGCTCCCCACCTGCCAGTCTTCTGTCTGAATAAGGAGAGATGGGCCAGCTCAGCCGGGATGCCCCATCACCCACAGCTCTCGGAGCTCAACCCCCAGACAGTTTCCTGCTCTTCCCTTCCTCCCTGACTCCCATCACTGCCCCCGTTTTAGAAAGGAGGAGAATGAGGCTTGGGGGTGAAAGAACATACCCAGCATCTCTAGCTGTGGGAGGCAGATCCAGAATTCAAGCCCAAGTCCATTTGGCCCCACAGCTTCTGTTCTGTCCACCTGCCCCCAGTGCCTGCTGGTGGCAACCTCAGCCACGCTCTGTAAGATGGGGCCCAGTTGGCAAGCCCCCTTTATGGAGCTGACATAGCGGACTCTACCATCTGCCCGGCACCAATCACTGCTCTTCTTGTCATTAAATGGGTTCCATGAGTAAACAACTGAAATAACCCAGCGAAGAAATAAAGGAAAACTGCTGATTGTCTTCAAGATTGTCTTAAAGTCACAAGAAGAACATAAAAGGGTTTGTGAGCTGGACTCCTCTTATTGTGGACTGGCTTCTGCCTCTAAGGTGTCTGCTAAAAATGTCCTGCCTTCTCTCCTCACCCATGGCCACTGCCCCTCTCTTCTCTCCTACACAAGACTTGCCCTTGGTTCACAGTTCAGTGCAGAAAGAGCTCTTGATCCATCATGAGAAAACATGGCTCGGAATTCTGGAGATGCAACTACACAGTACCATTTCAAGCAGTACTACTTCCTTCTTCCTGGATGTGCCCCTTCCTGGAGGGGATGTATAAAGGGTGCCCTCTAGTGCCTGAGGACGGAACTATACTGTGAGCATAGAAGCCACAATCAGAGAATATTCCAAGTGGGCCCCGTATTTTGTAATGCAAATCATCTACCAAAGGTTCAGAGTTAAAAAAAAAAAAAAAAAAAAAAAAAGCAGCCTACTGGGGTTAGATGGGCATTTCCTGGACAAGGGAAAGTTTTGTCAAATTTAGGTTGTGGACAAAGTGAGAGTTCCAGCTTGGCTTTCTAAAGATACTCTTCTCCCTGCCCTCTCCTCCTCAAGTTGGCAGGGTGAATTTGGGCGTGTTGACTCATCTCAGTCATTGAGAAATAGCATAGGATCCAGAGTCAGACAAAACCTATTTGGACCCCCACCTTGCCAAGGCCTCCGGACTCCTAGGGAGACTTCTCGGAGAGCAGGACTGAAATGAAGCCGTGTAGACAGTTTTGCTGAGCCCCGGCCATGACAGCACAGAGGTGGGCACCCCAGACCCCGATGGAGAGGGCGCCGTCAGGAAGGCTTCCTGGAGGAGTGGTCCCAAACTGAGTCGGAAAAGGATGAGGCTTCATGGAAGCTCATGCTTGCACTCACCCCTGGCACTCTTTCACAGCCTTGATACACTCACTCACTGACTCTTCCAGTCATTCAACAAATATTCGGGGTCCACTTTGTGCCAAGCATTGGAGATTCAGCAGGGAAAAAAAAGACAAAATGTCCACCCTTTTGGAGCTTGCACTGTAGTGACAGCCAGGATGAAGGTGGAGGGCAGGCGGGAAGGAGGCAATAAAGTGAAATATTTGACACATCTGATTGTGACTTGAGCTGTGGAGAAACTGCAAAGCAAGGAAGGTGGCTCCCGATGGCGGGGAGGTAGAAGGGGAGTGGATCCCCGTTATTATCCATGTTTTATACACATGAAATCCACATAATTGAGGCAAACTGTGTTGGGAGCCTGTGCTTTTAAATGCCTGGCTCTGGCCGGCAGCAAACTGCAGGCCAAGAGGGTGATGGGAGGGGTGCTCCAGGCGGAGGGTACCGCCCGTGCAGTTGCTGGGGCAGGGCCAGGGTGGGGCGGAGGATGGGTTGGCAGGTAACCTGGATGCTGAATCACCCGGGTTTGGGGCTGGGCTGGTGGCCTGCGAGTCATGAAGGGAGAGCACAGGGGTTACTAAGGTCTGCGATCTGGACACCTGGGTGGTGGTGCTGAGAACGGCATCCCAGAGCAGTCTGGGGGGCAGAGGAGGAGGACAGGAGGGGTCGCTTCCAGGGTTCCAGGGAGGTGTCACTTGGGCTCTGAGCCCCATCTCTCCATCCACCCTCTGTTGCCCAGCCTTTGTGTGCGGCCTGGTCCGGCTACCGCAGACCCTCCCGAGCTGCAGGCACCACGCGCTGGTTACAGCTGAGCAGTTTGGGGGCCGGGAGGCCGCCCGCCACGGCCCCTGCTCGCCGGGCCCCCAGCTGAGCTGTAAATGACTTTTCCATTTTCCCGAGACCTGCGCCCAGGCCTGTTTGGTATTCAGGGACACCCGGCCCACACTCGCCAGCTCTCGGCTCTGCCCGAATTACTTGATTAAAACGCATATCAACTATTATGTGATTCATTTCTCTGCCGCAGCTCCGAGCTGGCCTATGTTAAACTGTAATAAAGGCTGGGCTGGGAGGCTGCGGGGACGGCGAGCTCAGGAGCGGGCTGGGAGGGCGTCTCTGAGTTCGGGGGAGCTGAAATCAGGACCCCAAACCTCAAGGCCACTGCTGGCTTCCCTGGGTCTAGGATGACAAGGACGTGGTTTGGAGGTGGGTCGGCTCCCTCTTGCCTTCCGGGAGAGAACTGGGTGGGTCCAGAAATTGTGACCATATTGGTTCTGGGCTTTTCCTTTGGTAAAAGGGAGAACAAAGAAAGTTTGGGGGTGGGGTAGGATGGAGAAGACATCACTTTGGTTTTCACGATCAGAAATCAAATTCCCCATCACCCGGAAATGTAGCAAAGTTGGCTCTCCCTGGGCCGGGAGGCCTGCGTCTGAGGGTTTTCTCCCCAACCCCGCTGTCCTGAGACTGCATCAGCCACTTGTAAAGTGGGGCTGATCCTGCTTGTCTGGTCCTCCAGGGTTATTGGGAGAGATTGCATTAGAACAATGAAAGGGCCTGTAAACTGTAGAGTGCGTGCCCAAGTATGAGGTGATGGCTGCTGCAGTGTGTCAGAGTTCGAAAGGAACTTTGTGATCATTCTGCTAAGCCCTCTTCATGTAAGAAGGTGCTGTTAAGCCCCTGCTGTGTGCCAGGCAGAGGCCCTGGTGCGCTCAAGGATCTCCGGGTTCCAGTGGGACCAGGAGACCTGTAAACAGGCAAGTTTGGTGTCTCCTGATGACCCCTGAGAACCCGAGGATGGTCACCGAAACCAGCCTGAATAGACCCGGCAGCCTTGCTGGCGGAGGCCACCCACGAGCTGGGTTCTGCCGGGTGAGCAGGAGTGTGCCAATGAAAGGGTGGGGCATTCCAAGCAGAGGAAGCTGGAGTTCAAAGGCAGGGAGGTATGAGACAGCATGGCTGGACCATTAGGAAGCCAAGAGCTGGACAGGGAGGGGTGGGGTCTCCGGAGTCAGGGGCTGTGGAAGCTAGTGGATTTCGAAGGAGAGGGCAGAGGCTCGGGTAAAGAACAGGAGATCTGCCCCAGCCATTTTCTGTCCACCTCCATCCACCCAACCTGGGCTGGACTCTGCCCTGAGCAGACCTCGTTCCTGCCTACCCGAAAGCTTTGATGAGCCAGAGAGCTCGTCACCCTCTTGTCCCTTATCCTATCCTCAGGCTGCTCTGGGGCTCACTCGAATCACAGAACTTCCTGTTTTATGCCTGTCCTGGCCTCAGTTCATCTAAAGCAGTGTTTCCTCCAGCAGACTGGGGAATTCCCAGCATCGGGGTGATGCCTTCTCATCAGATTGAGAGCTTTCTAAGACAGAGGCTGCTTTCCCCCCATAAGCTTGTCCCAAGGGAGTGGCTGTTTCTTCCTCGCTCTGTATGGGACTCCCCACTTCCCTGAGCAGAGACAGGATCTGGGAACCCAGAGAGAGGGTCCCTCACCATAGTCCTCCCTGGGGCTATCTCCAAGCCAGCACCTGGCTCTGTCCCACCCTCCCTTGGGGCCTCTCCATCCACAGCTGTTTGAGAGCCAGAGTGCAGACACTGCAGGGGGCCAGGAGGCTGCTCCCCTACTGCCCACCCCAAATCCAGCCTCTGTTAAATGAATGCGCTCCCACGTCCACTTTCCCAGCGGGTCCCCCTCCCCGTGCCAGCTGCACAGGCTTCCCCAAGAGACGACAACCGGCTTTCGGTGCATGGAGGACTCAGCTCCAGCCAGCAGGGCCTCTCAGTGGCCAGGTCCACCTAATCCGATTGATTAATTAAACTCTGAGGCTAAAGGGTTCCCAGGGGTGTGGGGGGAAGGGACAGCATTTTGGAAACCGAATGCGGTGGCATCAGGGATCTTTGTGTTCCTTCTTACTTATGATGCTTCAGTTCTGTATCCCCTCCCCCCACTTTCTTTTTCTGTCATCATCATCATCATTAATAATGATAATCCTTCAAGTGCCCTTTCCAGGTTCCAAATGACTCCCATGGTCTTCATTTCATTCTGTCCTCAGAGCAGTCCAGTGGGGCATGCAGGGATGCATCATCATCCTTTTTCACATCTGAGACAATGGAGGTCCAGAGAGGCGATGCAACTTGTCCAAGGCCACACAGCACGGGGAGAGACAGAGCTCAGAATTCAAGTGTCAGGCCTTCCAGACCAGGACTCTGGACTAGACCAGAGCAGCCCCAGAGGCCCCCTAGACTCCCCCCAGACTCCCTCCCGATCTGCACCTCCTCCTCATCCGTCTCCAGGAACAAGCACGAGCTTACTCGCTCTGTGGCCTCTCGCAAGTTACTGAACCATTCTGAGCTTCGTTTCCCTATTTGTAAAAGATCCAACAGTCCCAGCTTCATAGACCTGGCACACCGAAGAATGACACAGACCTACAAGGCGGCGGGGTGGGATCTCTTCCCCTGAGCTGGGCCAGGGAGGAGGCAGGAGATCTTTTCCAGGGGCCTAAAGTCACAGACGATAGTCCAGCTCTCTTGAAATCTCTCTGGATCTCCCAGCTAGCAGGACACAGCTGTGCTCTCCCTGCTCACTGTCCAGAAGGTTGTTATGGTAACCACCATCATCCTGGAGGACCATTCCCAGATCTCTTCCATCCACAGAGACCTGTGGGCTGTGTCTTCTCCAGGCTGGGTTCCCATCTGGTTATCTCTCTAGGCCCATGGAGTTCCCAGATCCATTCTGAATAAGGGGCAGGAGGGCCAGGGAGATGAGGAAGAAATAAACTCAGAACTCCATGAGGACCTGGAAAGCCGCCAGTAATTTGGATGGTACGGGGGCCTGCATGGGCACTAAGGCTGGGTGAGGATCAGTATCAGAAGCACCGCGAACTTATCCGCCCAGCACCTCCTTTGCTAACATGTGACTTTGGTGACAACCCTATGGCCTGTCCTGTTGTTTCCTTAATGTTTTACTTTGTCCAAAAGTATCCTTAAAAACTGAATTCAAGGAAACTAATTCTTTTCTAAGTAGAATATGCATATTATGTCCTACAAATAGATGGGAACCATAAAGACAAATATTATAAAAACAAACGATGGCATTCAATCCTACCTGGAGACTTTTGTGTGCAGAAAGAGCCTGAGTTAAAAGGGGGGACCAACGGTGCTAAAGATGTGCTGTCCTGTGGGGCAGCCACCAACCCCATGCAGCTATGTAAATTTGAATTAAAATAAAGTAAAATAAAAAACTCTGTTCTTCAGTTGCACGAGGCACATTTCAAGCCCTCAGTACCACACGTGGCTGATACCATATTGAACTGCACGGACCTAGCATATGTCCATCATCATGGAAAGTTCTATTGGACAGCGCTGCTCTAGAACTGAACTAAGACTTAATCCGTCTGGGGTTTCTCCCAAGATAGGGCTGTGCCTCCTCCATCAGGCTGGAGCGCTCCGTCTCCTCCCCATTCTGACCTTACAGATCTGAGTACAGTGTCTACACATAGGTTTTGTCCCCGACAACCTGGATTCCCCACCCCACTCAGCTCCTGTCTGAGCCCAAGGGTCCTCACTGGAGGATGGAGCCTGGTGCCCCATTCCCCATCCGTGGGCCGGCCTCCTTTCTTGCCTGCCAATCTCTGCCTCCTCCTTCTGAGGCCCCAAGGGCTCTCCTTGTCAATGTCAGAAAACTGAGGTTGTGCAGTGAGTTTCAGGAAATGAATCCTTGGGATTAGTTCTATTTGGCTCTGAGCCCCAGACATGTTGGGGAAAGCAGCCCAGGATGCCAGCTGTGTCCATTGTGGCCTCCTCTCAGTGACAGGGGGCTGGGCAGCTGGGAGAGGGCAGAGGAAGGGCTGGATCCTATCCCAGGTCTCTGCCGTTAGGGATAAGGCGGGCAGTGATGAAGACAGGGCACCCTTGCCATTGGCTCCCTTGTTGTGTGACGTCACAGTCAGTGGCCAATAAAAAGCAGAGATGACTTCTCGATGCCAAGTTAGTAGGTTGGAGGGAAAAGGAATCCATCCAAGACTGGATGACCTGCCGGCTGTGGATGCAGGCCCCTTGTAGCCTCCTCCATCATGCCTGTTAACATGCCATGCTCTTCCCCGGGCCTGGAATGCCTTTCCCTTCACCTCCACTTCACATCTAAGAGTCTGCATTAGGTGTTTTTTTTTCAGGATTGGGGGAAGGTCGTCCCTTATGGGAGGAGGCTAGGCCTTATTTGTGTAAGTAACATTTGAAGCAATTGAATAAGAACGGGACAGGGGACAGGAGAGCTGGGTCCAAGCGTGTGTGTGAACATTTGCTGAGGGACTTTGGGCATTTGTCCTACTTATCTGTGACTCAGTTTCTCCCATCTGTGGTGTGAGCGCATGATCTCTGAGGCTTCTCCAGTTTGACTCAGGCGAGCTCTCCAAGCAAAGTTTACATAGCAGGTGCTCTGTCAGTGCTTTCGGGAATGAATGAATGACCAGACGTAGAATTGCGTCCAGAAATACCGAAGATGGAGATGGAAAGGGAGAGGAGAGAGACGTGAAGCAAAAAATAAAAGGGGGAAGGGAGAAGTGGGGAGGAGGAAGATAATCTCTGATGGCTGGCCCTCTCTTTTCCCTCTCCCTTCCCTGGTTTCCTCTTCTCACCAGCCCCTCCTCCATACTCCAGTTCCACTGGGGCTGCCGAGGGTGCAGCTTCAGAGGCCTGGCTAGGGAACTGCTTACTAGCATCCCTTCTGCTGGAGCAGAAATGAACAAGAGGCCCAAACTTGTTGGGGGCAGAAAGTCAGTTCAGTCCAATAGTGTCTTCAGCCCTCACTACTGAGGAACTTGATCAAGCCCTTCCTGCAGCCTCCCTCGCCTGGACCTACAGGTGTAGATTCTTGGCCTGACAGCCCATCCAGGGCTGGGAAGTGAGCTGGCCCCAGACTCCTGGTATCTCTTTGCACAGAAAGCAAAGGCTTCACCCACCACCCAGGCTCCAGGGTGGAAATTGGTGGGGATGATGGGATGGGAGCCATGGCCATGACCAAGATCAGCAGGTGAGGTCTCCTCCTCCAGCCCAGAAGATCCTGAAACATCCCAGGAAGGGCCCAGGTGTGGAGGTCATGTAGTCCAAACCGTTCATACTACAAATGGAGAAACTCAGGCCTGAGGAGGGATGGTAGCCTTCCTATCATCACAAGAAGCTGGAATCTAGGCTTCCTGTCTCTGGCCCTGGGCACAAGCATTGACTCCCTCTCTCTGACCCTTCCTTTCTTCTTGCTTCCTCCTTTCCTTAGTTTTTGCAATATTTTCCCAAAATGTAATAGGGTCGTTGTTTAAATGATCATTGTTTTAAAAATACTGAACTATAAGTTAGTTTAAACTATAAACAAGTTTAAAAAAGCAAACAAAAGTCCTATCACCCTGAAGGTTAACATTTGCTACTCTTTCAAGTATAATGTTCTATAATGTGTGAAGCGTGTTTTTTCCAAAAGTGGGATAGAGCTTTGCAAACTGGTTTGTACCTTGCCTTTTTTTTAAAGTCAGGTTTATTGAGCTACAGTGAAAATATTGTGAAGTTCTCCCTTTTTCGGAGACCATAGTTCTAGAAATGTTGACAAATGTATTTCATCATGAAACCATCCCCTGAGTCCTATGTCATGTACGTTCTTCCACATCAGTGGAAATAATCTAAATGCCCAGCTACAGGGGATTATTTTTTTAATGAAATTGCTGGGCTGTAAATTATTTAACCAATCCCCTAAGGTTGGACAGGGAGGTTGCTTCCCAGCCTTCAGTCTGGTGAACAGTGCTGTGTGAATATCCTTCCTGTGCTCAGGAGGGATCTGATCTTCAGGGCCGTGGTGGCCTGAAGATGGGCACAAGGCACCTCTCCATCTCACTGGGCCCCCACTCTCTCCCTCACTCTCGCCTGGCTGTAGGGAACCGTCTGGACGAGGGCTCGGATGTGGAGTCGGAACCTGACCTCCCTCTGAAGCGTAAGCAGCGCCGCAGTCGGACCACGTTCACGGCTGAGCAGCTGGAGGAGCTAGAGAAGGCCTTCGAGAGGACTCACTACCCGGACATCTACACACGCGAGGAGCTGGCGCAGAGGACCAAGCTGACCGAGGCTCGCGTCCAGGTGAGGAGGTGCCTGGGGTGGGGGGGTTTGCACTGTGGGCATCATCTAGAGACCGGGACTGAGGAGGTAGGGGGAGCCCGGGTTGGAAGGTTTAGTGGGCCCCCCGGGGTGGGGGGATTTCTGCAGCAAGTGGTCCACGGACCGTGTAGGCAAGGAATGCCCCCAGCCCTTGGTGCAGAGTAAGTGAGCAGCAAATTGATTAACTGGCTGCCCAAGTGGTGGACAAGCCCCAGGGAAGCGGCAGTGAGGACTTGGATTGCCTTCACATCTGCCAACAAGTACTTCAGGAAAATGAGGGAAGGAAGGATGGAGGGAGAGACAGAGAAGAAGAGGAGAAAAGCAGGAGGGAGGGAAGAAGGAGGGCCATTCGTTCAGCCAGAAAAGACAGCTCAGGGAGGAGAAAAATCCAAACCTCTGACTGGGGAGGAAGGAAATGGACGAAAATGTCAGAACAGGCCTGGCTTCCTAAGATGGGTAATGAGTCTCCTGTCATGAGAAGCATGCAAGCTGACTCCTGGGTGCATGTTCCTGATGGATTAGAAGCATCCAAGGGAGGGTGGGCAGACCTTGAACACCTCCTCCACACCCTCAAAATGTGTGGTTCCTGATCAGTGGGGCTGGGGAAGGGAGGGCAGAGAAAGCACAATCTGCCTAAGGTTCAAGGCCTGCAGTTGCGAGGGGTTATTGCTTCCTCTCCCCAGGGGCAGCTCTCAGATTCCGAGAGGTCTACACTTGTTCTCCTGGAGTCTCTGGGGGCTGGGCTGGGAAGAGCTCGGGCTGGGTGGGGGCAGAGGAGCAAGAGAGGGGTCTGATGCACCGCTCCGGTGGGAACTCGTTCCTGGTCTGGCCTCTCTGTGAATGGGGGAGGCGGGTCTGCAGAGGGACGCCCCCAACTGTTCACTGGGGGTGCTTCTGTCCGAGGAGCGGCCAGCCTTTGTTGGGCACCTGCCTTGTGCCAGGGGCAATGCTCAGAGCTTCTCCCACCTGACCCAAGGGAACCTCAGACCACCTCCTCAGGTCAGGATGGTCACTCCCCAAGCCACAGGCACAGAATTGAGGCTCAGAGGAGCCACACGCGGCAGGGCACAGAGTTCAAGGGAGGCTGAGCTGGGCCTGGAACTCCAAACCCTCCAGGGTCTTTTCATCCGGAAGAAGGAAATGGACTCAGAGCCTGGGGTTTGAAAGCGACAAAGTTCTGGAAGCAAAGTGGCACTTAAGCAATCCAGGAACCAACGCCCTCCCTCTGCCCACCCCACCCCCATCCTGGAGTGGGGGACCCTTGGCTGCCGTAGAGGGGGACCCCGAGGGGAGGGGGGCGGCGGCAGCAGCAGGCTCACCTCATTCCCTCCCCGCCTCTCTGGGGTGATACCCGAGCCTGCCCCCAGCCCCGGCCTCCCTCCCCTGCTCCGGTCCTCCTGCAGCTGTTCTCCTGGGCACATTCCTGGGTGCTTTCTCACTCCCACGTCTGGCGACCACGGCTGCTTCCCACCACCTTGAAGCCTGACTGCTCCTTGTAAAATTTCCTGGCTGTCAGGGCAGTGCTTTTATTGGCCCAGGGGACCCAGAAACAGGTGTCACTCAAGGTCCAAGGATAGAGGGGGGCTGGGAACAGGGGGAGCGGCCAGAGCCCAGGCAAACCCACAGTGAGGGGGGCGAGAGCAGACATCCTCCACATGCTGACTCCCCCTATCAGACTATGAGCTGCCCCAGGACGGGGCTCAGTCTCCCCCCAACCCTTAGCCTGAGAACTTGGACTGATCCCAGCAGAGGATCAATACATGTTGAGTTTTTAAAGAATGAACAAAGGCCGACCCAAACAGTCAAGACAGGAATAATAGAACATTTGGCCTGGAGAAGAGAAGGCTTGAAGAACGCTGCTGCTCTGAGACACCCCAGGGGGTGGACCAGGGTGGATAAGAGGATATCCTAAAAGTCCCATATAAAGGTCTGCAGGGACGAAAGCGCAAGACTGGGAGCCACAGGCCTGGGTTCCCCTCGGTTTCTGACTCTGATCAGTTGGCTTACCTTCAACAGGTCACTTTCCTCTCCTGAGACTTAACTTCCCATCTATAAATAAAGTGATCAAACTAAATGAGCACCAAGTCTCCTTAAAGTTTTAGGGTCCTTACACATCAACAATCAGAGCTGCCCTGTGGGGTGATGAGATCCCTGTTACCAGAAGTATTCAAGAAAAAGTACAATGTCCAGTGGATCGGAGACCCTAATGAGACAGTTCCTGCTGTGGACAGCGGGGCAGGGTCCTTGAAGCCCCCTGAGCACTGCTTAGGTTTTACGGCTCTATACTTTTGGTGTCTTGGCCTCTGATTCTAAGAGTCTGTGGTTCAGGGATTTTTGCAATCCTGTGCCACCTCATTTCAGTGGCGCTGGGAGATGGTGGGAGAGTCGAGTGGTTCAGAGTGGGCTCAGAGCCAGATGCCTAGGTGTGGATTCCAGCTCCATCACTTACTCTCTCTGCCCTCAGTTTCCTCATCTGCAAAATGGAGATGACAGTAATAGGGTTCACTTTGTTCTGAGGATTAAATGATTGCATGTAAACACGCGCACGACACACACATACACACACGCAGTCAGGAAGTGCCTGGCACACAGAAGGGCCATGAGTGGGGACCATTATTATTAAAATTCCACCTGTTTTTGGTGGTTCCAATTCTGGCCACCCTTGAAACTCCAGGTTCATTCATCTGGCAATCATATTGGGCACCTCCTGTGTGCCAGACATCATTTAATTAGGCAGAGTTCTAGTCACTTAAGTATGTGACCCCCCTCTGCCTCCTCTACAGCCTGCTCCCCAGCAAAGGGTCAGGAGCCATTCTCCGAAGCCTGGTGCCCCTGATATCTCGCAGAGATGCCCTGTCTCAGCCCACAGAAAGCCCAGCCACCTTCCAGTGTAGGAATAAGATGTAGATGCCATTCTGGGTAAGCACTTTGCCTGTGTTAACTCCTAGAGCCACCTAGAAGTGAGATGCTATTATTAGCAACGAAGAAAGTAAGACACAGAGGAACAACAGAACTTGTCCATCTTAGTGAGGAGTCAGAGGCAGGATTCAAACCCAGGCAGTCGGGCTCTTAACCATCATGTTACACTTTGGGAGGACGGAGGTGCCTGCTGGGGTGGAGGCAGCCCTGGGGAAACAGGACAATGAGGAAGAAGAGGTGAGAGAAAAAAGCAAAAGGCATGTCCTCTCCTCCAGGAAGTCCTCCTGGATTGTGAAAGGAGTTAGAAGCCCCTTCTCAGACCTCCTTATAGCACCTTGCATACCACCCCGTCTGAGCTTACTACTCTGGAGGGTAACTGTCCTTTGACTCACCTGTCGTGCACCTGGCCAAGGGCAGCTTGAAGGCTCGGACTAGGTCATGCTCACCATCTATCCTTACTGTCCTGTTTGACATGGATCGGAGTCCTGGGAACAGTCTGAGATGAAGAGGAGGGAGGTCAGGAAGGCAGGGAGGAGAAGGGAAAGGAAGGGAAGGGGGAAGAACGCTTCCAGCGTGTTTGGGTCCTCTCCATTTGAGGGACGGTGACCCCTGCCGAAGGGACAGCTGCGTCCAACAAAACTGTAGCGGCGTGCCCCAAACTGAAGTCACTCTCCGACCTTCTTTTGGCCACATTTGCATATTATCCGTATTGTCCTGTTCTTTTTTTATAAAATTAGTCTGTTTTTAAAAAGTAAATTTTAATTAAGGTATAGTTGATTTAACAAGTCTATGTAAGTTTCAGGTATACATAGTGAGTCACAATTTTTAAAGGCTATACTCCATCTATATTTATTATAAAATATTGGCTATGTTCCCTGTGCTGTACAGTATATCCTTGTAGCTTATTTATTTTATACATAGTAGTTTGTAGTTTTTAATCCCCTCAGTGTATTTTAAAATAAATGTGTGTATCACTCTCATAAGAGGAAGGCAGTTGGAAACACACACACACGGGGGAAACAAGACAACACGGAGAAAGTCCTGCAGGAAACATCACTCGCCAAGGCATCCTCTCTGTGCATTAAATGGGGAGATTGGCAAGTGTTGGAAAGGCGCTAAGGATGTGTGAGTGACAAGCTGAGACCTTCCCTTCCACACGCTCCAGGCCTGGAGGAGAAGGGACTGGTTCAGGGTTATTTAAGTCTGTGTCACTCACCTTCTGGGATGTCTGCACCAAGGAGTGGCAGGAGCCCCACCCTTTGGTAAACACAATTTAAACAAAACTGTTCCCCACACCCTCGCCTGGAAGCAGGGAGCAGGGAACACTGCCCATTCCTCACCATTTCAGAGGCAGCCTCAGTCTGACTGGTCGGCATCCATCCCACCCAGGACGCCCGTTGGGGAGCCCTGGCTGCCCTGGGGAGGTGCGGAGAAGCCAGGACTTTCATTTTATTCCGGACAGTTTGCAATCCTGATTTGGCTGCCACATCTCCTTTCTCTGTGAATCCTAAGCAGGTCAGAGCCAGCTGCTCTGTCCATCCAGCTTGAAAAACTGAACTCTGTTTTCCCCTTGGAGAAAAGACAGATGATACCAGGGGCCCATGTGCACCTGCCACCTGCCTGAGACTCCCTTCCCGCGTGTCAGCAGACGCGGCCTAGAGGTTTGGGGGTCTTAAATGATCCATGCCAGGGGAGGCCAGGTCGTCACTCACCAAGGGGGGCTCCCCACTGAGCCTTTGTGGCCCCAGCACCAGCAAAGACCCACCAGAGCCATCTCTGCCTTCCACTGTTCATTCATTCATTCATTCATTCATTCATTCATTCAACAAGTACTCCTATAGAGCTGTGAGCAGTGGACAAGGAATGCCTGACCTCTGCCCCTGGGGCTCAAGGCTCGAAGGGAAGGCACAGAGCCAAGAAACAGATAAAGACAATAATGGTTTGTGTGAGGCAGCTCATAGCTGGAGGCCTCCTGAGAAGGTGGGGGGACCTGCCTGGACTTACTTTCATGCAGGGATCCATCACTGGAGCAGGAGGCATTTCCGCTGAGCCCTGCAGGCCAAGGAACCAGCAGTGGGAAGAGTATTAGGGTTAGAGGGAACAGCATGTGCAAAGTCCAAAGGTAGAAAAGAGTTTCCCCAGAGCAGCCCCACTTCCCATGCCCATTCTCTTTCTCTGGCCGGTCCCAGGGAACTGGCTGCGAATTCAGACAAGAGGGTTCTAGAAAATCAGACTGATTGAAGTTTGATCCATTACAGACTAGCAGTGTGGCCTTAGGCAAGTGATTGGACCTCTGTGAGCCTCAGTTTCCCCTTCTGGGGAATGGGGCTAGTAGGGCATGCCTCATGGGTCTATGTATATGTCTGTGTGAGGTGGGCTTTCCTATCCAAGGGGGCCCGTGCAGCATAAGCCAAGCAGGGCCTCAGGCTCTTGACCAAGAACTGGCTTTTACATCTGAGTCTGGCAGGTGGGTCTCATTCAGGTGGGTTCTCGATGTATGGCTTCCTCCTGGGGGGCTTCCTGGAGGAGGTGGAGAGTGAGCGTGTGTCGGAACAAGGATGGTCACCCACTGACAGCCTTCAGGGCAGGAGCAGCTACAGTGAAAGGGCGTTGGACAGAGTCACTCAGACCTGGCTGTGCCTCTGACCCACCCTGTCACGTAGGCAAGTTCCCCACTCTCTCTGGGTCTCAGTTTGCTCATCTGTAAGATGCAGGTCATGATAATGACTTCCTCACTGGGTGGTCGAGAAGACAGAATGCGATGGCACCTATAAAAGCGCTCTGCAAACTGTCCTCCTGCGGAGGATGCCGGCTTGATCGAGGGTGATGGCTCGGGGGACCGGTTCTAGCTATGTCTCAGATCCCTGCCAGGAGCCAGGCTGAGGGCTCTCCATGCTCCGCTCTCCATCCCCCAGGTCTGGTTCAGTAACCGCCGTGCCCGTTGGCGTAAGCAGGCAGGAGCCAACCAGCTGGCAGCGTTCAACCACCTTCTGCCAGGCGGCTTCCCGCCCACCGGCATGCCCACGCTGCCCCCCTACCAGCTGCCGGACTCCACCTACCCCACCACCACCATCTCCCAAGGTGAGTGCTCAGCCCCACCCTGGCATCTCAGCCATATCCTTTCACCCTCCCTCCCCCGGCCCCCGTCTGCCTCCTTCCTTAACAAAGAAGGAATAAGAAGGTTTGGGTGTTTTTTAATGATCATTTGTCTACTTTCATGTGGATAGACTATTAAGACAAAAGAGATGGGGTTCTGCCCTTGAACTTCTTCACTCTGCATCCAGGGGAAGATGAGCAAGGTAGCCTCCATGCACACGGTCAGAACAGAGTTTCTCCAACTGTAAAGTCATGTCAATCTCCTGGGTCTCATTAAAATGCAGAAGAAATGGTGGTGAGCCCTGTAGGCAGAGAAGGGTAGCTCCCCTCCCTCCCTGGCTCCGGTCCCAGACTCTGCCCCCTCCCCAGCACACATTAAGAGTTCCACTACTTGACTTCTGCCTCATGGAGCCCCGTGGCTCCCTCTTAAAGGACTGGCAGGCTGGAATTCTGGAGGCTGAGGAGAGAGGCCTCCCTGTGATTCTTGATAAGAAACTCAACCATTGCCAAGGGTGACTGTCCCATCTTCTGGAAGGCTGCATGGAGGGGCCGTGACAGAGAGGAGTAACAGCCCAGTAGCTAGGAACAGGACAGCAGTTCAAACCCCGGCTCCCCACTCACTAACCTTGTTACCTTGCATCTCACTGAGCCTTGGTTTCTTCATCTGTAAAATGGTAATCATATTCTCGCTTCCCATTCTTAGTATTTGTAAAAGCACCTGGCGAGTGGTCAGTGCTCACAAAATGCTATCAGGAGAGGCCTGGGCAGATTGACAGAGTCCTCAACGAGCTCTGACGTTCAGTCCAGATAAGGTTTATTGAGCACCTGCTATGTGTCGACCGCTGAGATCAGGGCCGGTAACTGTAGGTGCCTAGAGGTTATCTGGAGTATTGATTGGCTGTCAGTCAAGGCTTGCCCAATCCCAGTGTCCTCCCCAGAAGCTCGTTGTCCTGTCCCAAGTAGCGAGGGAAGGCGGTCGCCTCCCCTCTCCCTCCACTGGCTGGAGGCTGGGAGAAGGAGGCTCAGGGTCTACCTTCCAAGCAGGAGGCGCTTTACCTTCCCTCACCCTCTGGGGTGAGGCCGCTTGCTCAAGCCCGCTCCTGGGTCTCTCCGCAGATGGCGGCAGCACCGTGCACCGGCCCCAGCCCCTCCCGCCGTCCACCATGCACCAGGGCGGGCTGGCTGCGGCCGCGGCAGCCGCGGACACCAGCTCTGCCTACGGAGCCCGCCATAGCTTCTCCAGCTACTCGGACAGCTTCATGAACCCGGCGGCGCCCTCCAACCACATGAACCCCGTCAGCAACGGCCTGTCTCCTCAGGTAGGTGGCCTCGCCTCTCTTCCCCGGGTCCCACTGCCAGATGCTCGTCAGCCCAGTCAGCAAGGGCTCTGGGGGACACAGGCTGGCTCTCCCTTGGGGAAGAATTCGCTGCTCTCCACCAAACCCACTGGCTGTTGGACACCTTGAAATAGTTAAGTGGGAGGCGGAACTGCACCTTCCACTTTCACTTGTCTATATTCTGTGACCCTTTACCCTGGGTTTATCTTCTTCAAGCTGGAGACCTGGGTGATGCAGTGGGCGGATGGAGAGAAAAGGTTTCCATACTTCTCGCTACCCAGAGACAGATACCGTATTATAGACTTGCTCCTGACCGGTTAGCCACCCAGAACTTATTAAACTGGCCCACCAGCCTCTTCGTGGCTGTTCACTCCAGAAAAGTCAAGCATTTTCAGATGGTGTGCTGGTGGAAGCCTTGCACCATTTCCTATGGGATGCTGACTGTGGTTGGGGTTTTGTTCTAGACCCAGGAGTTCTTCCTGTGCTCCATCTTTCGCCTTTCATGAGGAGTGACCAATGAGTAAAAGGCAGGACCGCATCCTATTGGTGGAGAGAACTGTGGTGGGGCGGTTCTAGCTGGGGAACTCTACTCCCATTGGGTCTGGGAACTCTATTCATTCGCATATGATTGGTTGCTGGTTAAGTCACTCATTGCCCGATGATGCTGATGAAAGTCATGGGACCATCTTTAGATGGAGTCAGAAAGATGAGGCTGAGGCTGGTGGTGGTTATTGGTGGGTTTGGGGAACAGGACTCCGTGATGCTGGAAGTTCTAGCAAACTGGAGGAACTGCTGAGTTCATTTTTGTAGCTATAGCAGGCTCTTAAATATCCCTAGCGGAAGGAATTAAATCCAAGACTCCTTTTACCCTTCCTTCCACCTTCTGAGACACCTCTCTGTGTCTGTGGTGAGAACACAGATAATGCAAACTTACCTGAACAGCTGTTACGTGGTAGAAGAGGTGAGGCTGCACTACTCAGAGCATCTCTGAGCCTTAGTGTATCCCCCATTTAACAGAAGAGTGATTAAACAAAGAATTGATAACCTTCTAAGAAGGGTGTTCTCTGCATTCAACATGCTAATGGGTCAAAGCGCTTAGCACAGAGCCTGGAACAAAATAGGGGCCAAATCAACATCAGTTCCCTTCCTGCCCCCCTATTACCAGAACAATATGGTTGGTATGAGAAATCTGTTGCCTGAAGGAAAATAGGGGCCAAAGGGGAGATCAGCTACAATCCCCCAGGCCACTTCCATCCAACAACCTGTTTTTGTAAATAAAGTTTTATTGGAACACAGCCATGTCCATTCATTTACATACTCATGGCTGCTCTTGTGCTGTAACATCAGAATTTAGTAGTTTCAAAAGAGATCATGTTGCAGGCTTTTGCGTGGCCTGAAAGCCTACATGTACTCTCTGGTTGTTACAGAAAAAAGGCTACCCTTGGTCTAAAAGATTCCCCCAAATGTTAATTTTCTGCATGTTTTGTGTTCATTCCTTTTGCCTCTATTCCTGTGTGTGGTTGAGGGCTGACTGAATTTCCGTTTCATCGTTTACTTGTGGGTAAGATCCCTTCCCCTCTCTACACCTCAGCTTTCCCATCCATGACATGGGGACAATGCTAGCACCTACCTCATAGGGTTGTTTAGGGTCGAATGAAATGATATACATAAAGCGCTTAGCCCAGGTCCGGTGCAGAGTTGAGTGTCCTGTGAACAGAAGCAGTTGAAGGCCAGGCTCTCAGTGGTAAAGCACCACATCCTCGTGGGCCCCACATTGTGGGGGTGACGCAGCCTGCAGACCAGAATGTTTTTCCAATAGAATCTAATTGGCCTCATCGGGGTTCAAGGCCACTACCTCCATCTCGTTAGTGCCAAGGATGATGAACCGGCTAAGCTAACCTTCCAGAGCCAAGTTTAGACACAAGGGGATCCAGAACCAGCCAGGTGAGGATGGCTGCAGAGACCTGAGGTGTCCACATCTGAGAATGTGGTCCAGGCCTGGCCTTATATTACAGAACAATTTGAAGAAGCATCACTTGGAAATCTGAAGAGGGGTACTGAGATTAGGTGGGCCCCCCATCCCACTTTTCAGTTGGAGGGCCCAGGACACATTGGCTGGGCCAGGCCTGAGAGTCCAGGACACCTGGCTCTCTGACCACTGCTCTTCCCAGCCCACCCTTCTCAGTGTGGGTGGAGGTTTATCATCAAAGCAGCATCTTCTTCACAGGGCAGAGAAGAGACTGGCATACAAGGGGCCCCTGGCTTCTAGAACATAGCTCAGCAGTGGGATTAAAGAATGAGGATGTGTCCTGCACTGGCTGGGCCCAGAAATGAGCCTCAGGGAGGGAGGGAGGGAGGAGGAGGAAGAGAACCCGACCCACTACTTTGAGCAGCCAGATCAATCCCAACCTTCTCCCCGTCCAAGCTGGACCCTCACCCATCCTCCAAGAGGCCCTCCAGGTTTCCTCCCCATTCCTCAGGGCAGAGAGGGTGTGGGGGCATGATGGATTGGGTGAACTTCGGAGACTTGCCCAGAGGTTCCCACCAAAGGTGTGAAGACAAATGGAAGGTCTGACAGGGGCATAGGGGACCAGGAGGTGAACAGCTGCTGGAGCAGGGAGAGGGGGCTGCTCGCAGGGCGGTCACGGGGGCCAGGGCAGGCTGTGTGCTTCTGTGCACGTGAACTGCCGGGGTGGAGCTATGAACACTTCCTGAAGGAAGGGGGCAGCGAGGGGGGCGTTTCTGGGTCTTATACAGAAGTTCCTGGCATTTCTGAGCTCTGATTCCCAGTAAACTCTGTCTTCCTTCCGAGCAGGCCGACTACACATGTTCAGCACATCTCTGTGGTCCCAGGAGGGTGGGTGTGGGGGTTCTCCACCAAGACAGATGAACTACCATGTCCTGTTTCTCCTCCATGAGGAGTTTCTCTGTAGCTCACCTGAACAGCAGGGAGAGGAGAAACCCCATCTGGGATGGGACCCCCATGTGGGCTATGGGGCCAGCACCATCTCCCCTCATCCAGGATCTCAGGTCCACTGTCACTCAGGTAGCCTTGGCCCTGGTTCTTACAAAAGCCCAAACGGATTACATTAGGGTTGCACTTGGAGCATCTGCTCATCACGCTGGTGGGCTTGATGCTGCCTGGGGAGGACGTGCCTCCTCCCCGGGGGTGGACCCAGGTCCTTGTCTCAGACCCAGCATGGGAAGTGGGTACTGCCAAGCCTCAGAGACTCCACGGAGAGACTGCCCAGCAGAATCTCGTGGAAAAGCTGTTTACTCGTGTCAGCTCCGTGCCTGTCCCCCGACTCTAATATAAAGGTAGTTACGGAGTGCCTGCTACGTGCCAGGCACTGTTCTCCGCACGTGGGTAAATCAGTGACCATGAGAGATGAGGACCCCTGCTCTAGAGGAGCTGGCAGTTTAACAGGACAGAGAAGCAATAAACAGAATCAAACAGCAAGTCATACAATATATTTAATACAGACCAATGAGGGCAGCTAAACCTTCCGAGCTCCTGTGATGTTCAGACCCTCTTCTCAGTGTTTTCTGTATGTTAATCCACCTGAGGGCCAAAGCCAGGATTCAATGCTCATCTCTAGAGCCTGAGATTTTAACCACTCACACTGCTCTCCTGCCTCCCAGAAATGCACACACTTTCTCTCTTTTTGAGAGATTGGCAGGCAGCGAGAAGCAGTCATCTCGGCAGCCAGTCCCTTCAGCTCAGTGGCGGGGAAATCTCCTTCAGCCCATGTCATGGATAAGAACACTGAGGCCAGGCCCTCAGGTTAGGAGCCAACAGGCGGAACTGAGTCAGATGGGGAAAAGCCTCCAGGGGGTGTTTGGATGACCTCGAGGTTCGGTTCCCTAGGGGCCAGCCCCTCACCCACCCCCAAAGCCCAGCCTGATAGGATTAGGGGCTCAGCACTCAACACGTGGACACCCCTGGCTTTCCGCTCTGGGGCCCTCTGAAGAGGTGCAAGGAAAACAAATACTGCCCATTTGACCTCCTCTCTGATGGCTTGTCGGAGGCTGGGACTCGCAGCCCCCAGCCCACTCTCTCCCCTTCATTCCAGGTTAAGGGCCAGTGGCTTGGGAATAACTCTTAGAAACCAGCTCAGGACAGCTTAGAACAAAAGCTTTTGTGACAACACTTCGAGTGATCTGATTCCTGCAGATGGATCAGTTCCTACCAGCCCACATCTAGGAATTGTGAACAGGGCAGGCTTTTAGGGGTGGTGGGCAGAGACAGAAAGGGGACACCTGGCCTGCCCTTTAGAGATTCCTCGGTCTGATGATGGAGACACAGCCCCTTCCTGAGGAGCTCATGATCTGAGAGGAGAGACCCAGCTCCTGTCCTCAGGAACTCATAGCCTGCTGGGAAAGAAACCCCTTGTCCTTAGGCACCCCAATCTGACGGTGGAAGCACAGCCCTCTCTTGGAGACTCCCCAGCGTGATGGGGGAGACAGACAGCGGAAGCCATTCATAGCCACAGTGCTGACCAGTCCAAGCTCCCAAGCAAAGAAATCGGGAGCAAGCTTCTGCCATTTCAAGGGTCATTTGGGCTGGAGGTCACGGACAGGCTGCCCTGTGCTGGGGTTTCCTCGGGGGCCTGTGTAATGTGTCCCCGGGGGGGCAGCCTGGAACTGGAGCTGCCTTCTCCCTGTACTTTCCTAGATGCAGACTCTATTAGAGTCGGAAGTGGAAACTGAGGTCCAGAGAGGGGGAGGAAATTGCCCAGATCACACGGTGGGTGAGCAGCCAAGCTGGGACCCACACCCAGGGCTCCGGACCCAACACCGGGGCTCCAGCTGCTGCTTCACAGGAAGGGGGGTGTTTCGGTCTCATCACCGCTGTTCCTCTTGCTTCATCACGACGTCCTTCATTCTCCCTCATTCACCATCCACCCCCTTTGCTTCTCTTTGGAGCTTAACCTGCAGGAACCTGTAAAGAGATTTCCATATTTACAATTTCCCCCACACAGAACTAATGAAAAATATTCTCTAAGTGTGCAGTTAATCACACAGCCGGGATCACAGTAGACCTAGCCTTGTTCTTCCCTGCATCTTGATTTTCTTTTCTCCTTTCCCTTCTGTGCACGAAAGAGTTACGGTGACCGTGGAGCGAATGCTTCCCGCGGGCCAGCTGCAGATGGGGCTAAACGTTTTACCTGCTTCCACTCTGCGAAGTTTGGCAGTTGCCCTGTGACCTTGGCTTACAGATGAGGCATCGGATTTGTCTGGGGTCATCCATCCATCCACCCATCTAACAAAGATTTATTAAGCCCCATCACATACCAGGTCTTGTGGTAGATTCTGGGAAGCGGCAGAGCCAGGCTTCCAATGGTCTGGCTACAGAGCCCCCGTGCTGCTCTGTTGTCTCTGCCCCGTAAGGTTGGTCCTGTGTCCCTATGGGGAAATGGAGGCTTGAAGCCACAGTGGCAGTTAAGAGCATAGCCAGGTTCCTAGTCTATACCTTCAAAAGCCAAGCTTCCCCCTCCTTCTGAGACCAGCAGGAGTAAAGCTCAAGACTTTTCATTTCTGTATGATGTGGTCTCCTAAATGTGTCTCCCCAGTAGACTCCCACCACTGCCCTCCTGGCATCACCAGGCCTCCAGGGAAGCTGAACCAGCAGGGGAAGGTACTCCATCAGCTGAACACTTACAGGATGCCCCCATCCCTGGCCAGCACTTTACTTCTGTGACGTTACTCCAGCCCCACAGAACTTGGGGAGACAGGCACAGAGAGGTTAAGTCACTTGCTAAAGGCCACAGAGCACATGAGTGGTGGCCATGGGGTTCTAAGGCAGATCTGCCTGACCCATGCAGCTCACCTTCTCATCACCCTCCCAGCGGGATGAGATCAAGACCGTCCGCCCGCGCAAGGGAACTGAGCCGGGCATCCTGTGGTGGCCACTGGAAACTCCCTTCGCCTTTCTGTCCCCTCACTTCCTCTATGTGTTTTTTCTTCCCCTTTATTGGCAACGCTGCGTTTATAATAAGCATTCAAAATGAGTCTTGCTGGACCAGGGACAGGGAAGGAGGAGGGAGGGGGAGATTTGTAGGCAGGAAGATGGGGAGGGGGGTTGTGGGGTGTTAAATAGCCCAGAATTTTTAAAAAACTGATGCAAATCACTGGTAGGAGAGAAAATTATGTGCAATTACGTCCTGATATTGGAAGGTTTTGCCTAGCCCAGGCAACAAGATCTCATTAACAAGCAGAAAATAAGATTGAAATGGTGTGTAAAAGAGCTGAAAAATGAATTTGAATGCTGCGTTTGTCCACAATTACCCCCTCCTTCACACATATTTTATTGCAATTTTTTTATTATTCTTAATCTCTCCATTCCTCAAAGCAGATTGGGGACATCCTGGCATTACCGGGGCGTCGGGAGGAGGTGTGGAGGATTTCCTGCTCCCCTGAAAGGAGACCCTTCTCTTGCACATTTTCCAAGGTTGGGTTTTGGAGGGATCAGAATTCATTTCTCCGGCTTAGCGGGTTGTAGGAACATGGGGGCTTTAACCCCAGCCAAGTGAGCGCTTCTCTGGGCTCCGCCCAGCCCTTCCTGCTCCGCCCTTCCCTGCGGCTCTTCTGCCTCCAGCTTCCTTCCTTTTGCCTTCTCAGGGTCTCTTCCAGACTCTTCTTTCCCGGGAGGTCTCTCCAGCAGGCCCCGTGAGTGGGAGGAAGCCTCGGGCAAGAGAAAGCGTGTGGCCTTTGCCAACGAGCAGCCTTGAGTTGTTGTTCTGGTCCTGCCACTTTCTAAACTGTTGTGTGCCCCTGGGACAGCTGGCCTAACCCCTCTGGGCTTCATTTTCCTCATTGGAAAGTGGGAAGGATAATCCCCACCTCTCAGGGGCTGCTGTGAGAGCCAAGGGAGAATCTGAGTACAGGGCCTGGCACACAGTAGGTGCTTTTATAAGTGTGCATTCTCCACCCTCTCCCCAATCCGTGCCCTGGCCTCCCAACTCTGCCTTTCTGCTGCCCCATGTCTTCCATCTCTTCCCCCTTCCTTCTCTCCTCCACTCCTGGAAAATGCTTGAGTTGGTTTCCAGTCTTGGGAAGGGAGGAGGCCAGGGTGCAGGTAGCATCCTTCTTTGCAGAAAGTACAGGAAAGGCCATCTCCCTGCTCTGTCCTTGGGCTCCAGGGAAGGATGAGTTGGGATGGAAGGAGTGACCAGTCTCAGTTGGAAGGACACTGGCTCTGATGCTGGTTTTTCCCAGGATTAGGGGAAAGCTAACTGAGTCACCTCACACACCCACTCATGTACCCACTTCTCATGGTGACCAATAGTGATGGTGTGGGGTCAAGGGTCAGCTGGTGGAAAGGACCAAAAATCTGGCCAGATTTTCTTGGACCTGAAGCCAAATGCTATTTTGCAGTAACTGGCTTTCCCTGTACCAGTAAGAGCCCAGCTCCAAGATCGCCCCCCTCCCCAGCAGCCATATCTGCCAGCCCCCATCACAGCCCCGATCAGGGTACCAGTTGGGGGCCCTGGGGAGTGTCCACTCAGCACATCAGGCCTCCTTACATGCTAAGTGCCCCTTCCCCATGACTCCCAGCCAGTCCTACCCCAGCACAGGGATGGGCTACAGGCTCCAAGAATCAGCCATGAGGCCCTGGGCATCCTCGTGGCACCGGCCAGCTCCTGGGGGGACAGACCCTGCCAAGATCCTGCTCTCACATCCAGCTCTGCTTTTGTCCGTGGTTAACCTACCTCAGTGGGAAAAGCTGAGTTATTTCCCCCCTGGCGGCTCTTTGCCAAACAACGCCACCTGCTCACGTCAATCAGGGGCCCAGCTCCGGCCCACAGAGGGAGGCCGGGACCGCCTTGTCTCCTGTGAAAACAGACCCATGTTTACGTCTCTGCTTTTCTCACCCCTTTTTCCTGGGTGGAAGGGACGGAGGGGGTGGGGGACAGAAAGGCGAGACTGGGATCAGGAACTTTCTGGAATGCTAGTGATGGGGGCGGGTCAGGCCTGCGTGCAGGCCCTGCTAGGAATTCGGGGACTGGTTTAGTGCCTAGTTTCCGAGTGACTTCAGGACCTTTTTATCACTGGGGGAAACCCTGGCCTTCCTTCTTTCCTAGAGACCAGATGGGATTCTGCGAAGACGGCATCTTGAGGGCTGTCTTCAAGTGATGCTCTGGGCCTCCTTTTTGTCCACCGCTGATACACCTGTAGCAATCAAGACTCTGTGCATTAAGAAGGTGTGGGCGGGAGCTGACCTTGCCCCTCCCCCTGGGCAGAGTAAGGCCTGGCGTAAACTAGTGGGGAGGGAGAGACCTGGGTATTTCCACGCACTACTTGGTGTTGGGGACCATGGTCTTCAGTAGGATCGCAGGCGAGGCAGCAGTCTTCTGTGCGTGATGATTCGTTCTGGTGACACACAGAACTCAGTGTCTGGCACATAGTAGGCATCCAGCAAGTGCTGGTGAACCCCCTGGGGTGCCTCGCAGGCCTGACAACACACACTGTGCTCTGTACCCAAGAGATTTCTGAGGCAGCTGATCAGTTAGTTTGCACTCGAATTTCATTGCGTGCAATTCAGTTCAAATGCATTTGTCTAGCTCATGTTATTGACACAACGTATAGAAGGGCTCAAAAAAAGAAAAAGACATGGCTGTCTCTGCTCTTACCAAGTATGTTTTGGACGAGACATTACTTCCCCCGCTCACCACCAAAGAGCAGTGAGAGAATCACTTACTGACAGTTTCCGGGGATTTCTGATCAGACAGGATAGGAAGAGCAGAGGAGTTTGGAGAAGGGAGGGTATGGTCAAAGAAGGCTTCCTGGAGGAGGAGTCTCAAAGCAGAGGCAGCATTGGCTCAGAGGAAAATAAGGGAAGGGGTGGGAGGTTGGTGCAGACTAGACAGCAGCAAATAATATGGCAAAAATTAAAACAGCGTCTAATTCAGACACGTCACAGGCACAGTGAAATGATCATACAGACCGGAGTTGGGATCCCAGGTCCTCTCTACTTACTTGCTATGTGACCACAGGCAAGTTACATCAGCTCTCTGAGCTTCAGTTGCCTAAGCTGGAAGATAGAGCCAATACTAATCCTGTAGAATTTTGAGAAATAAATGAGACTTTCAAGCGAAATACCAGAAACGATGCCTGGCAGATAGGAAGAGCTGAATATGTGACAGTTTTTCCCTCTCTGCTTCTCCTCGCCCTAATTAGAAATTGAATTAGCCATTCTTTTCAGAGACTAGAGGTCTAGGTCAGCCCGGGCCAGGCCTGGTCACTGCTTGGAAAGTCAGGCGATCTGAGCTCCCTCTAGACTTTTCTCCTGATCCACCGTGAGACCTTGGTAAATGCCTGTCTGCTCTGGAGAAGTCAGGTTCCTATCTGTGCAATGAAAGAGACGGACCATCTGCTAGTAAGGAACCTTCCTGCTCAGAGTCCTTGATTTCTGCAGGCTCTCTGTACAAGAGCACGTTGAATCTCAGCCTCTCCATCCTGCACCTCCTCCCCACCCTCCTGGGACCCCAGCCTGGGCCTGGTGGGCTTCCCAACAGGCAGAGGGGTTTAGTCAACCAGACCTGCCTGGCTTGGTGGGAAAAAATGCAAATAGCGGATTTGTCCTTCTTTCTGATTAGCACGAGGGCTCTGAACGAGACAGTCCCGGCAGATAGAGGGGAAGAAAATGAGGGAGATTAGCAATTAATACGGCGGGCAGGCTCAGAGCTGCTCAGGTCCGTCCCTGGGGTCCCCAGCGGGAGGGAGGCCTCCGGAATGGCTCGGTAACCGGAACTGGAAGGCCAGGCAAGACTCCAGGTAGGAGAGGTGGGGGTGACTTTGAGGGTCCCCAAAGGGCCATGCTGTCCCCTGCCTCCAAGCCTTTGCACCTGCTGCTCCCTCTGCCTGGGATTCCTTCTCTATCACCCAGTCATCATTTCAAACCCACTCCTACTTACTCTTTAAGACTTGGCCCCTCCCAGGAAGACTTCCCTCACCCCCTCATGCTGAATTAGTTGTCCTTACCCTGTGTGTTTATCATATTTTATCTGTGTATTAAAAGGGCTTCTATTACTAGACAAATATTAAGTAATAACAGTAATGGTTCAATCTGAGGTGGGGGGCACATATACCACAGACCAGATGTTGTGCTAAGCTCATTACATGCGTTATCTCATTTAATCTTCAGAACATCACCTTTGGAAGGGCAAGGTCTGGAATTATTTCTGTTTTACAAATGGCAGGGCAGGGAGGGGACACTGGCACCATGCAGTTTAAATAATTTGTCCAAGGTCAGTTGCTAACAAGTGTCAGGGCCTGGACTTGAACCCAGCCTGCCTGGTCCCAGAGACCATGCTCTTAGCTAGGGTCTGTTTGCCACCCGCTGGTGAGATCTTTGAGGGCCCCAAACTCTTTGATCTCGGCTATTCTCAGGGCCCCCTAAGAGGCAGGAGAGCAGGCAGATCAGGCAGCAGCTCTCGATCCCCTGGGCCTGCGGCCAGTCCCCAGCACTGTCACTTCCTACCTGTGTGATTCCAGACGGCTTCTTCTCTCCCTGTTTCCCTCTCTGTAAAGTGGGGCTAATAAACAGTTCCCATCTCCTAGAGCTGGTCCATGTGTTGATGGATGCTGAGCAGTGTGGCATCCAGCGCAGTGCGGGGTAGCTCTTTGCAGATGGGGGCTTCCGAGGCCACACAGTGAGTTGGCACAGGGCCAGGCCCCAGATCTCCAGTTGGGGAATTAATTCCCTTTGGCATCTTTTGAGTTCCCCTGCTCCTTCCGGCCTCCCTGTCCAGGCTCCTGCCCTGCCCCAACCCCAGCCCCAGGGCTACCCCTCTCTCCACATCCTCCCCACCGGCCCCTTCTCTCTCCTGGCCCTCTCCCCAGCTGGGAATGTTTCTCCGACACCTTTAGGGGGTTGGGACAGGTGTTCTGAGCTGCCCTGGGGACTTCTGCTATGGGGTGGAAGCTGATGGGATGGAGACAGGCAGAGGAAGCTCCTCTCCTGGGGCTTCTGGGAGCCTCCAAGACCTGGGCCAGTGTCCCCTGAGCATCACTGGCAACTTTTGGAAGGTCAGGTCTGAGTGCCACCCCAACTCCTGGGCAGCCTCAGCCAGGCATGGCCACTCTGTGCGTCTGTTTCCTTTTGAGTGACAAGAGTCAGCGCTTTCTTTGGAGGGAGGACAGCGTCTACCCCACCCCCAGCCCAGCCAGGCTGCCCTCCCACTCTCATCCAAACAGTCTTGTCTTCAGGTCCTGTCCCTCAGCCCCTAACTTTCTCTCGGGCCCAGCTGATGGGAAATTAACTGCTGCTTCCTCTACTGCACTGATTTTCTTCTTGCTTCCTGGTTCTCTCCTCCCCCATTTCCTCCCTCCCATCCCCAGATCTCCGGCTCCTTCTCCCCTTTTAGCTGCATCTACGTCAGACCCTTTTTCTCCCTTCTTCCTTCTTTCCTCTCAAATCCAGTCCCTACCCCCCCCCACCCCCATTCTCTTTCCCCTAATCGCTCTCATGCCGCTCCGGTTTCTCCCGCGAACACCTCTTCTTTCTCCCTCTCCAGCCCCTCCCGGTCCCCTCACCCTCTGCCCCCTCTCGCCACCCCCTCCCCTTTCCTCCCGTTCCACTTGTCCCGCATTTCTCTCCTCCAGTTCGCTGACGGCGGGCTCCAGGCAGGGCTGGGCGCGGATCCGGGGCCAGGCCGACCTGGGGCCGGGGCCGGGGTGGGGGTGGCGGCGTGGAAGCGGGAGGGTTGGTGGGGGGTGGGGATCGGCGGGATCCGCGCGGCCGCCCCTCCCTGCGCTCCGCTGCCGCCGCCGCCGCCGCCGCGCCTTTGATCCATGGCCCGAGGCCGCCTGACAGTGGAAAATGCGGGGAGACAAAACCACTCAGTCAAAGTGATTCCCAACAACTGTCTCCCCGAGATAAGGATGCGCTCGGGCTCGGCGGCCTGCTTAATTCCTGCGGCCCGGGCCTGGGATCGGGGAGCAGCAGAGAGACTGGCCGCCCCCAGAACGCCGGGGCCGGGTGCTGGGTGTGCGGGTGCGGGCGCGGGCCCTGCCTCCGCAGGCCCGTCCATCTGGGGCGCGCACGGTGGCCGGTGGCCGAGGGGCAGGGCCGGAGCACGAGCCAGCGCTCTGCAGGCAGGCACTTAACTTCCTGGGCAGCTACAGCGAGGGTTTCCTCCCGGTTTCCCGGCCATTCCTTTGGTCCCCTCAGCCAATGCGCTTGCTGGAACATTCTCACCCTCCCCTTTCTTCACTTAGCCAAGCCCTCTTCACTTCCACCATCCTCCAGTCTAGGTGGCTGTACTCCCGACCAGGGTAGCAATTTTGCCTCTGAACTCTAACTTTCTGGGTACTGCTCTCTCCCCCTAAAGCAAGGACTAGTCTTTTCCGATGGCCCTTGGCCTCAGCACAAAGCCTGGCACATAGTAGGGGTCCAGTAAACAGCTGTGGGCCTGCACTGGACACTGAGCTCCATCCCATGTTGGCCCCATGGCCCCTGCCTTCAGGACCTTTCAGTTAGTTTGGCAAGAGACAAGCAAGCAAACCAGGAGCCAGAAGGCTTCAGAGGGAAGGGGATGCCCCAGACAAGAGGGGGCGCGGAGGTGAAGGATCTGTGGCCCCTGCATCCACCTGACGTGGGAAACACCTTCCTCAGGGCCACCAGGCTAGGCTGGACTGATCACCTAGAGGTGCCTCTTTGCTTTCCCACCACCCTCCTTGGCAAGCGGAGATCGGAGGTTCAGGAGGTGACTGGAGGTCAGATAATGAGATCAAAAGGGAACCTTCACAATCCTACCCTAAATCTCCAGGGGACTGCTTGGGACAGAGAGAGCCACTGTGGTCCTAGTGATGGTAAGAGGCAGAGGTCGTGGGGAGGCAGAATCCAGCTCAGGATGATGGAAGGGACAGCCTTATAAAGCAGTGAGGACCCCATCTTCTGGGGGGTGCAGGCCGGATCTGGTTTTGTCAAGACTGTTGGGGAGTGGGCTCTTCGAAGGGTAATTTAATCCAGTTAGAGTCAGTGGTTCCCACATTGTGCATCGGAATGATCTGAGATGCTTGTTAAAAATCTAAATTCCCAGGCTCCACCCTGGTAGGTTGATCCAGTGGGTCTGTTGTGGTCCTGGGGGAATCTATGTTTTAAAGAAGGCATCTTCCAAGGCCTGGCACATCCAAAGCAGGGGGTTAGCTTGTCAACATCCCATCAGCACCTTGACCCCTCCTGCTCTTTCTTTAGAAACTGACTCTGGGATGGGGCTGTTTGAGCTGAACTGAGATCCCTCTCCAGCAGTCTCCAGCTTAGACCGTACCTAGAAGTAGTTAACCCACTGCCTCCTTTTGCAACAGAGACCCCCACGGTAGCCCTGCAGGCTTTTCACTGCCTAGAAAGACTTCGGGATTAGCAGGGCTTTTCCCAGGGCACAGTGGGTGTGGCAATGGCTGGATCATTTCAGAAGGTCAAGGGACAGCATTTCCAGTCACCTCTGTCTCTGCACCCAGCGACACAGCAATCCCTGCTTGATGCAAAGCCCTGAAAAATCCCTTCAAGCATCCAGCACCAGATAAGGAGACCCTGGTGGGGTGCGTGACGGATACTTACCCCTGCGCAGCGCCTGGCCCTCCGTCCCGCTGGTCTGTGGGGGGCCAGCAGAAAGTGTGAGGGCTCAGCATGCCTGCCACCCTCTTTCCAGATCGGGGTCTGAGCTGCTTCATCAGAGGATTGCGTTCCCGTGAGCACCCTGGCAGGTGTCTTACACCAAGGGGACTCGACCAGGCTGAAATAGAGGCGGGTTCCTGAGCCGCCCTCAGGGGCTGCCTGCCCTTCCCCACCACAGATAATGCCCTTCCCCACCCCTGACTCCGTGGCATCCTTCCCTGAGCCCGTGGGTGCTGACTCCAACCCCAGCCAACTCCGACCTCCCTCTCTAGGCCTCTGGGGGAAGCAGCTGTCTCAGCTGTGACCCCACCTGCATTGTCCCTGAAGAAATGCAGTTGCTCCTTTAGCACCTTTACTGTTTAGCCTTGATGTGTTCAGAACCAGAGGGGTCACCGAGGTGCTTTTGCCCCATTCACTACTTGGTCCTCATTGAGCCCTGAGGGCCTGGAACCATTACACCCATTTTGCAGACTCAAAGAAGCAAAGCTCAGGGTCAGCGGCAAGGAACCACGTCGAAATCCAAAACCCACATCTGCCTGATGCCAGGGGTTTGATTCAGTCCTCTGTGCCGGGCTGTCACAACGGAACCCTTGCTTCCAGGTCTGCTCTGTGCTTTGATAAGCTTCCAGAGGATTCGCAGGTGCAAAGTTTGAGAAGCCCTGGATGAAATGACTGCGTTATGCCCTCCCCACTCCCTGGTTCTCAGATGCCCCATCAGCTCCTTGAGTGACTCAGAATGGACCACCCTGGGCAGCAGAGGAAGGAGGAAGGGGAGGAGAGCCTTGGAGGGAAGCTGAAATCCCTCAGAGGCCCAAAGGAAGAAGCAGGGAAGCAGGGGAAGTAGGCTGAGGGCTCATCCAGCCTGCGATGGTGACAATCAGCTGGACCAGGGTGCCAGCCCAGCCTTTCTGGCATGGCATTCTCAATTCTGGCCCACTAAGCTCTGGGGCTGATTCTGGAGGTGCCCCCTGCTGAAGTGATATAGGAGTGGCAGGCAGAGGGGCATGGAAATGGACAGACTGACAGAGCGATAGAGAGAATGGGGGGTGTGAGATGCTGGTGGAGAGAAGGGAGATAAGTCCAGACGTGCAGGAAAAGGGAGGCATGGAGGAGCAGTGGAGGCAGAGGGAGGGAGGCAGGAAGAGATAAAGAGTCTGGGAGAGAAGCACATGGAGAGATAGAGACAGGGAGACAGACAGAGAGAGAGACTCCCAGAGACAGAGAGGCAAAAACAGGAAGAGAGAGAGAAAGGACATCACAGAGAGTGATGTGCAGACAGGGACCTGCCAGGAAGCAAAAGGCAGGGAGAAACAGGGAAAGGCCAGGGATGATGGGAATGAGCAAGGAGTGATGGAGAGTCAGAGACACAGTTGCAGGGAGATGAACTCACGGAAATGGGGTGGGGACAGGGAGCCGAGACAGAAGGGAGGACCCCAGAGCTGGAGAGGGGCAGGTGCAGAGGGCTTGAGGGTGACACAGATCTAGCTCCGCAGTCAGACTCAAGTTTGAATCCCAGCCCCACCTCCACCTAGCCGTGTGGCCTTGGGGAGGGAAGGTACTTCACCTTGGGTTCCTCCATCAGTGGGATGTGGGACCCTGCCGGAGCCCAGCTACTCTCCAAGCTCCCTTCTCCCTGCTACAAGTCAGGTGTCCATGGCAGGGACCTTTTCCCAAGCAAAGGGGGCCTGCCCGGCCCTGAACCCCAGATGCCCCACTCCCATCCCTGGCCTCCTGGTGTGGCAGTGGTTGGTCTCCGAGCCCTGGGAGCCCGGGGTGAGAAGTCTTGGCCTTTTGACGAGTGTTTCTCTTTAGTTCCAGATGCCACCCTGACAGGGGCTCCCCTGTGATTAATGTCCCCACCCCCTAGGCCAGGGACCAGCCCCTCCTCTGCAAGCCAGAGCTGGTGGGTGTGTGGGCAGCACAAGGACCGAGCCTTCCAGAATCCCCTCCTGGTCGCTCCCTCTTCCTGGACCTAAGAGCAGAGAAGGACGCTCCTCAAAGTCGCCCTGAGATGAGCCAGTTAAACTCAGATGAGCTGAGTTTTCATCCAAGTCCCTGTTTTCCCGTCTCTGTGAGACCTATAATCCTGTGGCCATCATTGGGGGCTATGTCAGCAAAGCGCCCGGAGCCCCTAAGGGCCAAGCAGGGAGACCTCTGGGGGCCCGCTGGGGGCTCCTACCACCCTGATAACAGAGGCACTAAAGGTGGACATGGGCGCAGAAGAATAACTGGCTCAGACAGTGACTTTGGGAGGTGAACCTGACAGTTCATCAAGCCAGGTAGGGGGCCCAAAGGACTTTAGCCACTTAAAGACTCTGATGTGGGGAGGCAGGGGAAGGCACCATGAATAGTTGGGGGTACTGCCAGGTGGTTTGGGGGACTGCTGCCAGAATTGGGGACCATCGTTGGAGATGCAGTTTGAGTTCGAATTGGTCGTGGTTGAATGGGAGAGCTTTAGGTCATAACTCTCCAGCTGGGAGCACTGGTTACCAGCTGGGTGACCTTGAGCAAGTGACTTGACCTCTCTGGGCCTCCGTTTCCTCATCTATAAGAGGTGGATGACAGTCGCACCTATGTCACAGGGTCGCTGTGAAGAGTAAATGAGTGAGCACAGGAAATGCTTAGAACGCTGCCTGGTGTGAAGTAAGCGCTGAAGCAGCGTCAGCGAGGATTACAGGTGGTTCCATTAGGAAGCGTGGGCAGCGTGCGGTCATGGAGTAGCGTTTTCTCGGGAGCTGAGGAACCAGCTGCCTTGGGGCGCACGCAGTAGAGGATGGGGTGGGCCCTCCATTCTGGTTCCTTCCCCCACCTTGCCCAACCCCCTTCTCAAATAACCCAGAGCATCGCCTTCCCAGCCTGCGGCGCTAGCAGAAAGTTGCTATCTCCTCCCCCCATCTCTCCCAGCCTGGGCCCCCCCCCACCCCCCGCACAGAGACAACATCTCTCTGCCGCCCGTCGTCCCCAGCCTCTTGTTTGTTTGGTACATCGGAGCCGTGGGCACGTTTCTGCTAATTTTGTGGCTGCCTTTATCAAATAGGGATTCACAGGCGCTTTATCCTCGATAAGTGGATTAGTCGGTGAGCTAAACAAGACGGTGCGGGACGCGGGGGCTGCTCCAGAGAAGATATTTGTTTTGCAAAGAATGAAGCTTGCGTTCCTGCCCTGTGCAAGCGCAGTAGCCGGAGGGCGGGCCCTCTGAGCTCCTTCTGCCCGGGCAGGGGAGCCCGAACTCGTGGGAACTCTCTGTGGTGCAAGCAGGAAGTGGGAGGGAGGTTGGGCCCCAGGAGAACAGGCCTCTGGGTCCCACTGGGGAGGGGAGAGTGGAACCCTGAGTTAAATCCAGCCCTGTCATCCCTGAACTCACTTGGAGAGCATCCCATCTGTGGGCGGCAGCTTCCACCTCCCCATCTCCTACCTTCCAACGCCTTTCCTTTCCTTCCTCCCTTTCCTCCTAGCCTCTTGCTTCCTTTTTCTTTTCTTTCTTCCCTCAAACACCCCCAGAGGCCTTTTGCTAAGTATTGTGAATCCAGACACGGACGAAACACGGTCCTTGCCTTTATAGACAAAAACACAAAACCAAACCAAGAGGCCCCCAAACATGACAGCAAGAGGCAACTATGGTTGCGCACTGGGCTCCTCCAACTTCCCTCCGAAGTCTTTCTGGTAACAGTTGAGTGTGCTCCCCCCGAGGCCCCGGGGGTGGGGGCCTAACAGACTTTCATGTGTTGTCTTGAAAATGCACGCTCGTTTCGCATTCGTTGCCACTGTGGAGCCATATTTGTTGATCATCGTAATAAAATTAATTAGCATCGGGGCAAGCTGACACTCCAGGAAGTGGCGCCATGTTATCTGTAGCATCGCAGATATTGAGGCTGACCAGGGGCGGCAAAGGTGACTAGAGGCGTGGAGTCTGCCCCAAAAAGGGGATGTAATCATAAGCAAATAGAGAGAGGAGGAGGACTTGGATCAGGGTAGACGTGTGGAGGTCAAGGCCAGGGGGTTCCCAGGAAAGGGGTGTGGATTTCAGAAGCATCTTTCTAAAGAGACCTGGAGATGGAGTAGAATGCTCAGGGAGGGAGAGAAAGAGCTGGGAGGATGCCTGGTCCAGCTGTTCCCCTAGGCTGGACGAGAACACAGGGGGACCCAAATGTTTCCTTTTTCTTCCCCATTTTTAATATGGGTGGCCAGGATCTTGAGGTCCCTGCCCCGTGCTGCAGTAAGAATCTGGTTGAGGGTGAGAGGGGGAGCGGAGACTCTAAGAAGGAGAGAAAAGGATGGAACAGAGCATCCCAGGTCCCCAGCTGGTCCTTAACAGCGGCTGTCCTCCCCAAGCTGCCTCCAGCTGAGTGTGATTTTGCTATTTATTTACATGTAATTATTGCTATGAGGTGCAGATATTAACGCTGTCAAGAGCAATTTGCTCTGACATTTTTCACTCGCTCAGTGCCCCCGCCACTCTCGATGGAACCCAGGGCTCTCCCCGCTCGGGCCACTGCGAGCTCGGTGGCCTGGCCGGGAACCACCCAGCCGGCAAGGAGTGGCGTCAGTGAGCTCACCCGGCTCCTCTGCAAACTCATTAAGCTTTGAAATTGAATTTGGTCCGGGAGAGGGCTGGCTGGGCCCTGCTCCACCCGGCCTAGGCTGGCTCAAGGCCTCCCAGCCCTGCCTTCCTCTGAGAAAACTGGGCAGGGGCTGGGCTGGCCCGGGCAGGGGCTGGTGGCTAAGGCTGGCAGAGGGCTGCTGGTGAAGACGGTGGATGGTCATTGTCAGAGAGATCAGAATGCACACAGCCAGCAAGGTGGCCACGACACATGGGGCAGGCATGGCCGCTGGAACCCTCTGGACCCCGTTACCTGCTCGTCCTACAGGAAAACCAGACAGCTCTAACTTGGGCAGACATTACTGCAATCAACTCATGTACTCACCTAACAAAGAGGCTTCCCTTTGGTGCCAGGCAAGCGTCTTAGGCAGCCTTCAGGGGATGGGCCCACGGGGGATGGGAGTGGGAGGCAGGAAAGGCATGAAGCTGGCCCTGCTGTGGGTCCCTGAGGGAGATGCTAGAGAGAGAATTGACTTTGGAATCACACCTTCTGAGCTCAAATCCCAGCCCACCCTGCCCCTCTTACCAATTGTACAGACTTGGGCGAAGTTTTTAGCTTCCCCAAGTCTCAGTTTCCTGATCTGTAGCATGGAACAGCCCAGACCCACATTATTTGACTCTAAGATGATTTGGTGCTGGCCCTTTCTTGATCTTCTCAGAAGGCCTCAACTGGAGCTTTGCACACAGCTGGGGGCCTCACTGCCTGCTGCCTGGCTGCTACCACAGCTGCAGCAGGGAGCTCTGGAGGGTGAAATGCATCCCACTTCTAGAAGGATTAAAATCCGCATCCCTCTGACAGCTGTGCTAGGAGTGATTGGCTGTACTCCTTGCCCATAGTAGATGCTTGGCACATAGTAGGTGCTTGGCACATAGTAGGAGCTTAACAATGGAAGGCTAGGATCCTGTTTCCTTGGGAGCCTCTTGATAACCAGGGCCTGTTTTATAGAAGAGGACACTAAGATTTGTTCATTTGCTTTTTCATCCTTCCCACTTTAAGGGGCTTTGCTCCTCAGAGAGGGCAAAGCTATCATGGCCGGGAGTCCTTAACGCATTGTGATATGTGCCAGCTTGTCTGCCCAGGTACTAACGAGGCCTTCCTGCCACCACTCACTCCCTGCCACAGCCAATCTGCGTCCTCGTCGCCGGCAATTACTGAAGGGGCGCTCCCCCACCACGCCAGGGGGCCTGAGAGCCCCGGCCTCCCGGTCCCCCGCCTCCTCTCCCAACCTGGGCCCGGCCAAAGTCAAGCAGGCCCCCTCCCTCCCGCTCTCATCCCTCCCGGCTCCCCCTCCTCCCCTCAGCTCAGCCAATTAGGCCCCTGACACCTGGAGCCGCTGACAAACTGTTTCTGTCACTTGCTCTCTGTCTTTCATTAGGGCCGCAGAGGAGGGGGAGCGGGAGGGGAGGGGGAGGGGATGGGATCTTTCATGCTTAGTAAGGCCAGATACATTAATTACAAAACGGCCATTTGCCGCGTGAAAGTGTGCTAATTAAATTTATGCAATCATTATCTTTAAATAGTCATATCTTTCCCGGCGATCGGCCCCTTCCTTCCCCAGCCCCGCCGCCGCTCTGAGCAGAGTTGCGCTAATCCCCCGCCTGCCATGATCGCGCCATCAGAGATGGTCTCCAAATCCCACCGCACCCCACCGGCTCCAGCACCCGCCGGGGGCCAGGAGCCCTTGGGCCCATCGTGGCACAGACACCTTCAGACTTGGGCCAGCCCAGGTCCACAGCCAGTGCCCCCGCCAGTCTAGATATTTCTAGATGTTTCCAGACATTTGGAGGTTGACCTCTTGTAGACCAAACGTTGGGAATTTGTGTGTGTGTGTGTGAATCTTTAGCTTCTTGGACAATGAGTGGGAAGTCATTCTATGCATCCTCCCATTTTCTAGACTGCAAGGACCCCTGGGATGGGGAGGGAACTCTGAAACCCGTTGAGTTGAGGGATGGGGGTGAGTATGCCACGTGACCCTCTGTTTATTCTTTTCATCCATGCAACTCTGCCAGGCTCTGTGCTGGAGATAAACAGAGAAGCAAATTCATTCATTCATTCATGAATTCACTCATTCAAAGAATGTTTATTGGGCACCTTCTTTGCCAGGCACTGGGAAGGGGACAGCAAGTCTGCCTCCAGCAGCTCCTGGTCAAATCCAAGGTCAAGGCTGGTCTGTGCCTAAGACAGGAGGGGGACCACAGGAGGACTGAAAGTTTTCTCTGAGTGGGACCCAAACGCAAGGCTTGTCAGCCTTTTTTGGCTTCGTCTCTCAGAGGGTCTCCCTCTGCTCAGCCAGAGGTTCTTCGTGCAGCCTTGGCTGAATCCTTCCTCTACAAAAATGATGGTCCCTGCTTTCCTCTCCATTCAAGCAGAGCCTGTCTCTTGAGTCTTTTCAGGTCTGGTGTGTTGAACTTCCATGTAGAAGGGAGAGGGAAGCTGGTGGACTTGGTGGGTAGGGAGTCCCCTTCCGGCCAGAGAGGACCGTCAATGGCCAGGTGTATCCCGAGTGCCCTCTGAGCTTCTGAGGTCCCCAAGCCCCAGTGTGTGCCCTTGGTGAGGTCAACTGTAGAGGGTCAGACCGGACATGTGCCCAGACACAGATGCGGTACCCACAGAGAACACTCACACATGATAATCACACACGAAACTCACACACAAGCATACACAATACTCCCACAAACTCACAAGCACACACACAAAGTTCACTCCTGCACACATTATGCTCCCATGTGTACATGCATGCACATACGCCAGACTCGCACATGCACACACGATACTCATATCCATGCACACACAGACTCAGAAACACACCTAGAAAATTCAAATATATACACACAAAATACTTTCATGTGCACATGCTGGCACACACCCACACTAATCTGACACATGCGATATTCCCATACGCGCCTGCACACACACACACATACACACACATACACACACACACACACACAGAGTTAAGAATGACCCAGAGCCACCTATGGTAAATGAAGACCACAGCCAAGTGCAAGGTAGGAGTATTAGACTAGAAGTCAGAGGTCAAGGGTTCTTGCCCCAGTGCTGTCACTCACCCCTAGGTGATTCTGGGTGAGCTCCTCCTAAGCCTCAGTTTCCTCATCTGAGAAGTGGGGTAACGGCACTTCATAGAGTAGCTATGAGGCTTAAAAGGAGATGCTTTGGAAACTGTAAGGTGCCGGGCTCATGCAGGAGGGTGGCAGCAGCCAGACTCAGAGAAGCCTTCACGGGAGACTGGGTGGGGATGACGAGAGGGGAACGGGAGTCAGGAGGCTGGGATTGGGGTTGGGGTTGGGGTAGGGGAGGGGGGCTTGCCTGTGCACTAGCTCTCCTGGTTGGTGAGGGGCTGTGTAAGACATGGATGGTGTGGGGGGAGGTGGGGAGGGCAAGGGCCATAAGCAGAGAGATGGCAGGCAAAGTGGGGGAGGTGGTCGGGGACAGGGAGACCTGCAGGAAATCTTGTTTGGAAGCTCAAAGTCAGCACCCGAAGCCCATTACTGCTGTCCACAGGGGGCAGGGAGAGGGGAGGGGGCCCAGATCCTCTTAGCAGAGAATTGAGCTGGAGAGGGGGGGAGCGATGGTGGGCGGCTGCCTGGGTGGGTGATTTCTCGCTTGCAGTAATCCCAGCATGGAGCCGGGGCCAGGCAGAGGGCCGGGCGGGCGTGCATCTGCGTGATGTGTGTCTGGGTGTCTGCTGGGGGTGCGTGGGGGGTGAAGGCAGGCATACAGGCTTGCATTAGCGAGCTGGTGCTTCTGGAGTTGAGAGGCTGCGGTGTGCAGAATGTGTGTGGGTCTGTTTGCCCAAGTGCGTGTGTGAAGTGTGTGGAGGGTGGCCGGGCAGGCAGGTTTTCGTGGGTATTATTCTTTATATGTCCGTGTTAGCCCGTCCGTGTAATGCTGTGTGCGTTCCGGTACGACTGTCCGTGTGAATCTTGTGTGCGTGCCCATGATGTCACCCACGTGGGTGTGGGTGTGTAGTCCTGTTGTGTGTGCAGCAACAATAGTGACTGAATGCAGTGGTCCTCAGACTTGACATTAGAATCCGCTGGGGAAAAAGCCTGATGCGCAGACCCCCAGGCCAAGTCATTCGAGTCTCTAAGGTGTGGGGTCCTAGCATCATCATTTTGAAAGACTCCCAGGCGATTGCACCGGGCAGCCAAGGCGGAGAAACAGTATTTGAACAGACAGACCCCAGCGGAGCCTCCCTGTCCCTTCTTCCCAGCTCTTAGCCTGTCCCATGGGGCTCATCTAGACACAGAGGTGGACTCCAGGCCCCAGACCCTGAGGGACCAGGGCAAGTCGTGAGCTGGGCTGCCCCAGATCAGCCCCCAGCCTGGGACAGTGTGTGGTCTGTAGAGGCGTATTTCACGTAATCCAGACAAAAACGGCACTCCATTCCTGACAAGCTGTGCCCTTGCCTTCTCTCCCTGACAGTGGGGACAGACTGCCCCCCAAACATGCCCCCTCCCACCTCTTGTGGAAGTCAAGGGGGTGAATTAGTAAGAGGGTGGGCCAGGGCTGCCCTCGGGTCTGAGCCTGGGAGACAGAAGGGCTCAGTGTGCCAAGCCACCAATCATGTTTGGGGCCAGACCGGGGTCAGGATGAGTGGCGGTGGTGAGCCCCACCCCAGGACCCGCTGCACGGCCACTGGCTTTTGATGACACTCTACCCCAGTGCACACCACTGCCTCTCTTTGAGACCCAGTATCCCCATCTCTGAAGATGCGCCAGCCTCCAAGTTGTGTCCAGGCTTGTCTTTAGGTGTGTTGACATGCAGGGGCGTGTGTGTAAGTGTATTGATGAGTTTAAGAAAGGTAGGTGGGCATATGTGAAGTTTATCGTGACGGTTTATTAGGGTTTCTATGAAAAGCTATTTGATGATCCAGGGAAGAGGCATTTTGAGATGTCTCACCTTCCTGGATTCAGGCATGTGTCCCTGTGGACGTGCGGTATGCCGCTCTGGTGTGTGAATTCTGGGCTGTGCTAGTTCTCAACTTGTGACTTCACAGATTCGCCATCAGGGCCCTGTATCTTGTGATGTGACCCACTCTCCACAAATGAGCACGTTCGGGGACCCTTAGGGACCAAGGCAAGTCGTGAGCTGGGCTCATGGGATCATCCCCAGAGGAAGGTGTGACCTGTCCACATGACACACACCTGGCTCCCTTTCCAGAGTGCAGGCAGACCAACGCTTCATTCAGAAAGCACCCACTGTGTGCCGGGCCCACTAGGGAGAAGAGGTGGAAAAGGCAGGGAGGAGTTCCCTGGGTCTCTCAAGCTAGGTGCCTTCTAATCCAGGTGGCAGAGGAGGCGGGGGGGGGGGTGGGTGAAGGAGAGGAAGGGGATGGGGAGAGCTTGCGTTCACTGAGAACAAACAACGTGTCTTAAGAGTTCTATGTGCACTTACTCATTTAGTCCTTCCAATAACCCTCTAGGGAGCTACAATTATTATCATTCCCATTATACAGATGAGGAAACTGAGGCACAGATGGTTAAAGACATTGCCCAGGGTCCCAGCTAGTCAGCAGCAGAGCATGGATGCTAATGCAGATATTCTGGCCCCCAGTGCTGCAGGGAAGCCCCTCAGAGCCCTGATTGGCCGAGTGCCCTTGATGAAACCGCTATCCCTGCGAGGCCTCAGGGTCACCTTCTGGCATCACAGAGGTGGGACTCCCGACCTGCCCCCTGGTCGCTGGTCAGGGTGGTCCTTGGCTTCATTCCAGCCTCAGCCTCATCTCCATGTCCACCATCCTGACCTCACTAGTTTCTGCCCCTGCCCCTCCCTCTCCCCTCTGCATCCTGCCACAGCCCCCTCTCTCCCACCCCAGACCCTGCCACGGAGCCCCGATGACGGCGATCACCCCTTCTAATTGCAGCCTCGCTCCCAAAGCCACGTTCGGTTATCACAGAGGGTGCAGATCTCACAGCTCAGCCTCCTCGGTCCCAGGCCCTCGGGGCCAGCTCAGGAACGGAGGGAGTTAATTACATTTTCCCATCCCCTTCTTTTAAAGTCGGGGAGCGCCGGCAGGTCCCAGGGGAGGGGGCAGTGAGCAGAGGATGCGAAAGGGGGGCTGGTGCTGGGCTCCCGGGGCCCCCACCCCCCAAAACCCTACAAGCCTCTCCCCAGCGGCGGAAGGGGGGGTGAAGCTGGGCCCCTTGTTGATTTAGTCTGGTGGAGGCTGGGACTGATTTAGAGCAGAGGGAGAGGAAGGGGCTGGGGGCGGGTGGGGGCCACGGCGGGTTGAGGGGGAGAGGAAAGGATGGCTGTCACTCAGCCTGATGGACAGCCCAGAGATTTGCCTTCAGATAAAACCTTACAGATGTGGAGGTCGGTATTGATTTTGAGTTAGTAACGGTAACGTACCAAGAAGTAATACATTAGTGAAAGCAAGGTCACAGGGAAAAAAGTCAAACCCACCGGGGGAGAGGTCTTAGCATTCTTGAGGGGGGTGGATTACCGCATCAGACCAGGACTTCCTCAAGTTCAAAAGTTTGCAGGCCCCAGACCTCAGCTGGGCCCCTAACTGTGGGCAAACTTCCTGCTTCCGCAGGCAAAGAGGGACTCCCAGGGGTCCGCAGGCCAGCCAGAGGCTGGCAAGGGCCACGTCGGCCCGCAAGGCTCTTTGCATTGGGGTTGCCGAGGGCCGCTCTCTCCGTGTTCTGCAGCACAGCTTGCTGTGGGGAAGGACCACTGCTCAGGGTCACGAAGACGTGAGTCCAGTTCCCAGCTCTGCCGCTTACTGGCTGAGTGATCACACGGGTGCCTTTTCACTTCCCTGGGCCTTAATTTCCCCTTATGCAGAATGGGAGTCATAGCCCATTTGCTTGAGAAGTCATTCAATGCTCCCCCTCCCATCTCTCTTCAGTCGGGTCCTGTCCCCTTTGCTTAGAAGTTGCCATGCCTTGATACACAGGGTTGGATGCAATGGAAGCCCTTTGATCCCCAGGCCTCTGAGCACTCTGGGAGAGAGCAGGCAGATACCCCACACCCCCATTCACACCTATCCCAGATGTGGATTTGATTTGATGTTCCAGGGCAAATCCCATTGAACAAATCCCATTACAGAAAAAGCTCATTCTGAGCTGTCTGTTACTGGCCCAGGGTCCAAGACTCCCTGAGCCACTGAGCATCACATGAGCCCCTTCTGACAAAGCATGCCAAGAAGGCTCACAGCTCTGGGGGTTCTTCACTCTTATCATGGACCTTCTTGCTATGTCTTAGATCTGCTAGGCATGTTCTGACCTCAGGGCCTTTGCACTGGCTGGCTCTTCTGCCTGAAAAAAGCAGGCAGAAGAGCCAGCCCGCTCTATCTTCCCTTGGCTGGTTCTTTTCGGTCTTGCTGACTCTCACCTCTTTGGGGAGATCTTGCCTGGCTACTCCACATACTCCCTTTATTTTAATTTTTCTTCCATGGCATTTATCAGTATGGGAAATTATATTATTTATTTGTTCATTTGTTTGTTGTCAGCCTCCTTCATTAGACTGGCAGCTCCAGGAGGTCAGGGAGCTGCTACTCTTCATGACTGTATCTCAGTACCTGGCTCAGTGTCTGGTACATACTAGGTGCTCAATAAATACTTGTTAAGTGAATATACATGAATTCAACAGGATTTTCTGAGCATATAGTATGTTGCAGGTACAATGCAGGCACTGCGGTTGCAATGAAGGATGAAACACAGTCCATCCTGCCCTCAAAGAGCTCACAGTCCAGCCCTATCTCTAGCCTGGCACATAGTAGCACTCTGTGAAATGTTTGATGAATGAATAAGTGAATTAATGAAGGATGTCTTCAGGAAACACTATATCTTTTGCTATAGCTGAGGCATAAAGTGCAAGGTAGAAAGGGGTGGGAGGAGTTGGGACAGGCAAGTATGGGTCCAAGAACCCCGTGCCCTGTTCATCTGGAAGGTACTGAGGAGCCACCGATAATTCTTGAGGGATGTGCTCAAATTAGGTGGCAGTAGGTATCTGCCTTGCAGGATGAGTACTGGGTCTAGGCACAGCTCCCAGCCCGTCCCCCAAACACCCTATCCTCTCCCTAACCCTCCATCTCATCTTTCTGGGCCTTAGCATCCTGGTGATTTGCAGGAGGGAAGGATTCAACTGGGGTCTCAGCAAAGCTGGCAGTCCCTCCCGAGAGTCTCCCCACTGCCACAGTGGTCATTCTGAAGGAAGGGAGAGGGGGCCTGTGTGCTTTCCTTGAGCCTCTAAGTTTATTCTTGGGGTCCAGGCCTCCTCGGAGGGAGGAGCAGGTTAGTAGGGAATGGGATGGTGGTGATTTTCTTAATTTAGATGGAAAGTGAGGTCGAGATTGGGAAACTGACAGGCAACCTGGAAGAGAATCGGGTCTCCTAACCCCAGGGCAGTGTTAGATTCCTGAGTCCCCCCACCAGCCCCTCGAACACACACCCCTAGCAAGTTCCTCAGGCCCCCAGGGCCCCACGTCAACAGCTAGAAAACTGCAACCCACCACCACCCCCTCTTACCTGCACCCAAGCACCCTGTGTGGGCTCTGCCGAAACAGAGGCCTCTGAAGTGTAACCAACAAAGTGAGTTTGGGGAACGTCAGTTCCCTAGACCAGCACTACTGCCCAGAGTGGCCCAGACGTCTCCTCCCAAACCCAGCCCTGGTGTCCTTGCCATCTCACTGGGCTGAGACCCTGTGAAGTCCCACCTAAGCCCCGCCAGCTTTGATGGAGACAAAGACCAGCCCCAGCAGGCCAGCTGCTCTTGACTTTGGCTCTGGGAGGGGGTGGGGAATGGAAGGACAGAGGAGAGGTGACCCCCAGGGCTGAGGGGAGCGTGCTGGGTGCACTGCGGGAAGAGTCTGGGGAGGCTGTGCTCAGGGCATTCCGGAGGAGCCAGGCCCCCCAGGGCTGAGGGACCCCACCCTACTCCCCCACCAAAACAGCTGCCCAGGGAGCAAACATCTGGAGTGAGAATCTCTACTGTGGTTGCGCGCCTAAATTAACCCATCCTTGAGAGTCAGACTTGACGTTATCAGGTGAGTGGGGTCAGGCCAGCTGGACCCTAGACTATTCCCTTGCAGACCTGCTGTGAGATCTGGGGAAGCCACAGCCCTTCATGGGGCTCAGTTTCTCCATCTGAGAAATGGGCATCATAGTTCCACCTTGCACAACCCTGCAGGGCTCTGGACTGGGAGAGGAGGGAAAGGTAAGGAGAAGGGGAAGAGGGGAGAAGAGGCTCTGGGCCCGCTGATTCCAGAGAACTTTCCATGCACAGAGCCCATCTCTGCCTCCCAGCCACGCCCTGAAGACGGGGTGGTCACAGGTGTTAAGGGACTCCTGGCAGCTGCACAGTTAGTAAGTGGAGGAGCTCGGTGTCTGCCCCTGGCCTGAGGATGCCACATCCGTGCCCTTCACCCCGGCCATGCCTCAGGCCTGCAGCAGGGATGACTCAAAAATGGAAAGGTGAAAAATTTCACAAGGTGTCTAGTTGGCAAAAGGATCATTGCTCCGGGGGGAGGATGTAGCTCAGTGGTAGAGCGCTGGCTTAGTGAGCACGAGGTCCTGAGTTCAATCCCCAGTGCCTCCGTTAAATAAATAAATAAACCTAATTACCTCCCTCACCAAAAAAAAGATCATTGCTCCAATGCCCAAAGCCTGGCCCTGCAGGTCGGGTCCACAAGGGCCTGCCTCTCTCCCCACCCCTCCCTCCTCGCCTCAGGACCAACTGGGACAGCCCTGCTCTCTCATCCCGCGTGCACCTGCTGCCTGCAATGCCTTCCCTGGCTCTCTCCGGTCACTGGACCACCAGGCTGCAAGGGTTCTCTCCTCTGGGCTCCCACAGCCTCGCTGAGCTGCCTTTCCATACCCCTCATCACTGCATATTTTGATGGTCTGCTGCTAGTTGCCACCCCCACCAGACCCAGACGGCCATCCCGCCATGGTCAGGGACCATGGCTCTTCCTCCTCTGAAGTCCCAGGGCCCAGCCTGAGGCCTGGAGCCATAGTCACTATCAGTGCATGTTTGTTGAATGAATAAGTGAACACACCAATGAACCAACACCAGCTTAGAGAAGCTGAGTTTCTAAAGACAAGCCTCACCCTATCAGTCCAAGTGGCCAGCCCTGATGCTGAGTTCCTGTTTGCTAAACCAGGCCAAGCAGGGAACGAGGTGATGGTCATAGACATCCAGGAGTGGCCAGAATCAAGGGTGCCTGGAAGGCTATTTGGAAGCCCTGGCCATGTACATTGGTGTAGTGAGGGTAGGACCGCAAAGTCAGGAGTGTAGCAGGCGTAGCACAGAATAGGGGGTGAAGTTGGACAGGTCCAGAGTTTAACCTTTGCATTGGAAGATGGAGCATCCCAGTCTGATGGGGGAGACACAGGTCCCTGTCCTAAGGGAGCTCCCTGTCCGATGAGAGACATAATTAGCTGGCTCGTTTATTCATTCATTCATTGATTCATGCACGTATGCATTCATTCATTCAGCAGACAGACACAAGGTGCTGCTCAGAACCTCTCAGAAAATAGAGAGATAAACTAGGCCGGTCCTGTCCCCAAAAACTCTCAGTGGAGGGAGGTTCCACGGGTCAGGATTTAACCAGAGAAACCAGCCATCTTACCCACAAGGGCAAGCAAACCAGGTAAACTGAGGACCTCAAGGCTGCAGGACCTCAAGGGAGCAACTCCAGTAAAGGCCTGTCCCAGGCCAGCCAGACATCGACCCTGCTCACACGTGCACTTGCGAGGTTCTTCCTCCAAGCGCCCCCAACTCGCCGGCTGGAGGGCCGGCTCTGACGCTGTCTCCCCCGCAGGTAATGAGCATTCTGAGCAACCCCAGCGCGGTGCCACCGCAGCCGCAGGCCGACTTCTCCATCTCCCCGCTGCACGGCGGCCTGGACTCCGCCACCTCCATCTCGGCCAGTTGCAGCCAGCGGGCTGACTCCATCAAGCCGGGAGACAGCCTGCCTACGTCTCAGTCCTACTGCCCGCCCACCTACAGCACCACCGGCTACAGCGTGGACCCCGTGGCTGGCTACCAGTACGGCCAGTATGGCCAGAGTGAGTGCCTGGCGCCCTGGGCATCCTCCTCCCTCTCCCTGCCCCGCCCCCCTCCAAGGACCTCCCGCTGATTCTCAGAGCCCTGCAAGGTGGTGTCGGGGTAGGGGGTGCCCATTTCACAGGTGAAGCAATTAAGGTCCAGAAAAGAGGAGATGTCCTAAGATGCTGCTGAGTTGGACCCCTGCACTCAGGCTACTATTGTCTTAGAGCCCAGCTGTCCCATGAGAATGTGACGTGACCCACAAATGTCATTTAAAATGTCCTAGTAGCCACATTTTTAAACATAAGAAGAAACAAGTGGAGATTATTTTTATTAATATATTTTATTTAGCCCATATGTATCCTCCAAAAGATGATCATTTTACATGTAATCCATATAAAATCATTCATGAGATTTTTTTACATTCTTTTTTTGGTACAGTGTTTTTGAAATCCAGCCCATTTTAATTCAGACACTAAGTTTGCACCGCAAATACTCGGTCTGCGCTTAAGTTTCGTAAAATTTACAACTGAGGAAGTAGACTCACACAGCCAAGTTGTTCTAAATACACTGAAAAGTTTCCCACCCATGAAGCTAAATCGAATTTTGGTTTTTAAATTTAAATTAGATAAAATTAAATCAAAAGATAATATTCAGCTCCTGGCCACACTTGGCTGGTGGCTGCCATGTTAGACGATGTGGTGGGAGAGACCCTGCCCTTTTCTGCCCCACTCTGTAGGGCAGAGCTGTATTTTGAGCTCTTTCCTCCACTCCTACCCCACCCCGTCCTCAGCCTTGGTTTCCCCAAACTTGGAGCGGGTCTCGGGTGCCCACCCCAGCCGCCGTGCCGTTGACACCTGGCCGGGAGACAGGGACAGCAGACCCTCAGACCAGAGGCTGCCAGAGGCAGGCCTGCACAGCCTCCAGCTGCCGGAGGGATGGGGCAGCAGCAGGGCAGGCCAGGACGGGCGAGCCGAGGTCACGGGCTGCCCTCCTGCCCCACCTCCGGCAGAGGCCTCACCTGCTGGTGTCAAACGAATCAGAAGGGCGTGTGGCGAGAGGGCGAGACCCCCCAGCCCCAGGGCCTCCTCTGTCCCCGCTGCAGCCCTGGCCCGGCCCCCCTGACCTCTGCTTCCTGCCCCCCACACCAACCCCCCTCCTCTCACCGCCGCGGCCTCCACGGCTAAATGAGGGCCAGCTGTGCCGGCCTCCACCTCCCAGCTGTGCTCACGGCCCCGTCCCTGTGTGTGTGCGGGTTCACGTATGCGTATCTGGGTGAGTGGGGACACCTGTGTCCCGGATTTGTTACCGTCCACGTGTTGAGGGAGTGTTTGGGCAGGCATCTTGTGTGTAGGTGCGTGGGTGTGTGGATGAGTGAGCGGCGCGTGACGATTCACACGTGTATGAGTATGAGTGTATCGTGTGCACCTGGTTGAATGTGGGTTTGTATGTGAGTACACATGTGCACACATTTGGTCATGTGAGGGTATGTAGCTATAACACATATCCACGTGTGTCTAAATGTGCACGCGGGTGTGTGCGTGTGGCTCAGTGTCTACGTCAGTGCCTGTGTGTCTGACGCATGTCACTATGCAGGCAGGTATAATACGTGTGCATGTGTGTAGCTGTGTGTGTGAGTGTACAAGGATGTACGTGCGTCTGCATGTGCGTTCAGCACATCCATATGCTGGAGTGTGTCTGTGAGTGTGCGTCTGGGAGGATGCGTGTGCGCATAGACTATGTATGCAGAGTGGAAGTACGGGTGTGTGAGTGTGTGCCTGGGTGTGGCTGTGTGCACTGTTGTCCAGTTGTGCATCTGGGAGTGAACACATGATGCTTGCTGCCTGTGTGTATAACTGTGTCTGTGCGAATGTTGTGCAGGGGGTGACAGAACGTGTGTGTGCCTGTTTGTTTGAGAGCAGGGTGCACGCGGATGCACGGGAGTGTTTCCAGGGGGGCCAGGGTGACACCCTGGCCCAGCCCCTGTTCCTGGGCACTGAGTGAGACACATGCTCTTGATAAAAAGTTTAGAGCAGCTCCAGCAGCCCCAGCCTGGGGCAGGCGTTAGTCACACCCAGAGCCCCGTGTCCCCCTCCAGGGGCGCCTGCCCAACTCGGAAATAAAATTAACCCTAAAGTCAGCACGGTGGCCGCCGGGGAGGGGGATCAAAAGGGAAAGGGCCCAGGAGGCGAGAAAGGAGTTTTGTTCCTCTTTGCTGGGGCAAAGCTGGCCGGAGTGATTTCCTCCCCATCCCCACCCCCACCCCACCCCAAGCCCCACCTCCTCCGTCCTCCATCCTCAGCCTTCCTCCTTGCCGCTCCCCCTCCTGCCCCCACTTCCCCTCTAGTGCCAGCCTCGTTCCCCTGACTCCTCCAGGGGTAGCTCAGAGCTTCTCCTGGGCCACATTCTCCAGCCTTACCCAGAGGGAATCTCAGCTCAGACCCCATACCCCTTCCCCCACCCCACAGAGCTCGGGCTGAGAGGGGCCTGAGGGAAAGTCTGCCCCTCCCCTACCATGGCGTGGACAAGTCACCCGCCTCTCCAAGCCTCAGACCTGCCATCTATGAAATAGGGGCCCAAGGATTCAACTCCATTACCTCGAGAGTTTCCCATGGTACCATTCCCCTCACCTTTGACATTCTGAAACAGCCCCGGGACACACAGTGTTCCCACTGACCACCGCCCCACGTGCATGGGCGACTAAATCCACCTATGACTGGGCTTCCACAGTCCACGTGCGAGAGCCTCATGTTCCAAGTTGCTCCCTGTAGGTCCGGGACCACCTGTCATCTTCCCACATCTGTCCCGTGCATGAGGCTGGCATATCGGGCTCTGGGCAAAATGCATGTTCCTTATTTTATGTAATTCGCAAAAACCCCACCCAAGGTAGGTGTTCTTTGCCCTCAGGTTACAGATGCAAAAGCTAAGGCTCAGAGAGGCTAGGAACTTTCCCAAGGTCACACAGGAAGTGAATGATGGACTCCAGGTCTCCTAACTTCAAACCGAGTTCTCTTTGTACCAAACCACAAACTTGTGTAAGATGCTGAGTAACGATTCACACCTAGACTCACCTGGGTGTGAAGTCACGTTCACAACTTCACAGGCACCTGTGCATGGACAGAGCTGTATTTCTGTGTGAATATTCACTAATGTGCATATCTACGTGGCTTCAGGGTATAACTATACAAAAGGTATGTGTATAAAGAAAGGAGAAACGATCGTTTATGGAGCATCTCCTGCGGGTCTGGCATTCCATCCTCATGGCCATCCTGTGCAGTGTGCGGGGTTATTCCCACTGGACAGATGAGGAAATGGGATCCCCAGAGAGGCTGTTCGCCTGAGGTCACCCGGCAGTACATACTGATGTGCGCAGGCCACACCTCTAGATATGAGAGCCTCACCGTCAGGTGTGCCCGGAGTGAACACGTGGGCCAGGCTCTTAGGCAGCAGAGTCTGCCTCTCTCCCTGGGCCTCTCATCTTCCCAGGGACCCCTTCACACCTTCCCTTCCTGCTCCCTGCCATCGTCTGTCCATCTGTCTGTCTCTCCCTGTCCCTGAAGAGGGTGGGGGCGGAGGGGCAGGGACGGGGCGCACGGCAGATTAATATGGCCCTGGTGTTCCCAGAGGCCAGGGCCGTACTAATGATGGGGCTGATAGAACGCAGAAGTGTGAAAAGAATTTTAATAGATCTGACAAGTCTAATAAGAATTTGTGTCTAGAAGGGTCCTCCTCTGGGGCCGCGGGCTGACGAGACGCTGACGGCTGAGATTTGTTTACTGGTTGGCATCGCCACCACATCTCCTGCCAACTCCCGATTAATCTAATTTGAGACATTTAGAACCCAGGCGCGGGCACGAGGCAGAGGAGGGGAGACACGGAGGGACAGAGGGACAGGAAGGACCATTGACAGAGGCCGTAATGAGAAATGTCACTGCCCTGCCCTCGCCGGACCCCGGCTCGACCCCAGGGAGAGGCAGGCTCTGCGGGAAGACGGGTGCCCTTGAAGTTGGCTGGCTTGTCAGTAAAGTTCGACTTCTTGATTTTTCCTAGAAAAGCACCTACTGTGCGCAGGGCCGTGGCTGGTGACAGGGAGAGGCTAAAGAGAAGGGTACAGAGTGACCAGAGGCACAAGCAGGACAAATTCGGGCTCCTCCAGCTCACATGCTGCATGCGTGCCTCTGGGCCAGCCATCTTTCTGAGCCTCAGTTTCCACGTTTGTAAAATGGGAACAACTGTATCTAAAACCTGGGGGCTGCTGAGAGAATTACATGAGGTTATGTCCACCTCACACCTAGTAAACGCTCACTCTGCGATTCTCATCATTTTTATTCAAAGCCAGACCTTTCTGCCGCACCCGCAGGAAGAGCTGCTCCCTTAGACTAGTCACTTACAACTTCTGGGGTAGAAAAGTGGGGCCAAAGCCGGCTTTGCGGAATGAAGTGCTCCATGCACTCTGAAGCGCTGTGCACAGCCCAGGGGTGACTCTAGAGGAGGCTGCTGGGTGGAGGTGGTGGGGAGTGGTTAGCAGCTGGCACTAGATTGCCCAAGTATGTTTACATATGCATATATAATTTTTAATATACTTTTCACTATAGGTTGTTACAAGCTTTTGAATATTGAGTTTCAGGTGTATATCGTGTTGTTGTTTATCTATTCTATAGTAGTGTGTATCTGTTAATTCCAAACTCCTAATTTATCCTTCCCCCCTCCTTTCCCCTCGAACTTAACCATAAGTTTATTTTCTATGTCTGTGAGTCTATTTCTGTTTTGTAAATAGGTTCATTTGTGTCACTTTTTTTAGATTCTACATATAAGTGATATCATATGATATTCATTTTTCTCTGTCTGACTTGCTTCACTTGATATGATAATCTCTAGGTCCATCTATGTTGCTGCAAATGGCATTATTTCATTCTTTTTTATGGCTGAGTGGTATTCCATTGTATATATATACCACAACTTCTTTGTCCAATCATCTGTCAGTCAGACTGCCTGAGTTTGAATGATGATTCTACAACTTAGGAGCCATGTGATCTTTCAAGTTATGCAGTCTCTCAGGGCAGGGCCTCAGTGTTGTCATCTGTCAAATGGAGATGATACTAACAGCAGCCTCACAGTGTTGTGAGACTTGAATGAGCTGACGCACATAAAGTACTTAGAACAGGAGGGCATGGAGCTAGTTCTCAGTAAATGTCAGCTCCCCTCCCCACTTCCTCTGACCACTCTGACAATATGCCTTCTTTGTGGGGAGGACCGAAGCCCAGATAAGACTGACTCCAAGTAGCAGAGATGGTGTGGCCAGAGCTGCAGGGCACCCCCTGAGGCCAGAGATAGGAGGTTCTCCCATCCTTACCCAGAGTAAGGGGCAGACTGAAGGCAGGGCAAGCTGGCCACCATCACTCTGTCCTATCAGCTGGAAGCCTGGAGGCTGAGTGACCTCAGAGGCAGCACCCAGGGAAAGCTGAGGGGCACAGGGTCCAGACACTCCAGAAAGACCCCAGGCATTTGCACATCCTTTAGAAATCTAGAGGGCCATGCCCTGAGACCTCTGTGCCTGGCATCTTAAAGCACATTATCTCATTTGCTCCTTAAGGAAGCTGGAATTTGTTCTCCCCATTTTAGAGAGAAGGAAACAGGGATGGAGTGGCAAGCCTTTTGCCCAGAGCCTCATAAACAGGAAGTAGCTGGGACCCTGAATTGCCCCATGCACTGTTCCTGCCCTTCCTGCCCCCATCAAAGGTCACATCTGTTTATGAAACCCCAGTCCTAGGAGCCACACCTACTGAACTCACTATGTGCCGGGCACAGTGCTAACGAACCACTTTACGTACATTTTCTCTTTTAATCCTCACAATCACCCTTCAACCCAGGTGCTATCATTATTTTAGAAGAAAACTGAGGCTTGGAAAGGTGAGATGGTGTGCTCCCAAATCACACACTAAGAGTTGACAGGCGCAGGGTTTGACCTACATCCTTTGAGCCCCTAGGCAGTACGGCACCTTGTAACTCAATCATTGATACAGACCATCTGGCCTCCAGCCACACCCATCACCTCCTGGCTCTGCCCTCCTGCCTTTGGCAGGAGCCCCCAACCTTGGGGAGGCATGTAGTGTCACAGGGTCCCTCCATGGGTAGGTGGCGGAGAGGATGTTGGGCCAGGTCTCGTGTTTCCTAGGGTAGCCCCCTCGCCATCTTCCTCTGCCTTACACCCAAGAGGTCCCAGGGGGCTGGATTGGCCACAGCCATGGATTCCAGTTTGGGAGGTGGCATCTCGGGGCCTCAAGAGGCCTCAGTTACATGCCAGTCACATCATTTGGTAAGGGAAGATTTCTGCTGCAGCCTCCGGCGGGCACAATTAGTCCAGTCAAGACAGAAAACATGTATACCTACCTGCGCGTGCACGCGCACACACACACAGATGCACGTACCTGGCCTAGGTAGAAGTCAGTCACCTCTAAGGTACAGGTGTCCCCAGTGTTCTCTGACTCACACAGGTGCACACAATTCACCCACATCTGTGCACGGGTACGTGTGCAAATTGCTCATGTGTGGACATTTGTGCCCATTACGACTTCATTCTTGTTTCCACCGTTCACACACACACGCACACAAGAGTACACGCCCTCAGACTCTCATCCGTCTCCTCTGGGTGACCCAAATTGACAAAGCTAAAGGTCTCAGCTCCCTGAATCACAAGCTCATGACTCTTCCTGCTCCTCCTCAAGCTCACCTGCAAAAACTCCTTCGGTTTCTGAGTAATAGTTCTTGCTTTGCCTCATCTATGAGCTGGGCTCAGGGTCCAGAAGAGACAGAAGGACCTCGCTCTTACTACTACCTGGGTACCATGGGCATCCCCCATAGCAGGGATATGTAGAAGCATGCTGGAAAGAGGGACTAATTCTTCACTAAACAATGTGATACCCTCTGTACTTCCCTGCAGATCCCGCAAGAGAGCTGGGTAAACAACAAGTGTTAAGCAAACATTTGCTGAATGACTGGCAAGGTAGTGAGAGAAAGAGCTTTGTGAAGAGATGGATAGATGGGTGGGTGGATGGATGAAAAGATGAATAGATAGAGGGCAGATGGACAAATTCATGAATGTATAAATGGATGGATGATGGATAAATGGGTGAATGGATAGATGGATAACTATATGGTTGGATGGATGGATGGATGGGAAGAAGAGATGGATAGATGCATAGAAGGATGGAAGGAGGAACTGATGAGTGAATAAATGGATGAATAGATGGATGGTTGGATAGATGGATGGATGGATAGATGGAACCAGAGATGGACAGATTGACAAAAAGGTGGATGGATGAACTGATGAATGAATAAATGGATGAATAGATGTATGGTTGAATGGATGGATGGATGGATGAATGAGTGGGTGGATAGATTTAGGGCAGATTGAAGAATAGGCAAAAATAACCTCAATTTCTAGGAGTTTCTCTCTTTTTTTTCCCCAGCTGCTGTTGATTATCTGGCCAAAAACGTGAGCCTCTCCACACAGCGTCGCATGAAGCTGGGGGAGCACTCGGCTGTGCTGGGACTCCTGCCTGTGGAAACTGGCCAGGCCTACTAGGGTCCCTGGGGCGACTTGCCCCAGCCCAAGTCCCAGCCTAACCCTTCTGATCCCTGAGCCTCCCCGCCTCAGTCCCTTCATTGCCCTGGGGTCCTAAGAGCCCGGGAAAGGAGCCCACTCCTTTCTCATGGCCAGCCCTCTGGAAACGAGCAGCCAGTCTACCATTCACCTGTGGTTACGGACCTGGAGTGACCCCTTGGAGTCTGCCCCTTCACTCTTGCCCCAGGAGGGTCTCTGGTCAGCCTGCAGTCTTTCCCCAGCAAAATCCTGTCATGGTCTCTGTGCCATCTCAGACACAGAAACCAAAGGTCACCCCAACTAGAGGGCCTTGGGCGCCCAAAGGAGGATGGTGTCTGGGATGAGGTCCTGGAGCCCTTTGTACCTAACTCTAGTGGGTCCCCCGGCCAGAGGTGGCGCTCACAGGGCCACTCCGGCTGAAGGTGCTGGGAGCCAGCCCTCCTGGGGGGGTCTCTGGCTCAGGGCCAGAACCACACCCTGTTCCTCCTCTGGGTGCTGGGACTTCAGCAGAGGGGGAACCCTAGCCCTGGGGTTTTCCCAGGGAATCAGCCAAGAATACTGAGGACTTCAGGACCTTCTCCATGCACCTCTAGTGGGTGGAGGGGCGAATCTAGCCCAGGCAGGGGGACTCGGAAGACCAGGATGAGGCTTAGCCAGGGGACGGGGCCGTATGGGTGGGACTTGTCAGCAATGGGTCGGCCCAGGCTACCAGGACCCAACGCAGTCATCCAGAAGCAGCTTTGGGCTCTTAGAGGGAAGTCCAGTTTCAATCTTGCCCACGCACGTAGGGCCTGGGGAGCCCACAGAACCCTTCAGTTTTCTCATTCACTGAATCAGATGCAGGGGCAGGGGATCAAGTCCTGAGGACACGTGAGAGAAGAGGTAGGCTCGGAAGGGGGTTTTGTAACTGGGGTCCCTCTGCTTGTAGGCGGCAAACCTTTGGCTCTATGGCTCTGTGCCTTCAAGTCCACACCCCATGGAGCTTCGACTTCTCACAAAGCCTCCCTCGGAGACCCAGGCCCAACCCCTGCTTGCCCAACTCTCTAGGAATGGGGCCTCCATCTGTCGGGGAGTTCCTTTAAGCTGCTGGCGTTGCAGAGAGCTTCCCTTGGAGCTCTGGAGGAGGGTTCTTGGATCATCAGGGACTACTTGCCTCACAGACAAGACCACTGGTTCCCCCTGGCATTTGTGGGGTGGAAGGCACGTCCCTATCCCACCCACAGCAGCATCTTTCAGTGTGGACACACTCTCAGCCGAAATGCCTCTGTCTCCTGATCCAGTGCAGCCAGACGGCCAATCTTGGAGCCGTCACCAAAGGTTCTGGAGAAGTGGGCAAAGTCGCCTTCCTCGGCCACTCCAGTGCTCTCCCAAGCTCCCTTCTCTTTGCAAGCTGAGACCTTTGGGAAGTGGTTCAAGTCCCTGACTACGGCCTCCCTTAGAACTTTTCACCATCTTCACCTGTTTATCACAATTATATTCATCTTCACCATCGCCATCATTATCATCTACACTTGGACCGTCTTGATCAAGTGCTGCTGGGTAAAAGGCGCTTGAGGCAGGAGACAGAGCACAGAACCCACGAAGACCGGACCAAATTGCTTGTCCCCACCTGGGCACCTGAGGCCACCTCTTTGCTTAACCCATGCCTCTTGCCCTCAGCTGACAAGACATTCCCAAAGGAAAGGGCTGCTGCTTTGGAAGTCGACCTGAGTTCCTCCCTACTGGGGAGCTGGGTTGGCAAGATACTAGGACACTTTCCTGCATGGAAATCACCCCTGTGACAAATGCTCACCTGCTTCTTGTCTTCGGACTCAGTAATATCAAGCCTGTCCTGGACTGTGACCAAGGTGGATTGTATCTCTCTGGTCTAGAGGAACCTATTGTTAATTGGGGACAGACTCTTTGATAGCAGCGGACACCCAGACATGTGTGGCCCATCAAGTTCAGCCAAGGTTTCAATGGGAGCATTCACTGCAGGAGACTCTGGGTTCTTCAAACTCTGGACAAGAAGGAAGAGTGTACTGTCTCTTGGTGGCCCAGTCCATGCTTTTGAAGCTGTCACAGCCAGGAAGCAACTCTTCCTTAAAATCAACACAATCTTCATTCACATTCCTTGAATGGTCAATCTTTCCCCCTGGAGGACTGTATCAGAAATGCTCTGAAACTACTTACATGCTATGTTACCCAAGAGCAGGGATCTCAGGCAGGTGACATGAAAACTAGCCCCACTCCCAGGAGGTAACATTCCACTGCTAAGACCGGTCCCAAACATCTGCCCCCCCGTCGTGAAATGGGAATAAACCAAACGATTTCTCAGTACATTCAACTTCTCCAGAGTTCTCCCAGGCTACCATCTTGGTAGAAAACGGGACTTCTTCCCTTAGGGGCCCCACCCTCCTCAGAAAGAGACCCTGACCCTGACAGGTTTTCCTAAAACCCAGTGTATTAACGCGTCTAGCCAACTCGGTCTATAAAATTCATTCCTGTGTTGGCAGCTTGCAACTTCACCAGAAAGGTGATGTTGCGTGAGAGTTACAAGGCCTCAGACTCTTGAGGGTTGACCACAGGCTGAGAAAGAAGGCCTGAATCCCTGTGGCTAGGCCGGCCCAGAAGCACCCCCATCCATCCCTGTAAATAGAGTCCATAGCAAAACGAAAGATGTTTCCTCCAATTTATCACAAGTAGCTGTTGGTCCTGCCTACGGGGGGGCCCCTCTTCTGAGCTCATTGTACATTAGTTGGAAACGTGGTGATGTGCTGTCCGTTTATAGGAAGTTGACTTTTATATCTATATATATAAATATATACACTAAAAAAAGAAAGAAAACCCCCGCAGTGTGTGTCGTGCTAGTGCCAGGGACCATCTGTAGGGATATATCTGCATATCGTGTGTTTCAAATGATACATTCCAGGCTCTGTTGGGTTCTTTCATTTTTATTGCTTTGTTTTTCATTTGGTATTTCTCTCTTGCTGTGGAAAAAAAAAAAAAAAGAAGTGATGTGTAAGAACCAAGGTCTGCTTTTATACTTTTATGTTTTCCGTGATTTACATTTGCCATTCTTTTGCCAGAGGAACATGAAGGAGAAGAGAGATCAGGGAATGAGAGAGAAGGAGAGAAGAATCAAGAGAGACGTTGGTTTGCCCAGAAGACAAGCGAGAAGGTCAGATTTCCAATCTGACTATGGCCTGAGAACCGGGCAGGTCCCAGACTTTGATCCCTCCACTGAAATCCAATGTTGTTTGAGACGGAGCGGGTAAAGCGTTCTGAGATTTGGATCCTGGAACTTGTGAAACCCCGTGGTTGCCCAGAAAAGACACGCTCTGGGGCCTCTCTCTGATGGTTGTTCTCATCAAGCTCCCGAGGGTGCCCTTCGCTATGGATGCATTTTGAGGTCAACGGATCTTTCCTCCCCTCCTGCAGAGGCACCAAACCCAGGCCAGCGGGGGGCGCTCCGGCCGCCATCTGGAAATGCTCAGAGACCTCTGTGTATCCAGTGCTCTCTCTGTCAGCTCTCACAAGGCCCATCCTCTACCTGGAAACTATCTGCATAGCACTCTAGATCATTCCTTCTTCCTAGGAACTGCAACTTGGTTGCATCCGTGTTTGACTCACAGCCATTTTCCTCCATGTGGGAGTGTGTGTGTGTGCGCGTGAGAGTGTGAGTGGGGTGTCCGCATGGGCGAGTGGGCGCGAAGGAGTGTGTTTAAATATAATCGCACCATAATTTATTCAGCTATATGGAGTAGTAGACTAGAAAGAGAAACTGGCATTTGCTTTAACTACCTGCTTGTAAGCGCTTCCTCTGTAACTCAGGCGTAACTGTTACATATACATTAAAAAGAAATTAAAAGCATTTCCAAGATGCCATGTACTCAGTTGATTGCCATTGTGTGGCTGCCTTTAAAAAGGACTGAAGGGGCAGTCAGGAAGCCGTTTGACTTAATTTAGAGGGTCGGGGTAGGAACTGCATTTCTCTTGCTCCCCACCGGGTCCCCCAGGGCTAGGCAGCTGCTGGATGCAGAGTGGAAGATTCATTAGTATTCGATAAATGGATACTGTTCTCAAGCATCTCTCCAGTGAGACCTCAGTTTTCTTCAACAGGACAAACTTTTCATGTTGCTAGACTTAGAACCCTCTGTGGCCATCTCCCAGTGTATAGAATTTGGAAGGTAGGAGAGAGCTCAGAAGCTTCCATAGTGCCTTAGAAGCGAAGCCTGATACGGAGATTCTTGGGCAGGTGAGTGACTGAGGGAGAGTTCTCAAGAGACATCTGTAAGAGGGTGAAGGAAGCAAGCCAGGGCTGGGGAACATGCTAAGCAGAGAGGAGGTTTTACCTGGAGTCTAGCCTCAACCTGACACTGCAGGGAGCTCAGGAGGGTGAGTTGTAGCATGGAGTTAGTCTCTCCTTAAGACCAGGGGACTTTTGTTTGCACAGTTCAGTCATTCATTAGCTGCCAGGCTATCCCTGGGATGCGGGTGGGTGGGTAAATGTCATATGTACTCAAGCACCTTCAGTCAAAGTGGCTCCTATGGGCTGAGGGCAGTTCTCCAGGAAAGATGCGGCAGCAACATTCACATCGGTTAGGGGACAGGTGATCTGGCCCAGTAAAAGGGCACCTGGGCAAGGACCGGCACCGTCTATGCCATGTGTGTTCCCCTGGCTCTAAACGAGGGCACTTAATGTTATTCCAGGGTGCTGGGTGCTTTACTTGGATGATCTGAGCACAGAGAGGGGCAAGTTGAAGGAGCTGTTGGGAGAAAGTGTATAAGAAGGATTAATAAGATGTACATGAAGGACCTGAGTCCATCCAGCCCAGCCAAGTTCTCTTCCCAGGGTCTGAGACCAGCTGGAAGGCTACCTAGCATCCTTCTTCACATAGAATCCCTGCAGTGTGATGAGCTCTGTACCAGCCTCCTATGGAATCCAGGCAGCTAATGTTAGATCCATGTCTCCCAACCACATTTCACCCCAGGTCTCTCTCCCTACCTATCTACCACCCCAACAGAGCCACTGTCATTTGGTAAGTCAGGAAGATACAGGGGAGAGTCAAGAACTAGTCAAGTTCTACTCTTAGCTCTGCATATGACTTGCTGTGGGTCCTGAGACAGTTTTCTTCCCCCTCTCAGACCCTATTTCTGTATATTTTTTAAAAGCTGGCTAGATGATATCTAAAGATCTTCCAGGTTACCGTGACAATGGGCTGAGTCAAAGGCTGGTCTTGAAGCAACCCAGAGAGTGTATAGGTGGCTTGGAGCTATCCATCATCAGTGCTGGGAAAGCAACACAAAGTGCTGGATGCTGAGTGTATGTTGCCAAGTTGCTCCAGATACAGACCTCTGGAGACCCCTAGAGAGCTCTCTGACCCCCTTTTAGAGAGCTTTCCTAGGGGTCCCACCCAACAACCTTTATTTATACCCCAAAGAAAGCTGAGAAACATAGTCCCCTGCCCAGGTACACTATTACCCAGAATAAAATCAGGTTTCTGTGCCAAGGGGAAAAGGGAAGAATGGATATTGGCTCAACAAGTGTATCAGTCATCTCCTGCCACAGCAATGCTGCGTAACATAACAGTCTCTGTTCCTGGTCTCATTGCTCAGGTACACCTAATGGTGGATGAGTTTCACAGACTTTCCTTGGAAAAACTTACTAGCAAAGGAAGGAGGCTTCTGAGACAGGAGATAAATGGAGCCACTGAGATGGGGGAGGGAAACACAGAACAGAGACTGGGGCTTCTGAGTATAATCCTGTCTGTTGCAAAGTTAAGTGTAGAATGTCTAGTAGTCCCAAGAATACAGCTTCCAGAACTCCATCCCCTCCATTCCCCAGGCTTCCTTTTACTTACTCCGAGCAGAGAATCACTCCTGCTCCTTATCATGTAAACAGCTGTGGCAGGGAGCAAGGACTCACTTCCCAGAGGCACCAGGGAGAGTATGTTCAGTGCCCCAGTTACCTGTGCTCTCTACCCTGGGAAAAATCAAATTGTGCTTTCTGAGGTAAAGCCCTGCCCCTCGTCTCAAGTGCCCTCTGTGTGACTGGAGACAAGCCATTTTTCCCCATCCTTCAAATGGAGATAAAGTCTGTCCCACTATATCGGGTTGGAAGGCAGTAACTAGCAACCTCAAAACTCGGTGGCTTAAAACACCAAGGGTTTACCTTTTTTCTCATTCATTTTCATGTTTAATATTAATCATAGTCAGCCTGGTAGAGAATAGGCATTGTCTTGAGTGTTTCTGGTCGCTGGTTCCAGAAGGAAAGAGAGACATGGTGAATCATGCACTGTCTTCCAAAGCTTCCACCCAAGTGACATGGGACACTTCAGCTCACCCTTCATTGGCCAAAGCAAGTCATATTGCCACAATGAACTTGAACCAGAGCAGGGAAGTGTAATCCACCCTGTACCTGAGAGGTGGGAGGCAAAAGTATCGGGAACAACCCTTAGGACCACCACACTCACCTGCTGCAGAGAACTTCCATGAGGATCAAAAGAGGCTAAAGATGAGAAAGTGAAAGCAAATGTTTCCTGAAGCACTTGCTCTGTGCTCTTCTTCTGGAGGTAGGTTGGGGCAGGGAGTAGCACTGAAAGAACAGACACAGGTAGTCTCTGCTCTGCGGGAATGGGAACACCATCTACTAGGCTCCTGTGATGGGCCCAGGCACACGCTTTTTGTCATATCATCAGCATAACAACCTGTGAGGTGGAAATCTTAACCTTAATGTTTGGGGAAGAAATCAAGGCAATCAAGGGTCAGAAATTTAAAGTCAATTGCCCAAGCTCACACTGCTGGTTAGTGGAAGAGACTTAGCTCTCCAAAAGAAGGCTTCCATGTCACATTTTTAAATTAATTTAAAATTAAAGTGCCAGAGAGATAGAACAGGGGTCTTGTCTGAGGGTGGACGCCCAGGGTCTCTACCCCATAGAAACCAGGCAGGGCTGCCTTCCACAGTCTGGCTCAAATGGAGAGTCCATTCAAGGTCAGAGAGCCCTGCAGGTCACACCCTCATCTGGTGGTGAGGTACCACCCAGACAGCCCATGGACATCAGCAGTGCAGTGGCCCGTCCCAGTATTCACACCACATCCATTCTCTGAAGACATGGGCATATTGGCTAGAAATATAAGCTTTAGAGAGATAGGATGCTAACATTTATGGAGCCTACTATGTGCCAGCTGGCCCTTATTTATTGTTTCAGCTAGCCCTCTCAACACCCAGATGAAATAGGCATTGTGAGCCCCTCTATTTGGATGAGGAAATGGATCCAGGGAAGTGAAGGAACTGGCTTAACGCCTCTCAGCCAGGAATGGGAGGAGTGGAGATTCAAACCCAGACCTGGCTGGTCCCAGGGCCCTGTCCATCATAGTAGGCTGCCTTCCCGAAATGGAAGTAGGACACTACATGAACTAGGAAGGCCATGCTTCTTGAAAAGAAGCATATCAGCCAGCCATTGCCACAATGATGCTGCATGATGTCACCTCAAAATCCAGTAGCTTATAACAAGCATTAATTCTCACTTTCACAGATTGACCATGGTTTGGCTAATTTAGGCTTGGATGTTGTGGTGGGCAGAACTCTATGATGTCCACTAAGATTCCTGCCCCTCGGTGAACATGCCCTATATAGCCCCCTGCCCTTGAGTGTGGGCAGGATCTGTGAAGATGTTGGGGTGGTCACTGTCTTGACATTGTTATGTTATCTGGCAAAGGTGATGGGACACTCACTTTGTGATTATATTACATTACATAAGACTCCATCACAGCAGATTAGAGTGAGATTCTTCTGCTGCCTTTAAATAAGTGAGCTGCTATATTATGAAAGGACCATTGCTAGGATGAGAGGTCACCCTCTAGGAGCTAAGAGTGACCCTTGACTGACAGCCAGAAAGAAAGTGGGGACTTCAGTCCTACACAAGAAAATGAATTCTACCAACATCCTGAATGGGCTTGGAAATAGATTCTTCCCCATCCAGCCTTCACATGAGATCACAGCCCCTGCCAACTTCTCGATTTCAGCCTGGTGAGATCCTGAGCAGAGGATCCAGCTATGCTATGCCCAGACTTCTCACCTACAAAAACCATGAGATAATAAATGAGTTGTCATAAGCCACTAAGTTTGTGGTAATCTTTTCCACAGAAAAACAACACAGATGGGCAGCTGGGCTTCAGGCTGTAAGTCTGACAATGTTTGTTCTGGGAAGCCCATAAAGAAGACAGATACTGGGCCATGATTACAGAGCATCAGCATTGAAGGGGTCTCATTTCAAGCCGCACTTCAAGCTTCTCTTGTCAGATCTACTAACAACCCATTGGCCATGACAAGTTTTATGGGCAAGCCAAAAGTCAAGGGTTGGGGAAGTCCATTCCACCCATCCTGAGGCATGGAAAAGGTATGGATGTTGAATTCCACTACAGAGGAGTTAAGAATCGGGAACCATTATACAAGAAATTTAGCAAAAACGTCACTTGTCTGGTTCTACCTCCTCCACTTTCACTGGTACACAGCTGACCAATAAATGGTTACCTCCGTGATACATTTGAAGTCCACGAAGTCCCCGCTCTCAGCCCTGCAAATTTATCTCTTGAAGAAAGCCTTCAAGAGAGGAAAGTGGTATCTAGGAGAAATCAGGGTGAGGATTAGGGTATCAGTATGAGGTCTGTGGGTTATTAAAGCAGCTTTGGATAAAATTGGCATTGGCAGGAGCATTCCTAGACAAAAGGACTTAGGAAGGTATTGGGGTAGGGATGGATTCCTTGATTCTTTGGGCTGGATCACACCTGCCTGACCCTATAGAACTCTCTCCTTTTGTGAAGCCATGCTTGAGGCCAGCCCTTGAGCTGCCCATGACATAAGGATGAGCATTTCCTCTGTGCCAGGGACTTTATATACACAATTTTTATACATTTTTAAAAGGGTAAACTCTGAAGTCAGACACCCTGTGTTCCAGTCCTAACACAACTGGCTAATCTTGGGCAAGTAGTCCAAACTTACAATTTATAGAACTGGCATAATGATGTTTCCAACCTCCAAGGTAGTTATGAAGATTAAATGGGGCAGAATAAAGAAATGCATTTAACTTTCTTTAGCCCTGTATTTCACAAACTCATGTGACCATAGGATCTTTTATTGTAAGGATGCTTATTAACATTAAGGAGAGGTTCCTGGAGCTTCCTAGCGTCAATGGAAATTGGGAAACCTGATGAGTCATCCAAATATCAATGTCAATGAGAAATAAGAAGCTTGCTAAAGGAAGGTTCTCTCTGGCATCTTCCTAAATAGGACAATGTGATATAATAAACAACAATTCAAGAATAAACTCTTAAAATATATAGAGGTGTGTTGTGAGTTTTGTGAGTGATAATTTCTCATAAAGATCATCAATATGAGTTAATAGTAATTCAGTCAAAGTAACCTTGGTGGCAGATGAAGAGGAGTGAGAACGGGATGTGATCCAGACATTGTGTTCCCTGATGTCACTTGATCCAAGGCATTTTGGAATACCTGGTAAGGCAGGGTAAAAACTACATTTAACATTTCTTTTCCCCAACTGGGGTTTTGATAAATATTAAATAATGGCAAAGAGACCCTGGAGAAATTTTAAAGTATAATTTTATAAATACGTAAACAGGTTTCCTACAGACAGCATGGTCAGAGTCTGACAACCTCTTTTTCTAAGGGCTATTTTTTAGACCTTTTACATTTAATGTAATGATTGATGTAGGTGGATTTAGGTCTACCATTTTATTATTTTTCTGTTTGCAACCTTATTTGTTTCTCTTTTCCTTTTTTCCCACCTTATTTTAGATTTTTAATACTACATTTTAGTATTTCATTTTAGTTTATCTCTTGGCTTTTGGGGTCTAGCTCTTTATATTATTTTTCAGCAATTGGTCTATGGATTATAAAATACATAACTGACTTTTTTACAGACTGCTTAACATTGACATTTTACAACTTCAAATAAAACACACAACCTACAACCCTTGAATTTAGAGTGGTGTGTATTACATGTACACACATTGAATCTTCCCAGGTAACATTACATTTTTTAAACAAGCAAATATTTTAAAGAACTTAAGAGGAGAAAATGGTCTATTATATTTACTCAAATATCTACCATATCTGTGGCTCTCCCTTTATTTCTGAAGTTCCAAGTTTCCCTCTGGAGTTGATTCCCTTCAGCCAGGACTTTCTTTAATCTTTCTTTTACAGCATATCTACTGGATAAAAATTCTCTTAGTTTTTTTTCTTCTAAGAGTATCTTCATTTTGTCTTCATATCTGAAGGATGTTTTTGCTAGGTATAAAATTCTGGGTTGATGGCTATTTTTTTCTGAAAAGATGTTGTCCCAATGTCTTCTGAGCTCTATGGTTTCTGATGAAACATTATAGTTCCTCGAACTGTTGTTCCCTTTTATGTAACATATAGCTTTTCTCTGACTGCTTTAAAGAATTTTATTTATCTTTTATTAATTGAAGTTTGATTAGGTTGTTTTGGGGGCTGGTTTTCTTTGGGGCCCACTAACCTCTTGAATCTGTAAATGTATGATTTTTCACTTAAGTATGGGGAATTTTCAGCCTTTTGTTTGTTTGTTTGTTTAATATATTTCCTGTATCTACCTCTTATTTCTCTTATTCAGGGATTCCAGTGATAGAAACATTAGAGTTTTTCTTATTGTCCCACAGGTCTCTGAGGTGCCATTCTTTTTTTTTTTTTTTTTTCAAACTTTTTTTCTCTGCTCTTTGGATTAGATGATTTCTATTATCTGTTTTCCACTTCAATGACTATTTTCTCTATGAACTTTATTCCACCATTAAACTCATCCAATGAATTTTTTTTTTAATTTTCTGATTTTGTCTGTTTCAATTGTAAAACTTCCATTTGGTTCATTTTTGTAGTTTCTATTTCCCACCTAAGAATTTCTGTCTTTCCCTTTATTTCAAGAATGTTCACCTTAACCTCAGAGGGTATGATTATAAATATAAATGAAGTCTTCAGTAATTCCAATATCTGGATCATCTCAGTGTTAACATTTGTTGATCGTCTTATCCTTTGAGAATTGGTTTAGTAGAGTTTTCTGGCTCTTGATATGTCAAGTAATTTTGGACTTTTTGAATATCATATTGTGAGTCTCTGGATCCTGTTCAAATCCTCTGGAAAATGGGATCCCATGGCCAAAAAGACAAGGTTTTAGATCTGGCCACCTGCAGGTAAATGGAGTCCATGTGACCACTGGTCCATAAATTCCCTGCCCAGTGACCTCAAGCTTCTGTGCCTTCTTGGACTCCCAGTTCCACAGACAGTTTTAATGCTTGGAGTTGCCTAACAACACCCAAAGAAGCTGCTAAGAGTAGTTTTTTTAAATGAAGGGGTGGTGGTTCACATTGCTTTTTAAAAATTGAAGCATTGTTGATTTAAAATATTGTATAAGTTTTAGGTGTAAACATAGTGACCCAATACTTTTATGTATTATACTAATGACACATTTTATAGGTGCTAGACACTGCATTCTGTATATATCATCACCCTTTATTCTCAAGATGGCCCATTTTATGATAAGAAACTAGGGTCCTGCTCCAGGTTTCACCCCTAGGAAGTGGTAGAGCAGCATCAAAGCCCAGACCCAATGACCCCAGAGGCTGCCCTTAACCCCTGGGCTTACCACCCCAAACTCATGGGCTCCTGATAAAGCAGTGGACTATCCAGCAAGGAAGTGGATTCCAGAGGTTTGAACTTTCAAAATAAAAGAGAAGACTTTTTTTTTTCTCTGTAAGAGAACCAGGATCCAAGTGGGAATTTGCAGCCAAATCTAGGAGTGGTTGACAAAAAAATATGATTGTTGTATCTGGCTGAACTGAGTAAGGACCTATGTGTCTCATCTCTTTAAACAGTTGAAAAACAGCTCATCTCAAAGAATCGTTTTCCTGAAATGAAGACACAAGATTTTAAAATAGTAAAACCCTGGGACTTCTCCCACGCTTTTCACAACCTGAGGTCCCTTTACCTGGTTCCTTTATCCAAAGGGTAGTTTTTCTCTCTGCTCTGAGGCATCCACTTGCCACCGCTGCCCTCGTGGTTGTGTAGTTCCTCCGCAGGGGTTGGCCTGGGGGCGAGAACACTGTGGCGTTAGGGGTGTGGTCCGCAAGATCACCCTCACTTCCACCACTCACTTCTTTCTGACTTTGGGGTTCCCAAAAACACGCTTAGGTTTGGTAATTTGCTGGAAGGACTCAGAAAACACTGAAAGAGCTTCCACCCATGGTTATGGTTTAAGACAGCATAAGGATACAGATTAAAATCAGCCTAGAAAAGAGGTGCTTGGGTAGAATCCAGGAGGGCTCCAAACGGAGCATCTTGCCATGTGGAGTCATAGACCACATCAACCCCTCCTGACGCACAGGGTGACAACATGCACAGACTATTGCCAACCGGGGAAGCTCCCCGGAGCCTCGGTGTGCAGAGTTTTCACTGGGGAGATGTGGCTGGCTGCCCACATGGCTCACCTGCCCACATGGCTCACCTGCAGTCTCCTGACACCGGAGGTGAGGCTGGTCCTTTAGACAGACCCTGTTGTATCCGCCAGGAGAGGCTTGGCTCTACTGCAGAGGCAGATAACCCCTAAATCTTGGTGGCCCTACACAATAAAGGTTTGTTTTCTCTTTTGTGTCCCTATAGCATTTGGAATGCATGGCCCCCAGGTCACTGTGGCTGGTAAAAGGGAGGGCGGCCAAAGCACACTGACTCTTAACCACCTCAGCCCAGAAGTTGCCTGGTGTCTCTTCTCATGAAAGTGGCCACATGGCTCCAACTTACTGCTGCAAGACGGTCTGGAAAATGGAGGACAATCCATGGAATATTTGCTGGGTGGAGGTCCCTCCCCAAGGAGCAGCCCTCTGAGCATGAGATGATCCCCACTCCTTCCCATCAACCCAGGCGAAGTGGACAGGCACTGAGCGGGGGGTGGCCCACATGGCAAGTCCATCCACGGCCAGTACCCAGCCAGAATCCCTGGAGGGCTCTCAACACGTCGTGCCAACTCCCGAGAGTCTGAGAACATCGAAATGATTCAGCCAGCACGGACAGCTGAGGAAGGAAAGGGGCCGGCTCCCTGGGAGAACAGCGCAGGTGTGGGGAGAGAACCGAATGTGTGGGAGGGGCCTTTCATCTGCAGCTTCTGCACGGATCTTGCTGACAGTTTGGCCACCGGGAATTCCAGATGAGGCCTCGCCACAGCTGGGGCCGAGGGGAGACTTGCCTGGACTCCGAGGCCTTTGTGGGGACTAGGAGTTTTGCCTTCGCCTTGCTCTGTGGGTAACTTGGGGTTAGAGTCCCTCCAGGGCCATCACAGGGAGCAGCAGTCCCTGGCGACCTGGGCTGGAAATGGACCAAGGACACCACTAGGAGGAGTTCTGTGATGAGGCCGGGTCTCCCTGCCCCTTTACAGACACTGAGGTTCTTACAATGAAGAAAGACAAGCCGCCACGACCCCCAAGGAGCCCCCCTCTCGGCCAGGTCCTTCCTCTGTTCAGGATCGGTCACCCGCTGTATGATCTCGTTTAATCCTCACAACAATCCTGCAAGTTACAAATTATTATCCCCTCATTTTGAAGATGAGGAAACCGAGATCTAGAGAGGCAGAGAAAACTACCCAAGACTATACCATTGGTAGTGAAACTGGGATTGGAACCCAGACAAGGAATCAGTATCCACTCTTCTAAACTCATTGCATGATGGCAAATTCCACAAGAGTGAAGATGAAGCCATCACCTGCCTTCAGTAATTATCAACTCACCACCAAGCTCGTTTCATCTGCACCCTTGCCCACCTCCCCGCTACATCCATACTTTGGAGCAAATCCCAGACCCTGCATCGTCTTATCCTTAGGGATTTCAGCAAGTGTCTCTAATAGATAAGAAAGAGCCTACATTCCTAACCACGGGGCCTGGCATGGAGTGAGCATCAATAAATATTTGTTGAGTAAGTGAACGATCTCCAAGTGCCAGTCAAGCTGGAAATACACCTGCAAGTCTCTAAAAGGCAACCGGGAGAGGTGGGAAGACAAGGGGCTTTACCGTCAAGTTTGGATTCAAACCCAAATCGACTCTGCCAGTTGCAACGGCTACAGGACCCTGGGTGAGTTCATGGAAACCACAGGAATCTCAATTTCCTCCTGGGAATCTGAGCATCTTGACAGTGTAACTTGCAAAGTTGCTAGGAGTGAATGAGAACATGAATGCGGGCACGTGCCCAGCAGGCAGCCTAGCCAGCGACTCACCTCGTTCCTCTGTGCCTGTCTCTTCATCTGTAAAATGGGGTAATTATAATACCTACCCCAAAGGGCTGCTGTGAGGATTGAATTAGTCTATGCCCGGCACTTAGTAGGTGCTCAACAGGAGCCACTAAGCATTAGAAGCTCACTGCATGGAAAATAACCACCCAGGGTGGTGGTTATCACCCTGTTAGAACAGGTAAGGATCAAGCGATGCTTAAGATTAGAGTAATGATTCTCCACTAAGGGTAATCTGAGCCCCTCGGGGCATTTGGCAGCCTGGAGGTCGTTTTGCTTGTCACAACTGGGTGAGTAGGCTGCTACTGGCATCTAGTGAGTAAAGCCCAGGGATGCTGTAAACCTTACAGTGCACAGAACAGCCCCCACAGCAAAGAATTATCTGACCCAAGTGTCAATAGTGCCAAGGTTGAGAAATTCTGGATTAGAGGAGGATCAGGAGGGGGTTAGCTCCATTACACAGAGGCTGGGAGACTGAGGCTTCAGTCATCCCACACTGTGTCCAGACTCAGTAAATTAACGGAATTTTTCCATCTTTACCAGAGTAGCAGTTGATCTGGTTCTTTCCGGAAGACAGCTGGATGGGGCTGTGTGCCCGTTTTCAGTTGGGTACGCTGGGGTTTACAAAGCGTCTTCTCCAAGCTTGTGCAGCTGGTGTGGGAGTGGCCAGGCCTGGGGGATGGAGGGTTCTGCAGAATGAGGGGGTCCCAGCTCCCAGCCAGAAGGAAGGAGGAAGGGGAGTTCCAGCAGTAGCTGGATGTGCCCCTGGTCCCAACCTGGAGACCAAGGGGAGGGTTCTGAGATGGGAGACACATTCAGAGCGGAAGCACAGTGAAAAGTGTGTGGGGGCTTTGGAACCAGATGGACCTGTCTTCAAATCCTAGCTCTAAGCTACTACTGGGTGACCTTGGCCTGGGACTTAACCCCTCCAAGATGATTTTTTTCCATCTATAAAATGGGTGTAACAATACTTACTTCCTAGAATTTATTGCCTTTGAGAGCAAAGGTCCAAAGAGAACAAAAGTTGTCCAAAGTTCCAGAGTAACCAGAGCTTAAGTCCATGTCTTAAATTTTCAGCAGAGGCCCTTCCCAGTAAATTCATTCATTCACTTGTTCACTTGGTCAGCCAATCAGTCGTTCATTTGGGGTAGGAGATTGGCAGGGCAAAATGGGCAAGGACCAGATAATGGAAGGTCTTATAGACCCTGGCAAAGAGTTTGGATTTTATTTTAGTAGAATATGGGGCAGAGATTCAACAGGCCTGTTTAGCTGAGAATTCCCAGGTGAAGTCAACATTACCTGACAGTTGTGTAGCTGGAGGAGATGGTGATGCTCCTGCGATGACTTTGAAAGTTTGGTTGATATTTTAAGTTTGGCTGAGACCCCTTAGGCGGTGAGGTAGAAACAGAAGAAAAGAGAGCCAAGGACTGGGCTGTGGGCACTCCAGATTTCAGAATTAAGAGAGTAGAATTCGGGGAAAGAATCAGCCAAGGAGCAGCTGCGGACAAGAGGACAAGCAGGAGAGGATGGCACTGAAGCCAAGAGGAGAGGCGGGTGATTGAGGCAACAGGTGGGCACATAGTAGGTCCTCAATGAGATGATGTGTACAAAGCATCTGGAAGAGAGCAGGCCTGCGGTAATTGGTAAATATTGTTATTAATGCTTAAATACACTTGGAAGATCGCCAAGAAAGCAGCGCATCTGCAGACTCCTCGCTGCTGCTCCTTGGTTCACCACCAGCCCCTCTTCAACAGTGCAATTGCTCCTTGGCCAGGGATGCTGGCTTGGGGCTCCAATCCTGGGATCCGCTCTGGGTGAATCATTTCAACGTTCCCAGACTCTCAGGAGTTGGCACAGAGTGTTGGGAGCCCTCCAGGAATTCTGGCTGGGTACGAGGCATGAATGGACTTGCCATGTGAGCTGCATCCCCACCCCGCCCCCACCACTCCAGCACCTGTTCACTTTTCCGGAGCTGATGGGAAGGGGTAGGGATTGTCTCATGTTCCTGTGCAGAATAACAGAGGGATGGGTGAATGGGGTAGGGAGAGGGGTGATAAAACACATCAACAGCCAGGCCCTTCCTGGACCCATTAAACCAGAACCTCTGGGAACGAAGCCCAGGCATCATTATTATTGCTTATTATTATCATTATTATCATTATTATCATTATTATCATTATTATTATTATTATTATTATTATTATTATTATTATTATTATTATTATTATTATTATTATTTTAGTTGCCCAGTTGTTTCTGTCACACATTCAGTTGACAATCAGTGGGGAAACTGAGAACTTGGAATTCTAACCCTAACTCTCTCCTACCCGAAATTCCCCCAAGCTGCAACAGAAGGCTGGCATTCTCTTCCCGTCACAAAATAGGCCCAGGGAGGAAGCGTGCTGGGTGGTTAAGAGCCCAGTGCCTTAGTCTACTCGGGGTCCTGTAACAAATCCCTATAGACTGGGGCTTAAACAGTAGACATTTATTTGCACACAGTTCAGGATGCCGAGAGTCTGAGGTCAGGGTGCCAGCACAGTCAGGTTCTGGTGAGGACTCTCTTCCTGGCTTGTAGAAGGCCTCCCTCCCGCTGTGTGCGCACATGGCCGTCCTCAGTGCACATGCAGCTCTGATGTCTCTTCCTTTACTTATAAGGACACTAATCCTATCATATGGGGACCCATCCTCATCTAACCCTAATTACACAAAGACCCCATCTTCAAAGACCATCACATTGGGGGTTAGGACTTCAACATACGGACTAGGGGGGGATGCAAAAATGTTCAGTCCATAACTGAAGCATTGGTCTTAAACTCATCTAGGTTCCTTTTTAGCCACGTGGCCTTGGGCAAGTCATCTCCCACCTGAGTCCTAGAAAAGGTCAAATCCTTAAATAACAATTGCATGACTCCTTACACTTGACAAGGCATTTTGACACACACTGTATCTTTGAACCCTCCCCCATAGTCCTGTGAGGGGGAGGGACATGATTAGTTCCATTTTCTGGTTGGGGAAATGAGGCTCAGAGATGAAGTCACCTACCAAAGGACATTCAGCTTGGCTTTGAGTTCAGGTGTCTTTCTCCTTTGCCAAAGGGAGCCTGGAATTAAGAGGGACCACATGGAGTCTCCTATGTGACAGTGCCTGGGACATAGAGGAGCTTGGAAATTGTGGAAGGAGGGAGGGAAGGAAAGGAAGAAGGCGGAAGAGGAGGGAAGGTGGGATGGGGAAAAGGGGGGGAGGAAGATGGTCAGGAAGGAAGGAGCTGGCTGAAAGATGGAATCATAGGTGCTTATAGACACCAATGACCAAGGAGTCGGCCGCAGTGAAAGGAGAGGAAGAAATTAACTATCTACAGAAGCATGTTCACCCTTTACACGTGGCAGTTCTAACTTTTGCTGGAAGGGATCCATTTTATGTGGAAAATTAAAGCCCAGGGCAGGTGGATGGATAAAAGCATCTTACTTCTGGTCCAGAGCCCCTTCTGACACTACAGGATTGAGAAAAGATGCCATAGAATTTTCCAAAAAAAAGAAAAATCCAGAGTAAAGTCCCTCTGGGGAAACAAGGTCCCTGATTCTAGTTTTTGCCCCCAAAGAGAAATCCTGCATCTCCAAGACAGGTGGTAACTGTTGGTAACTGTTGGACACATTTGATTGATGGATTGATTTTCTTCCCAACACCCAAACTTCCTTCAGTCTCCCACCCTGCAGCAACTGCTAACAAGAAGTTGTGCTTATGACATCCCAGACACTGGGCTAAGCACTGTACTTATGGTATTTCAGGGGTTGGCAAACTTTTTCTATAAAGGGTCAGAGAGTAAATATTTTAGGCTTTGCAAGCCATATGGTGTCCGTCACAACTACTCAACTCTGATGTAGGGGACAGCAGCCACATGGAAACACATGAGTGTGTCTGTGTCCCAGTAAAATTTATTTATGGGAGCTTAAATTTGAATTTTCTATAATTTTATGTCACAATAGATTGTTCTTTTGATTTGTTTTTCAACCATTTAAAAAGGTAGAAACCACTCTAAGCTGGCAGGCTGTATAGACAAGGGATGGGTGGATTTGACCCACCGGTGGTAGTTTGCTGACAACAACCAGATGGAGTAGGTTTCATTGTTACCCCCATTTTAAAGAGGAGGAAGCTGAGTCCCAGAGGGGTTAAGGAATTTGGGTCAGATCATGCAGCTCGCTAGTGGCAAAACCAAGACTCAGAGTCAGTCTACGGACCCAGACTCTTAACCACCTGGCTGCCACGTGGTGAGCACAAGCTTCTGACTTTACAGATGGGGAAACTGAGGGTCTGAGTAGGGGCAAGGCCATCATCTGTCCAGGGTTGCATAGCAAGGTGGTGAGAGAGCCCTGCCCCCTCCCCTGACTCAGTCCTGGGCTTATTTCTCAACGTTGTGCCGTTTCCTCATTTACTCCGACTAATTATCATTTGCTAAGCAGATCTGGAAATGCTGACATGAGAATCGGAGGTTGGGGGGTGCGGGAGGGGGGTTGAGAACGCAGGAACAAGATGGGCGAGAGGAGCCATCGCATCCACACGCATCCACGCTCATCCACACTCACGTTCACACAACGGCTTCCATTTCCTGAGATGTCCACCTGCTTTTATGAATATAAGTGGATTTGTAACAAGCATTGCAGCTGCATATAAGGCATTCAGACATGGAGACAATTTTACTAGATAATAGACTATCATGCAGGATACAATTTAAATTAAAAAATGCAATTTTCACCTTGAAATGAACAAATGATTACAATTTCTATACAAATTAAGGCATTCAGCCTCTCTTTCAGTAGTGGCACCAGCCCATGAAATATGACATAATTACCATGAAATACATTTTCAAATATTTTGATTTTTGTCCGCCGCTTTTTAAAAAACATAGGCCGCCTTCTAGGTCTCCGAGTGTGTGTTGGCATTTCCCACCTTCTGGGAAAAACACATTAAAAAGAAAAGCCAAAGGCCCCGAAGATGAAGTTGGCCCCCCTCGCTGCCCTCCCCTCCTCCCATCTCCTCACCCCTCAGAGTCCCCTGCCCTCCCCCTTCCTTGGCTCAGAGATAAAATTGAAAAAAGGCAGACGGAGGAGAGGAGACGCAGGCGACCAGCTCCAAAGCCTGAGATTTATCTAAATTGCTACGCTTATCTGAAGAATCGCATCTGTTGGTTATCTCAACGCCAGCCACTCCAACCCTCCATCCGTCTCTTCTCTGGAAATCGCTTCCCCAGCCCCCAGCTCTCCCCTCTACCAAGGCACACCACCCCCCTCCCCAGCCTCCACTCTTATTTTTTAATTATTTTTCCTTTCTGTTGTCTCTTTATGGCTGGAGACGAAAGGATGAGAAGCCGCTGCCTGTGGCTTGCTCCGGCCTTGGGGGCTAGATAAAGAACTTCGTGGTTCAGCAGGAGTGGACAGGGGAGGTGGCCCGTGGGTCTTAGATTCCTGGGTGGAGTTCTCTGTTGATTGCCCAAGCTGAGCGACTTTGATGAAGGTCATTCCTGCACTAATCTGTCCTTTCCCTGTGTCTGTAAGCCCGCCATCTTGAACAACCCATCCCTTTGGTCTGAGCTTTGGGTGAACATCTTGGGCCATTAGATCGGCATCCATATCACCTAAGAGCAGCCCTCTGACCTCTTACTTGGTTCCTGGTCTTGGTTCCGAGCCTCCTTATCTGACCCATTGTCCACTGGGGGAGGGGCTTCAACACTCCCAAACCCCCCCCCCCCCAGCTGCTGCCCTCAAGACTTGGTTCCTATCTGCTGTGTGTTCTCGTTTCACTCTCTCGGCCAGCTGTGTCTTGCCTTTCCCTCCATGAGGATAATTCTGGCTCGTCCTCAGCCCCTCCTGGACTAGTGGAGAGCCTGGCTCAAGTTTCCTCCTCTTCAGTGTAAAAGGAGTCTGAGGCGAAACACTGAAACTAGGGTGCAGGGCTTAGAGCCCCTTGCTTTCTCTTAGCCCATCTGCTTTTGTTTTCCAAGCAACTTTCACTTGCATCAACTCTGTCCCACCTCGCAACTGCCCTGTGTAGAGGACCTCACTCACAAGGGACACACTTAGCACTTTACAGAGGAAGTAACCAGGTATTCTAGACCAATGCAGGAAGTTGCCACCGCATTTCCAGACCTATTGCCATGTCTCCCAGCTGTTCGTTTGGAAGGTACTTCGTGGGAATTTGTGAACTTGGACCACGTCCTCTCCATCTGACCCCATCTTACCCTACACTCCATCGTCTTACCAGCCTCCTGACCCCAGGGCCAGATGAAAACTGGGTCATACTCCGGCTCAGAAAGCAAAACAGGGTGTCCTGTGGAAACAGACTGCATTTTAGGATCAAGAATTCAAAGTTTCAGAATCTAACTGCCATCTCTTTCTGGCTCTCTGACTTTGGCCAAATCAACTGGTTTCTGGGCCTCCGTTTTCTCATCTGTAAAATGAAAGTAATGATACTTCTCCTGTGTGAAAGCTGTGAGAACTAACTTTGAGAGCATGTGGCAAGGCTTCAGCAGGTATAAAATTCCCTCCTCTCATGTGATGGCTCCCAGCTTGCTAAGGGATTCTGAGACAGTAATTTTTAAAAATCCTTCCAGTTCATCAAGAAGCTCCAAGCACATAATGTCTATCACTTAAAGCATGCTCGTATTTGGGGATGAGTCAAGTTACTATGCCTGAAAGAGACACCAGGGCATTGAAAGATGGAACGTGTGAACATCCGTAGGAGTTGAGATGAAGCAGAAAGGAAAGATTATTGTTAAAAATTATTACACATTTTCCCTATAAATAGAATAATGTTTATTAAGCACCTCATCTCTTTTCCAGGCACCACACGGGGGTCTTTATCTCATTTAATCCTCACAACAATATTATGAGGCTACTATTAACCCCATTTAACAAATGGAAAAACTGAGTCACAGAGAGGTTATGTTATTTGCCCAAGATCACACAGCCAGGAAGTGGCAGAGCTGGTGACTCTTGCTCTTAAAAATGGCCATATTCAGCAGCTAGTGGGTTGAGAAGGACATGTACACAATTAGCTTTATTCCAAGGCAGAACTCACTGATGCCAAGTATAGGAGGCAGGGTTACCCAGCACCCCCGCGGCAGTCTGGTCAGATCACTGACCCAGGGAGCAGCAGAGACAGTAGGGCTGTGGGAATAGGGGATGCACAGTCAGGTGGAGGTAAATTTCACTCCTCGTTCTGCAGAGCGCCCCCACATGGCTTGACCAACTCACTCAGTTTCTCTAGGGCTTTTCGTCTCCACCAGCCGAATGAAGGTCTGATCTGAAACCAATCGTCTGCACATAGTTCCACAAGCCTCCCAAGGAAGTGGAGAGGGACTGTGAGTGCCATGCCCAGGGCACTCGAGGCAGGCAAATAATCCAACAACCCACCTCAAACCACCATTCATTTAAATGATCAATTTTTTTTAAATCTCAAAAAATGCATTCTAATCTTTCATTCTGTTCCCAAGTGCGTGTGCTAATATACAAATGGTGCCAGTTCAGTTCTGAGTTCCCCCTCACAGTTCTATCTAAGCCACTACCACTCATCCCCAGAAAATGTCTACATCCTTTTTTCTGTGGCTTTGCACATCTACAGATTCAGCAAACAGCCAGGTCCTCTTTAATAAGCCCTTCCAAAGCCAAAGATCTTTTGGTCATTGATCTTTGCTATGAATATATTTATGTATGATGATTACATGGAATATTCAAAGTGACTGAAAAATTTAAAGTCCATAGGTAAAATTTTATAAAGAACATGTATTTATTGTTAATTTTTTAATTTAAAAAAAAACCTTAAAGAAAAAATGGTCTAAATCAGAATAGACAGAGCTTTGGCTGTTGTTTGTCTGCTGATTCTGAATGTGTCATAATCAAATTCAAATGTTTTGACAACATCTCATAGATAAGCCCATTATTACCCAGTTTACAGGGCTGATTGTACAATGTTCTTCCGGTTATTATAATATCCACACATTCTAACACTGAGTCGTTTTAACATCCTAACATTACAACATTGTCACCCTGAATTATGACATTATTGTAACATGCAGGCACTGCCTTGTTCCAACGTGCAGCCTGTCTGGTCTCCACTGAGCCCTCTAACTCCTCAGTGCGCTTGTATCTGACTCTGCCGTGGACAGGAGTGTGACCAGACCCCGGGAGGCAAACAAGCCCTGTGAACAACCCCTGGGGAGCCTTCCGGTAGGTGCCCAGGCAGTATCAGCCCCTCCCCTCCCTCTGCAGCCTCGCAACTGGAACAGAGTTAGGGCAACTGGTCATCCTGGAAATAGAGAGAGATGATTATCTTGGAAGTTGTTCGAGACCCTCTTGTGCAATGTGCTAACAGGTTGATAATCATTTTTATAGCCAACATTTGCTGTGTATTACTACGTACAGGCACTACACCATTAAGTCCTCCCGGCCACCTTACAGGTTCCGGGGCAATCTCCAAAAACATTTACCCCCATTTCTCCACTGCTGGTACCATTATTGCCTCCAGTTTACAGATGAGAAAGTGGACACTCAGAGACATTCAAGTCCCACAACCATGCCTGTCTGACCCCCAGCTCACGTCTCTGTAGAACCGAGTATTGATGGAACTGTGGGGAGTAAGGAATCGAATCCAGAGCCTGACACAGCATTAATTAAATATGTATTGAGTAAACAAATGAGTGAATGAACGATCCTTTTAGAACTGTATTGACCTTAAAAAAAAATCACCAGCCAATATTCGGGTAAGTGGAGAGTTAACTCTATTTTATTTTTTTTTAAATTTATTTGGGGGAGTGGGGTAATGAGCTTTATTTATATTTTTAATGGAGGTACTGGGGAGAACCCAGGACCTCATGCATGCTAAGCACATGCTCTACCACTGAGTTATACCCTCCCTCACAACTCTATTTTAAAGATAAGAGATGCTCAGAGTGGTTAAGATCTTTCGCAAGATGACACAGCTACAAGGTGACAGAGATAGGCTGGTGGGTGGGGACGGCTGAAACTTGGCATGCTGCACGTGGCAGAGTTTTCTGTCCTCATTGTGCTGCTTCGACAGTGCGGCAGGACCATCTCGAGTGCCTCGAAAAGTCGTTTGTACCAGGTTTTAATGGTCTTGGATTCAGAGAGTTTGGAGATGCTTTAGGGGGAACGAATGTGAAATTTATATCACTCTGGTCAGAGCCCTGCCTGTTATGAAGGCAGGATTTGCTAAATGCCATATTTAAATAAAATTGATTGGAGGTAATGGGGGGCAGGTCGAATCAAGATCCTTAAACATCTTCACAGTCGTTGGCCAAGGGACTTCACCTCTGGGGATCCAAACCTAAGGGGGAAAAACCCTATGATGAGAGCAAAGTTCTAAGTGTATGCCAAAGGAAACTGAAATAAAATGAGAACAACCCAAAGGTCCAACAATAGAGAGATAGTTACGGGAAATACGGTATTTCCACTGCATGAACTATTCTGCAGCCATTAAAATGGACATTGATGACATTTTTAACGTGAGGAAAGGTGACACCCCAATGCTGATCCAAATAATTTAGAATAGAAAACTGACTTTATGATACGATCTCAAAGATGTTGAAGTGGGTAGAAGGTTGGCTAGAAGGGACAGTATGAAAGTGTTCATAGAAATTATTGTTGACAATGGAAGCATGGAATTCTCTTTTCGCTCTCCAAACAGATGCTCGCTTCCTCTGATAACTAGAGATTCGTAAAACGAAAGGCAGACAAGGAACAAACGTGAGAAGGAAAACTAGAAAAAGGTCCTGTTCTTGGTTATCACCTCTTGTTAATGACAGCTCTCCAAGGAAAGCAGAAGTTGCCACTACACGGGAAAGGGAAATGGAGCGAAGGATCAGAGCAAGATCCAAAAAGCTTCAAGCCAAAATGTGTCCAGTGACTAAGAACTAAAAACAAGCTGTGAGGCTCCAAAGAAAGCTGTCACCCCGTTGTCTCCCTGATGCATAGCGAGGACTCCTGGGCTCACTTGGTGGCCCCTGCTCCTCTCCCCTCTCACACGAAGGGGATGGGGGGCTCCCAGAGCCCTTCCTTTCCAGATGCACCAAGGCCACCAGTGTGGCTTCTTCCAGGAGCCACGAGCCATCAGCATGGCTTCTTCTAAACAGAGGGTCAACAGGACACTCATGTCACGGCAACCACCATCCTCACCCTTTGGCTGAGCAATTGGGACTGGACAATACTTACTTTTTTAAAATTTTTTATTAAAGTCTAGTTGATTTACAATGCTATGTTAGTTTCAGGTACACAGCAAAGTGATTCTGTTACACACATATATATATTCTTTATCAGATTCCTTTCTGTTATAGGTTATTACAAGATATTGAATGTAATTCCCTGTGCTCTACAATAGGTCTTTGTTGTTTACTTATTTTATATATAGTGGTGTGTATCGGTTAACTCCCAAAGGGAAAGGGTAGGAGTTTAGGATCAGCAGATGCAACTACTAAAAATAATATTTATTTTTATAATTAATAATACTTGTCATAGCAGCCGCCATTTATCACATACCTTATGTATAAGGGCCAAGACCCCGACACACATGACTGTACTTAATCCTGGCCACAACTCACAAGGCAGGTGCTGGGACAGTCCCCTTCAGAGCTGCACACTGAGGTTCTGGTTAAACGGCTCACTCAAGGGGCAGTGGTGGAGCTGGAACTCAGATCCCAGTCCCTCTGATCTTCGCCACCACCATCATGTCACTAGGCAGGGGCCTGGTAAACGCCACCTGGACCACTGCATGGAAGAAAGCATTCTCCTCTCTCTGCTGCTATAAGAAAATATGCGGACGCCCTTTGATTATTAATCATGGAAAGACCTCCAAGGTACCAAATAAGGTTTTAAAAAAAGTGCAGAACTGTGTGTATGGTATAACGTCATGTGTATGTGTGTGAAAGAGGAAAAACAGAACATATATATGTGCTTTCTTGAACACGTGAAAAAAATCTCTGGCAGCTACGTGAGAAGCTGCTTACATGGGTTGCCGTATAGAAAGGGGGACAGAGAGGCATGCTTTTGTCCTTTTGGATCTTGAATCATGTAGATACATGACGGTCAATAAATTTTTGGCTCTTAAGGAAAACAACACATTGGTCTTGAAAGCACAGGCCAATATGCTGTCATCACCAGCCACTGCTCATTAGAACAGGGTCTGACCGTCTCTTCCGAGAAGCTTTTGAGTTTTGCAGGGTTAGGCTTGCGTTTCTTTGCTGTCGTGGCCTGAAAAGCTTATTTGCATCACCGGGCAGTTCTTTAAAGGAGCCGAGTTAGTGACAGCCCCAGAGTTCCGAGGGCAGGGGTATATTTGATGGTCGAGGTTTCAACTAAAGAAGTTAAAAAAGAAAGAGGGAGAGACATACACAAAAAGCTCAAGAACATTGAACCAAAAAAAAAAAAAAAAAAGAAAAGAAAAGACACCATTAAAGAGGATTTTATTCATCCAATAAATATTACACGAGCTTTCACTAGATGCCAGAGCTGTCCTGGGCACTGGGGTGCAGCAGGGGAAACACGGTCATAGTTCCTGACCTCAAACAGCTCATATTCTAGTAAGTGGAGACAGTAAGCAATTGAACAAATAAAGATTGAAAATAATAATTGCAGTGTGTGCTAAGCATGGTGAGAGAGCAGAGGGCTCTCAGAGGGGATGATAGGCTGAATTAAATGCCTCTAACATATGAATGATGCAGAGAATGCAGCCACCTAGAAGCTGGGGAAGGGCGTTCCTGGCAGAAGGAGTGGTAAGTGCAAAGGCCCTGTGGTGGAAAGGGCTTAACATGTCCAGTTTGAATCTGGAGCAGAGTGAGGCGAGGGTTCCACAACAGCCTTTTACAGGAAGAGGATAACTATTTTATCTGTTTTTAATATACAAGCTAACATTGAATTCATTTTCTCTGTAATTATTCAAACATGACAAGGTGACAGAGACCCCTTCACTCACCATTGACATTAGTCTCCCTGCCCAAGTCCGTGCCTGTTACCAGTTCGGTGTTCACTCTTCCAAATTCCTTTCTAGGCACTCAATATACATGCAGAAAAACATTTTGGGGAGCGTAATTACATATGATTTATACCCTATTATTTTTCTGCCATTTTAAAGTTTCACTCGCTATATCTTGGAGATCTTTGTCAGTTCCTGTAACTTTAATTCATCTTTTAAAATTCACTCCTAATTTTTACTCTACAAACATGTATTAAACACCCACAAAAAGCCAGACAAAGAATATGGAAGTAAATAAGGCCCAGACTCTGCTTTCAGGGAACTTACATCCTGGGAGAGAAGCCAGACATCAAACTAGGCATTTAAACACCCAGGGACTGAGGGAGAGATCTGAGTATGTGTTGGGATGGTGGGCGGGGGGTGAGGGAGCAGCTAAGCCAATCAGGTTTGAATAGAGAACAGCCATTCACAGGAACAGGAAGGGTGGGCAAGCAGCTTTCCAAATGAAGAGGAAAAAGCACTCCAGTTAGACATCACAGCCTATGCAAAGGGTTAGAGGCATGACAAAGAGTGGCAGGTTCAGGGAGTCACAGTAGCCCAGTCTGGCTGGTGGTCCAGGTACATGGAGGGAAGGAGGAGCGCGTTAAGGCTGGGGGCGTGGCCAGGACCCAGAGAACCACCATTTCTAGCACGTATGATGTGTGCTACACGACAGGTATGGTCCTAATCTTTACATGTGTTATCATCTTTAATTCCCTCCATCATCCTGGAAATGGGTATTATTATCCCTGTTTTAAATATGAGAAAATGAGACACAGAGAGGTTAAGAAACTTATTTGAGGACACACAGCTAGTAAGTGGGGGAGCCAAGATTCAAACCCAGACTATAGGTGCTTTAAATCACTTCATTTCACTAGGTCACAAGCAGGGGAAGGGGGAGTGGACTGTCGATGGGCGTTCCTCCACATGTAAAAGAGGTGGGCTGGCAGCGGACCCATCACCCATCACCCATCACCCATCACCCATCGCAAAGATCAGAGTATGCGTGCAGCTGGGGATGCACTGGGGGATGGGCAGGCCATCTGCCTGCAGGGACCTCACAGGTGCGTAGCAAAAGGTGCTGGTTCCAGACCAGAGAAGAGCACAGCTGGTAACGCTGGAGACCCTGAAAAGGGGAGAAAGTTCCCTCTGGCCTGTCGAGGCGATGGGGGAGCTTTTTTAAAGGATGCCTTAGAGGAACGGTGGACAAGGATGCCTTAGAGGAACGGTGGACAAGAAGTGCCTGCGTGAGGAGGAGGATGTGGATCTGTGGTTCTCATGTTTGAGTTACCAACAAGCATCACCAGGAGGGCCTGTTAGAACAGACTGCTGGGCCCCGCTTCCAGAGTTTGGGATTCAGCGGGTCTAGGATGGAGCTGGATAATTTGCATTTCTAACCAGTTCCCAGCTGCTGCAAACTGCTTTGAGCATCCCTGATGCAGCTAAGCGGGGAGGAGAGGGGACTCATAACGGTCCTGGTGCGGTGCCCGACCCCTTCAATGCCTCGGGTCATGGTAGCTACTGTTATTCTATTTCCAGGGAGGAATTTAGGGCACTAAGAGGCTGAGTGACTTGCTGGGACCCCCACCTCCATCCAAAGCTCCGTTTCCCACTCTGGCCGCTGGCTTCTTCCGCAGGGAGCCCGGGAAGGCCAGGAGTTTCCTCCAGGACCGCCCTCCCGGCCCATCACCTGGTCCTCAGTCTCTCCTCTGCTCAGCAGGGGGGGGGGGACTGTGGGAGTCTGGGGAGGGTGGTCAGGCCTAGGGGTGACTCAGCCATTTGGGGGCAGCAGTGGGTGCAGAAAGGAGGAAGAGAGAAAATGATGGAGGGCATCCTGAGCATCATTCAACAGGTAGATATGGGGCATCTACCTTTGAGTGTTTTGAGTGCTTGGAAGAGATCTGTTGCAGATGGGGAAACTGAGGCCTTCAGGGGAAGGGACTCTCCTGGAGACAGAGCTGGGACTAGAACCCGAGTCTTCCTGTCTTGAATTCCCCGTTGGATGAGGGGCTCCCTAAGCCAGTCCAGGCCTGCAAGGCAGACTCCGGGAGATGGCTGGCCCTCCTTCTGCCATTTGGGTCCCAGCCGGCAACCCTGGAAGGCAAGAAGGGAGACCTTGCCATTTGTTGAGCCCCTGCTCTGTGCCAGTTCTCCCCGAAACCCTGAAAGGCAGACACTATCATTTCCATATTTCCATTTAATGGATGAGTTGACTTGCCCAAGACAGTTTGGTGAGCACCTACTATGTGTCGGGCTTCTGTGTCAAATCAGCCCCTCACCTACGTGGTCTCAGAGCGATGCTGTAAGGTCAGAACTGGTCCAGTAGGCGAGGAAGATTAGGCGCAGAGAGGTCCACAACCTACCCAGCATTGCACAGCCAGCACACACTGGCACTGACATCCTCACCTGGGCTGATGAGGATGCTTTCCAAAGAAGGGTGAGCTGTTTGGACAGAGGGTGACCAGGCTGGGGTGTGTATGTGTATTCCTCCACTGACCCTGGTCTCTGGGCCTCATATTCCATTTTCATCCTCTATCCCAGAAGTCCCTGCAGCTGTGCCTTCCCCCACTGGCCCCCTGACTGTCACGGATTATCCCAGGGACCCTGGGGAGGGAAGGGAACATCTGGATCCTGTTACAGGGCCTGGCTGGGGGTCCGGGGGTGGGGGTGCTAAGGCGGCAGAGCACAGGACCTAAATGAATTTCAGAACCCCAGCAGGGCCCGAGTGCAGGCTGATGAGGAGCTGGGGGCTGCGGGTCCAGGCTGAGCAGGAAGGTGGGATCAGAGCAGGCCAGAGAACTCTTCCTGACCGCCGGGGCCAGGAAGGAGGCAGGATGATGGAATTAGCTCAGGAGGCAGCGCTGGGCAGGGGTTGGCGAAGGTGGCCCCGGGCGGTGGCCCAGCCAGGCTCCACCCCCAACTCCCGGGGGAACACTGGGCACCAGGGCCTCGGCAGGAATATGGTTTGGTTTAGGGGCCAGCCTGACGGAACAGGTCAAATCAAATTCAGCTTGAAATTCCAGGCCAGTCACGGCAGCCCAGGTGAGGGCGGCATGCCAAAGTCAACAGTGGGGCTGGGAGAGGTTGTGCAGGGCACCATATAGCATCAGAGGGGCTTCACTGCTGTACAGGCTGCTCCTCCACATGCCCTGCCATGTGCTGTGGGGTCGGAGGGAGCATCAAGAGAAGGTGGCCCATAGTGACCATTTTCCAAGGACTTACTAGGCTTGGAGAACACCCAGTTTTTGTGACAATCCGCAAGGCAGGGGCAGTGAGCACCCACTTGACAGATGAGAAGACAGAGGCTCTGGGAGACAAAGTGAAGGGACCACTTCCTGGAGGAGATGAAACTCAAGCTGGAAGTGGAGAAGGCATTCCGGGCAGGGGAGGCAAGAGCACAGCCCAGGAGGCAGGACTGCCCACGTGTCAGGTGGGTGCCTGCAGGGAGCTGAGGGTTTGCCTGAGGCCGTGTAAGGGTCCGATTGGACGGGAGGCTGAGGGCCGTTTGTGAAGGGCTTTGAATGCCAGGGTAAGTGGTGTGGTCTTTGTCTTGGAGAAAACAGGGAGCCACTGAAGGCTCCTGGGGATGGCATTGACACAATTAGAGATGTGCTCTCAGAAGAATCATCAGGGCGACTCTCCCAAAGTGGGTGAAGGAGTGAACACAGCAAGGCAGGCAAGCAAGGGCTATGTTGGCAGGGCCTCAATGAATGGGCAATAGGATGGATACGTCTTGAAGGGAAGGAAATAAAATAATCCTTATTATAACTATAGTTTGTTTGCTGAGAACTCCCACGTGCCGACCACTGTCTTGAGCAAAGGCAATACCTTCACAGGAAGTAGCATTATTATACCCATTTTATAAATGAGGAAACTGAGTCGCAGAGGGGCCATTGGCAAGAAGGTAACAAGTGGCTGAGCTGGGGCTAGGATTGAAGGCTTCTCTTTCCCCCCCAAGGTGTAGTTTCCCAGATCACGCTGCCTCCCCACAAGTTCACGGGGTGGTGCGGTTTTAGGTCAAGGGCTCTGGCAGCATGAGGGGCAGGGCTGACACTGAGGCTCTGATGCTCAGCTCCCCGCCTTCCTGAGCCTCCCGGGGCCAAGCCTGCCCTCCAGACACTCAGCCCTAAGGCACAGCCCTGAACGGTGTGGCACTTAACCTGTGCACAACAAACCTCAGACCGTGGGCCAGTGGGTACAGATGATGGCAAGGGGTGGGCCATTTATTACCCCCACCCTGGTCCTTTAATCTAGGAAGGCTTCTTAGCCAGGTGGAAGTTCAGAGTCTCGACGTGAAGATGAGTAGTAGGAAGAAAGGCAGTGCTATATTGTGGTTAAGATTATGGGCTTTGGGCAGGGAGGGTACAGCCCAGTGGTAGAGTGTGTTCTTAGCATGCATGAGGTCCTGGGTTCAATCCCCAGTGCCTCCATTAAAAATGAATAAATAAAACATCATGAGCTTTGGAGTCAGACAGACCCAGTTTTGAATCCAGGCTCTTCCTTGTGCCCACTGTGTGACATTGAGTAAGTTACTTAACCCCTCTGAGCCCCAGTTTCCTTGTCTATAAAATAGGAATAATGATGCCTTCCTCTCAGGATTTTTGTGAGCATTACACGGGGTAGTATGCAAAGGACTTAGACCCAGGACTTGGCACACAGTAGGTAGTTAATAAATAATCATCACGTCAGAGCCTGAGGACTGACCCTAGTGAGCATGTGACACCCTGGGTGACCCAGTTGGACCTGGGTTCCGTGGGAGCTCTGCCTTCCTGATGGCATGGAGGAGGTGGTCAGCACATCTAAGGCAAGTGTATGTCCTCAGCCCTCGACCAAATGGGGCCGCAGGTACGCCAGGCACCTGCATCTGGTCCCAGGTCAGTGCTTCTTGGGGACAGGCTGAGACTGCAGTGACAGTATGGTAGGGGGGTCACCCTGAGGATTTTGGAGGTGAAGGCAGTGGAGGCAAGGTAAGAGGGCATGACAGGTGAGCTCCGTGATGCGGCCATGGTGGAGCCCAAACCAGAGTCCCTCTGCCACCCCTCCTCACCACATGTTTTTTCTAGAAAAATCTAACACTCATTGAGCATCTTAGGCACCATTCTTAAAAAAAAAAATCTTTACATGCATTGGCACATTAATCCTCCCAGTATCCCTATGACGTGGTGCTATATCATCCCCATTTTACAGACGAGGAAGCTGAGGCTCCAAGAGGCAAAGATGCATACTCAAGATCACACAGCTCTAAGTAACAGATCCAAGATTCCAACCCAGGTCTGTCTGACTGCAGGACCTACACACCCAACGCTGCCTCCCAGGCCCCTGGCCCATTCAAGATTTCCCACCAACATGGCTCAGATTTGGGAAGGGAGTTGTAGAGAGTTTCTCAGCATTCAGTGGATCCAGAAAGATGGGTTGACTGGCTTCACTGTGAGGGTCCTCATAACACTATCTGCCTTTTCAGGAAGTCAGATCAGGACGGCAGAATACTTGTCCTGGTAGTTAAGAACCTGCATGCAGAAACCAGACAGTTTGGTTGGATTTTTTTAAATTTTTATTTATTTATTTATCTTTAATGGAGGTACTGGGGATTGAACCCAGGACCTCATGTATGCTAAGCATGCACTCTACCACTGAGCTATACCCACCCACCAGAAACCAGACAGTTTGGATTCAAATCCTACCTCTGCTATTTACTGCTGTGTGTCCCTGGGCAAGTTGCATAAGTTCTCCGTGCCTCTGTTGCCTTACGTGGGGTGCATGATAATACCTACCTGCCTCTTAGAGGAGTTAAGTTGCTAAGTGTTTCTTCATGTTTGTAATATGTTTGTAATGTTGCCAGCAGATGGTAAGCCCTCAACAGATGAGAGTCCCAGGCTGGGTCCCAGCATCAGAGTAAGCTTCAGATATCAGGCCCTAGTGGTTCTGGAGACCAGGTGCCATGTGGCTGAGGAGGCGCCATCAGAAAGCCGAGACCGAGGCCATCACAAAGGCGTTGTCATTGCAGGGTCTGAACTTTCCATCTACACCCCTCCCACCAGGAACCCATGCCTACCTGCTCCCTCTCCTCCACCCTCCGCCAGTGTCCAGGAGGCCACCCAGGCCTAACTGCACCCAAGAGTCCCAGAGAGCTCCAGACACGAGGCCACACACTGGCCTGGTGACCTGCCACCGTGAGGGTTTTCCTCGTGGGGCCACTGGAGTCCAGAGCCCAGCTTTGGAGTGACCATGCCTGGGATGGGACGTGACTAGTCATTCTGCATGTGTAGGCTGATCACCCACTGTGTGCCGGGCTCTGTCCTTGGTACTGGAACTCCAGCTGCGAACAAAGTCCCTGCTCTTACAGAGCTCACAAGCCTGTGAGACAGTAAACAATAAATACAATGTGAGATGTAAGAGAGCATGTGAGGACCAGACAGCTGCAATGAGGAAAACAGAGTGGGCCAGAGAGGGGGAAAGGAAGGAGAGAGTTTTTTGAAAAAGAATAGGAAAATGAAAATTTTTTTAACTAACACTTGGTTCTGCCACTAACCATTTGCTCAGTAAAGTGATAAAATATTCAGATTCACGATGAATACAGAAACTGAAGTCTTGGTAGGGAACATTCTGTAGAGCCAAGAATCCCTTGATAAATGCTCTTCCCTGGGAACCTCCCTAAATGATTGGCAGCTGGGGAGGAGCTGGGCTCTGCCTCTGCCTGCCTTGCTAAGTCCAAGATGAAGCCCTCCATCCTTCCAGGCCTCAGTTTCTCCAGCTGTAAAATGGAGTCACAACCTTACCACCCCACCTGGTAAAAAGGCTGGCCAGGCTTAAAAAAGGTGATCTATAGAAAGCCTTCCGATGGCTCGCCCCTAGCCAGGTAGTCACCATTCACTAAGCTGCATTGCTGAGTGCCTGCTGGATTTACTGTGTGACACTCACAGCTGAGTCAGGATCTGGGGACCCCACCCTCCCCCGGTTCTGCCATCCTCCTCCACATCTTGGGACTCAGTGGTGCTGAACTCTCGGCCGGGGCTCAGCCCCTCGGCCAGCCGGGCATCCCCAGGAAGGAAAGGGCACACGGCTCCTTTAAGGCAGGCCCCAGCTGGGCCGCCTGGATATTGGAGCAGGACGAGATTAGGTGGCAGAGGCTCGGGCCCAGGCCAGATGCGCCTGAGCGGGGCCTCGTTATGTATTCATGAGCTGTGAGGAAAAGAAATAAAAGGATTCATTATCGCCCAAACTGTTACTAATGACATGTACCTGGAGCCCCAGCACCTCTGGAAATCTAATGCGACACACTCGGAGCGAAAATGTATTCCCGGGCTCTGCGCGAGGCCGATGGAAAATGTCCCCTCCCCGCCCTTCCTCATTGCCATTCACTGGGTCGACATTTACAATTCTTCTGCCATTATGTCTGACCAGGGCCTCTGAGCCTCTGTCACGACCTGCACATTAGCTGAAAATTGGAAATTCCACAGCGTGGCCGTGGCCATGGCCGTGGCCGTGGTGTGCTGGGACGCAGCGGGGAGCGGGAAGCAGAGGACTGAGTGAGGGAGTACCGAGGGGCAGGGGCTCCGGGACAAGAGGAGGGACAGTGCTGCTGGCCTTCAGGGTCCTGCTGGCCCTGATCCTTCCCCAGCCGGGTCACCCACGACCCAAAGCCCAGCCCCAGGGCGCCAACCCCCTTGGGTGGCCAGGAGGGTGACCCCCACCCCTTTTACACACTTGCATTTGCCCTCCTTCCCAGTCGCACCCCGCTGGGAGAGTCCTGCCGCCTCCTGCATAACAATCCCGGTCCTTTGTTCCCTCAAAGGCTCGATAAAAATAGTAGCAACCAGACAAGAAACAGGAGTCCAGGTCTTATTTTGTAAGAAAAGCGTGTGCCCCGAGCCCTGCGTGAACATTGTCCCACCCAGTCTTCACCATGCACTGAAGTGGGTTCTATTTTGATACCCATTTTGCAGAGAAGAAAAACCAGGCTTGGAGAGGTGAAGGGACCTGCCCAAGGTCACACAGCTAGGAAGGATCAGACCTGGGATTTGAACTGGGGCTAGGGTGCTTCTGGGACTTGGGCTTTGCCCTGGTACCGCATGGAAACTCCAAGTTCAAGGCTCAGCTCCTCCAAGAAGGTTTTGCAGGCAGACTTTAGCCCACTGTGATCAGACCCCTGGGATGGGCATCTCTCAACTGCCCTGGACCAGCTGTCCACGCGACAAATCATGGGCTTCTGTTTAATGCCCCTTCATGGGAAAGATGCAGCTGCCTGTCCTAATGGCTATGCCCTGAGGACCAGGTTCCCCATCACGTGTGTTTTCTGCACCCTCCTGCAGAGTTTAGCACCTGCTAGGTGCACAGTTAAGCCTTGGCTTTGGCTTAACTGTGGCTTAATTGTCCCATGCAGCTTTGAAGACACAGCTAGGATGGACTAGGAGACCCAGGGAAGATTACTTTGGGCCCTACCCAAGGAAGAGCTTTGAATAGGAATGACGGATAAAATATAGTACTTCAAGTAAACAATGAATACCTTTTTAGTATAAATATATCCCAAATATTGTTTACCTGAAATTCAAGTTGACTGGGTATCTTGTATTTTTATTTGCTAAATCTGGCAGTCCTAGCTTCGAGATACCCCAAATGACCCCATAAGAGCCTGGCTCACCTGGGGGATATGAAGTCAGTGCCCCAAATCAGTAGTTCCCAAGCTCTTAGAAACTTCATCTAGAGATTCTATTTCCCAGACTTCCCTGTGGCGAGGTGTGGTCATGTGAGTAAGTTCCGGTAAGTGGGATGTGAGCAAAAGTGAGATCAGACCCTTCTGGGTCATGTCTTTCCCTTTTCTGCTTCCTGTTTGCTAGGTTGCAGATGAAATGGCAGGAGCTGCAGCAGCCATTATGGACTCAGAGGTAGAAGCCACATGCTAAGGATGGCAGAGTTCTCCTAGTAGGGCTGAACCACTTACCTCTGGAGTATTACCCAAGTTTAAAAAAAAAATTAAATGCACAATAAATTTCTAATTTGCTTAAGCAACTGTATGGTTGGGTTTATTTTTTCCAGTAGCTGAGTCTGTCTCCCAACTAATACACTCTCCCACCAAAATGCCAGCCCCCATGAAGAGACTTAGACTTATTCACTATTATAACACCAGTGCGTGTCACCAGGCAAGTCATTGACAAATATTTATTGAACAAATAAATGAATGACCTGGATGACCTCTCAGAGTATATTAACAAACAGTTGATTGATGCATTAATTATAATCATTTACATTTAATGAATGCCTACTAAATTGTTTTATATGTATCAACTCCTTTGACCTGCCTTATGGGTAAGTTTCCTACCCTATGAGGTAGGAACGTTCACATCCCCATTTCACAAATTGAGGCAACCTGTCCTAATTCAGCGAGCAAACAGGAGGTGGAGCCAGGATGCAGTCTGACTCCGAGACCCTCTCACTTAACTTCATCCTGACTCCTATTAGAGAAAGAATGAGCAAATAGGTGAGTGAAAGGGCAACTCTGTAACTTTATTTAATACATGTATTTATTTATTCAACAAATATGTTGCCAAATACATGCCAGGTACTGTCCTAGGAGCTGGGATTTCAGCAATGAACAAGGCAAATAAAAATCTGTGTCTACTGTTCTAGGCAGGAGACAAGAGAATAAAGAAGAGAAATAAGTCAAATATATCATGTTGCTTTAGGATGCCGTTTATAGGAAATTCTAGAACAAGCAAAAGTAATCTATGGTGATAGAAACGAGAACAGTGGTTGCCTTTGGAGGGAGGATTGGCTGGAAGGGACACGAGGGGCCTTCCTGGGATGATGGAAATAGTGTCTATCTTGACTGGGGACAGGAATCACATGGTTGTATCCATTTGTCAAAACTTTTCAGACTGTATATGTAAGATCTGTTCATTTTACTGTATATAAATTAAACCTCAGTAAAGAGTAAGTAAAATCCATATATATGGAAAATATATATGGAATCAGATAATTCCGAACTCTAAGAGGACAGTAAAGGAGGGAATCAGGGCTGGGGGACTGGGAGTTTTACATGCGTGGAAGGAAGGCAGGAAGGGAGGGAGGAAGGGGAAAGGAGAGAAGATGGAGGGAGGAGAAATGGGTGAATAAATAAATGAAGAAGTGAGTCAGTGAGTGAGTAAAAGCCATGTGTTGTCCAGTAAAGGGCACGCTCCGTGGGTATTCGTTCACCCAGCACTTTGGAGCCTTGGGCAATCAGGGTCCTCCAACGTGGGAGGGGCAGGGGCAGTTTCCACTTAAGAACAGCCTCTTGCCTGGGGTTCTGACCAGTAGTGTGAGGACAAACCCAAAGTTTCAGGGTCTAGGAGATAGACGTCATGGGACAGATGCCCCAAGATAACTGCTCTGCTAATTACAGAAAAAGATGCCCCCCGATCCTGCTCACCCTGCTCCCCCAATTCCAGTGTCTCTGCAAACACAACCTGCCTCCCACATCACCCTCCCCAACAGCAACAGCCCTGGGACCACTGGAAATGGGTTGGAAAAAATGATTCTTAAACCCTTCCTCATACCAGACAATCGTTCTGGATGGACTGTAGCTCAAAGTGTGAAAACTAAAATAATCAGTTACAGGAAAATGGAAGAACATCTCTGCGATCCTGAGGTAGGCATAATGTCTTTAACAAGTCACCAAAAGTGCTAACTGTAAAAGAAGACAATGATAAACCAGATTATTTTAAAATCAAGCACTTCTCTTCATCGAAAGACATCATGAAGAAAATGAAAATGCATCCTGCAGAGAGGGAGAAGTTATTTGTGTATATTTGACAAAGGACTCATATTCAGAATATTTAAAATTGTTTTTCTACAAATAAATAAGAAATAGAGAAACTCGTAGAAAAATGGTCAAGAGACTTGAACATACAGTTCACAAAAGAAAATATTCAAATGGCTAATAACCATGAAAAGGTGTTCGATTTCTTTAATTATCAGGAAAATGTAAATTAAAACCACAGAGTGGAGACAAAATACTAAGTTTTGCCAAGGATGTTGACCAGCTGGAACCCTCATACGGTGCTGCCAGGGGTGGACACTGGTGCTACCACTTTGGAAAACTGGTAAGCAGTGTCCATGGAGCGGATCACATGCTCTCCCTAGCATCCAGAAATTTCACTCCTCGGTACACATACAACACGAGTGCTCGTGTTCACCAAAAGCCATTTACCAGCATGCCTGTGGCAATGCTATTCATAGTCGCCCCAAACTGGCAACTCTCCAACTGTCCATCAACAGCAGAAGAGATAAATAAATTGAGGTCTATCCATGCAACGGGATAGAATTCTTCAAGGTAATGAGAATGAATGAACGGAGTACAATTGGCCACAACAGTGGGTCAAGTAGAACGCCAAGTAAGAAGAAACCAGACACAACAGGTGTGCACTGTGTGATTCCATCTGTATGAAGGTGGTTACCTTTGAGGGAGGGGTGGGGGAGGCGCGGCTGGCTGGGGGCAGGACGGGGGTTTCTGGAAGCTGGTGATGTTCTGTTCCTTGATGGGCATTTACCTGGAGAAAATTCTTCCAGCTGTATGCTTATGATCTGTGCTCTTTTCTGTGTTTATGCCCTATGTCAATAAAAAGCTTTTTTTTAAAAAAAAAAAAAAACTTTAAAATCACAGTCTGGCCACTTACAGCCAGGCTCAGCTCACCAGTTTGTTGGCAACTTGAAGTGACATCTACTTGTCCAGATACTCTTGGTAGCTGAACTTTTAGTGAGAATTGGCTTTCTTTGTAGTTAGAGGTATATTTTTCCAAGAATGCCTTTCTCCTATTTTTCTATGGGTTTCTGTGTGTGTGTGTGTGTGTGTGTGTGTGTGTGTGTGTGTGTGTGTGTGTGTGTGTGTGTCTGAGAGAGAGAGGGCTCCGTCAGAAATGGCTCGTGACATGCGGTCAGCGGGAGGCTGTGGACAGTTCTGGCCCAAGAAAGGGAAGTGGGACTCTTGTTCCACATACCCGACACTTTGGAAACACTAATCTGATGTTTTCCACCTGGTGTTACTCACCCCTCTGTCCTGAGAGCCCACCTCAGTACCTGGCATTTAAAGGTACTCAATAAATAAACAAATGCATATACAAATAAGTGAATGAATTAAACAAAGGCTTGGTCCATAGCACCTCTCATGCTGATTACACACCCCCAGTGACGGGGAACTCATCCCCTCTGGAGGGAGCTTGACCACGGCAGAGCTCTATTGTCAGAAGGCTGCTGCTGGATGAAGCCGCCCAGCCTCCTCCCCATCCTCCCATTTCCGCAACCCCCTCTGCATAAACTTCCCCCAGGGCCGTGAGTCCCACCACCTCTCCCCACCCACACTTCCTGTCAGAACCAAGGAAGAGGAGGGTTTGCTCAGGGCGGTGGGTGGGAGGAGGAAGGCGGGGTGGTCCTGAGGCCACACTGTGCACTCATTCACTCACTCCCGTATTGAGTCATTCAGCAAACCCCTTCTGGGCCCCCATTCCTGGCTAGACCCTGAGTGAGGCATTAAGAACAGAGATGAATAAGAAATCGCTGTGCCCTCAAGGTGCTCACAGCCCTGTAGAGATCAGACCAGCAGGTGAAGACACCTGTGCAGTGCCTGGCTGCATAGAGAGCCAGTGGGTGGTTGAAGGGGAGGGGGGCTTGGGGGGGCTGGAAAGGACAGTCTAAGGGTGAGACAAATTCATAAACAAATAATCTCATCCACTCTGAGGCTTGCTGGGGTGGGGGTAATAATAATGCCAATAATAACAGCAATGCTCTAAGCACTGTAAGCTTATTATCTCAGCTCGCCTTCAGAATAGGACTATCATTTCCTTCCGTTTTGCAGATGAGGAAGCTGAGAAACTGAGTCACTTTGCTTGGGTCAGACACTGCTAAGGAATGGGGAAAATGGAATTCAAACCTTAAAAGTCTGAATAAGAGCCGAAACACCTCCATGTGAGTGTCTGGGAGCACAGAAGAAGGACACCTGCGCTGATCGTGGTGGAGTCCAGGGAAGGCTTCCTGGAGGAGGTGGCCCTTGATCTTGTTCTTGAAGGATGTTGACAGACTGATTATACAAATGGACAATGGCCAGACCACATATAAACATAGAAGGTTGATCCACAACTTGCAGCAACCTGCCTAGGGAAACCAACTCCATAACTACAATAAACAGCCCACGAAGTCAGCCTGTTACACATCAGACTTGCAGGAAACCATCTTTAGTGACAATTCACAATACTAAAGAATAAATTTATAACTTGGCCCCAAATAGCCAGGACTTGATTAATAACTGATAGCTTCCCTAATTGCTGTCCTACCTTCCAACTTACGACCAAATGTGCTCCCCTGACCATGACATAGGATGCCCGGCCTCTAGTTCGTTCACCTGCAGCTGTCCTGGGCCAACGTTTTCCCATCAGAGCACCCCTAAAACCTTTGCTTTTCCCACTGCAGAGCTTCTCCACTTTGCCTGCACTTGAGTCCCTGCCAAAACTCAAGTGACAGTGGCTGACTCCTCGCTGCTGCAAGTTCAGAATAAATAGCCTTTGCATTCCTCGTTTGGTTGGACTTGCTTATTTCCACAATGTGCAGGAGTTTGCCAGGTGGCACGGTAGAGGAGGGATGAAGGCAGGATGAACAGCAGGTGCAGAGCCAGAAAGGTGAGAATTAGCCAGCCACAGGGAACGAGGAAATAAGAGATTAAACTCGGTGGGAATGAGCCAAGAAAACTCCTACTCAGCCGACAATACCCAGGTCAAGAGGTGCCCTCTGAACACACAGAATAATGAATTCTTCTGGGGTCTGCAGAGACCAAGTGGACTTGCTCAGCCAGAGCTCACCTGGGAGTCCCAGGGGTAGCTTGCCTCACCAGGTGAGGGTGGTTGGGAGTGAGCGACCCCACTGCCCAGATGGGGAGCCCAAGGCCCAAAGCCCTCTCTGCTCCTGCCCTTCCTAGGCTGCTCAGAGCCTGTGCCCAACCCTGCACTCCCAGCCCCGGTACCCCTCTCCCCTGATGAGTCAGCCACATCTTTTCTACTCTCGCTGCCCTTGCTGACTGTGCTAACAGGCACAGACTGGCAGAGCATTCTGATTTAATCAAGGCTGGAGACAGGATCCCCCCGCTGCCACCGCTCGTACTGCCCGAGGCCCAGGACGCTCAGATTAATTCACAGGATGTCACAGACACTGTTCTGCTGTGTTTGTCATCTTCCCCAGCCAGGTGTGAGGTTTCCCAAGGCCCTGGACACCAGGTCTCAGCGTCTAGGCCCAGAGGCCCCCACCACCATCACTGCCTTCAGTAAACCTCCCCCCAACTCAAGAACAGATGGGCTGCAAGTGAGACTCATTAGGGCAGAAGAGGGGTCTTGGGCAGGTCCTTCATTCAAATGTCTGCATCTGGGATGGGCAGACAGAGGCAGATGCTGAGCTGGAGTCTCAGCTCCAGCCTAGGGCAATGTTAAGCTCCCAACCACTGTCCTCGCCAATTCCCTCCTCCTTTCACCTTCACTCCAACAAGTGTCTGATCACGCACGGTGGGCCAAGGGCCGGGGGATGCTACAGTGAATCAGATGTTCCTGCCTTCAGGTGGTCCAAGTTCTCTGGGCCTCGGTTTTCTCATCTGCAGAACGGGTCACACATACCTCCCTGGACAACTTCTCAGAGCAACTGTGAGGACCCTGGGAAGTTGTCCATGGGGTAATGTTGGGGGAGCAGCGGAAATAAGACCCAACACCAAGTCAGGAAGTCTGGGTTCAAATCCCAGGCAGTCACAGCTAGCTGAGGGGCGTCTGGCAAATCTGTGCCCCTCCCTGGGCCCGTCTGCTCAGCTGCAAAATGGGGAGACTACAGCTCTTCAAAATAAGAGCTATTTGCCAGGCTCGTACTACGTGCCTGTTCTCAGCCCTTTACAGGCTGAATTAACGGAAGCCCTACCACCTCCCGCTTTACAGATGGAAGAAGCTGAAACACAAGAGGTCAGATAACGTGCTCAAGGTCACACAGTGGCAGGTGCTGATGCCAAGTACAAAGCCAGGCAATCTGGCCCTGGAGCCCCCTCCCTTCACGCCTCATGCTCCCCCACCTCTCACCACCAGTCACCTCCGAAGTCCATGAACAATTAGGCCCAAATGACCAGGCATCTCTGCATCTTCCACAAAGTTCATGTAAAACCAAGCCACCTGCAGTCCTCCTCTGAAGACCTCAGCAACCAGGTCTGATTTCTCTCATGCTCCTTGGTATGTGTTTTTATGTTTGCTGGTTTGGTCTTTTTGAAAATCAGCTCGAGGACTCTTCCAGGGTGAAGTTCTCTGCCTCTCCCTTCTTCCAGGGCAGATGTTGTACCTCTCCCGTTAGACAGGGAGTCCCTCACAGCAGGGCCTGTTTCTCCCAATCATTCTGGGGTTTTCTGGGGTGAGGAAAGGAGGCGAGCCCTGGTTCTCACCCCAGTTTTGCACCTGCCTGTCCTCAATCTCACCCGTTTCCTCCTGAGGGCCAGCCATTCCTGGAGACATCTGGTCTACCTCCTCAAGGGCCCCACCTGCCAGATGACCTTCTCCAGTGGCCTTGGAAAAATGAAATACCCTTTCCTAAATTATTGTTGGAGCTAGCAGAAGGTGAGAAACCTGGAGCTGGGAACACTGGCTGCTAAAGTGCTAAAAGTTAATTCAATTTAGCCAGAGCGTGTGAAGCTGGGGCCTCCGGCCTGCCCGCAGCCACAGCCCACCGGCTTTGGCTGGACTTCCCTCACTTCTGCCAGAGCTGCGACGCTCCCACATGAAATCCCACTTTCCCTTCCACCCTCCCCACACCCGCCGTAGCTCTCACACTTTCTACTTCTACAAAAGCCAAGGCTTAGAAGGACGGCCAAGTCCAAGCCTATCCGGAAAGCCATGGCCTGACCTAGGTCCACCCAGCAAGCCATGGCAGAGTCCAGCTTTGAACCCAGGGTTTCTGACTCCTGATTCCAAGTTCTGCCTTCGCATTTGCTGTTCCCTTTGCCCAGAATGCTCCTCCCGCTGATCTTTGCTTGGCTCCCTCCTTCTCATCCTTGGGGTCTCAGCTCAAATGTCACCTTCCCTGATCAACAGCATCTCAAGCACCGCCCACATCTCTCCCCAGAAGTTTTCACCCACTTCTTTGCTTTATTTTCCAAGGGCACCTGTCACCAGCTCACGTTGTCTATCCGCTTCCCATCTGATTCTGCCTCTGGACTGGCAGCTCCATGAAGGCAGGGCGTGGCTGCCTGCCACATGTCCCTCTTTGTGGCAGCTGTATCATCGGCACCTGGCATGCAGTTGTCCCACTAAATCTTTGTGGGATGAATGAATGAGGGTCCATGAAGGCCCCAGTGCCTGAAACTTGGGCCTCCTCTGTGGCAGTGGTGGGAGGGATACCAGGGGGCCGGCACTGCTGGCTGCACCCTTCCCACAGCCCAGCTGTGGCTGCAGCCGCCTCTGATTAGGCCCCAATTTGCCAAGAGGCCTTCCAGCCATCAGCTTCTATTAGTCGCTCAGATTTTAGCTGTGAAGTCTGGCTAATGGCCAAGAAGGCGATCTCCAGAGAGGCCGATGGTGAAGGAAGCTTGGGAGGTCTCAGTGAGGGGACTGTCTGAGCTTTGGCGGAAAGGCTGGGCACAGAGTGGAAAAAAGAGAGGCCAGGAGCTAGGTGGGGTCAACAGCACGGGATGTCTCCTAGACTTCTGTCACAGGGCCAGTAGCTCAATCAACTTCCCTCTTCCTATCTTTAATTCTACCTCTGCCACCACCATGCTGTGTGACCTTGGGCTGGTCACTTGCCTTCTCAGGGCCTCACCTCCATGACTGCAAAGTAAGAGGACTGGACATTTTAGGGGATCTTTCAGCAGAAAGATTTGGATCTGGCTGGACGTGTCTCTGCCTCTTCTCCCATCTCTCCGACCCACCCCTAACCTGCAGCCAGAGTCAAAAACCAACCCACCTGCGGCCCCTCTTCCCTCCACTAGGAACGGCCTCCTCCTTCTCCCATTGGGCACCTCGGCATCCTCCATGCTTAGTTTGTGGGTGATGCTTTCCCCAGCTCCCCTCAGCTTTCCTCCTGCTCCCCAAATCCAGACACAGCATGGCTCCCTCCTCTGGGCTCTCACAGCACTTTGTTTCACTGTCCACGTGACTCTTCATCACATTCCTCTTGACCGTTATCATGAGCACATCACAGTCTTTACATTGCCAATCTCTGTGTCCCCAGCGCCTGGCAAAGGGTCTGACAAATGATGATGATGATGATGATGATGATGGTTAACAATAGTAAACACCGATTTGTGGCGTATCTACTCTGTGCCAAGCACTGTGCTGTGTCCTTTACGCGAACATTTCATTCAGCCCTCACAACAACCCTATAATGGAAGATTCTTCAATTACCCCTGTTGAACAAAGGAGGCAAGTGGGGCTCAGAGAGGTTAAGTAACTTACCCAAGGTCACAAGTGGATGGCAGAGCCAGGATTTAACCTCCAAAAGCCTGGCCACAGGCTATGATCTCCTTTTGAGAATCTCATATGCTTCCCTGTGCTCTAAAACTGTTAGTTGTTGCCAAAGAGGTTATAGAAAAACTGGGAAGGGGAGTGGGAGGAAACTTGCTTTAGGAAAGTTTGGAGATGTGCAGCAAAGCCTTAAAAGTGCTCATCCCCTTTGATCCAAGAATCCTGCTTCTGGGAATCCACTAGGGGAATGATGTGTCATGTGGACCATGATTTATGCACAATGATGTTCATCACAGCATTATTTACAACAGGGAGAATAGGAGAATGATGGGATTAAATCTGATAAAGAGTTATGCAGTCATACGAATAATGTTTATAGAGAGTTTGCTAAACACACGCAGCAAGGGCTAACGTTTAGCACTGGGTAAAAAAAATCAGGATTCAGGATGGCACATAAGCATACGGAAAGGTGTTCTGCATCACCAGTCATTAGGGGAATGCCAATTAAAACCATGACGAGATATCACGACATGCTTATTAAAACAGCTCAAATGAAAAATAGTGACAAATACCAAATGCTGGTGAAGAGGAGGAGAAACTGGATGTCTCCTGTAGGAATGTAAAGACATGCTGGAATAGAGCTGGGCAGTCTCTCAAAAAATTAAGCATACACTTAGCATACAACTCAGCAATTACTGTCCTGGGTATTTATGCCAGAGATTTAAAAACTGATGTCCACACAAGAACCTGTATGTGAATGTCCCTAGCAGCTTTATATGTAATAGCCAAAAGCTTAAAACAACCAAGATATCCTTCAGTAGGTGAATACTTAAACGATGGTACATCCATACCATGGAATACTACTCAGAGATAAAAAAGTTTGAACTATTAATACATACAAATGCTAGATGTACTTCTAGAGAATTGTGCTGAGTTGTTTTTTAAGACCTCGAAAGGTCACATACTATATGATTCCATTTATATAACATTTTGAAATAACAAAATCATAGAGACAGAGAACAGATTCCTGGTTGTCAGGGGTGAGGGCTGGCGGGTGAGAGGACGGTGGGTGTAGCAAGAGGGGGATCTTGTGTTCTGTATCTTGACTGCAGTGGTGGTTACGCAAATCTACGCATGTGACCCGATGGCCGAGAACCAGGCGACACTTACAACGTCAATTTCCTGGTTTTGACATTCCACTGTAGTTACGGGAGATATCACCAGTGGCAGAGACTGGGTGAAGGGTTCACAGACCCTCTCTGAACCATCTTTGCAACTTTCTGTGCATCTGTAATCATTTCAAAATAAAAAGCTTTTCCAAAAGTAGGATTCAAAGTATATACAACAGGATCCTCATGATGGGAGGATAGCTGTAGGGAACGGGGAGCCACCCTTCCTTAGAAACAAGCTGGTGAACTCCATGGGCTCTAACCACTGCCCAAATGTTGTCTTATTCTCATTATCTTCCCATGACGGTGAAAGGGATTTTTATCACCATCTTACAGAAGAGGAAACTGAGCCACAGACAATTTGAGTGCTTGTTCTAGGGGGCAGAATGGAGATGGGAACCCGGAATATCTGACTCTCAACTACTCCATCTCAGATGGTCTTTATTTTCTTCTTTATATGTCTCTCTATTTTCACTAATAAGCATGTCTGACTGTAATAATCAGAAGAAAAAATAAGCAAACACTAGAAAGTGTTCCTTGGTGGGTTGCCTGTTTGTTCTGGAGCCCGAGCCACCACAAGTCTGCAATTTCTGTCTCCAAGACATTCTATCCTGGCTGCTGGAGCGAGGAGACCCACCTCCAGGGCACTCTGGTCTGAGCCCCGCTTCCCACTTCTTAACTGTAGACAGTGGGGGTTTGTAGGCAGAGCCCTAGGTCTGCTCCCCACCAGCTAGGAGTCCTTGGGTAAGACAGTGACCTGGGAACCTCGGTTTTCTCATCTGCAAAATGGGAATCAAAAACACTTCTCACTTATCAGCATTACTGTGAAGACCTGGTGGAATAAGACTAATTATTGTGCACCTACTATGTGAGTGCATTCACTTGTTTGAAAAGTGGAGCCTCAAGCCCCGCCTGCAACACAGTCGGGTAAGCGCACTAGGCCAACAACCTCGGGGGTTGTCTCTGCCTAGCTGGCCGCAGCCCTGTGCGGCCAGACGGGTGTGGTGCCTCGGGAACTGGGGGGACCAGAAGGGATGGAGCCTCCCTGGGAATGGCAGCCCCAGAGGCCACAGCCCGCAAGCTCAAAAGACCCCGAAAGACCCCGCTTCACCCGTTGGTTTTCCACACCGAGAATCAATTTTCAAGGGTGTTTCCCAGAAGTGGTCTGGCCTCTCTGGTGTCCTTATTCATCATTCCCTGGCCGCCCGCTGCCTCCTGGCCAAACCCTCCCCACCCTCATGGTCTCTTGCATCTGAGGCCTCTATCACCAAAGAGGTGGGAGGGCCCCTGGGCAAGAGGCTGGTTCCCGTAAATGCCCTCCACCCCTCCGGGGGGCCGGATGCCAGTATCCCCGCCACCCACCCCAGATCCTGGCCTTCACCAGCTGAGGCTCTTGGCCAGGCTGGGCCAGGAATGCCACACCGGGGCCAGGGAGCGCCTTTCCCAGGCTGGGGCTTAGAGGGGAGCAGTCCGGGCCAAGTGGCCAGAGCTGGCGGGGAGAGAGACTTCCTGCCCCCGAGGGGAAGATGAGACTGCTGCCAGCTTCACATGCTCAGCCTGGTTTACAGATGTTCCAGGGAGGTTGGGGGAAGAGCCCTGGAGAGGCCGCAGGGAACGGTGGGAGAGGCAGGGAACAGAGGACGCAGGCAGCCTCTGCTGTTGTGTGACCCCAGGTCACGCACCACCCTCTCTGGGCCTCACTCCTCCATCTGCCACCCAAGAGAATCTCGAAAGATGGTTTACTTCACAGTGTACACCGAGCACCTACTCTGTGCTGGGCCCCAGGGACAGAGCGGCACAGGAGACAGGCCCCCTCCGTGCCCTCTGGGAGATGACAGTCTGCAGAGAAGGCAGATGTCACAGGAGTTCAGGGTGGACTGTGGGACCAGCAGTGAAAGGACCCAGGGGAAGGTGTGAATGCCAGGAGGCAAGCCCTCCCCGGGAGACCAGGGAGGGCTTCCCGGAGGAGGCAAAGACCTGGGGAGTAGGAGCTGCCGGGTGTCAGGAGTGGTAGGGGGAGCAGCATGGGTGGGCCAAAGTGAGCCAGGGGCAGCTGAGGTGTGAGAAGGGTCAGAGGCTGGACACATCAACCTGGAAGGTCTTGGTAAGGATTTGATCTTTATCTCCAGAGTAACCGGTAGCCACTGAAGGTGAAGATGGGGTGCAGGCTGCACTTTGAAAAGTTTCTACCCAGAGGCCAAGTGGGGACATTAGACCGGAGAGGTGCTGCGCTGCCTGAAGCTGGTGCCCCTCAGTCCCCTTCTCGTTTCCAGAGATGCCTCAGTGGAACCTCAGGGTTCTCTGTACCCTAGTTTGGGAACCACTGAGCTGGATGCCCTCAAGGACCCTTCCTGCACTGACATTCTAGGCTCTGGGATGATTTTAAGGCATCCCCAGGCAGCACTCTGGCCCATGTTAACATCCACAAAACAAGGATTTGAGGTTTGACTAAGCCCACATCCTACCCAACTCCATCATCCCTGGGGGTAGTTCAACAGCCCAGGACCTCCGCCACGTCTTGGGAGGCGGAGATGGAGAAGTGAGGGTGGGTGGCCCCCAGTGAAGGCTATTCCTTCAACTACAGGGCGCTTCTTACCTCCCTTCTCTTGGTGACCTTGTTGGTCTCTTAATGCCCAGATCAATTGTCCCTCTTAGTAAAGCTTCTGCAGAATTAATTAATCCCCAGGCAGAATTAATCCCTCCTCCCTCCCACTCGCCCCCAGAGCCCTGGATGCCCCTCCCAGTACACCTGCTGATCATCTGCCAGCCTGTCAGCTCCCTAAGGAAAGGGAATTTATGCATTCACTCATTCATTCATTCACTCAGTTATTCATTCAACAGGAGCTGGGAACACGGTCGTGAGCACATTAGATAAGCTCCCTGCTCTCAAGGGACTCACGGTCTGCAAGGTGTTTTGTTCACCTCAAACATCAAGGGCCCACCCAGGGCCTGGCACCAAGAGTCCCTGGGGAGTCTTTGCTGAATAAGTGAATTGGAGAATGCAGGAGGGTGGACAGAAAGAGAGAGGGAGAGAAGGAGGGTCTGAGGGCTTGAAGGAGGCAGGGACAGAAAAGCCCTGGTAGGAAAAGCTTTGTGGGCCCCATCTCCCCCAGTCTCACACCACCCCACGTTGTCCCCTTTTTCCCTTTCCTGTCTTGCCAGACACCCCAATCTCTTCTTTAACCACCATCAACACCACCACCACCAGTAATCAATCATGTTAGCGCTACCATGATTGACACCAACACCAAAACTAGGAACAATGTTAGTACCAACAAAATGCCAGTAACCATTCTAGCACCACCACCAACACTGATACCCCAATAACTGTGTAACTACGTCACCAGCCCCACCAGCACCACCAGTAATAATGTTAGCACCACCACCATCACCACCAGTAATCATGTTAGCATCACCACCATCACCACCATCACCACCGTCACCACCACCAACAGTAGTCATGTTAGTCCCACCAACATCAACACCATCACGTTAGTACCAAGACCACCATCACCAACACTGACACCACCAGTGACAGTGTTAACACCAATACCACCACCATCAACAGCAATATCACTAATAATACCATGAGCACCAACACCACTAACACCACCAGGGACAGCGTTAGCATCACCACCGTCATCACCAATCCCATCAGAAATAACATCGGCACCAACGCCACCCACACGAACACGACCGCTCCCAATTACAAGAAAAAGAACAACCTCAACTCCAACAGCTTCAGCATCACCGATAGCAACAGTACCACCTGTAACTACAACAAGAGCCCCTCATCCCAACCCCAGTATCACCAATTAAAAACATTAACACCACCACCAGCACCAATGACAACCTCAGCACCAACATCAGTTACCTCCACATCACCGGTACCAACGATACTATTCGTCTCTAACAACACAGCCGCCAATAACAACGCTAACACCAACACCATCGAGGTCAGCACCGCCATCACCAACTCCAACACCAGTAACAAGAGCATCACCATTGCCAACACTGCCATCAGTTACACCACCAACACCATCTTCAACACCTCATCACCACCATCAGCAACAGCACCAAGGATCGTCCCCGCAACAGCCACACCCACGACATGAGTCCACCACCACCAACTTGCACACTAATAGAAGAGCCAACAATGCCATCAACATCAACAACACGAGCTTCCTAGCGACCCTCCACCACCAGCAGCACTCACATTGTGCCAGGTCCGCTCCGCACGTGATTTCAGTCAAGGCTCACCCCAACTCCAGGGACTGCCTACTATTAGCACCTCTTCTTTAACGATGAGGCTCAGAAAGCTGAACCACAGGGTGTTAGAACAAGAGGGTTGGCTCCTGACTCCCAGTCCAGTGTTCTTCCCACTGCACCTGTGCCTGCCCCCTTTGCCTGGAAACTCTCCCCGAGGCTGCCCCTGTGTTCTGCGAGGCTGGCCTGAAGTCTCTTCTCCCTGTGCACTTACTGGCTGTGAGGCCTCGGGGGAGTCTCTACAGATCTCAGGTCTTTCTTTCCTCACCTGTCAAAATTCGACTGTAAATCATTATCTCCCTGCGGGGTGGGGAGGCTCCTGAGATAACGTATGTAAGTCATCAGGCAGGGCCCCTGATGCCCGGGGGGGGCATGGCGTGGATAGCAGCTGTTCTCGTCACTAGTGTTGGCAAGGAAAAAAAAGAACGTTCTCATTCTGTAGATCTGGGCCCAGAGTATTTGTAGGGTGTTGTTAGCAAAAATCATAATAATAACAGCGAGTGCTCAGTGAGGGCTCGCTGCCTTGCCAGGCAGTGTCCTAAGTGCATCATGGAAGGAAATTGAGGCTTAGGAGTTGATGGGAATTGATTAACCGAACCAGCAAGTGGCAGAGGTGGGATTTGAACCCAGGAAGTCAGTCTCCGCCAGTGCTCTTCATCACTAGTCTCCATGCCCTCCCTAATTATCCCCTTGCTAGTATAATTAGCATCTGTTGAGCACCTACTATGTGCTGGTGCTCCTCATAGATTATCTCTAATCTCGCCAACAGCCTTGCAGAGGAGATAATACTGACCCTGAGATGAACATGAACTTGGGTTCCGCACTTTGGCTGGCTCCAAAGAGGGGCTCTCACGGCAACGCAGGGCCCCCACCTCGCTGTCTCCTGGTCTGTGGCACTCGGCCACCCAGGAGAAGCTTCGGCACCCCAGGGGCAATGCCCTCGGGCCCCTGCCCAGGGCGGGTCTACACCAGAGGCTGTTCAAGGCATAGAAGGTGACGGATTCCAGGTCTGTCCCCACGGCTCCCAGGGATGCTGGGCTCCAAACAGCCCCCTGAACACTATCACAGCCCCAGGGGAGGCCAGGGGCCAGGCCGGTTGGGTTTTGGCATCCCCACGAGCAGCTGCCCAGGCAGAAGGGTTTTGTCTTTCCAGGCTGGGTGGGAGAATCCTGCCCCCCTCCCGAATTCCTGTTCCCAGCGAGAGCCCTTGGCAGGACCCCTGATCCTCTCTCCTTCCCTGGGACGGATGGCTTCCAGCTGCCTGCCGCCCGGCCTGGGAAAATTCCTAGGAGCTCTGTGGGACCCCGGGATCTCTGAAACCTGAGTGGCCCCTCCAGAGCCCCCGCCCTCTCCCTCCACCCGACCCAGGGCTCCCTCGGGCACCATCTTCCTTCAACGCCCCTGCCTTGTGGGGAAACAAGCAAAACCCCCAACGGGAGTCACAGAAACAGAGCAAGTTCAACCTGGGTGGGGCCTAAAGCGGAAGACATGCTCCACCCTCGACTACCTCACATGTGCCAGGCACCTTACAAACGGTGAGTCAATGCTTTACAAATAGGGAAACTGAGGCCCAGAGAGACGGCACAGCTGGGGCGTGAGCGGGGTTGGTCTAAGGTCCTCCACAACTGGCCTGTCCAACCCCCCCAACTCCAGAGGTGGGGAAACAGGCTAGAGGACGGGTGGCTTGCCAAGGGGGCGCCTCCAGGAGTATTCGGACCGGGTACAAGCCCAGGTGTGTCTGACCCTAAAGCTTGTTCTCACTCCCGTCCGCCTCGCCATCTTCAAGTCAAAATGTGTCTCTGATCTCATCTCCATCACATCAGGCTGGATTCACTCTCTGCCTCATGGTCTGCTTTCAACCCCTCCTCCACCCTGGAAGCAGACAGGTTCTTTGTGGAGCGCAGATCTCAGCACGTCACTCCCCTGCTCCAGAACCTGCAGTAACTCCCATCACCTGCAGGACAAGTCCAAGTGCGTGATCCTGGCTCCATGAGAGAGGCCAGTCCTACATTCCTGGCCAAAACTGCCACCCTCCCTGCCTCACACCCTGCACAAAGTTCCCCAAACACATTCTGCCCCGCTGAGCCTCTGGTACTTCACTGATGCAGTTCCTTCAGCCTAGCTTGCTCTTCCCTCACTGCCTGGGCTCCACAGTGCTCTGTAGCTGCTGGCCGACTCGTCTGCATCCCCTACCCGACCAGGGCTGGCTCCCTTCCCCTGTGGGGACTCTCCAGGACCTGCCACCTTTTCTAGGATGAAAGCAGAGTAGCAGAGCAGCGGAACAGCCAGGGGCCTCGGGCAGACCCTTAGTCTCCCGGCTGCCTCACCACCCGGGCCTTGGGGTGATGCTCAGAGTCTGCAGTAGTGACAGCGCCCCCCCCCAGTGCCCTCCCCCATCACGGCCCCCACGGAGGGCTGGAACGGCCAGCTTAGGGAGAGTGAGAGCAACAGGTGCCACCTCCCGCCGGCGGGGCCTTTCCCACATGCGGCCGCCAGCTGGGGAAGACGGATGGGCCCTCCCCGGCCAGGGCTGCAGAACAAGGGAGCTCATGTCACCGGGGGCTTCACATCCCTGGCTGGACAGGGTCATAAATGTTCCGGAACCAGACACAGGATTCGGGCCATTTTTCCAAGTCGTGGGAGATCAGGGACTTTTTTTAAGGGAGAAAAGAAGAGAAAGAGAGAGAAGGAGAAAAGACTTTCCACAGTGCTGTCCCCCTCTCCTTTTGCCTGTCTCTGGGCACAGCCAGGGGACACCAGTAGCTCCCCAAGGTGGCTTCCTGCTCCGGGTTCACCACGATCTGCTCTGTCTTCCCCGGGCTCTGTCCACCTATGGCCAAGCAGAGATCTCTGGGCTTTACTTGCTCACCTGCCAAATGGATCGACGGGCCACAGACCCCTAAGATAAGCCCCTGCTGCTCTGTTCTCTACAAGCCTGAGTTTACCAAGAGCAGAGGCAGGGTTCCAGCGGAGTTGCAGAAAAGCCTAGTGAAAAGCAGAGAGATTGGGCAGAGAGGGAGAAGGGCGTCTCCCCTGACTCATGTACCACCGAGTCGGCCACTCAAATATTACGTAAATGAAGGACGTCTCCCTGGGACTTGATTTTCCCTGCTGAGATATGGGTATGAATGTGCTTGGATCCTTGCGAGCTGGACTGCTGGGTGCTGATTCCCGTCACAGATTTTCAAGTGACCTGGCTCATGCTGTTGCTTACGGCCCCCTGCAGGGTCACAGGGAGGGTGTGAAAGGAAGATTAACAGCTTGCCCCGGGGTCACCCAGAGCACAGGAGCTGGGATTGCAACCTGAGCATCTCAGGTCCTGTGCTGTGCCTCAGTCCATGGCCTCTCAAAAGAAGGAACTCAAGCAATGCTAAGGGTTCTGGGTGAAAGCCACAGAAAGCCAGGAACCTCTGGCACAGCAGGAGGGACCTATGACCCCAGCCCTGCGTCCAGGGCTGAATTTCCAATCGGCCACCATGATGCCCACACTCCTGTAAAACTCTAGGGGCCGAGAGGCAGAGATCCACCTCGGCGTGTCCCTGTCAGTCCTTACCCCTCATCCCCTCACCCCTCATCCCACCCTGTGCTCTGGGCCACCTCCTTCCTTCTCTCTTCTGGACTGTTTACTGCTTCTGAATCAAAGTACTTTGGGAACACAGCCCCACCCCCATCAGACTCTTAGCTCCTTGAAGACAGAAGTCTGTCATTGCTTTCTGTGTCTCCAGAGCACCCAGCAGAGGGGCCGCCACTGATTCATTCCTTCAGGGATCATTGAGGACCCACTATGTGCCAGGCATAACAGAGTAGGCCCTTGATTTAGACAGCATCTTCTTAGACACAGCTCCCTCCCTTAGGGAACTTACCTCCGAGTAAGAGGAACGGGCGTGGATAAAGTCACCAGGCCTGCGCTGAGAGCCAGGGAAAAGCGAGCAGGCTGCTAACATGAGGTGATCTGGGGACTTCATGACTTAGGGTGGTTGGAGGGTAGGGGCTGTCTCCCTAGGATGAGGGACAATGTTCAAACTGAAACCCGAAGCACCAGGTGGAGCCGGCCTGGCTTCCCATTCCCTGGGAAAGGGGAGAAATTTAGCCCAACTCCCTCTACTTACAGATGGGGAAACTGAGGCCCCGAGAGCCCACTCAGCCCATTAGAAGTGGAGTCGGGACTAGGTGTGAGATGGCTCCACCCCTGCCCTAGGATTTGGTTTCTTTTCCTCCCCAGGAGCCCAGAGATGGGTCAGGGGAGGGTGTCTAAGCCTGAGGCCCAGCCCAGTGAAGAGGCAGGGGAGGTGACCCCCGGGAGGGCCTCTGGAGCTGGGGAGAGGGGCTGCACTCCACCCACTGGGCACAGGGCCCCTCCCTGCACCGGCCCGAGGCTCTCCAAAGCCTGCCTGCCCACCCCACTGACTGGGCTTCTGAAAATTGATTTTCGAACAGCCATCCATCAAGCTGGCACGTCCAGCTGTTGGTGTGACACCCGCGTCCCCAGAGCCTCGTCCACCTGAGGAAAATGCTCCCCACCCCACTCCTCCAAAATGACCTCTGTGACTCCAGGAGCTGGTAACTGGAGACCCGAGAAAACACCTCCCTTGCCAGTCCCCACCCCTGGTCCCCTCCATCAGCACTGAAAGGGACCTTCATTGTCACCTAGTTCACCCCCTCCCCCAAGTTGCCACCTCATAACCACCTCATAACCATAGTCTTGAATACTTCTCGTGACGGGGTGCTCAGCCCCTACTGGGGCAGCCCTGGTGATAACTTCGTGTCCATTGAATGGGGAGCGCCTGGGGGTGGTCATTATTTCAAGCTTCCAGATAACCAGGCAAGGTGATACTATTCTCATTCGAGAGACAATGTAATCGGGCTCCACGGTCACCCAGCCAGGGTTCCACCTGAGGACTGGCTCACGCCAAAACTGGGAGGTGTCACCAGACCTCCTTCCTAATGTTCACAAGATCCTTCACCCTGGGGATTCTCCCACCAGCCTCGGTTCTCCGGAAGCCCACGCATTCTTTTCCCCCAGGTCATTCCCGAGGGTTCCAAGCTGGAGCAGCACCCTCAGGTCAGCCCCAAGCTTCTCTGGTCCCTCAACCCGAGTCCAAGTGAGGCTGGACATCCATCTGTTCACCTTAGTCCTGACAACAATCCAGGCCCCAGGATGCTCCACGGGTTCATTGCCAACAACGGGAGGGAAGAAGGGAGAAGACGGGAGAGGGCTAGCCCTGAGGTCGGCAGCAAAAAACTGGATTGCCTGCCAAATTCTACAGCAGCTTGCTGTGATCCAGGGTAATGGAAACTCTTACCCAGGCCTCAGCTTCCTTGTCTGTAAAATGGAAATATCAATTCCTAAGAGAGAGAAGAGTCTCTTATGGGCAAACTATTCCCAATGGGAAGGACTCTGTTATAAAGATGGTGAGGCCCAAGGCCAAGAATCAAATTTCATTCCTGTTAAAGACAATAGGACAATCCCTAGTGAAATAAGCCAGGAGCTGTTGGGATTCCCAGATTTGAGCTGATGAGTGAGCCCAGAGAGGGGAGGAAACCCTCCTGAGATCACACAGCCGCAAATGGGCAGACCTTGAGCCACAACCATTGTCTAATCCACAGGTCTTCCTGCAAGTCCCTAGGGGCAGTCAAGACCCCAGAACACCTACTCACTTTTCCGTAAGTCCCACATTGCCCCCAAGTGACAGTGTTTGTCAGGGTCTCTGGGAGAGCCGTGCTCAGCACTGGTAGGAGCGGGATCACAAAGGGTTAAGGCTCTGCCGGGCCTGCCTTGATCCTCCTAAGCAGGCAGGACCCCGGGCTGAGTGGGGGCTTGGGTTTCACGCCACCCCCAGCCCTGGCCTGGCTATAAAATACGATCGTGTCTTGCTGCTGATTGATGGTCTGGGGGAAACCTTGAGGAGGTGGGCTGGGGCGAGATCAGATTTTCAAGGGCTCAGTCTCTGATATTTTATCCGAGACCTTCTGGAATCCGCAGTGGGCCCATGTCCACCAGCCCTGGATGTCCTAGAGGAGGCTGGGTAGCGAGGAGGCCAAGCCACAAGGCAGAGGGTCCCTGGGCCCAGCGCCTGCCCTGAGAATGGGCCACAGGGTCCCCTCCAGGACTCCCAGGAGGCTTGGCCAGCGCAGCCTTGCACCCATTCACCCATTCATTTCTCAGTACCCGCAGTGCACCTGATGAGAGGCTCCAGAGGTGAGCACAGCCAGGCAAGTCCCTGGCTTTGTGGAGCTTTCAATCCCGCAGGCCCAGAAAAGACAACTCTTGAGATTTTATCCTCAGGCACGGCGTGCAAGATTGAGGGCCAGGTCAAGGGTAAAGTACCCAACCCGGGCTTGGGCTCTGCCTCTAGGCTGACCTAGGCTCAAACCCCAGCTCTGCCACTTGGGAACTCACCTTTCCATGCCCCATCTGTAGAATGGGAGTGATAATGACATCTACTCCTCGGAGTTTTGGTGTGACGCAAAGGAGGTAATGAGTTTACAGGCTTGGCGTTGAGTAATTAAGTAATTAACGTTACCTGTGATGATCTCAGACCCTGGAAGAGTGCCAGGCTCTTTATGTGAATGAATGAATGAATGAAGGAGTGAATGAATAAATGCATGCAGGAAGTTCGTGTGCGGGGCTGAGTGAGGTGCTTTATACACGTGAGCACATGTGAGTTAAATGTACAGGCTTGAGAGCCTGGGTCCCCGCATTCAAAGCCTAACAGCACCTTACAACTTACAATTTCCCCCCTCTGTTAAATGGGGATGATAAAGATGAGATAATGCTGACTGTTGATTTCCTGTTGACCCTGGCACATAGTAGGTGCTCAGTTAGCATCTGTTGACTAGATGAGTGAGCATTATCTGCGAGGCCCAGTCTGCTTAGCTGAGCACATCCCCTGCAAATGCACTACGAAGGAAGAAGAGCCCCCAGCCGGCAGCTGGCCCTCAGCCCTGCCCCAAACTCCTCTCTTCTCAGCACCCCCAATCCCCTGGCCCCAGGACCCCTAATCCACCCGGAGTGACACAGAGCAAGTGCTCCATCCCAGCGTCTGCCTGCTGCAAGGGGCCGGAGGATCACACAGGCCAGGAGAAACACAAGCCCCTAGACCCAGCGGAATGTCAACAGCAGATTAGACCTCCTGCTGTTCCCAGGCTTTAAGAAAGGAGGCGGGGCTCCCTCTGCTTTCTCCCCCACCTTCCACTGGGGGAGAGACCAGATGTCTGCCCCACCAAAGCCTGGAAAGCCAGGACAGTTGATAGAGCCCATTCACTCATGTTACAGAGGCTCAGAGAGGGCTAGGGGCTTGCCCAAGATCACACAGCAGTTTTGTCCAGTGCCAAGGCCAGCTCCTGGCTTTCTGCCCCCAGGCCTCATTGTCTTTCAACCCTAATCTCACTCAGTGACTTGCTCAGACTGTGACCTTGACCAGGTCAATGAAGCCCTTCTCCTTCTTTTACTTGTCAGTTATCAGTCCTCTCTGCCTCAGACACCCTGGACTGACTTATTCCCCACCCCCACACCCCTCACCCCAATCTCAGAAGGCCCTCCCAAGTTTCTTCAGCCAGGCGCTCTGTAGAGGGTTTGCAGACTGGCAGGTTCGGGGCCCATGGGCATTTTGAGGGGAGGAGAGGGGGTTCTCACACCACACCATCAAAATTCGTATTTCTAGCCTCTCAAAAAAAGTGTTCAAGCTACATACTTCTCCCTGCCCAACCACTTTGCCTTGTTTCAGGAGCGGCCTGGCCTCCTTAGGCAAGTCAATCTGTTTGCAATCTCTTAAAGTCAGGGTTTGCACAGGGCAGGGAGAGGATGGGGGGAAATTTAGGAACTAATCTTTATTGAGTGTTTAAAATGCTGCGTCGGCCATTGTTCTGGGAGCATCACATCCCTTAAGATCTTTAGTCCTCTTAGTAACAGGAATTCCTGTTATTCTCTTGATGAAGATTCCGGACTCAGAGTCATCGAGCCCACAGAGGCCACAGTCCAGACATGGCAGAATTGGAACGCAAACCCAGGTCCCGCAACTCCAAAACCCAGAGCGCGTACAACTTCTTGTCCAAAGCAGCAAGGCTACTCCTTTGCAGCCTTGCAGATTTAAGTCTCAAATTCTCTCCCACTCACACCATTTCCTTGTCGGCCTCTCCTTCCCTCCCCACTCCACCCACAAACCCCTGGAGTGCCGCTGCCCTTAGAGAACCTCCCCCACCAGCATCTGACCCTCTGGACTGACTTGCTGGGAAGTTTCTGGGGTTCAAATTTTACCCCACACTCCCTTTGTCTCTCTTCATTGCCACCATGATGCAAGGTGATGCACAGATGACAAGGGTCTGGCCGAGGCCACCTTCCCCCTGCATCCCCCTGCCTCCCTCCTGGCGCTGCCCTATGTCCCCCAGAAAACCCTTCCCTGCCCATTTTCCCTGGTACACACGTCCCCTCCTTCTAGACTCAGCTCAAACACATCCCCCATCTTAATCAGACTTGACCTCCCACTCCCTCTTAGACACAGATTTCAGAGTCAGATAAACCTGAATTTGAATCCAGGTCTGCCACTCACCAGCTGGGTGCCTTTGGACAAGTCATTCTCCGGTGGCGGACCTCACCTCCCCTGCGGTAACACGGAGGTGACTCCCCACTGTGCCAGGATGTTGTGAGGATTTGTCCCATCCTCCAGCAGACAGTTATTTATTCCACGAGGACTCAGTGTCACAATGTTTGCAAAGCACCTGCCATGTAGTAGGTGTTCACTCAAAGCTGCTAAGCTTGTTAGAATCCTTTGTCTACCTTCTCTTATCTTCGGGATCTCACTTTCATTGGCCTTTTTTGCCTCTGGGTCTAGCAAGCCACCTGGCACATAGCAAGGAGTCCATCATTTGAATCTTATGTGAAGATTCAAAGAATCATGAGTCCCAGTGCACCAGGGTTTGGGCTCAAAATGTCCTTTGCTCTCTGACAGCAGCAGTAAAGCAGGGAGAGGAGTCCTCATCTGGGAGTCAGTGTCAGAAAGCCAGGTAGGCTGACAGAGAGGAAATATCTTACACTCAAGCTCCCAGCAACCTTGGTCATGTAGTCAGTCAATTATCACTAATTAATTGAGCATCTACTATGTGCGGGCTCTGTTCTGGGGATGGGGTTACAGCAGTGAACAGATCAGATGAAGTCCCTGATCTTAGAATATTTACATTTTAAGAAAGAGAAACAGATCATAAATTCAAAAACAAGCAGGAGGATTTCAGATGCTGGAAAGGGCTATGAGGAAAGTCAAGCCCGGTGATGTGGCTGGAGAGCAGCTTTAGCCAAGGTGATGAGCACAGGATGGCTGAACTGACAAGGAGTCAGCCACGCGTGGGTGTGGGGCAAAGCAGTCCACGCAGGAGGGTGAGCATGTGCAAAGGTCCTGAGGTGGGAACCACCTTGGCGGGTTCAAGGGAGGGGAAGGAGGCCCCTTGCACCTGAAGCAAGGAGAGGGGGACAAGAGTGAAGGGGAGAGCCATGGGAGATGAGATCAGAGAGGTGGGAGGCGGGGGGAGGGGAGCTGTGTTGGGAAACCTGGAATTTGTTCTAAGAGGGTGGGTGCCACTGAAACAGGGGTGAGTGAGGTGATCAGATTCGCCCCCTGGGAACTTGCGCCTGGCTGCTTTGTGGAGGATGGTCTGCAGCAGGACAAGAACGGAGGCAGAGACCAGCAAAGGGAGTGTAGGTGTCATCCAGGGAGAGGACATGGTGGCCAACTCCATTGTGGCACCAACGGAGATGGTGCCAAGATTTGGGAAACATATAGGAGGCACCATCCACTGGCCCCTGGACGAGATGCAGGGGTGCAGGAAAAGGAGGAAGGAGGGACAACACCTGCAGGGCTGGCAGGAGCCGCTGCGGCTGTGGAGGAGTTCACACTTGGGAGCCTGTACTGAGCAAGTGTCTATAAAGGTCCACTACTCTTATTATTCACCGTGTGACTAAGGAAAGCACTTCCGTTCCGAGGCTCAGTGTCCACATCTGTAAAATGGGAGTGAGGACGCCTACTCACATGGAGTGTAGTGAGGGTCGTATGAGATAAAGGGGGTGAAGGGCTTGATAAACTATAAA